>NC_134269.1:170334935-170943685 GCF_031893055.1 Leptodactylus fuscus | reverse complement strand
CACACACACATATATATATTCGTATTTTTATGGTCAAAATGATGGATGAATGAGAAGCCATATCCACTATGTAAGGGAAGCATGAACTTGAATTTAAAAAAAAAATAAAAAAATGCTTTTCTACTAGTTATTATTGAAGCCAGAGATTTTAATTGAGTTTCATTTGTTTTTCACATGCAATACTGTAAGTTATGTTTAAGTTGGAATGAAACATAATGGGGTTTACAGTGGTTCTCCAGGGAGTCTGTGTACACTTGCTATCTTGGGGTTACTTAGGCACCATACCTAAGGGTTCAAGACTGGTTCCAACCCGGTGTTACATGATTGGAACTAAAATCTATCCCAGTTATTCAGTCATTTGTTCCTCCTCCTTCCTCGCCTGTGTTCACAGATTATTGGGCGGGCTTTGCTATAGTCTGTCAGCACTCATAATATAGGCAACTTACCATGAACATAAATGCGGCAAAATAACTCCAAGTCCAGGTGGTGAGTCCAATCATGTGATACAGCGTTGGAACCAGCCCAGAACCTCTAGATCTGATGCCAAGAAGCCCTGAAGGAAGGAAGTATACATGGGCCTCCTAGATCCTTGGTTCTCAACCTATGCCAAGTGTAACCCAGGGGGTACCACCCATGACTGACAATAGCATTGCTCTGAAGAACACTGAAGCAAGCAGTAAGGGATTGACTATTCACCACTTTGTTCTAGGTGTGGAGCAATGGCGCTGCATCGGATCCCAGAGCAGAGAAGCAGCAGAAAGTGGTAACTAATAAATCCAGCTCACTCCCTGGACATTATTCTGCTTGTGAGTCACTGAGGGAGCCATTATACTGAATGCTAAGATATTATACTGTGTGTGAGGGCACGGAGGGGGCCCATTTTCTCCATTTTGGCGGGAAGAAGAGTTCTACGTTCTTTGCTATTCTCCCCTTTAAATATGACATAACTGCAGACAGAGGCTTCAAATGGAGCCTTATATTGTTAACATTTATAACTTAACAAGATGAACGTATGCTAAAGATACCTGTAATATAATGTACACTGCCTACATACACAAGTATGCAGTTAACCCTAAAGGTTACAGACTTTCATCACTGCTGGAGAACTTCAATCTTCCAGGTGGTTCCATAACTTCTTATCGATGACCGGAGTGAATGAAGCACACTCCATGTCTCCAATGTCAGTACGCCCGGCTTACATTACGCTGCCTCCCAATCTGCAGGTCATTTCTGTCCAGGCTTGTACCATTTATCTCCATTTAATTGAACATTCTCAAGTACTCGATTTCATCTCCTGTTATTACTTTGCCAGCATAAAAATTGTGAAGCAGAAAATATAGCTGTAATGAAAGCGGCTCAGAAATAAGGGGTGCAGTGCCCTTTGCAAGGTAGGCGCCATTCAGCAATCAGTTAATAAAGAGATTAAAGATGCAAATCACCGACTTTACCTGACCTTTCACACTTTACTTAGCACATGTTAATAGCGCCACCCCTTCACAGCCAAGGCGGCTAAAGGGAGAAATTTATGTTTATGAGCAGAGGCTCTGATCATGGAGCATTAGCTTAGGGTCATACAGGTCAATACGGATGCAGTTTGACAACCTGTTCATTCACTTGGCTAAATTTCAGCTGTAAGATGTGATTTATAAAAGCACAGATAAATTATCATTTACACAATAGTGAAATATAAAATCTCCCCTCCATTTACAGAAGAGATTTACAGTATCCTGTCTGAATGCATTTTAGCAACCTTCAAGTAAAGAACAGCAGATCAGTTTCATATAATATTCCTATTCCAGTGTCTCTTAAAGGGGCTCTATCAGCAAAATCATGCTGATAGAGCCCCACATATGCGTGCATAGCCTTTAAAAAGGCTATTCAGGCACTGTAAAAGTTAAATTAAACTACCCCCCGTTTTAAAATAATAACTTAAAAAAGAATGTTCTCTACTTACGGAACGTGCACCCTGGGCGGGCATTCAGGGTGCGCCGTCTTCTTCTTCCCCGCCTCTTCTTCCTCTGACGTCTTCGGGTCCCGTCCTCCTCCGGCGCTTGCTCGCGGACACTGATAAAAAAAAAACAGGCCGGGCGCATGCGCAGTAGCACGCGGCTTCTACTACGGCTACTGCGCATGCGCCCGGGCTATTTTTTTTTTTTTTATCAGTGTCCGCGAGCAAGTGCCGGAGGAGGACGGGACCCGAAGACGTCAGAGGAAGAAGAGGCGGGGAAGAAGAAGATGGCGCACCCTGAATGCCCGCCCAGGGTGCACGTTCCGTAAGTAGAGAAGATTCTTTTCTAAGTTATTATTTTAAAACGGGGGGGGGGGGGGGGGGGGTAGTTTAACTTTTACAGTGCCTGAATAGCCTTTTTAAAGGCTATGCACGCATATGTGGGGCTCTATCAGCATGATTTTGCTGATAGAGCCCCTTTAAGGAGAAACATTTTTGGGGCACTTTCACACGACCTGTTCCCGTTTCCCGGACGGAATTCTGCTGAATGAAGTGAACATCATAGTGAGTTACAATGCAGCGATCTCCCAAAATGTAGAAGTGCTACTGTACCTAACTTACAACGCTGTGCGGTATAGTAATGCTTTGGCCACGAGAGCTCACTGTACGGTTTGTATTACAGTGAGTTCAATTCATATATCTAAGTTCAGTTCAAGAAATACAGTCCGCACAAAAATACAGCAAACACATGCGTTTTTCATTTTTCCCTTCCCCATTATAAGCCTATGGAGACAATGCAGGGTTTTTAAAGGTTAATTTAACATGCGTGCGTTTTCAAAGACATTGCATTTTCCAAAATATATGGATGACTTTAAAACAAGATCTCATTAATAGGGTTGAGCCGATCTTGAGATTTCAAGATCAATTTTAAAATCCGATTTCCGATCATTTTCCAGCCGATCTCGATCGTGAAATTTGCTCGATTGCCGATCGGAATCCGATCTTTTCCGATCCCGATCTTCAACCCTAGTCATTGCTTTTCTATGGGAAAAGTCACTTTTGGGTTGAGCCGATCTTGAAATAACCTCCGATCTCGATCCCACTGGAAAAGATCGGGTCGGAATTCCGATCGCGATCGTGAAATTTACTCGATCGCCGATCGGAATCCGATCTCTTCCGATCCCTCAACCCTACTCATTAACGTTTCTGGTGCTGTAAAATATTACACATTTTCTGCTATGTATTGCCAACATAAAAGGGGTTTCTCCACTAACACTTCTTCCTTGATCCACACGATAAGGGTAAAGTGCTTCATTTCTGGGGGTCTGATAGGTGGGGGTTCATCCACTGGAGGCCTCAGCTGAATCCACCACCACAGGAGACTATTCCAACACACACACAACACTAGCTCTACATTTATGCATATATTATAGTTAGAAGCCTAGAAGACTGACATTTACTTGCTGTAGATTTTCCAACCACATCTGCTGTGAGTTTGTTCCAAGCCCCAACTACTCTTTCAATGAAATATTTCCGGACATTGCTTGGGAGGAAACCGACTCAGCAGGGACAAGACATCAGACCGTGTGTCTATATTATGTGGTCTTTACAATTTTGGAAGCTCGGCATTAATTACTACAGCTTATGTTGGTGTAAGATCAAAGGCAACATCAAATGAAGAAAAGCCTATAAAACTACCTCTAGTAGCTAGAGAGAGCAAGCAAACAAATACATTCCTATAACACCACCACTTCAATTCCCATACAAGATTAATGTATTCTAACATCAGAGTCTAATCGGTATTAAGCCACTTGCTTTGTCTAAACCTTCTAACAGACTCTCCAAAGAGGAAGTATTCCTTCTCCAGAAGTTAAAAGGCACATTTGTTGCCGGCTTCACTCCATAATTTTCTTATCATAAGCTTCTTATTCAGTATAATGCCACCTATGTAACAAAGACAGAATGTGAGCTGACTTAATGGTTATTGAATTCACAGTGCATCGACATGGCCGGGATCTAATAGCAATTGCCATAGTTCAAGACCACTTTGCTAAAAAGAAAAATGTACAAAATAAGTCCTTTTCATATTTGCTCTGTTCTATTCAGACTTTGCCAAGTGGTCCTGTTCGCCTACAGAGATCACAGACTCCATGACAATTACAATAGCCATAAAAGAAATGTCTGACATTTCCCAACCATCTGTAAAGAGGGGGCAAAGAAACTAATGTATTGTGAATGGATATCACACACGCAATGTCAGGTATAGCCCCATATCCAATTTCTATGAGGCAAGAAAGATTTCTGAACCTCAATCACCCACATAATACACATAGTCCAGGTCTGCTAAGCAATACCTGATAATAGGGTCTATTTTCTAGGTTTATTTCATAACTCCGAGCCATGACATGGAGATTCTAACTTTTCTGCAGATATAGAACAATACACAAAGATTGGAAAATGTCTGCAGTCTTGCTTTGCCCAAGTCACCAGGGCTGTGGAGCTCGTAGGCCACCAGACCACCGACTCCTATATTTTCACAGTCCAACACAAGACTCCTTCATAAACAGCCCAATCCTCTTATTTATTAAATAACCAATCAATCCAATTATGTAATATCAATAATTGTATTATTAATAAGTCATTTTATTTTGAAGCCAAGATCTATAGAATTTTCCCATCCTCAGATCAAACCAGAATTGGTCCCAACTCCAACTCCCCAGCCCTGTAGGTCACACCGACTAATTCTTCACCGCTTGGTTTGGCTCCTTGACAAATTTGTCCTTTTTAGATGAACAGAAGACTATTCTAATCTTGGAGTTACTTTATCTTCTTTATGTCTGTATATGGTCTTCAACGTCTCAAGGATGTTTTGAGGACATTTTGCATGGATGCATACTGGGAACAGCTGGAAGTGTATTTGAGGGACAGTTGGCTTGGCACAATAATTACCCATGAAGAGGCTAGCTGGCACACCAATTGCTCCATTTTTGGCTGACACCAAGTAAATACCCTAGCATGTCCTATCCATTGCCAGCAGATTCCTAGAGCTATAAATTGAGGTTCTGTCTACTATTCTTGTACTGACACATTCTAATATTTGTGCTCATGTTAAAGTTTATTCAATAGTTTCTTATATTGTTCAGTGGGAAATTTGGGAGACCTGAACCCGCAAGAGGGATCATCATTCAGCATATTCAGTTATATACACAGTAAGTCTAGTTATGCAGCCTTTATCTCTAGTACTGTCCAACCAGTTAATTTTTGGACGGACACCCCCATGCCACGATGTTTACCACACAAGTCCACCCAGTGGAACAGATATAGAAAAAGGTCAATCCAGTGAGTCCATTCTTCTGTAGAGAGTGAATATCACATGCTCTATAGATTTTAATAACTGAGACAACTGGCACAATTCACACCAGTAAACAATGCTGTATTACAACATCTTGCGATTAAAAGATACTCTTCCAGATGTAAGTAAATATACATATCACTTGGGAAGGCATTGTAAGGTTCAGAGCACAACATAAAACTGAAGCTTCATCCCAAGAGCAGCCGGGAGAGCAGATGCTACAGCCAGGTGCATATCATTCAGCATCTGGATAACCACTGTACAAGGTAAACCTTTCTGGGTTATTAAATCTGTATGGAGACTTCATTTAAAAAAAAAAAAAAAAAAAATTCAGGGGGAATTTCATGTGGTCTAAAGCAGATATGGTTGAATATAACATGTCAAAATTAAAAACTTGGAAATTTTTGGCTGAAATATGTGCAGGCGTTATGTTAGAAAATAACCCCATCTAATCTTTTGACAGTGGAAAGTTGGACAAACTAAAAAAAAAAAAAAGTGTGATGGATGATAAATCTGCGGCATTTCTACCTGGGGGTTCTCAAGAGGTTGCTCAACAGTGTGCGGCGAAAAAGGCCTGAAATGTGGCAGTCTGGTGATTGTTTTTTCCACCACAACAATGCCCCAGCCCACACCGCCATCTCGGTGACCACTTTCATGGCAAGAAACGGCATGACTGTCTTGCCCCACCCACCCTATTTACCCGATATGGCTTCCAGTGACTTTTTATTCCCACGAATGAAGAGGAACCTCAAGGGGAAGCGTTTCGCCGACGTGGAAGAGGTGAAGAGGAAAACGATGGAGGCGCTTGCACACATCAAAGTAGAGGAGTTTAAAAAAAGTGTATTGCCGCTAAAGGAAAGTACTTTGAAGGAGATTGAAGGAATTTTGTACAAAAAAATACATGCTTCAAAAACAACTTTTCTAGAAACTTTTGGGTACCCCCTCATATATGGGCTACAAACACTAAGAGACTCTAGGATCTAATGTTTTTCATACAGCTTACATACAGAGACAAAAATATGCAACCAGGTAATCTCTGTAGGAAAACCAGTCTAGCAAACAAGTCAGATCTACCACTCGCCAAATACCTGGATTAAGGTAAACACCAACAAGAACATGGAACTCATACTGGTATTTCTCATACTTTACCTGGCCTATTACGGTGTCATTCCTGTGCACAAAAGTCACATTTTTAGTAAAATAGGGATGCCCTATGTAATGAATATACACTGAACAACCATAACATTAAACAAAACCTTTCATGTCCTCTAAGGCAGGACATATTATGTAGCCAAAACGTTATGCCTAGCATCCACCATTCCAGAGATATGTACTGTTTGTTTGGCTACCAATAACACTGTACTGTCATGTGGGCTGGCCTTACAGCTCATACTACTAGACTATAGAACTGTACTGTCAGGAGAGTGTTCACACCAGCAGCGTAGACTTCTTTAGAATGATCCAGTCTTAGAGGATGTGAAAATTCCTCTTTAAAACTACCTTCCTAATATGTATATTCCGCAAATCATTCTTGAACAAATTTTGCAATGTTTAATGTTCAAAGAAGTCCCTGCCATTAAGGAACTTACATTGTTGTCATATATAGATGTGTATAATTATATTTTTTTAATTTTTATAATTTGCTACACTAAGTTAATTTAGTGGTTTTATAGATCACGTCCCAGAGTAAGCCAAAGGAGGGGGAAAACTTTAGTTAAATGGCCGTCTGTGACGTCCTGTGAACCGGGCATTATTACTTACCTGCAAATAAGCGTTGCCGCTGGAACGGGCCCCCTGTTCTTGCCTCGCTGCCCCCGCCTCCCAGGTTAGTGTTACAGACCTAGGAAGAAGGCGGGGCTTGTGGCTTAGGAGAGTGTGGGCGGGTACTGGGAGGGGAGCAGCGAAGCAAGAAGGCGAGCGAGAACAGCGGGGACTGGACCAGCGGCAGCACTTCTGTGCAGGTAAGCGGACAGCAGGGGGAACTTAAGTAACCGGGGGATTTTTTTAATCACTTCACAGTGTGGAGTCTAACAATTAAACGTTAAATTTTTAGACTCCATTCTGTGTAGTGAATAGGATCGTTTTTAAAATCCGATCTTCGATTATTAAAAAAAAAAATCCCATTGACTTGCATTGGGATCAGAATTGGGATTAGGTTCGAATGGAAAATGATCGGAAATCGGATTTTAAAAACGATCCTGAAATCTCAAGATTGGCTCAACCCTAGTCATGTGCAGAAGGGACATGTAAGTTTTTTGTTTTGTTTTTTTTTTTGTTTTTTTTTATGCTCCCGTCATTTTTTTAAAAAAATATCTTGAACAACGTTATTTGATATGCCTCAAGTGATCATCACAGTATAATACAAGTGACCTGTATCAAATTTAACAGAAGATGTGCTATACCACTGTGGATTTTCTAATTAGATATTGGTAACACACTGGGATCTAATTGTATCACAGACAAGAGCCATCCTAGCCAAGACGTTTTGCATTTTCTGAAGAAGCTATTACTCAGGCTGAGAAATTATGAGCCAAATCAAAATTGCGATTAAATCTGGCATTTTACCTCTATTACAAGTAATACAGATTATATTGGTCACACCATTTTAAAGTATTATGATTTGTTGGGCTAACCTTGTAAGATTCCTTTGGACCAAACAAATACAAACTGAAATGGTAGGATACTTGATATATTTGGGCCTCCAAACAGAGGTCAGTAAGAAGGCCCAAACAGAACAGGGCATCAAACTAGAGCCCAGGAGAGGGGAGTAACACAAAATCACGAGTTATCTGGGCTGACGTTCAGTAGACTTCTACTGAAATACAACTTTATCTCACAGTACTATAACACTAGAAGAACACAGAGTGGTAATTGACATTAAGAAAGCCAAATATTCCTTTTCACCCGCTGTTGTACCCAGGGAGATTTTTTTACTTTGTGGCAGCTGTAGGTTTCATGGGTCAAAAGTAACAATAACTACACGAATGTCAGGACCCAACATTTCACAGCAGAACATTGCTTAGAGCATCAAGCTGCCTCTGCTAGCTCACCTCTTTACTCCTTAGCATCCTGGCCATCATCTCACAAGGAAAGCAATGCACGACTGTCTACATGACATATAAGATGTGATTCATCAGACCTGACCACATTCTATTGATGTAGGATCCAGTGCTGATTCTTAATGTCACTCACTGCTCTTGCTGGCAGGACAATCGTTCAGCTAATTGCAGTTTGCTGATGAAGTCTGTTATCTGTGTATCTAAACACAGATAACATTGGGTCCATTCTGTACAAGCATCTGCATATTATCTGATCTGCATAACTGTTCTGTGTCCCGTTCAGAGTGAGGAGGGGTAGAGAAATACAGGAAGTGGACAGAAGACACTGCAGGCTTACTGCTGAAACACTGAGATGGGAAAACCCCTTTAAGGATTACAATTGCTAAACCTCAACCCCATAGAACATCTGTGATGTACCATCCGCCGATACACTGGAAAATACTAGTTGTAAATGCCAAAAGGCCAATTATCTAGACAAATATATTGAGACTATGGTATCCTGGCCCAACTGTACTCTAAGATGTATCCAACTGCATTTTTCTATACATAAAAAAAAAAAAAAAAAAGAGCAGCAACTTCGTATGCACTGTTGTCCATGGCATACCACATGCAACTATATGGACATACAGGTGCATACATGTATCCATTTACCAGAACCAATTCAATAGATCCTGACCAATAAAGGAAGAGTGGTCTTTTATTCTTTTAGTACATCAGGTATTCAGAAAAATATGGGGACAAAGCCAGATGAATATTACAATTGCATTTTGGTGCCTTCCACATCTTCTGGACAATTCTAGTGAAATTGGAAAGGCTATCCGGTGGAGTAATTTAAAGCCGGCATTCCATGAATTTATATGAATCTTTAAAAATCCTTAAGGCTACAGAATGCAAAAGCCTTTCTTAATATATGTACAGTGCCCAGACAGGTCTAATGGGAAAAGCCCTCAGATGTGGAACAATATGAGCAAAATCGCCAGCCAATATTTTTCTTATAACATTAAAAAAAGGAAAAAAAGGCTCAAGGCAGTTCCTAGAAAGGTCGCTTTTGCTACCTTATAATGAAACAAATTGACTTTCAATCCACTATCTGAAATCTCAAGAAATGGGACAAATTAAATTTAATACTATATATATATATATATATATATATATATATATATATATATATGTATATATAATAAATATATATATATATATATATATATATATATATATAGTAGTATATATATAGTATATATAAATTTTTTTTTTTTTTTAAATAAGTCTCCCCCCTCTTTGTGTAGACTTTTCTTTTTCTAGAATTAACTTATGCCCTGGTTGCATACCCCATTCCCCTTGTTGTATCCAGTACTATAAGAGGCATTCAACTACCCAAACATTCATTACCTGTCTAGTATGATCATTGAGGGCCCCAACGGTCTTAACAGGGGTCCCAAGTACCCGACTCTTAGGGGACTGGTTTCAAATTCTAGTGGTCCAAATAATCAGATTTTCGCTGATTGGATTAATGAAAGAGCATATTCTTTTAAGAGATGAGCGAGTAGTACTCGATCGAGTAGGTATTCAATCGAATACTACGGTATTCGAAATACTCGTACTCGATCGAGTACCACTCGCTATTCAAATGTAAAAGTTCGATGCAGAACCAGCATCGATTGGCCGATTGCTATGCAGTCGGCCAATCAACGCTGGTTCTTCTTCTACCTTTAGAAGTCTTCTCCGTGCAGCTTCCCCGCATGCGCAGTCAGCTCTCCCCAGGCCTGATACCTGGCAGAGTGAATTCAGAGCTGGAAGATGCCGCGGGGATGCTGCAAGGAGAAGACTGCTTGGAGGATCCAGCCCGACCCTCACTGGTGGACTTGGTAAGTATAATTTGATCGAATGTTGCCTACCCCTGAAACGAGCATTTTCCCCCCATAGACTATAATAGGGTTCGAAATTCGATTCGAGTAGTCGAATATTGAGGGGCTACTCGAAACGAATATCGAACCTCGAACATTTTACTGTTCGCTCATCTCTATTAATGAACAGTTCCTGAAATAAGCTTTAAAATAAAAAGCAGTGGATAAAGGATGCATGAACATAAAGAACCCTCCAAATCTATATTGCTTGTAATCTAAGAACTGAAGTCCCTTACAGGAATTGTTTTAACCATACAAAGTGCCCTTCAGATACTAAATGAAAAAAAAAAAAAAAAAAAAAGTAACAGCTCCAAACCAAGGTAATAATTGAAATACAGACAGATAAAATCAGATTTACTGTCCGTTCCTGCCTGCTGTGGTTCTGAAATGACATGCACAGTGTACTAGAGGTGAAAATTTGTCGCTCCTAGTGTCAGATAGAAAACTTTCCATTTTCACAGCTCTGCTTTGTGACCACATCAAATACTGCCAATCCTTTCAACCATGCAGAGACTATAACAAAAAGGCAACACAAGCATAAAATACACACGGGCGGTGGTAGAGGTGGATGAGGGGAGTTAATGTCTATGGAAGCAATACCATGGATGGAGATGCCTATCAGAACAGATGGTTACCCATCATGTCAAGCAATAAGTGCACAGGACAATATCCTCATTTTACAAACAATGCAAACAAATATCTTAAAAGACAAAAGCTTAGAACAAAGGATGCTGCGCTGCTCTTCACTTCATAGGGTTATAGCGAGTAAAAATAAATAACCCGATTCAGAAAATATAACTTTGTATCAGGAGTGAGCCTAGCTCTGCTGCCTGAGGTGAACTACCTAAAAGACATCTACCAAAAAGAGACAACTAACACTGCCAATCTTTGGTTCTTTGGTTGAGTGATGGCCCCCCATTGGCAGATTAAAAAATCCCTTTATTTGGCCCTCACAAAACACTACACCCCCTGTTTTGGTCCACCCCGTGATACATAACACACATACACACAGTATATGACCTCCTTTTTTAGCCCAATGCACAATATAGGACTTGCCTTTTTATAGCCCCCCCCCCACAGTATAGAACCCCTTTCTTATGCCACCCCCCACAGAATATGACCTTACTTTGTATGGCTCCCCACAGTATATAACCCCTTATTGCCACCCCCCTAATACACACCACCTTTCCTATGGATTTCTTTTCTTACCCCCACACCGTATATAACCGATTTTGTAAGAGACCCTACACAGCATATGTCCCTTTTTGTGGCCTCCCACAGTATATGACGCACGTATTCTTAGTCCTCAGACTGCATATGATCTCTCACTTATGACCCCCCTTTTTTTTTACCCCACCCATACAGTTCAGGACCCCCCCCCCCCCCCCCTCCATCTTACACAGTAGTAGCCAATAATTTTTACTCAACTGTCCAAACTCCTGCTAGTTCACCCACAGGTGCCACCTTTTGACACAAGTGTAAAAAAATATCGACCACCCTTCGTCTCAGTTTGCCTCATGGAAGATGCACCCTGCTTTGTATATTCGTAGGAAAATGTCTACAAAGTTAGATATTGCTTTCACTGTGCATGGACCACAAATTGTCCTTAGAGTACTAAGGACAATTTCTACTTCTACTTACCCTCTGTCATCCCATTTACCCTTCCAGTCATCAGAAGTCTTTGTTTGCCCTGTACATGTGCTATAATTTTAAAATTTAAATATGCCGACTGTGCAACAGCCAATGCCAGGCAGCATATGAACTGCCATGAAAAATAAAATATTTTGATCTTTGAACCATGAAAAAAATATATGTATATCAAGAAAGAAATTTGTTAAATTCTCTTAAGCCTTGAGGATAATTTTCATGACCGTCCTATATACTACTGTACCATCCATGAAGCTGTATCACTGAAATTTCCCCATTGCGGGACTATTAAATGATTATCTTCAACACCCCAACAATTCCACTTGCATCTAAACGGCTGATCTAATAGACAGCCTAGCGCACACAGTTAAGATTTCAGATGAAAAAAATAATGGCAGATTAAGTCAGAATGTCGCATACTCCGTTCTACGATTCTTTCTTCTGCAGAACAATCGCGAGGTCTTGCAGCAGAATTTATTGGCACAGCAGTTAACCATCTTGAAATAGCTTAGGAAACACTTACATTGTGGCCTAAGGCAAGAGAATGACTTCACTTCATTTTCATTCCACAATTGTGTAGAAAAACAACTGCTACCAACATGGTTTCCTAAACAGGGCAGGGGCAACACCGATCTGAAATTGCATAGAATGAATCAAAGGTTTGTGCCCCGAGGACAGGGAATCAGACACATTAGACCAGCAGACGAATATTGAAGCCTACGTTTGCGAATTGTACAGTAGCATCAACTGAAATATTTATACGGCATAGCCCACCAGATCCGGACTCTCATTGACTCCGCTTCACTGAACATTATTAAATATGTATACATATTTTTGGAACCTAGAAATTCAAGATGTGCTGCTTGTTTTACCAAACTAATGCAATCCTACAGTGAGATTTGCTAGCGGTATAATGCACAAGGTCTGGTTTGTAATAGGTTGGGCTATTCTTGTATAAGAGAGAGTAAAATTACACTGTTTAATATTCCAATGCAATCCTTTTATTCAGCAGTGGAAAACCAAACATAAAAAGATCACATGGTTCCTTGAAAGCAATAAGCAGCAGTCTCGGTCGGCAGTGATGCCCCCATTTCACAATGTTCATCATTAGCAGACATATAATTGCATATCACAGGCTGACTAATGTCACTTAACATTTCCTAGTATATAACATTACACTGCGTGCAGAACAAACATAAAAGGAACATTAAAATGTCGACAATGTGAGAACTGAATGCAAAGCAATGTGCTGCTGTCCCTGGTCCTGAACGCTGCACTACGTATCAATGGAGTTCACATTACCAATGAAGCCTGAAGTACAATATGAGAAAAAAAAAAGAACAGTAATAAAGCATTAACTGAATGTAATTTGTTGGATTAGATCTTGTACAGGTAAGTCTTTTACTGATGGTCAATAGAACATAATGAGTATTACAAAGTTAAAGGGGTTGTCCATATATACAATTTTTTCATAGGGAGGGTGAAAACAAAAAACACACACACACACACACACACACACACACACACACACTTCGCTCCACGATCTCCCACCTCAGTACAGCCTTGCTGCCCTGGGGTTCTTCTTTTGACTGATAAGCCTCAGTGATCAAATGCAGCGAGGACTTCCACTGGAAGAAGTCTCAGGATGCAGCAGGACTGGACAGCATTGGGGGGGGGGAGCATCAGAGCACCAGGGACAAGCAATTGTGGGAATTTATTTATTATTTTCTGCTTTCTCACCTTCCTCTTCCTTTTAAAGAGGTTGCCCAGGGTATACAATTTTCAGCAACCTATCCGCATTTTCCCATTGTGGAAATATTACTGCTTTTGTCAATATGCAATTGAACTTTTTAGTAACAAAGGCAATGCCACTTACCTCTGAACAACAACATCATTACGCCAAAATGCTCAATGGCATATTGACAAAATGAACCATTTCACAAGGGGTAAACACTAATTCAGGTGACCCTAACCTATCCATCTGTGTGCTGGGTTCTGGTGACAGACATTTACTGAATAAACAATCAACTTTACACTGAGTTACCAATTGAGACCCTCCTCACTAATATGGTTAAAAGAAAAGAATCTGTAAGGAGTTCTAACCTTCTTTAATAACATTTAAAAAGAGGCAAATGTGGTAAAATTAAAAACCAATAACATACCGAACCTAAATCCATCACAGCTACCAGGGTCCCCACTGGTCTTGATTAGAGATGAGCGAACACTAAAGTGTCCGAGGTTCGAAATCCAATTCGAACAGCCGCACACTGTTCGACTGTTTGAACGGATTTCGAACCCCATTATAGTCTATGGGGGGAAATGCTCGTTTCAGGGGTACGCAACATTCGATAAAATCATACTTACCAAGTCCACGAGTGACAGTCGGGCTGGATTCTGCTTGAAGTCTTCTCCGGGCGCAGGGTCCCTGCGTCCTCTTCCGGGTGGAATTCACTCTGCCTAGGCATCCGGCCTAGGCAGAGCCGACTGCGCATGCGGCTCTGCCCAGGCCCGACGCCTGAGCAGTGCCAACTGCGCATGTGCGTGTGCATGCCCACACATGCGCAGTCGGCTCTGCCTAGGCCGGATGCCTAGGCAGAGTGAATTCCACCCGGAAGAAGACGCGGGATGCAGCGCGGAGAAGACTTCGGAAAGATAAGAGAAGAACCAGCGTTGATTGGCAGAATGTATAGCATTCTGCCAATCAACGCTGGTTCTGCATCGAACAGTAAACTTCGAACAGCTAGTAGTGTTTGATAGAGTACGAGTATTTCAAATACCGTAGTATTCGATCGAACACTACTCGCTCATCTCTAGTCTTGATGAATGGACTCTCAGTTGTGATGAGCTCTGTGTGAGCACAGTGATGCTACCGCTTGGTAACATGTGAGAGCTGCAAACCCCCTCCTCCATATGACACATGAAGCAGGCTTCTAGTGCCTGAGATAAGTATGTGAATTGATCCCACATCCGCTGCTTCTTTGTACACATTTAGCCTGTCTGAAGTAGCGAACGTTTCTAACACTAAGGGCTGGTTCACACGGATGAATTTGACGTGGAAGTTGGAAGCCAATTTTGCCGTGGATTCTGAACAGCACCAAAACCTGCCTTTTATTTATTTCAATGGGAATGGAGTTCAGTTGAAATTGAGGCAGATTCTGCCTCAAAATCAGCTGTAAATTCTTACATGTGAACATTCCCTAGTACAGAAACCCAGGACTAAATGTGGATTTTGGCTCAGGATTTCACAGAAAGAAGCCACAATCTGCTAGAAAAGTATATTGCAAAATGTATTCATGACACTTATGACAGAAAATCTAAAGCTGCTTGAAAGTTTAGGTATGCTTTAAGAAACAGAAGCAACTAAGCACATCGTGGTTAATAGTCTGCCATATTGCGTTAGGCTAAAGCTCCACATTACAGAAATGCAGCTTTTTTTGTTGCATATTTTATCGCGTTTTTTTGAGCCAAAGCCAGGAGTGGATTGAGCAGAAGGTAGAACTATAAGAATTTCTTTTAGAAGTCCCATTCCTTTTGTAGCTATTCTTGGCTTTGGCTTAAACGGCAACAAAATCTGCAACAAAAAAAGCTGCGTTTCCCCAATGTGGGGACTTAGCCTTCCCATCATTCTATTTGTACATGGTTGCTACAAGCAAGAGCACTCATGTATCTATACACTGACGCACATCACACATGCCTTGCACAGTTCTACAGTACTTTCCTTCTTCTGCTTGCTTATCTAAGATTTGTAGATTACAAAGAAGCAGGGGGACAAGATTTCTGGATCAAACTACACAAATATTGGTTTGAATTTGTAACCAAGTAGTCACAAGAGTCTGCAGAAGTGCTATGGACACACAACACTAACATCCTTATTCAAAAATATATGGAGCCTAAGAGCTCGTTCAGATCTGCGCCCGGTCTCCGTTCATACAGGTTTCCGTTTCCTGCACAAAACTGAGCAGGAGACGGAAACCTGCAGGACTCTTTCAAACCCATTCATTTGAATAGGTTTGAAAGATGTCCGGCCGTGAGCATTTTTTTAAAAAATTGGACACAGAGTCGGACATGCAGTATTCTGTGTCCGGTTTAGAAAAAACGGTTTTGTGGCAGAGAGCATAAAACACCCCCCGGCGCTCATGGCCGGACCTGGTCTGACAGCTTTCTGTCTTCTGCATGCAGAAGACGGAAAGCTCAGAACGGACTCCGGGCGCTAGTGTGAACCTAGCGTTACTTCACCATTTTACATAGATCCATTACAGTAATAAAGTTGCAAAGGTGAAAAAGGCCATTAAGGTTAAAAAAGTTGAAGATTTTTGCTTTGAAGATTTCCTATGTATTATGTTCCTTGTTCCAGAATAATCGCCTTAATACTCCAGGCTATCAAGTTGCTCACTATAGGGAAGCAATGGTTATTACATTAGAGTTATTAAAATGAAACAAGTGTAGATTATGCTTTAGAAAGTCCGGCTACTCCGAGCTTAGAGAGCCATTATCGTTTACAATTATCAAAGCAATTATACTATGACTCCATCGCACAATGGAGCTAAAAATATCACAGCTTATAAATCCAACTCGCACTCACTTGCTCAATATGCATGAGACACCTTCATTAAAATACAGTTAAAAGCCAACAGCCACTTCTTTATGTTTATACTCCCCGAAGCGCCTCTGTCTTTAATGCTTTCTTATTCCTTTCTCACCGGGGAGCCATCATGTTCAGCTATCAAAATTTCTCATTTTTCTTTAGCCCTAAACATATACAGAGTCCTGCATCAGGTTGTGTGACGAATCGGGTTTAATTCCTTTACTCAGATTGCTCCTGCCCCTGACAGATGGATTCAATGTGAAAACGTGCCCTGTGGGTTCTGCCATGTCAATGTTCCCAATATATAGAGATCACCTACAAGGTTTCCCTCGAAATTTACCAACAAAATGGCTCCATTAGGTTAATGTTACACACAAAACTTGTTTAAAAAAAAATGTTGGTATTTGTAGCATTTATAGAGCGATTTTTCACAGCAAAAAAATGCTGCCAGTAGATGTGAACTGAAATCTAATAGGGAAATATATAAAATGGTAATTTTTGTGGCTTTTTCCCCTCTATTTAAAGCAGTTTACGGCATTTTATCTTCACAGACCTTCACTAACTTTTGGCCCCCGAATAAAATATAACTCAAAAATTTATTTTTTTGCTAGTGTCGATAAGGAGGTGGTGGGGAGGGGTTTGAACTTTTTTTTTTTAATAGACTTTATTATTCTAACTTTTTTAAAAAATAGAAACCAGGCTGTTAAGTTCTAGAGATGAGCGAACACTAAAATGTTCGAGGTTCGAAATTCGATTCGAACAGCCGCTCACTGTTCGAGTGTTCGAATGGGTTTCGAACCCCATTATAGTCTATGGGGAACATAAACTCGTTAAGGGGGAAACCCAAATTCGTGTCTGGAGGGTCACCAAGTCCACTATGACACCCCAGGAAATGATACCAACACCCTGGAATGACACTGGGACAGCAGGGGAAGCATGTCTGGGGGCATAAAAGTCACTTTATTTCATGGAAATCCCTGTCAGTTTGCGATTTTCGCAAGCTAACTTTTCCCCATAGAAATGCATTGGCCAGTGCTGATTGGCCAGAGTACGGAACTCGACCAATCAGCGCTGGCTCTGCTGGAGGAGGCGGAGTCTAAGATAGCTCCACACCAGTCTCCATTCAGGTCCGACCTTAGACTCCGCCTCCTCCGGCAGAGCCAGCGCTGATTGGCCGAAGGCTGGCCAATGCATTCCTATGCGAATGCAGACTTAGCAGTGCTGAGTCAGTTTTGCTCAACTACACATCTGATGCACACTCGGCACTGCTACATCAGATGTAGCAATCTGATGTAGCAGAGCCGAGGGTGCACTAGAACCCCTGTGCAAACTCAGTTCACGCTAATAGAATGCATTGGCCAGCGCTGATTGGCCAATGCATTCTATTAGCCCGATGAAGTAGAGCTGAATGTGTGTGCTAAGCACACACATTCAGCACTGCTTCATCAAGCCAATACAATGCATTAGCCAGTGCTGATTGGCCAGAGTACGGAATTCGGCCAATCAGCGCTGGCCAATGCATTCTATTAGCCCGATGAAGTAGAGCTGAATGTGTGTGCTAAGCACACACATTCAGCACTGCTTCATCAAGCCAATACAATGCATTAGCCAGTGCTGATTGGCCAGAGTACGGAATTCGGCCAATCAGCGCTGGCTCTGCTGGAGGAGGCGGAGTCTAAGATCGCTCCACACCAGTCTCCATTCAGGTCCGACCTTAGACTCCGCCTCCTCCGGCAGAGCCAGCGCTGATTGGCCGAAGGCTGGCCAATGCATTCCTATGCGAATGCAGACTTAGCAGTGCTGAGTCAGTTTTGCTCAACTACACATCTGATGCACACTCGGCACTGCTACATCAGATGTAGCAATCTGATGTAGCAGAGCCGAGGGTGCACTAGAACCCCTGTGCAAACTCAGTTCACGCTAATAGAATGCATTGGCCAGCGCTGATTGGCCAATGCATTCTATTAGCCCGATGAAGTAGAGCTGAATGTGTGTGCTAAGCACACACATTCAGCACTGCTTCATCAAGCCAATACAATGCATTAGCCAGTGCTGATTGGCCAGAGTACGGAATTCGGCCAATCAGCGCTGGCTCTGCTGGAGGAGGCGGAGTCTAAGGTCGGACCTGAATGGAGACTGGTGTGGAGCGATCTTAGACTCCGCCTCCTCCAGCAGAGCCAGCGCTGATTGGCCGAATTCCGTACTCTGGCCAATCAGCACTGGCTAATGCATTGTATTGGCGTGATGAAGCAGTGCTGAATGTGTGTGCTTAGCACACACATTCAGCTCTACTTCATCGGGCTAATAGAATGCATTGGCCAGCGCTGATTGGCCGAATTCCGTACTCTGGCCAATCAGTGCTGGCCAATGCATTCTATTAGCTTGATGAAGCAGAGTGTGCACAAGGGTTCAAGCGCACCCTCGGCTCTGATGTAGCAGAGCCGAGGCTGCACAAGGGTTCAAGCGCACCCTCGGCTCTGATGTAGGAGAGCCGAGGGTGCACTTGAACCCTTGTGCAGCCTCGGCTCTGCTACATCAGAGCCGAGGGTGCGCTTGAACCCTTGTGCACACTCTGCTTCATCAAGCTAATAGAATGCATTGGCCAGCGCTGATTGGCCAATGTATTCTATTAGCCTGATGAAGTAGAGCTGAATGTGTGTGCTAAGCACACACATTCAGCTCTACTTCATCGGGCTAATAGAATGCATTGGCCAGCGCTGATTGGCCAGAGTACGGAACTCGACCAATCAGCGCTGGCTCTGCTGGAGGAGGCGGAGTCTAAGATCGCTCCACACCAGTCTCCATTCAGGTCCGACCTTAGACTCCGCCTCCTCCAGCAGAGCCAGCGCTGATTGGCCGAATTCCGTACTCTGGCCAATCAGCACTGGCTAATGCATTGTATTGGCGTGATGAAGCAGTGCTGAATGTGTGTGCTTAGCACACACATTCAGCTCTACTTCATCGGGCTAATAGAATGCATTGGCCAATCAGCGCTGGCCAATGCATTCTATTAGCGTGAACTGAGTTTGCACAGGGGTTCTAGTGCACCCTCGGCTCTGCTACATCAGATTGCTACATCTGATGTAGCAGTGCCGAGTGTGCATCAGATGTGTAGTTGAGCAAAACTGACTCAGCACTGCTAAGTCTCTGCATTCGCATAGGAATGCATTGGCCAGCCTTCGGCCAATCAGCGCTGGCTCTGCCGGAGGAGGCGGAGTCTAAGGTCGGACCTGAATGGAGACTGGTGTGGAGCGATCTTAGACTCCGCCTCCTCCAGCAGAGCCAGCGCTGATTGGTCGAGTTCCGTACTCTGGCCAATCAGCGCTGGCCAATGCATTCTATTAGCCCGATGAAGTAGAGCTGAATGTGTGTGCTTAGCACACACATTCAGCTCTACTTCATCAGGCTAATAGAATACATTGGCCAATCAGCGCTGGCCAATGCATTCTATTAGCTTGATGAAGCAGAGTGTGCACAAGGGTTCAAGCGCACCCTCGGCTCTGATGTAGCAGAGCTGAGGGTGCACAAGGGTTCAAGTGCACCCTCGGCTCTCCTACATCAGAGCCGAGGGTGCGCTTGAACCCTTGTGCAGCCTCGGCTCTGCTACATCAGAGCCGAGGGTGCGCTTGAACCCTTGTGCACACTCTGCTTCATCAAGCTAATAGAATGCATTGGCCAGCACTGATTGGCCAGAGTACGGAATTCGGCCAATCAGCGCTGGCCAATGCATCCCTATGGGAAAAAGTTTATCTCACAAAAATCACAATTACACACCCGATAGAGCCCCAAAAAGTTATTTTTAATAACATTCCCCCCTAAATAAAGGTTATCCCTAGCTATCCCTGCCTGTACAGCTATCCCTGTCTCATAGTCACAAAGTTCACATTCTCATATGACCCGGATTTGAAATCCACTATTCGTCTAAAATGGAGGTCACCTGATTTCGGCAGCCAATGACTTTTTCCAATTTTTTTCAATGCCCCCAGTGTCGTAGTTCCTGTCCCACCTCCCCTGCGCTGTTATTGGTGCAAAAAAGGCGCCAGGGAAGGTGGGAGGGGAATCGAATTTTGGCGCACTTTACCACGTGGTGTTCGATTCGATTCGAACATGGCGAACACCCTGATATCCGATCGAACATGTGTTCGATAGAACACTGTTCGCTCATCTCTATTAAGTTCCCATTAGCAATGCTCTACTCTTAGCCAGGGAGAGGCTGTCTTTGTACACACACGCACTCAATTCAGCTTGTAGAACTGAAGCATTTACCAAAGGGGGGCGGTCACTTCAAATGGCTGTATCTCTGGTTTTATACCACCTAGAAAAATGGTTCTGGTATCACATGCAGCTTAGGCCTGGTTCACATCTGTATTCAGTATTCCATTCAGGCGGTCCGCATAGGTACCCCTGAATGGAATACCAAAGGCATTGACAAGCGGTGAGCTTATGAAAGCACAAAGACCCCATAGACTATAAATGGAGTCTGTGTGTTTTCCGCGCGGAGTCCACACGAGTCATGCGAAGAGAAAAGTACTTCATGAACTACTTTCCTCTCCGCATGACTCGTGTGGACACTGCACAGAAAACACATGGACCCCATTACAGTCTATGGGTCCCGTGTGCTCTCATTGCTAACCACTTGTCAATACATTCAGTATTCTGTTCTGGGGATCCCCAAGCGGACTCTCCGAAAGGAATACCGAACGCACATGCGAACCAGGACTGAGATATCACTAGTTAAAATCAGAGTCAGGAATGTGATTTTATATGCGTATGTACTGATACACATTACTTTCAAATTCCAGACTGTGTTTTTAACTAGTAATATCTCAGGTTCTATTACAGCTAGTACTTAAAGCTCAGCTCTCTTGTGATATCGTAGTCATTTTTCTAGGTGGTATAAAACCAGAGATACAGCGATTTTATGTGACTGCCCCAGTTTTGGTAAATGCCTCGGCCCTAATACTCACAATACAAGTGTGTACAAACTTTCCTTAGTAACGGCTCAGTTAGACCGTTGCTAAGGAGAATGTTACAACCAGTTTTATTATACAAAAAGTAGATAGTATTATAGTGAAACACCCCCTCCCCCAACACAATAGCAGGAAGAAAAAAAATGGAAGTTATATGTTTAAAAAATACATACTTTTTAGAAATTGTGTAATTGCAAATTTTTAAGTGTTTTTTTTCTGGTATATATACACACAAAAGTCATGTTATTTGAAAGAGAAATATAAAACAAGATCTCCGAGTCAATTTTTTAATGTGAAGAAAAAAAAAAGCAAAAACAAAGTCATTCTATTTTGCAAAAATGCTATAAAAAATGCTAAAAAAAAAACTAAATATAAAAAAAGCACTCAATCGGCTGTTCTCAGCAGCTGATACACAGAGAATGCAACAAGAAACAAATAGCTCTGTACTCTGTTGTGGTCAGACCAGGTACTGCAGATCATCGCCTATTCATCTGAATGGGATCTAAGCTGCAGTGACTCACTCAGTTTCCTGTCTGCTTCCCACTCCATTCTCTGTGCATCAATTGCTAACAGCAGATGTTTGATGAGTATGGCAGGGGTCAGACACCCACAGAACTGATACTAGTGACCTCTCTAAAATAGATTGCCAATATTGTTCACTTGAAAAACACCTTTAGGTCTTGGCCTCAAACTGCAGGTACCAATATGTTTTTGCAAAGTGGATGGGGTTCTGTCTAATCCTATCCACTCAATGTAGAAAAATAAAAAAATAAAAAACCTCTGCAGTGGAAATGTTGCAGTTTCAAAAATTTTAAATTGCAGCATGTCAGTTATAGCTATGGCATAGGTATAATGGGGCAATGCGTTTCTGATGCGGTCTTTGCCACAGTGTTTTATTGTTGCAGATTTTTCGCTGGATTTTTTTAACCAAATATTACTAGAGCCTCTTTTTTAAAGCATACTTTACATTTGTTAATCTGACACTTAAATCTTGTACCTTTTACATTCAGAACATTTCACATGAAAACCAATCTGCTTGTATATAAAAAAGCATTGTCGGACTCAAACCGCAGCTGAAAAGGATCAAGGACATTGAACAACAAGAGCCCAGTTCAGCCTCTACAGAAATGATGGCATACGAGTGCCTTAGTGTCACAAGTATCATAGAATGAGTGGAAGCAGAGAAAGGGTCACGTCAGAAATACAACACAGCGGTCACTTAAAACAGGACATAAAAACTTCTAGGAACAAAGGATGTGGTGTAAACCTGAAACGGAGAACCTCATTTCTACAGCAACTGTGAAACTCTATATACACAATTCCACTGTCAAGGGTACAATATATTCTACAGGGAATTACAATCTTGTGCAGCGGCAGCGAAAATAAAGTGTTACATGGTATCCAATGATACTACAATGACAATACAGTAACTTCCTTCACGGTCCATTACGCCAGGGCTACAGAAGGTCACTGTTGGCAGCAGATATTGGTTTTGGCCAGAGATGCCAACATTGAAATCTACTGGCAAAAAGATAAAGCTAGGGCTGCACAGATTTGTGTCATATAGCAAGAAGTGGTACTGAAGTTGTGCAAAAAAAAAAAAAAAAAAAAAAAAGTAATTCAAGGCACCTATATGGTGTCAGAATGAAGTGTTGCAGAAAACCCAAAACTGGTGGATTTTGGTCTCACAGAGCTTTATTTAACCAAAGACTTCAGTGGAAGTTACAAGTAATACATCTATGAATTTAACATGTTTTTGTTACCCAACAGCGCCCTGTGAAGCTATAGTCTTCTACAGATTTGGGGAGATATACACTATAAAAACTAGTGAATTTGTCAAAGACAAACAATTATCCCTCCCCCCTCCCATTTCCTTTGACAAATAAAGAGTCCAGAGTGTTTCTCATGGACAACTACTCCACTTTTTTGTACCAGCTTTGATAAAACTCCCCCACCAAGTTTAATGGATCTGTACAAATATAGCAGCATGCATGTACCATCGCCTTTTATACGTCGCAAACCATGGCAGACATGATAGGCTGCAGAATTGAAGCTCTGATCCCAATTACAATCTGCAGTGTAATTAATCAGTACAACATGGCAGATTCATTTATTGAAAAGTTTAGTGATGGATACGCAAGTTTTTTAATAATACTTTTACAAGAGACTTAAATTACCTTCCACCATTGGAAGCTTCCACATGCCAAAGGGATTTTCTAAGAAACTGTGATTTCTGTCCACAGCATTTAAGTAAAGAAAATACACAAGCAAAATCCTGCACCAAATCTATTATTCAGATGAGACAGAAGTGGCAGCTAAAGGCAAGAGTAATTAGTTCCTGGCCACGGATAATTGTTTTGATCCGATGTGACCATTCATGGGATGTTCATTAATGAAAATTCCATTGTAGCCAAAACGAAGGACTTGGGATCAATAGGGGAATTTGCATTATATTAAAGTCTTCTCGGAGAACAAGCCTCTAGGCCAACAAGTTGTTGAACTCAGACAGCTGCCACTTCCTACCCACAGAGGACAAAGTCCTGCACTGCTAGCAGTAACAAGTATGACATACAAGCAGTCTGGCATATAACTGTATGTGGCGGTTCCCATTGTGAGACCATATAAACGCGGCGGGTCTGCTGTATTTACATGAAACAAAGCCTTCAGCACTGTCCAATAACACAAACTGACTGCACCAGCACGTGTCCTATCTGGGGCAATAACCATCACAACTATGGATGCACACAAGGCCTTAGCATGGGCAGAACTGAAAGGTAAATGTACCAATAAATGCAATCATAATTGAGGGTTTTTTTCCCCTTACAAACTCTTTCTATAAAACACTGAATTACCATATCATAGGAGTTCAAAGGAAAGACAGGCTTACAAACTAGAAATAATGACTACATATCAGTAGCTGGAAGTTTATGGTTGGGGTATTCATTAATTTGTTTTATCAATCCAGTGCAAGGACCTGGTAATAGTATCGGAGAGAACAAAACTCAGCCAAATCTGACCACCATGCATAAAATGACTGTACACATGCATAAGATTCTCTCTATACTGTTAGAACATGTTCACACCAACCGCCGACTGGTGTTTGCAAAAATACATACACCTGCTGCGGATAATCTTATTCACATGAGACTAATATTGAGATGCAGATATTTTTAGCATACAGTATACCTTAAGACCCTGTTTTTTTGTTTTTTTTTAACCAAAGGCTCTCTAGGTTTGTCAAGGACTATGGGTCCATGAAAAGTGTGTAGTAGTAGTAAGGAGGCAGTTTAGTAGTAAAAAAAAAAAAAAAAAAAAAAAAAAAAAATCCTAACAAGTTTTTGCAAGTTGACTGATGAGCAGCCAAAAGTGGTTATTATTATAACTGATATTTTAATCTGAAAGCCTGCCAAATATTTCTAGTATGGCCAATCTTTTTTTGGCAGACTGAAGTCTCAGTGATAACTGCAGAATTTCAGCAGAATTGACTAAAAGTTAAACATATTAAAAATACAAAACCCCAATTTCAGCTTTTTTTCCTTGCTATGGCAGAATTTGGGGTGAATCAGCGGATATCTTACTTGGACAAATGCTGAGGGCAATTCAAGCAGTAGATTATAGTGGAGTCCGCCATAAAGAGACAGACCCTTCTTTTTCCGTGGGTAAAAATTAAAGTTATCTAACAAAGAAAAGAAACGCCCTATTGTTAGACAAATTCATTACAAATCTCTCATTGAAGTGAATGTGATAACCAAATTCTCCTGCTAAAAGGCAGGAAGATTTCCGCAACAGATTTTGCATGGTGGGTCAAACAGCAAAAACCAAGATGTGAACTTACTCTTAAAGGGATTATTTTGTTTTTCACCAAAGAAAGTCATGCTATACTGCTTGAAAGCTTCAATCTCCAGGATACCCCCTTTGATCATTGTAAACAGGCCACAGCATTCGTGAAGCACAGCGACCCCTTCCGATTTTTTCATGCACAGAAGGGCTGAGTTTCCATTGATCTCACAGTACCTGACCAATAGTAGGCATTCAGCAGTTTCAAAAACCAGAGACAACCAAAAATGGCCGCCATTAAAGTTTATGCCAACCTTGTGGTTTTTCAATTATCCTTAGGATATATAATCTGATTGGTGGAAGTTTTAACCAGGGCTTTGGAGTCAACAGGACGAGCCACCGACTTGAGTATTTTTGCTGCTTACTGTTGGGGTTGGAAAAATAGTTATTAAAACACCAGTTAGTGAATTCCTACAAATGCAAATATGCAACATACTCTGTATCTACATATACAATGATTAAAAATAAAATGATTTTCAATTATATTTTACATACTGGTGTTGGTAACTTTTCTCTGGCTCCAACTCCAGCTACAATTATTCTCAACTCCAACATCCCCTGTTGGAAGGAGCCGTGGTGCACAAGTACTAGCACAGCTCAACACACTGTGTAACCACAGAATGATCAATAAAAACTGTAGGGAAAGCACTGTAGAGATCAATCAGTGGCCCCAAAATAGATTGGGAGTGTATTAAAAAAAAAAAAAAACCACACACCACACACACACACACACACCACCCAATATAAAGGGTTCTGCTAGCACCACTATAAAATGGAGATACAGCCAATGTGAAAATGCCAAACACACCACTACTTTGTGTCCCAACCCATCATCATGTCATACTCTAAGGCCCCCACAGGGCAAAAATGCTGGATTTTTGTTGCAGATTTTGCTGAGGTTTTTTTGAGCCAAACCCAGGAATGGATTTTCAGAAGGGAAATGTCTGAACACTTTCTTTATATTTTTCATTCTTTTTCAAGCCAGTCCTGACTATGGTTCAAAAAAAACCCATAGCAAAACCTATAACAAAAAACGCTGCGTTTTCGCAACGTGAGTGGATATTAAAGTAACACTATGCGGTTATGTAGACTATATCTGCCTTCATTCACATACATATAGGAGCGGGATATTACATGAATCCTGAGGGCGGCACGTTACCTCTACTAATTAGCTATAGTAAAATGGAGACTGGAAAGTGTTAGTACAAACAGCATGGGTGTGAATTTGCATTATTCCGACTTATCCTGCCAACACGTGGCTTCCTGCTGACTTCTCCACACAAAGAAATGGAGTAATACACAGACACACACTATAACTAATATATATTATACACACTATAAACAAATTTTATATATATATATATATATATATATATATATATATATATATATACACACATACACACATACATACACACATATACACACACATATATATATACATACATACATACACAAACATATATACATGCATACATATACACACACACCTACCTATCTCTAGGTGATCTAGACTACACAATCTCATCTATTCCTCATGCCAGAAGAAAATGTCACCTTCCTGCTGACATACAATGCGAGTCGACATGGCATGCTTGCTCACATTAGCAGTTGACTGCTTGCTTTCTGCAGCTCCATATTAGAAATGACTGCAGTACTGGATTATAGAGACGTACAGGCAGATATTGTACTGATGAGCAAATTACCAAGACTCTGCTGTCTCACACATAGACAAGACAAATGGATGCCAGTATGATGAAGACAGCAGCATTCCTCGCACTACATGCCACAGCTAAGTATAGAAGGCACGCTGGTCCCCGGGCACCCATCACTGTAGTCAAGGCATGTTGCAGTAGTTACCGACTTGCACAACCTCTAAGGAGAGCATAAAACTAACGGATTTATAACCATCAGCTCAGCATTGCCATGTAATACATGACAGTGCCGGCAGAAAATTAACACTTTGCTTGATGGTACATTACACATGGGTGTGGTAGTGAAGGAAGAGTAGACAAAGTGAGATATACTTATCTGCAGACCTCCATAGACTATTTATTGGATTTATTACCAATAAACATTAATAAAACAGGGGTCTTCATATCTAACATTGTACAAATATGGACAATTTTTATTTGGTTTTATATTTCTCTCTGTCTAATGGACGAGGCCTGAAGGATGACTCTTAGCAGCACAGCTGGATCATGGGAGGGGGGGGGGGGGAGCGCTCTACTGAAGTGACAGCAGCCGCATGGATATTGAGCAGTGGCGAGGGTCCACCACCTGATGTTACAGCCAAAGCACTGACTAGTCTGTCACAGAGTATGCAGCATGAATGAGCCATGATGTACTTCTAGGTAAATATTATATAAAAGAAAGATACTAAAATCACAATAATCTACAAATAAAGCACTGGACCAGAGGTCCTCTGAATACTAGAGGTGTAGAATCTTAGGGGTGGAGTAAAGAGCTGGAAGGGAGTGGATGGACGTCTTGGCATCCATCTGCTCACCACACCCTATTAAAGGCCTAGACTACCAATTACTTTGTGTAACCCCAGAAATAATATTCTCTGTGATAGACATTTAGAGCAAAGGCTAATGAATGGGGCAGCGATTGCCTTCATTACAATAATGGATCATATTATTAGGGGCGTACTTATTAGCACCAGAAGACCTTTCTTGTAAGCCAGTCGTCAATGAAAGATAAAAATAAGCAATTTCCAAGGATCCTGCACAATGGTCAATAGAAATGATGACCACCATTAACCAACAAGGTCCCCTCCTCTAGGGTGGAAGCAGCACCAGGTATTTTGGGCTTTACCACCACCTGTTCATTTCTGCAAAAAGCTCCTGATATCCACCCAACACCTGATCCACTGCTGGAATCCCTATCCATGCCCACTTCTTACATATCTTACCAGGTGAGTGGCTGGGACCGCTGGTAAAGTACAAAGAATCCTTTTGGTTTCCCATAGAAACAATAAGGCTCACCACTCCCAAGTGATCTTCAACATACCTCCTTGACTTCTGATTTGTAAGTCATCACTGCTTACCATTAACCCCTTGTGTACTTACTCCATGAACAAAGCCCATTACCAGACGCAAGACACCACCCACAAACCTGTAGTCTAACATGAAGCCATAAACTAGATTATATGCTAGAGCCTTATTTAGCACCTATATCTAACACCAAAAGAAAATGTGTGTTAACCAACAGTGAAAAACCAATCTGATGGATCACCACTGTAGGCAGGTGAATCATTGATGGCCAACAAGATGCAAGTCACCACTAGTAGAAATAGAACTGACTCCTTGTATGTGCTTCTAAATCTGTAGGGCATAGTGATGAACAAGTCATGGAGATGGCAGTAGTAGTATCCTATTCTAAGGTGCAGATGAATGACTAGTCAAACCTATAGTCATGTACAAGCCTCATATACCTGAAGCAATATCCAAGTGCTAGAGATTAGTCTACTGTCCATTATAAAGCCATGGCTCAAGTCCCATCCAAACACGTTCTAGTAATCCTACTAGATGAATGGGAGTGTGCAAGTTAAAGCCTCTTAAGACTGCTGCCATCTACCAAGGCAAATAATTCAGGATCTAGCAGTAAAAAGACTATTCCCATCCTGTCCCCACTATCAAGGCTACAGGGTAATTATGTGATATGGGCTCAGAAGTGAGATCTATAAGAGATCCTATGAAATGAACCCATGAGGGTGCTCAACATTAAGCAAGGGATCTTTATAACACCTTAAAACACTATGCAAGATCCTTCCAAGAAATAGTGTTTCAGATTATCTAGGAGAGTTCTCTGCCTGGCCTGCATTGTGATCAATGGACACAGTGGGGTCACTTATAGCAGAAGGTGCAGCATCAAGCTTCTATGGGCTCCAGCATCCTCTCTTAAAGGCATATGCAAGGATTTCTATTTATAGCAATAAGATGGAAGTACATGGGAAGCTATAGTGGGCTATGAGGAAATGAAGCAGTGCTGCCCTGTGTTGCCAGGCGATGGCAGTGACTGGTGAATGCACTGGAATGCACTGCACCCCTCAGCATTGGAATGCCCTGCACCCCCATAATTACACTGCAACCCCCCTCACCTTCACAGCACTGCTATGCCCTGAACCCCCCCCCCCCCCACACACACACACACACTCACAGCACCACTATATCCTGCACCCCGACTACACTCACCTTCTGTTGCATAGCTGTGGTCGCGCAGGAAACTGTTGTTAATCTTGCGGGTATCAATGTCCTCCTCCATTTACAGCCTGGATATTTCTCTGATCAG
Source organism: Leptodactylus fuscus (assembly GCF_031893055.1). Taxonomy (NCBI): domain Eukaryota; kingdom Metazoa; phylum Chordata; class Amphibia; order Anura; family Leptodactylidae; genus Leptodactylus; species Leptodactylus fuscus. The sequence goes on along the minus strand of NC_134269.1, from coordinate 170,914,087 downwards.
CAGACAGAAGAAGAGCAGTATCCATCATCCTTCCAGCAGCCTCTAGCAGAAGAGGAGAGGGAGCTGCCCCAGGCACGCCATGCCACTGCCCAATGCTGATCTATACAGGCAGAATCGGATGTAGAGGGCAGAGGTTGATGCCAGGGGATGTGGGCACTTCTAGCACATGCTGGTCCTCCCACTCACAGGCCAACAGGTCACCGTGCGCACTGCTGCTTGGCACCGGCAGCCACAGGTCTGAGCCCAGCTCTGGAGAGGCAGCTGATCCTGCAGGGGGAGGTGATACCGAGCTGCAGATGATCCTGCGGGGGTTGTGGATACAGATACAGCCCCCCTTACATGTAGTGAGATCTCCGTGCTGTGCACACCAGCGATGTCCGGTGTTTGCTCACAGTCGTGCCCTGGTCTGCACCTGGCTGAGCCGGGGAATGCTGGAGCTGGTGCCTGGATACAGTCAGATGCTGCATTGAGCTCAGACTCCTCCTCTACAGCTTGTTCTCTGCGTCAGCACAGCCTGCTCCTCTCCCCCAGCCCCGGCACTGCTGCAGTGTGGGGGCTGCTGACACAAGCCTGGCACAGCATCATCTCCATACAGACTGGGGGCAGCTAGGAGGGCAGGCCATCATCGCCCACAACTAGTGCCCTCATCACTGAAGAAGCTGGAGGTGCTTTCATATACACAGGGCTACAGTCTCTTATTCACAGGAAATTTACTTCTGCCTTTTACTGGTCTACTAAAGAGGAACATTTATTACCTTCACTCTAAAACACACCGGCAGTAGCCCTGAATTCAATATATTGTAATATAGCCATACAACAGGAGTCAATAGCGCACAAATGGGCATCCAGGAGTGTGAATTGAAGGGTTAAATTCCTTTGGGCACACACTGCCAACACAGCGATATTAAAGTACATGGGCATAAGAACTGGCATTGCTATGACCGGGTGTCACAGTCAACAGATGTCAAATGGGGCTTTCAAAGGCGAGATGTTTAACCCTTTGAAAACATGTAGGCAATTTGCTGCATCCCCATCTGCGTGTAGCAGTATGAGATCAGTGGCCCAGATATGGATATCTCGCAACCCATCAAGCAATCCAGACTGGCACAAAGTGATTCTAGGCACAAAACTGGTGTCGCTGTAGGCAGGTAGCTACATTTTATTGATACAAACAAAATGAGTTTTCAAAACTGTCTCTGGGCAATGATCTGACACCATCAATATACAACTAGGGAAGCCTTATATTTAACCTTCTAAAACTATTATTTCTATTAGTAAAAGGGGGCAATCTGGCACACTTAAATATCTGATTCTCTAACCAGAACCCATCGGGTCAGAAGAAGTTCAGGCGTTCAGGTTAAGGACAGGAGGAGGGGAATAAAAGTTTTTTGGTAAAAAGAAATTAGAGGTGTGAGTCAACCGTTTAGGAGCTGGTAGGGTGAAGTTGTATTTCTTACCATGTCCTTGAGGCGGGGCCCTGCCTGGCTCCAGGAGCAGCTGCTGGGGGTTTCCTCTGCCCCTGCAGCTCCAGCAGGGACTCCGGATGGAGCAGGAGACACACGCAGCCTCCAGATCTTCCACCGCTGACCCAGGGAAAGCCCCGCAAGGGACCCTCTGGCCTTGGCCGCTGGTCGGCACCGCTCATCAGATTTATTCCGGCCTTATGATGTTCACCTGAATGCTATTGGCTTGGATATTTGGCTGCTGGGGATCCAGGAGGGAGTTGACCGTGCCCTACAGGTGTGGCGGAATGAGCAACAGTAAGGGGGTCACATGCTTGTTGTGGCATTGAAAGGAGGGGTCTCTGGAGGCTTTACTAGTATTTAATCAGTAGTGCGGGTGGAGGAACATGGGGTTATCTCCACTCAATTGATAGTTTTTGGTAAAGGGGCTGCTGGTTGGAGAACCAGAATGGTGTATACTCCAGCGGTCAGGGTACCCAGGAGGGACATACCTTCTGATGCCGATGCCCCTGGGCCAGGTGTACAATGGCTGGGGGGGGACGTGATCTGGGAGTGGTGCCTTCAGGGCTACTCCTTATAGGGTAACAAAAGGGGGTGGGGGTTGGAAGTTAGGGCACAGCTCTTAAAAATATTTTACAAGTCATGTAAATTATAGTGCAAGTTATCTTTTTAATGGTAGCTGTATTTGTGAGTTATCCCTTCTTTTCTGGTCCTCAGCTGTATCATGTGACCAACAAAACTCTCCACCAGATAAAAGTTCTTATGCATGGACAGGAACTCAGTTTACAACACCTGTATTTTGTGCACCAAAATTTATGTTGCATGTCAGTCATGACATATTTATGAATAACAAGCACCAAAGAGAAATGCAAGTTTGGCTAGATACTTTCCAACATATTTATGAACTTTATAAGACCTATTATGGCACAGATATTGGGGCATACTTATCAATACTGTCAAACTTTACATCAAGTACATATCCCATTGCGCATTTTTCTGATACAGCAAGAAATATTTTTTTCAATTTCTATCTCAAATGAATCTTCAACCAAGTTTACACCATTTTAAATTTGGTATCCTTTGCACATAAATATCTGCAACATTTGTGCTTTTCTTCCTTTGTGCCAACGTTAGACCCTTTTTCACCAACCCATTGTGTTACACATTTTTCAGAATGTCAAACCAGTCGTGTTTTTCTGTTTTCTCTGATGCACATGGCTTAGAAATAGGTCGTAAATGCTGTGCACCCTAAATTTTGGCATAAATGAATTCTCTTGATAATTATGCTCCATTCTTATATGAAAAAGTGCAAGAAAAAAAAAATTATGTAAATTTGGGGAAGATTCACTTACTACAGAAAATCTAAGATCACTATGCTAGGAAAAATTATGAAATAATTGTATTCTAAATTATGAGATTAACCAGGTCTGCTTGTTGCCTCAAAACATTAAAACATACCCTTAAGGTCACTACACCGTACATCATCTCTCCTAGTAGCCCATTTGCAGTAAAATGATCTTCCATCACCACAATTTTCCATTTCTAAAGTTCCCTCTTTGAAGGGGTTATGCAGTTTAAGGTATTTATGGCCTATCCTTAAAGGGGCTCTATCATTGGGAAAAGTCATTTTTAATTAAGTACATACTTGCATAGACTTTAGAAAGGCTATTTCACACCTACCTTTTGTATATAAATCCCCTCAGTAGTTTTTAATGAGCCCGTTGTAGTGGTCGATGTGTTCTTTTATGGTGTGATTGGTCTGTTTGGTAATAGTGTGATGTGGTAAAAATGGGTTATGCATTTAATAATAAATTTTATTTATATAGCGCCAACATATTCCGCAGCGCTGTCTTTGTCTGTGCCTGATAGACCTCTCACTTGGCGATTATACTTTTTTTGTAGCAATATAATAGATATTATGGTCATATGGGCATATATATTGCTTTTTGCAGATACTCTATTCATTACTAGAGATGAATAGAGATCAATTCAGAACCAGTGTTGACTTGCATTCAGCAAATCAATGCTGGTTCTGCAGCAGGCTCACCCTTGCTAGTCGAGAGAGCTGGCAGTTTGCGTTTATGCGGGAGCATTGACCAGCGTTGATTGGCCGAATGCTATACAGTGTACAGCATTTGGCCAATCAACGCTGGTTCTGCCAGAGGCTCGTCTGTAAGGAGGCGGAGTCTAAGATCGGACCACAATGGAGACTGCTATGGTCCGATCTTAGACTCCGCCTCCTCACAGACGAGCCTCAGGCAGAACCAGCGTTGATTGGCTAAATGCTGTACACTGGCCAATGAATGCTGGTCAATGCATTCCTATGAGAAAAAGTCAGCTCCCGCATAAACACAAGCTGCCAGCTCGCCCGACTAGCAAGGATGAGCCTGCTGCAGAACCAGCGTTGATTTGCCGAATGCTATACAGTGTATAGCATTCGGCCAATCAATGCTGTTTCTGCAGGACGAGTAAGGGACGGTTCACATTAGCGCTTGCCTCCTGTCCGGAAGGAGTCCACAGCGGACCCCCCCAAATGGAATATCAGCACAACTTCAAGCGCTGTGCAGTTAAAGCGCACGGACCCCATAGACTATAATGGGGTCCGTGCGCTTTAACTGCACAGCGCTCCTCCTAAAAACTCTCCTCCTGCTACTCGTGGCCTTGGGGACTCTCCTTTAGTCGAATAGTGGTTTCCCCTGAAACAAGCATTTTTTCCCTTAGACTATAATGGGATTCGATTGAGTAGTCGAATATTGAGGCTTTACTGAAAACGAATATCGAATCTCGAATATTTCACTACTCGCTCATCTCTAATCATTACCTATTACTTATTGTGCTACCCTGTACTACACATACCACCTTGGTGTTTACTGGTACTATTATCTCCTCGATTCCCCACAATATTTGTATTTGTATTGGATGGTGTTATTTATATATCTCTATGTTTTTTATATTTAGATACTTGAATAGTTTTATACTATTAGAGTGTAGAAGTCTGATCTTTCATAGAATAGAAAAACGACAGAATGATGGAGCACCCTCCCTATGCACAATCACAATTCACTCTAATGTGAAAAACAAGTGCTAGCCCTGAGTGCAGTACTATATATTTATGTATACTGTATATATAAATAATATATAAATATATATATATATAAATATATATATATATATATATATATATATATATATATATATATATATATATATTGAAGGCCAAAGTGTGTTTCTGCTGGGAATGATGACAAGCAGCAGGTAGTGGCCCGGATCAAAAAGGCAGAGCGGCCGCAAGTCCTGAACATCTGTACAGCTGTGACTGAAAGCTTCATAGGGGCATGCTACATCAAATCTCTGATGGTACAGAATGCTGCTTACAGTACAGTGCACCGCAAAACCAACATGCATAATATACATGTTCTAAAATAAATATATATTGTCTCTCAAAAAAGAAACAGTAGCACCAGCAAATCTGGTTACCTGAGAAAGGCTTCTGTGAGAACTGATACGTGCTGTATGTGTATAAATAGAATTTATTTTACACACACTTTTTATGGAGCGACAGGGGTGGGAGAATACATATAAACTAGGTTAGGGGGGGCATGATGACCACATTGTCAACAAGTTTCGGCAATATCTGACAGCAGTGGATCTTGAATAGAGGTGTGAGGTTCAGTAGCGCACACATGGACATGGTGAGTCCCCCTGCCAAGCTGTGAACTCGGTATCCATAGAGAGCATCTGCAGTTACCAGTAAGGATTCTCCTTGGCAATGAGTGTGAACAGTGGAACTAATAGGAACACAGGCACAAAGAGAGGAGGACGCTGCAGCACAACACAAACTTTATCATATACATTGACTAACTTGCAGCAAGGGATTAGTATTAAGAGCAAATGCATCTGTAGGAAAAACTTTTCAACTTTACATGTATACGTAAAAGAAAGCGATGAATATATAGTATTACACAAATATCATAATGGTTTGGATATAAATACTAGAATATACTTTGAGTAAATAAAATAGCCCCATTCTGGTGGCTGCCACAACGCCGTTCTATACAATTAACAGACTGGATAATATTATGTGCGTCAAACAAGTCCTCCGCTTACAGACACTAGTATGCTGTAGACATGACATGCCAATGAAAAATCAATACGGCTGTCGCTCAGATGTAATGAAAGAAAATTGTAATGAAAAAAGATTGATCTTATTGATCAGCTGACATATTGGAGATATCTTCCACATGCAGTCAGTGAGTTCAGTGACCCTACTTCCAGTCATCTCTTATCTACCAAATTTCACACACTCTATGCTCAGAGAGTCGCCCGCCTACACAACACTGAGCAGGTTCTCATTATACTGTGTGTATACTGTGTGTGTAATATATAATACCACACACTGGGGCACAAAAACTCGTTTTCAGCCATATTGTGTCAAGCCATACATAGTCTTCAGGTCAAGGACCAATAATTTAGAGATTTCTCATTAGCTATAAGGATCCAAAATATTCCTATGCAGCGTTCAGGAATAATAGGCACCATGGACTTTTTTACAGCGTAAAGGATACCAAGATTAGAAGAAAAGGGGTCAGTCTGTATCAGATTATACTGCAATAAAGCAGAAGGCAAAAACTTATCGAAAAGCAATATTTTGTGCTCAAGTACTTATAAAGTTTTTGGATTTTTAAGTCACCAACCACAATCATAATGACCCAATAGTGAAACACCGGATTCATAGGTGGCAGCTAACCTGTAAGTGGAATTTGTACTGCAGGTGCACTAACTAGTGAGTTAGTGCACCACAGCTTGGCTTAGGAGGATTATGTTACATTATATTGTGTTGTGACATGCATTGCTTGCACCATGGTGGACAATGAGTTAAATACAGGCTTATGTTGCTTTATTTGGTGCAGGTCATCAGCCTTCACGCATTGATTGTTCTGGCATTTTCTGAAAACTTTATCGGACAAGGATTTCTTTGAGGCAGAAAACAGTTGCGCCCAAGAGCTGCACCAGAAGTTGTTTATTGCTCTCAAATGGTATGACTCAATATAAGGAATTACCTGACAGTGTGAACTTGTAGAGGAGTGAGGATCACATCTTCCTGAGGGTAAGTTCACATGGAGATTTTTGGTCAGGATTTTGAGGCCGTATCCGCCACAAAAGCCTGACCAAAAAGACACGTCCCATTGAAATCAATGGGAGCTGGTCAGGTGTTTTATCCGGGAGCCGGTTTGCTCATTCTTCAGGCCGTCTCATCTCACGATATGGACTGAAGACACTCCCTCCTCCCAACTAGCCCATTCATTAGGCCTAATCCAGAGCAGAGTCCGCAACTGGATGCCGATGCAGTTCACCGGCACTCAGTCGCAGGACTGGAACCTGAGGCGCCCTCCGGTCTCCAAAAAACCCTGTGTGAACTTAGCCTAAGGCTGCTTTCACATGGCCAGTGTTTGGTCAGTGATTTTCATCAATGATTGTACCTGTTCTGTGTTTTAACCCACTCCTAATTTTGGCACACAAATATATTTACTATACCTGATCTCTGTGTAGTCTCCTCTCCTAGTTTTGTCTAGTTTTCATACAAAATCAGTAGACAAACACTGCTGTGTGAAAGCTGCCTAAATGTCAGCCGATTCCATTACTCAGCACACCCCCAAATACTTGGAGAGCAATAGCCCAATTCCATCAATGATAGCAGTACAAACTAGTGACATCAGCAACAGACCATTGTTGCTGCAGCCTCGAGGCCTACCCTGTTACCTTACCACCACCACTACGTTTAATAACCTTGTAAAGAACTACCGTACTATAACATCTGCTGCTGTAAAGAAGGAAAAAATAGTGTCAAGACTGGCATGGTGTGTATCCATATCCTACCAATGGAAGACCCCAGGTAGCTTGGGGGCCGCATACAGTGGCCTCTCTGTGAGGGCCAGACACTGAAGAATCCCAATAGCCTTATTGAGTACAAACTTACCTCTGTCCCATTGGAACTGCCAATTCCTCTGCCAGTGCCGCCTCCTTACAAATGGTGTCTACGGAATTAAATACTTAACCCCTTAAGGACCAGGCCATGTTTTGGTTTCGCATTTTCGTTTTTCCCTCCTCACATTTCAAGAGCCATAACTTTTTCATTTTTCAGTTCACAGAGTCACATGATGGCTTATTATTTGCGGGACAAATTGTACTTTGTAATGGCACCATTCAATATGCTGTGCAATGTACTGGGAAGCTGGAAAAAAATTCAGAATGAGGTGCAATTGGAGAAAAAATGCATTTGCGCCATTTTCTTATGGGTTTAATTTTTACAGCGTTCACTGTTTGGTACAAATGACATGTTACCTGTGTTCTACGTGTCAGTATGAACGTGGTGATACCAAATTTATATAGTATTTGAAATGTTTTGATACTTTGCAAAGTTTGATAAACTTTGCAAAATAGAAAAAAAAAATTGTGTCATCATGTTCTAACACCTGTAACTTTTTCATATTTCCATGTATGGAGCTGGTTGTGGTGTCTTTTTATGCGGGACAAGATGTCGTTTCTATTGATACCATTTGGGGAAAGATCTGATGCTTTGATCACTTTTTATTCAATTTTTTTATAGGAGGCAAAGTGTTGAAAAAAACGCTTTTTGGCGGTTTTTATTTTTTTTGCCGCTACGCCGTTCGCAGTACGGGATAAATGTTTTAATACTCTAATAGTTCGGGCATTTTGGAGCGCGGGGATACCTAATATGTTTATGTTTAATGTTCTTTAATTACTTTTATAGCTAATCTAGGGAAAGGGGGGTGATTTGAACTTTTATATTTTTTTATTTTTTTAATACTTTTAAAAACTTTTTTTTTTCTTCTGTTACATTTATGATCAGACCCCTTAGGTACCTTGAAACCTAGGGAGTCTGATCGCTCATACTATTCACTGCAATACTACAGTATTGCAGTGAATAGGAAAATCGCAGCACTTCTATTAGACGATGCCTCTGGCCTCTGGCATCGTCTAATAGATCTAGTGCAGAGACAAGCCTGGAAGCCTTCAATAGGCTTCCGGCTGTCATAGCAACCGATCACCGCCCTCATGTGACGTTCAGGAGGGCGGCGATCGGGGAAACATGGCGGTGCCCGTGCCGCCGTTTACACACTGCGGTCACGTTTGACCGCAGTGTGTAAAGGGTTAACAGCAGCGATCGGCTCGGGCACCGACCGCTGCTGTTAGTGGCAGGTCCTGGCTGTATTATACAGCCGGCATCTGCCGTGTATGGAGCGAGCTCAGCGTGTGAGCTCGCTCCATACATCCCCATGCGACCCATGACGTACAGTTACGTCAAGGGTCGCTAAGGGGTTAAACAATATTTTCCCCCTGTGAATTGGCGTCGAGCCATCACTTTGTTGATCTGCAAAACTCTCTGGACTGTGTTGCCATTGCACCAAGGAAGTGACAACCCCCTCATTGATCCAAACCGCTCATTTGCATATCAACAAATCCGTGATATCTCGCAATGAAAACATCGATTCACAAGGGTAATTTTTTTTTTTGTTGATAAATCAAAGCCACACTGACATTTATGGTGCAGTCTTTATGCAGTATTTTGACCCAATTCAGGAACGTATTCAGAAGGAATGGGAAAACTAAAAGGTCGCACTTCTGACCCGCAGTTTTTTGTAATGACCACCCCAAATTATTTTTATGAAAAAACTGATTTCAAGTAATAATCATCTGAAAAGGAGACAGAAGAAAACCAGCTTGGATTTGCTCGTGAAAAAAAACCTTCTGGAAATATCAGATGATTTCGCTTTCTGGCAGATCCTACAATCACTACAGCCAGATTGAGGTAATCCATATTTTGTTGCAATTAAAAATGTAATTAAAATAGTTTTCAAATAATTCATGTTATGGCAACAAATTGCTAATGTAGGTTTGCTTTTTGGCCAGTCAATAGGCAGCTGGTGTAGTCATGAACCTATTCCAAGGAGGCAGATGCTAGGTTCTAACACTTCTGATGGTGGAGGGGAACAATGCTACCCATACGACATCAAACATTTATGGCACAGACAGGTGCACAGTAAGGCCACACATTCAGCCAAAACTCATAGACGCTGCGTGTCCCAGCAGATGGAAAAGCATTGGCTTACAGGGCTTATGTGGAAGTTACTGTACCAGCAACATTGGCATGGACTATTCTGTGCACTGTGTGTTCTACTGGGGGTGAACATGAGACATTGGGGTGTGGATACAAGTGTGATGTGAAATAAAAAGCACAGACTCATTGTATAATGGGGATATGCAATAAGCTAAGTGCTTTATGGCAAGAAGGAAGTCAATCTAAGTACCACAATTACAACACCGCTTATTAGAAGTCGGAGCACTTAGTGAAGCACAACTTTGGCAGATTTTTTTGTTTAGAAATCAAGTAAATGGTATACAGGTTTATAAAAATGTAGAAAGCCGTTTTCCTAAGAAACTATTCACATGAATGTCAAAAACAGCCAAGCATATCCACTGCCATTACCATTGCCTGGTTTGATGTAATGGGGCCAAAACATAGGTTTATTGGTTAGGACATACCCACAAAAAATATATATATATATATATATATATATATATATATATATATATATATATATATATATATATATATATATATATATATCTCCTCCTATAGAAATTAAAACCTGCATTTGTTTTAACGGGTGCCTGTCAGCAGATTTTAGGAAATACCAGGCATAGAAGCTGGCAGGGTTGACTGATGTCAGCATTCACACTAAAATTTACATAAGCAATAAAAGCGATCTGTACATAGTCATGGGGGCGAAGACTTACATCAGGAAGTTAAGGTAATTCCACACCTTCTTACCCTCCAGTGCCCATCTAGTCTCTGATATCAGCGAGGGTGGACAAGCTACATATCCCAGCAGAAATGAAGACTCGGGGCAGAGTAACTTTTTACTACTAGATCTCCACCCCATTTCGTTATACTTTAATTTACATAGGGAATAAAAGCTATTTTTGAGATGATTCCAGCATCAGTGTAACATTATAAAGCCATCACTGAAGCTGTGGCATCTCATGTCATGTACGTGCTTGGTTTTGGTACCTAAAACCTGCTGAAATGTCTGCAAGCAGTTTAAAGTACTTGAGAAATTGAAGGAATTACTATGCCCAGACATGTATCCTTGCATGCCATTTATTAGCATAACATGAAGGCTGTAGAGATAGGACGAATGTTAAAAATAATGTACAATGTAGCTGTATGAGATTAGAAAGGTGGCGCCTCCCTCTCCATAGGCAGTGCCATGTACTGAATCCACGGCGTACCAAGCAACACCTGATTTTACCTACTCTCTATGGTGTCATCCTTGTAATGCAGTTCAGCCTTAAAGGGGCACTCTCAAACAGCTATATTCAAAATTGTAGGCAACTATACATAACTAAAATTTAGCATGGTTTTAAAGATTTTCTCTAATCATGTCAGTGGTGACCGTTTGTTGTCTTGATCGGTTGTTGATAGATACAATCATGAACACTTTTCTATACTCAAACCCAGCCAAAACTTCTTTCTTTTTGCCAGGTTATCTTTTTGTCTGTGCACTATACCTGTCTAATAACCTGGCCACTATAAGGATATCATGGCTTGGTTTCTGCCAAGTCTCAGACCCTAGAAAGTTCCCGCAATCATGGTTGTATCCATTTGCAGCTGATCAAGACAATAGTTTGTAACCATAAAAATGGTTTTAGAAAAAAAAAAAATCTATTTGCAAAAATACAAAATATTTATATTCCTGGAAATACCCTGTAATTCACTTGGCACAAATACCGTATATACTCGAGTATAAGCCGACCCGAATATAAGCCGAGGCCCCTAATTTTACCACAAAAGACTGGGAAAACTTATTGACTCGAGTATAAGCCGAGGGGGGAATGCAGCAGCTACTGGAAAATTTCAAAAATTAAAATGGTCGGAGTTTTTGGGTGCAGTAGTTGCTGGGTGCTTTGGTTGTCTGTCTGCACCGTCCCTGAGCTTGCGGACTGTTTTTGCTTCCCCCACTTGGAAATCAGTCTAGCTGAATATAGCGCATCTACAGTGCTCCTATTAACCCCTTCCCGATGGAACAGGAGCACTGCAGATATCCTATATTCAGTAGACCGGACACTTTCAGACACAGGGATACCTAATGTGTTTTTCAGTAATTTTCTACTTTTGTATGTATTCTAGGGAAAGGAGGGATTTAGTAATGGTTGGAATTTAATGCAGACCTGTCGCCACTCCTCCACGTCTGGTTTAGTAAAATTTGGATGATCTCTCATAGCTTGTGAAAGTGGTCTATTTTCCCCAAACCAACCTCAGCAGCTACTACATCATGTTCTGTACTTTTCAATCAAGTCCAAGACATGATTGGTTTTTGCTTTAAAAAAACAAAAACAAAAGTTTTAACCAAACAGTTTATGGGATGCAAATGTACCTCAACTAGCCATGGTAGGGACTTTGGCTTGCAATTTATGCAGCCTGGTCAGTTATTTCTGAACTATATAATGCCTATGGTGTGACTGACAAGTTCCCCACAGCAGCCATCCCCCTGCTTTCTTCCCAACTGAAATCTTGCACAGGCCGGGTTGGTTCTTCTGCATCACTGTTCACGTGACCCCACCCACTCTTCAAAGTCAGATATTGATCTCAATAGGAGCTGAGGTGCAGTAACGGCATCCGGCCATGGAGCTATCCGCTTACTGCTCTGTATAGTACAGGGACCAAACAAACCCTTGAAGAGGTCATCCATGTGGGGACCAACTGTTGGCCCCCACTGATCAGATATTTTATGGCTTATCCTAAAGCCATAAATAAAAAATATAGAAATCCTGGACAACCCCTTTAAGTGGAACATGCAAACTCCAGTACTACATTAATTTGTGGAGGTATATATACCTGAATATCATAATAGAGAAAATACCATATATATCATGCACCATACCATAGGCCCGTCATAGGCATAACATGGGTTATCAGTTCTGCGTAGCATTCCTTTGAGAACACAAACATTTACAATACAACAAATTGCAGAGTAAAACGCAATATAAGAATATTTGAGAGTTATTCGAGAAAGAAGAGAAAAACCTTGATTACATTATTGTGCCTCACTTCATTGTACAAGCCTTTGTAAAGATCTAGATTCAGGCATTATTCTCTATGACGCCAGGAAGAATAGCAGAGTAATTAATAGATATGCAGTTGTGTCCCGTCTATATAATGTGTGACAATCCAGGCACAAGCCACTATGGCAATGGTATTAATCAGCCATATGTATCATAAGCCATGTCAAGTGACCTAATCACATAGAACAATCCCCAGCTGCAAATCTCCATAATACGCAAGTTTAACAATACAGAATTTCCTTCTTTCCTCAAGAGATAAACAGAACAAAATGGTTTCTGTCAGCTGTATTCTCCATTGTGTACTTAATGCCGAGAGCATTCAAGAAACTGTCTGTTTGAAATTAGAATTACATTTTAGCCAACCCAATGGACCGGAAAATACCAAAACCACATAATTGGTGAATTTTCAGGGAGATGGATAGGGTGGAAAATGGTTACAAATGCAATTACTAGTAAAGTCCTAGTCTGAGACTAATTTCTATCCCTGGGGAAGTCTTTGTAAATTACACCAGTTAGAGAACACCTCGAGGAGTTTTGGGACATCACAACATTTCATACAGATTATCAGAGTGAGCCTGGCATCATGCGGAAAGCGGTGCCACAAAGGACTGAATATAATAAATGATGAACCTTACACAATATTACGGCGCAAAAGATTAAAAAAAATATTCATAATTATAATTAATCTTTTCTGACCAACATTTAGATTAAAAATTAACATTGGAGACTTGGAACATTTTATATTACTAGCCTTTATGTATAACCCACACATTAGTGCATCAAATATGAAAATATGCAGTTTAGTCTATAAAAGGTTTGCAAAATAATGTTACATTTGTCTTAAGAAAATTTAAAAAAAATCAAGATAAAGTTAGATTGGGGTTAAAAAAAAAAATAAAATAAAAATCTGGCATGACACTTTAACCCCTTCCCGCCGATGGCATTTTTTGATTTTCGTTTTTGACGCCCCTCCTTCTAAACCCCATAACTACTTTATTTCTCCGCTCCCAGAGCCATATGAGGTCTTAATCTTTGCGGGACAAATTTTTCTTCATGATGCCACCATTAATTATTCTGTATAAAGTACTGGGAAGCTGGAAAAAATCCGGAATGGGGTGAATTTGAAGAAAAAATGCGTTTCTACGACTTTTACAGGCTTTGGTTTTACGGCGTTCACTGTGCAGCCAAAATGACATGTCCCCTGTATTCTATGTTTCAGTATGATTCCAGGGATACCAAATTTATATGGTTTTATTTACATTTTAACCCCTTTAAAAAAATCCAAAAAACTTTAATTTTTTTTCTAAAAGTCGCCATATTCTGACAGCTGTAACTTTTTTTATGCATCCGTGTATGGGGATCTATAGGGAGCCTTTTTTTGCGGGGCCGGGTGTACTTTTTAGTTCTACCATTTTCGGGAAATGTTCAATTTGATCACTTTTTATTCAAATTTTTATCAGAATTAAAACAGTGAAAAAACGGCGGTTTGGCACTTTTGACTATTTTTCCTGCTACGGCGTTTACCGTACAAGAAAAATATTTTTAGAAATTTGTAGAGCGGGCAATTTCGTACACAGGGATACCTAACATGTATGTGTTTCACAGTATTTAACTACTTTTATATGTGTTCTAGGGAAAGGGGGTGATTTGAATTTTTTATACTTTTTAAAAATGTTATATTTTTTTTATTTATTTTTTTGCATTTATTAGACCCCCTAGGGCTGCTGAATCCCAGGGGTCTGATCACTAATGCAATGCATTACAATGCTAATGCACTGCAAAAAATCATCATTTCTTTTGCAGGCTGCATAGACCAGCCTGCAAAAGGAAATCACTGCAGACAAGCCGGGGAGCCTTTACAAGGCTCCCAGCTGTCATGGAAACTTGACGTCGGCCCTGGAGCTTGTTCCAGGTGCCGGCGATCACCGGCAAAATGGCAGCGCCCATGCGCCGCCGGGAAAATGGCGCCTCCGGCACCTTTGAGCACGGCACCGGAGGGGTTAATGCCTCCGATTGGTCCCCCCCATCTCTGCTCCCAGATTCATGTCTCCCTCATCTCTGCCCCCAGATTCATGCCGTTCCTCCCCCCCCCCTTCATCTGCCCCCAGTTTCATGGACCCCCGTCATTATGTTCCACCCAAATATTTAACACAAAAAAACCACTTCTATTCACCTTTTCTTCACTCCCCCGCCGCTCTCTCCGCAGTTTCACTCACAGAGTTGTAAGCGCGATGTGACGTCATCAGATCGCACTTACACAGCCACTAGTTGGAGCGCTGCGACAAAGCAAGGAGCTGAGCTGTGACAGCTCCTTACTTTAGTCGTGTATGTATTCAACTCAGATCTGCATCCTCCGGACGTAGATCTGAGTTGAAATCGGGACATACAGTCCTCCTGCCCGCCGCGGCGGCAAAGCAAGGAGCTGAGCTGTGACAGCTCCTTGTTTTAGTCGCGTATGTATCCTCTGGACGCAAATCTGAGTCGAAATCGGGACATACCTCCCGCCAACCGGGACAGGACACCGAAATCATGAATGTCCCGCGGAAAACGGTTGGGAGGTATGCACAACACAAACACCAGACCACTCTAGACACACACACACACACACACACCACCCCATAAATACCTCACACACACGCATGGACCACACACGCACACAAACACTCAGATGGATGCACACTACACACATGGACGAACAGAGCACATGGATACTCACACACAACTACTGCACGCATGGACAATTGCTCTGTGCACGCAGAAAAACATGGATCATATATACACGAACCACACACACAAATACACGCACGCATACATATACATGGACCACACACGTGCATGTGCACACACACACGCATACATGCACATGGATCACACACATGATCGAACAAGCACACACACACACACACACACACACGGACCATACACACGTGCATGGACACACACATACATACACATGGATCACACACATGTACTTACAAAACACATCTGGTATTCTTAGTAGCTGCTTGCACTCTATAGCATTTTTCACAGGCCTCCAGGCTATGGATTTAGCGGGTCCATAGACTTTGTGCACAAAGCTGTGAATTTTGCAAGCTCCATAGAAGTCTATGGAGATGTAAACTCCACGGCCCAGAGATTGTAGTGTTACTTTAGTGTGCAAGCAGCCTAACTGAGCAGCAATATTGCTCAGGTGAAAACTGCCTGATAGGAAGATTGTCAGTATTGCTGATTATACAGGAGCTTTCATCACTGAAGAAGTACAATAGATAGTTGTGTAACGGGAAACCAATTTTATTCTTTTGTCCATGAACTACTTATAAATTACACTGGAAGGAGGGGAAGGGTTGCACTATGTTGTTAATTTGGTGTAAATCAGTGGCATAACTAGGAATGGCAGGGCCCCGTGGCGATCTATTGACATGCCCCTACCCCTGACATTGAAGACCCCAACCAACCCGCCCACCTGCTATTCTACCCCATATTGTTCCCTGCACACATTATACCCCATAGTTGCCCCTGCACACAGTATTATACCCCATAGTGGCCCCTGCACACAGTATTATACCCCATAGTGGCCCCTGCACACAGTATTATACCCCATAGTGGCCCCTGCACACAGTATTATACCCCATAGTGGCCCCTGCACACAGTATTATACCCCATAGTGGCCCATACACACAGCATTATACCTCATAGTGGCCCCTTCACCCAGCATTATGCCCCATTGTGGCCCTTCACCCAGGATTATGCCAGATTGTGGCCCCTTCACCCAGGATTATGTCCCATTGTGGACACCCATGAACAATTATATTATTATACTCTGGGGGCTTTTCAGACCTATCCCAATTTCTATCCCTGGCATCTTCAATGATGTCCGGGATGTCACGTGATCCAGGGAGCCTGCTTCGCAACGCAAAGGACGCAGGTCCCAGTCATTTGAAGTTAAGGACGTCACACAAGTAGGCCCGAAGCCTGCCCGGAGACGTAAGTAACACAGTCTTTTATGTTCCCTTACCTCTCCTGGTCATTATACTCGGGTGTCTTTTCAGACCCTTGAGTATAATAATACTGTTTGTGGGGCCCGGGGCGTCATTTACCAATTCCCAGCTGCTGCCAGTATCGGTAAGTAAATAGGGCCTTTTACCGCCTGGAGTAACTCCAGCCAGTAAAGGCCTATTAAAAAGAAAAAAAAAGGAGCGGTAATGGCTGTCGCCGGCCCCCTTATATCCCGGCCCCTAATGTCCCAGGCCCTGTGGCAGCCGCTGCTGCTGCTACCTTAGTAGTTACATGCCTGGTGTAAATGTTTTATGTGTTTGTATAAGGGGCATGAATTTTAATGTTTGATAAAAAAAAAAAATAGTTCAAAAAATAGTTGTAATAGTTTATACTACATAATATGATTGAATACGTAAAATCAATAAAAATGTTGAAAAAAAAAAAAAAAAGTTGTTCACATCAATGTTACGACCATTTAGTAAAATGCCAAAATAATAAAAATTTAAAGTGGAAAAAAAGATTTACTGTAGCTCTGAAAATGTCAATTACAGTGTGACGCTGAAAATTTTACTTTAGCATAACCAATGACTTAACATTTTCCGTGAGCGAAACCGCAGGTATTCTACTAGTATTATTATATACGTCTGTGACAGTTCTCTGCAACAGCTTAATGTTTGTTGCTGTCATCTTATGAGGGAAGACAGCAATGAACATTAACAATGGTAGTGTGAATGCCCCTTAACCCAAGCTTGAAAGTAGATCTCCACTATACCAAGCCTTCTCTTATAGTATGTTCACATATTTGTTCTATAACTTACATTATTGAAATTCCAATATCTAGCTGAATAAAGTAAACTAAAGCTCTTGGGCATGGGTACGACTGGACAAAAGCTAAAGATTCATGGTCAACCTTGGCTTGGGTGAGGCCATGTTATGTCTGCATTTTTAATTTCCTGATATTCCTGTTATTGTCTGATATTTAAGAATCTGAATAAATGCTGGGAGTGAGCCCTATAACCTATCCAGGGGGTATTGTACCATGACTATGCATAACCGTGATACTAAAAAGTGGAAGTTTGAATACAGGACACAGAAATTGACTTGTGTGAACTAGCTGCTACCCCTGGAGCTTCAGGAGACTGCTCTCTCTCCAGTACGTTCGGATCTCATTCGACCACAGCAGAACTTTTAATAAATGTTGAGATCAGAATAGTAAAGCCATGTGATAGATTTAATAAGGAAGCTCTCGCAGCACTCCATAGAAACTCACTGCAACTCCTGCCTCATATCCTCAGATCTCCTTTGATGTACTTGTATATAATAGAGTTATCTCGCAGTCATTCCATAACACTGACTATCAATAACATATGTTTAACAGGGAATACTGGGATGTTCCCCATCGTAGGCTTCATGGCAGTGGCAGGTAGAACAGTGTCGGAGTAGGAAAGTAACTGACCGGAGACCGCTACGATACATGGCGGTATTCAGATCCATTATTTAATTTGCCTTCCAACAAAAGTTACCGTTGTACATGTCCTCTATGGATTAAATATGGCTTCTTACCGGGTAGCGAAAAGAACAGACACATTTATAACCAATTTATAAATTACATTTGCAATCATTTAAGTTTTTGGCCACACACATAATATGGTAGTCCCAGAGTCTTGTTATTTTAGCTACACGGGCACATTCTTATTCATATGTGGTGTTCAGTCATATTACATGGAAACTCCAGTGAGACCAGTACGCCTTTTCAAATACCTTGGAATTGCATTATCCATATATTATACCATGTCTAATACAATTAAAGAGACTGTCTCACCATGACAACCCTTTCTTAAAGAGAGGTTATTGCCAAGGAGACTCGTGTCTGACCAGTCATATTTCCTGCAGCTCGGCTAAACGTAAGCTTAATGGCTTTACATGTAATACATGGCGGGGGTCTGACCTGCCATATTGGGAGTCTCCCTTACGGAGCATTCTGGCTTAAAGGGGGGACCTCAATTACAACTTCATACCCTATAAGGGACGATATATGAAATTGGAACAATATTGCCCCCCCCAAAAAAATGCAGAAAATTAAGTTTCTGTAACAGAGAAGCTGTGAAGCTATCAGATACTGGTGAACAAACGAAAGAGGGAATTCTTGTGTATTATATATAATACATACATGGCTTACGATCTTATGCATTAACCTAAATTACTCGGAATTTAACCCATTTTATAGATTCCAAGATTAATAACTAAAACCTTCAATAGTTTATTTAGTCTGCCTCTAGGCGCTGTCCATGTTCCATCCTATCCCACAGACGGTATATACACAAACTTTTATGGGTTAATAAAAATTAAAATTTAATTGTGGTTAATACGTGAGCGATATTAACAACATAATTCCAGATCTCTCTAAGGATTCCATAAAACACCCGCCCAGATCTGCCATATGGCATAAAGATGCTTCTATAAGTGCTCAATGCAGAAGAGGACGCACTCGCAGCCTGGTCACCATGGCAACCTGTTTTTTGGCAGCCATAGCTACCATAAATAACTGCAAGCTCATTTTAGAAACATCTTCTCTCTCGTCTGTCAAGTTATTACATGCGACACGGAGAACAATATACATGGGAATGAGGGCTTATTATATAACATTATTAGGCACAGGAGTGGCCATCTATAGAGATATTATATAAGATCCATCATTTTCATGCCATACATTTACAAGCCCTATAAAGATGCAGCCTGGCCGGTCAGATGGTACCACTGCTGGGGATAGCCAAGTCCCAGCCTACTGAATCAAACAGAAGCATAATCCAGGGTAGCAGACATTAAGTGCACTATCCTTATAGCCATCGTAAGACCTAATGCACATTGTTATATAGAGGATCAGTTTTGTATTGCGTTGCAATAACACTTCTATTGCACCTACTGGGCCTTTACTGTACCCCTTTATGATGGAGATGGGTCTGTTGAAATCTTGCCAAAGCCTCCATGTGAAATCTAAGCATTGTGGAACACCTCTATGTACAGCAGCTAATGGACCCTTTCTGATAGCACATGGAAGCCACATGATAGCCATACATACACTGGTCGTACAGGGTGTAAGTACAATAGTAGCAATTACTACCAGACCCTACATTCTCAGTAGTCCAAAAGGTCTCTCTATAACTTAAGATGACACCAGTATTATAGATGGCACACTGCATGTAAGGAACCGCTAACATATTTGGCATTGGGCCCAAAAGTTTAATGGATGTACGTTGCTGACAGGCTGCATGCATAGGTCTCATGTTGACTTCATGGTACCTTCTTGCTCCCATTACCATTCGTTACAAAATTGTCCGTCATCTGTGTACACCACAAGAATATTCCGACCTAGTACCACCTAGGGTAGCAAAGATCTAAACAATACCAGCTGGTAAAGACATAGTATGACATGTAAAGGGGTGCAAAAGCCCAAGCTACAAAAATAAATTCACTGGGGCGCGTTTCTTGGTACTACACTGTTGCTTATAGTCCTGTGCTTTTAATATGCTAAAAAACACCACAAGCATATCGTTTTTATTTATGCTGGTAGACTCTTAGGCTAAAAAGTAGTGCTAAATGTTTTACTGGCTTCCTTATTGCAGGAATGCTGGGTCAGCTCAAGCCCCCATGTTACACCACATGACCTGTAGTCAGACCCTCGAAATACAACAGTATAATGGAAGGTTCTCTGTAAGCCTTGAGGTTCGCCTACGTTTCCTTGGACAGACTGATCTCCAGTCCATGCAGCAAATGCTGTAAGATTCAGAGGGCCATGCCGCAAGTTGTACAACAGCGCTCCTGGGTGGTATTTCTGTAAATATGGGCAGTTTAAAAAAAAAAAAAATTCCTCAGGCCCAGAGTTGTTCTTTAACCAGTGTTCATTTGGAGGTACTGAGGCTTTAGTTAGGTTTGTATGATTTACATGTGAGCCTAACATCTAGCATGGTTTCCGGTGACTTGATTGTATGCATAGGATGGTGCTGACCATTGCCTCCTCCTTGGTAAAGAAAGAGTATATATTGAGGCCTGGGGGACCTCATGTTCTGTGTAGTGAACAACCCTGTCAGGTATGGAAGTCTGCGCACAAGACTAACACCGCTGCAGTGGAGAACCAGTCTGAAGAGTACGGTTAAGCCCTGCCACTTACAGCATACTGACCCAGAACTAAACTGCTCCCCAGACTGGGTCTAACAAGAAGTGTGTGCTTTGTGATCAGACTACGGCGGGAGCATATTGGGACTAGGTTAGGCCCATTTCCAGCATATACTTTTACTTTGTACAAATAATTTACTGCATATTTACCGGGAACCTACTGTTTTTCTTTTTATTGGATGTCTAGCTAAAGGCCCCCCATTGACCTGGCTTGCAGTCTATGGGGCCTCCCGATTGTCCTCCAGTAGATTATGTTTGGGAAGAAAACTGCTGAAATTCAGCTTCTCCTACCCTCTTACAACATATGCATGTATATGGAGGATTCAGGAGAGATCTCTGAGGTATATGGTAAAGCTTTAACCCAGTAGATCTCAGCTAGGCCACATATAAATGTCCAAAGAGTTAAAAGCAGATTTACAATATGTCCGCACAGAGGGATAGCAGTACGAGTGGGGAGAGTGGAAACTGCCACATGTAAGTACGTATTAAGTAGTGTTAACACATATGGAATTTGGCACGCTACATAACTTACTAAATACTACAATTGGCAAACCCTACAGTAAATGCTTGTCCATCTGTCGGCTCATGCCAGTACTGCTCTGAGGTCAAGCTGTCAAGGGCAAGTCAGGATTCTACTGCGGACAGAGAGAGAGAGCTCTCAAATGGTATCAATGAGACTACTTAACATGTTTTGGGAGATCTAGAGTTTAATGGCCTCAAATAGCCAAATTATTATTTATTTATTTTTCTTTTGCCTGAAGTTTTTCCTTAATTATTGGTCATTTGGCACCACAAAATAATTCCTACTGAACATGCAAATGATATTGGGTCTCCAGGCTTAGATCAGTGGTCCAAAAAATCCACCATGGCTCACATGGAAGCAGGGGGGGGAGTTGGGGGGTTCACACTTGCGCTTGGTGTACATTTTTCCGGGTTTCCGTCCTCAGCCCTGGCAGGAATGGCCAGGAGATGGAAACTCAGCGGTAAGTTTTAAAACCCATTCACTTGAATGGGTTTGTAAAGGTGACCGCCAGTGTCTGCCTTCTGCCTTTCCGGGTAGGGGGGTGGGCGGACACAAACAGGCAGAAGGTGGACACCGGCGGTCACCTTTACGAACCCATTCAAGTGAATGGGTTTTAAAACGGACTGCCAGGTTTCCGTCCTCTGTCCAGTTTCGATGGAGCTGAAGACAGAAACCCAACGGAACACACACACTGGACACCGGAGGCAAGTGTGAACCCCCTTAGCCAGATTACAGATTTAATTTTTCTGTAAATTATGGACAAGATTGCCTTTTTTATGCGTAAGGCCTAACCTTTCTAGAAACTGTATATATTACTAACATGCAACACTGTTGATTCTATGACACAGCAAGTCACTAATACTTTACACTCTTCAACATTGAAATGGCAACACCAAGAATGAAAGAAATTCTTGGAAGTATGGAAATTACAGAATTAATCGTCAAGATTGGCTGCTAGCAGCTCCCTTTGCAATTGCCGACCAATAAGATCCCAGGTTTTTGCAATGGGAGAGAAGTCTGGAGCTGCTGCAGGCCATGGTGACACGTTTAGGCCATGTAGGATACTCACAGTAGCACATACAATGTGTGGCCTGCTGTATTACTGAAAAATTACTCCCAGGACACTTTGGAGAAATGTTTATACCACTAGTTTCACGACCAAGTCCATGCAACTTTGTGTTCATGTACCTGAAATCACTAGAGCATTCTGGCTACCATAAATTATATCGCCCCATACCATTAATACAGGAGTAGCACCGATGTGACATTCCCTTGGGCAACTCCATGAAGAGATCTTCACGTGGTTTCCAGACCAATCTCTGGCCATCACTGCATACCCATTGCAATGTAAATCCTCCTTATTCTTGCAATGAAATCTACAACAGATATCACACCATTTCTGCAGCAGAAATTATGGGCCTGGACAGGCGTAGGAATGGGTGAGTAAAATCAGCCGCAACCTAATCTAATATGCAGCCCAACATGTCACTGAGTGGGTGCCAAAAGATGGGAGCTATATGGGGACCCAAATAAATGATATATTATGTGTGGGGGCATTACTCTATAGGAAGGCCAGGAAAGGGAGAGTTCTGCTGTACAAGCCAATAAGGCAGATTTTTTTTGATCTGTAAACGGAGGGTGGTTCCAGTAAAGAGTGGTGATGCCTACAAATTAGGATTAGGGGACCCTCAAACATTTTGATTGGGGTCCCTGAAATGACAAGTCTGCCCATGATTGAATGACAGCACTGCCTATAGCTGCCCGCCTGTAATAGCCACCAGGTTCAGAACCTCCAGGTTGAGTTTTATACAGCCCTGTCTGGTATTGCATTAGGGAACTTCCACTATAACAACTTTACTATGTTGTACATTCTGGATTCAACAGTAAACTATAGTTAAAGCCAGGTTAGAGAACAAAATACAATTAAAATAGTCGCTTGCTGTAAAAGTAGCATCTAATAAAAGGCAGGCTGGTGGACCTGGCAAGCAGACAGCAGCAGGTGGTACGGATCATTGACACCAATTATGCACATGCCGGGTTTAATATACATATAAAATATTAATGCAATGTTTGAGAAGGTAAAATAAAGAATAAATTGCCATTGATGCAATGTTTAATGTTTATCAGATTAACAGATTAGTAGACAGGTTTTAATCCATTTCAAACAAAGTTCAGTGTGTTTCTCATTATTCATGCTATTGATCTATTGCCCATTACTGCTCATTAGATGATGTTGGCTCTATATACATGTTTACATGCAAATGTGGGGGTATTGATTTATGCATTGAAATAGCTCATTGAATATTTATGTTTAACAAGTCTTTTCGCTAAACTCTAAGGCTATAATCATACAACCACAGCGATTCTCTTCACAAAAAAACAAAAACAGAACTATGGACCTCCAGTGGGAGAGTCGGATCTGTGAAAACCGAGCAGCGTTTCTGATCCATAAGAATGTAACTCATGGACTACTTTTTCACAGATCACTATGAAGTATAGTTATGTGAATAGACTCCAAGACCTCATGTACATGGACAGATAAACTCAATTTTTGACAGATTCTCAAATGCAGTTTGGAATTCTGGTGTACCTGTAGACCTTAAAATTATATTTTCCTACATGCAGTGTCCCTGTCTGATAACCTGGGCACAGTAAGAAAATCATGGTTGGGCTTCGGACACGTGCCAGACCATAGAAAGTTCCTGCATTCATGGTCATACCCATTGGCAAATGATCAAGACAACAGACTGCCCCCACTAAGATGGTGATAGAAAGTCAACCAACCCTGATGCACTTGCAGATTATTAGCTCTGCATTGTTTCATCTATTTGCAGCCACAAAGGTAGGTCTCATATCCTATAAAAGGCCCCTAGATGGCACCATTATTGGCTTACATTCTGTCTGTGCTGAACCTTATACAGACATCTGTACAGTGATCCAGCCCCATTCTGGGAGCTAAATTTATAAGACCAGCATTACCAATGCCAGGATTAATCCATTTCTCTGCTGGTGTGAGATGCACCTGAATCACTATAGAGCCTCCAGTCTCAATGGGGTTTTCCAGCCCCAAATTGATGACCTATCCACAGGTTAGGCGATTTGTACTTTATCTTTTGGGTTCCAGCACCTAGCCACTGCACAAATCATCTGTTGTAGCAGTATCCGGGTGCAGGAAGCCACTAACGGATGAGGAAGGGGATTGAGGGAGATACGTGTAGCGCCACTCCTATTCAAGTAATGAGAGGCACTGCAGTTCACTGGAGCCGCTAGGGCTGGGCAATTATGACCTAAACCAAAAATCTGCATTAAATTGGATATTTTACCTAGATTATGATTAAGGGACTTTATTTAGGTCGCGCCCTTTTAAATTATGGAGGTGTTGGACGAACCTCGAGAGATGTTTGCCTGAAAGGTTTTTTTAGATGGAATCGGAATGGCTATTAGAATATATAATGAGTGGAGAAAAAAAACCCCAAAAAAACCAAACATACACCCCACGCAGTTTTATTCACCTCTCCTGGGCTCTCCATTGTTGTGGTGCATAGACAAAAGCGTCACAATGCCACAGAGGCCCAATCATAGACTTCAGCAGTCCCCAATGTCAGCCAGAAGGCAGCAGGGAGGCGGCCATAACTTTGGTTAATCTCTGGAGGTTTTATTACAACCAGTCAGAAACTGGCAAGCAAATTGAAAAGAAAAAAAGTTGATTTTTTATTTTTATTTTTTTTTTTAATACAAAATGCTGTGTGTCAACAACTAACTTTTCCACCATATTTCATTTAAGAAATTAAGCCAACATTTCCTATAACATAATTGAAAAATATGCATTGAAATGATCCAGCTCTGTTCACTTCTCACTTCAATTTTTTGTTGGAAGTGTATAGGTTAGCAATACTTCAACATTTCCTCCAATATATTCTACCAGTTCAGTATAAATTGTACCCCTTTCCATCTGTAAAGAGACATATACTGGGCTGGTATTACCAAAAGGAGATTGCCAGTTCTAGCATCTACTCACAAAATGGAGCCCTATGGATATGCTCGTTGTGAACTGACAGCGAACCAGTTACCTATACAATGAATGCTCTGTGAGGTCATTAAAGGAGATTTCAGGTTTGTCTTGAAATAGTGGTGACCACAAGTGACTGCTGTGATGTGCCCTTGAGAAGAGGTGGCAGTGCCAAGAGTTGGCAGTACGACTGTTCCAAGGGCTGCTGCAGACAAACCGCATGAAGACTTGTATTCAACTAATTTAGCACCTGGTGCTGGAAATAGAGTTCCAGGGATGGGGAGTTCTTTAAGTATAGCATAGGATCATCAAGATGCCCATGTGGTTGCAGTGGTCATGTGCTATCATTACTGGCAACTTGCAAACTAAGACTTACTGGTCCGGCAGGGAATCTGCAGATTTGCAGCGACTCTTTTAGCCCCTTTGACTTCTTAATGTCAGGTCTTGCTTTACTAGTGAAACTGAAATGTCCAAATACGGAGTCGTCAAAGGAAGGGGGGGGGGGGCAAGCTTTTCATATTTAAAAAAAAAAACAAAAAAAAAAAACACTTAAATTCCCAATTAAAATAAAAGGTGGTTCTGTCAATTAATTTAGTTCATTAAAGCCAGACCGTGTAGCGTGCGCTAGTGACAGGATCAATGGAAGCAACACTGGAAAATCTTGCAAGCAAGGGCGACATACAGTGGGTCAATGGCAACAAAGATTGACTCTCCTTACAAGAAACATAAAAGAAGCCAAATTCATTATAAAATGCAGAGCAGAACCGCTCACATATAAAGGAAAACCACCAGAAAAGTCTATTGTTCTGTGCTACACAACACAAGCATAGAAACACACAAATAAACTAGACATGAAACAGAGTCTGATCATGAAATGGGTACTTGTGTGTTACATTTGCCCAATTTAGCATTTAGAAGCCAGCAATAATCTTACATTATTATCAGCGTAGCGCAGGTGTCTTTTATCCACAGTAGCTGCCAAATCTGGTTACTGCTGAGGTAGATCAATACAAAGGCAGACGGAGCCTTAGGGGGACATGTCTACTTGTGGACAGAGGGCATAAGCTGCGGAGGGGGTTAAAACTATACATTTATATGCACACATTGTAAACTTTGCTGAATAGACTGTTTTACACACAGAAAATGTGGATGAATGAGGGGAATGGGCATTCCCATTGTCCCTATCTGCTGGAGCCATGGATTGCACAGTTCAGTACTGAATACTATACGTACATTTACAAAGATATGGCTATAGCATGAAATAACAGCCTAGTCCCATCGCATTGAGTAATATTGCATTGCCTCTGTAACATAGCCCAAGTTAATGATTTGCAGGTATGAATAGCTAACCGCTCCAATACAAGGATAATTCACTCAGTGCACAATATTGAAATTCAATGAATACAGACAGAAAGTCATTCTCCGGCACAAAGTCATTTATTAACATACATTAGGTGCGTTGGTGGTCTCATTTCACTTGATATTATACCCATCATCGTAATACATTACATATCACCTAGCATGACTATAGATAGGGCCTTCAATCTGAATGCAGCAAAAAGAAAATCAGATCCTAAGTGGATATTCTAGAAATGAGATCTAAGGTCTGTTTCATTTATTTACATCATAACAAAAGCTGCCAGTGCAGTTTCTGATTCAGCAGACTGATAATGTCACATGCGGACGTTCGCTCACATGCATTTCAATAGATACACATTAAGTCATTTTAGCAGCAGTGCCTCAGCATCTTCATAATCAAATAAAAGATTCTCTTTTACGCCATCTCCTCTTTACTGCCACACGGTTATAAGACGACATGATCTATAAAATGAAGCGAAAAATTCTACCCAGTTCAAGCACTGTACTTTCACACATTTATAGCACAGCTTTCAGCTTTTACAGTTGTCAAGATGGAGAGATAAAATAGTTGCTTAAAATTGCATCTTAAGAAAACACCAAATACTATAATAAAAAAAACAATTTTTATCATAGATCATATTTTGATTTTATTAATAAAATTCCCCTGGTATCCCCAACAATTTTAACCATAGAGCAAAGTGCACCCACACCATTCCAACTCTTCCTAGGTACATTAATTTCAGTTTCTCCCAAGCCAATAAATCCTGCAACCATCTAGGCAATTGGAATATCAGCACTCTGTCTGTTAGCTATATCATTTATGAATTATAGCTTGCTCTCATATTGTCCTGCATCTGCCTCCTTTACTGTTTAGACACATTTTCTGGACTCCTTATATGGAGCGCTGTGTGAAAATAAAATAAAAAAATGATATTACACTGTAAAATATAATATATATATATATATATATATATATATATATATATATATATATATATATATATATATATATATATTAAAGACACAGGTTAAAGAACAGTGTATGGGACACTGAGGACATATGCTTACATATCCACTGGTGAGCTACTGACCCAATATCATTCTTCATACTCTTCTCTATAGCACAAAATTTGCATTGAATATGGCATCAAAAACTTCATGAGTAAATCCAGCCTTAAGCCCCTTGCAGATGACTATGTGCAAGGTCCGTATGCTACATAGTTTTTTCCCGGATAGCACACTGACCCTTCGTAATCCATTTGCAGAGTTTGCATGGGGACCCCCGAATGGAATACCAAACACATTTGCAAGCGCTGTACAGTGAAAGCACACAGACCCCATAGACTATAATGGAGTCCATGTGCTTGCCGTGCGCTGCCCACACAAATCATGCCGACAGGAATGTAGATTGTGAACTACTTTCCTGTCTGCATGTTCTGTATGGGGACATCTGGCAGCAAGCACAAGGACCTCATTATAGTCTATGGGGTCCATGTGTTTTTACTGCAAAGCGCTTGCAATTGCATTTGGTATTCCGTTCAGGGGAGTGCGCATGAGGACCCTCCACCCCCAAACAGAATACCAACGCAGATTTGAACCAATCCTGACCCATTTATTTCCGAGTCTGTGCACATAACCATGAATTACACACGTGGAACAGCTTCTATTCCTGTCTATTCCTATTCCGCTCGAAACAGCGCTGTCCATAGTTGGGAATCTGTTCCTTTTGGGACAGAAATACTGATTTAGCAATTAAATCCACATTATGATTAAAAGACTTTATAACTGAGTCGTTCATGATGTTTAAGGATGCTGCCCTCTATAGGGTGGTGTACAGAGTGCACTCTGTTCTCCTAATTCCATCCAGGAGACTAGATTTGCATATTTTTTACCCATAATCCCTAGCGGAGCAGGAATGACTTGTAAGTCTCCGTACTGCCTATGTAGGCGAACACTCTCCCTAATGTGGACGAGTGCCCCCATACCCTATTCCGCTCTGATGACATCTGTCTTCTGCCCATGCTGTTCATTCACAACCAACAGCTAAAACAAGATCATATGCAACCCACCTTAATGAGGTTGTCCAAGAAAAAACTATGGAATTGGTGGCAAATGGCTTAACTTTCATAACGCGGCTAGAGCACCGATGTCATGTTGACAACACATGGCCTCCAGAGCTGTTCATTGTCCTCAAAGGAAGGCCTCATTCAGTCAGCTGTATTCTGGCCAGAATCAGTATTTATAAGCCAGCACCAGGAGTAGAACCATGGAAGACAAGCAAATCTTTCCATTACAGTTTGCCTTTATAGGTTTCATCTCAGGTTTTAGCTTAGAAACACTGAT
This sequence comes from Leptodactylus fuscus, assembly GCF_031893055.1. Lineage (NCBI taxonomy): Eukaryota > Metazoa > Chordata > Amphibia > Anura > Leptodactylidae > Leptodactylus > Leptodactylus fuscus. Next base: position 170,885,073 of record NC_134269.1, on the reverse strand, counting down.
CGAAAATAGTGACCATGTGATTAGCGTATTATATTTCTCTATGAGAGCAAGTTCTAGTGACCAGTCTAACATGTACATGCTCTGTTCCAATGTCCTACTAACATTACATGCTGTAACCAGCAATCTCTAGAACAAATATACTGCTGTAAATAAGACGTCTCACCAGGAATTGCACTGGGAGGCTGCGGCAGAAGTTTTCTATTGCATGCTGAATTTAATATATGGACATCCTCCACAGCAGAGGCTCCTCTGCCTAATAAAGGGAACTCTAACTCAGGAGATATCTACTGACCTTAGGGCTTAAAAGGATAAAGGAGGGTCTTCTCCCACTCAACCGGTCTGCTCCTCATTTAAGACTACATTCACCAGATCAAACAGAAATACAATAAAATGTAAAGTGTCATTTTTATCAGAATCCTCAAAATGGATTATTCATGCGAAAACACCCTAGAACAGTGATGGCGAACCTATGGCACGCGTGCCAGAGAGGGCACGCAGAGCCCTCCATGCTGGCACGCGTGCGGTCGCCCGGATCGCTCACCAACAGGGAATCCGGTACAGGATTCCCCGTTGATGAGCGATCACTGCCTTCAGTTGTATGTGCAAATGCACATACAGCTGAAAGCTGTCAGGGTAGGCCGCGGATCGCGCGACCGCGGCCTACACTGGCTGCAGAGTTTGACCTCTGCCCCGACGCGGGCGCGATGACGTCATCAGCGCCGCCAGTGACAAGAAGGTGGATGCCGGCGGCTCTTCAGGGGTGAGTATGAGAGTGGCTCACTGTGTATATGATGTTGGGGGGAGCGCTTATAATACTTGGTGGGGTGTATGATACTGGGGGGGGGGTGTATAATACTGGGGGGAGCGTATAATACTGGGGGGAGCGTATAATACTGGGGGGAGCGTATAATACTGGGGGGAGCGTATAATACTGGGGGGAGCGTATAATACTGGGGGGAGCGTATAATACTGGGGGGAGCGTATAATACTGGGGGGAGCGTATAATACTGGGGGGAGCGTATAATACTGGGGGGAGCGTATAATACTGGGGGGAGCGTATAATACTGGGGGGAGCGTATAATACTGGGGGGAGCGTATAATACTGGGGGGAGCGTATAATACTGGGGGGAGCGTATAATACTGGGGGGGAGCGTATAATACTGGGGGGGCTTATAATACTGGGGGGGCTTATAATACTGGGGGGGCTTATAATACTGGGGGGGCTTATAATACTGGGGGGGCTTATAATACTGGGGGGGCTTATAATACTGGGGGGGCTTATAATACTGGGGGGGCTTATAATACTGGGGGGGCTTATAATACTGGGGGGGCTTATAATACTGGGGGGGCTTATAATACTGGGGGGGCTTATAATACTGGGGGGGCTTATAATACTGGGGGGGCTTATAATACTGGGGGGGCTTATAATACTGGGGGGGCTTATAATACTGGGGGGGCTTATAATACTGGGGGGGCTTATAATACTGGGGGGTGTACTAAAGAGCATATAATACTGGGGGGGCTATTTATAAGCACACAATACTGTGTGTGGATGCCACTGTGGAGCATATAATCCTGTGGGGGGGGGGGGGGACACCTACTGCGGAGCATATAACACTGGGGGGCTACTGTGGTACTGTGGAGAATATAATATTGTGTGGTGGGCCCACTGCAGAGCATATAATACTGTCTGGGGTCCCCTCACTATTTATATCACACAGTATCTGTTTTATAGCAGACGTGATATTAGTACAGGATGTAAGAATATTACACGGTAACTATAAAACAGATCCTGTGCGATGTAAATAGTGAAAATTAATTGTTCAAAGTACCAAATGCCGAGACCTTTACATTTCAGTACAACGTTGTTTGTATTATTGAAAGCTCTGTAAAGCCCCACATGACTGTAATTTTTGGTCAGTAACTGTCCGCAATTGTGGATCCGCATAGTATTAAGTCTATATTGTCGTGTTGGCACTCCGCGAAAATTTTGTGGGTTTTGGGTTGCAGTTTGGGCACTCGGTCTCTAAAAGGTTCGCCATCACTGCCCTAGAACAATACCAAACAAAAACAGAAGACTATGCTCCATTTGCATCAGTCACTCTGTTGTCTGCTGTTCTGATCCGTCAACGGACTGAATAGAAACCGGTGTAAACTTGGCTATTTAGGTTTATTATAGGTACTTGCTTTATGCTATATACATAAATGATCACCACGATAGCCATAGTAAACACATTTACACTATATATTCCCCCGACTACACAGCTTTTACACAGATAAATTTCCACTTTCCAACCACAAATCACAATAAGCGCACAACTTTTTGTTGTATTTCTAGTGACGTCTGAGGTGCTCTCCCTATATGTTTAGAAACAGACATATGGTCAAAGTTCCTAAACCCGGCAAATCCTATTTGTGGTAAGACTCTAATCTATTTAATGAAATGACGCCAGAGCCACGTGACAAAGAACACAACAACATCATTTTTAAGATGCAGCCGGACCATCTGCCCTCATCTCAAGCATTCAGTGTATAATCTACAGGTTTCCTGGACACTGCAATATTGTATGAATGGTGCACAGTTACTTTAGAAGCTGCAGCTCCTACTACTACCACCTATGCGGCCAACTACTACACAAATATAATCCCATTGAGGAATCAGTATGGGGAAAGAATATCCTCAGTTAGCCTAGTTGCAGTGTGCAGATTATCTCTATCTCTGCATTTATGGCAGAACCACCTTCTATCTATGAGCAATGCCCCGTAGGTGCTATAATAAGATATAAGTGCCACTTACAGGCTTTACGCTATAAATGGCTGTACAGTCTTACAACGACACCACTGGCATAATACAGGCTGCTATAAATAGCATATATTCTGCCGACTGCTTCTGAAGAGATTATGATAAAAATATAAAATAATAGTATGCCGCTCAAATGCAGTTTCCAAACATTATAATAATAATACATTTTATTTATATAGCGCCAACATATTCCGCAGCGCTGTACAATTTGTAGGGTTCAGATACAGACAGATACAAAACAAAGAACGTCATTTCACACAATGGGACTGAGGGCCCTGCTCAAGAGAGCTTACAATCTATGAGGTGGAGGGGGTGACACAAGAGGTAGGAGGGGCGGCATTGCTTATACAGTGTTCAGACAATTTTGTAATAGAGGTTGCAGCCATTACACAAACAAAGCTTTATGAGCCGTCACTAGTAGTGTCCTTTAACATGTGGATAGAGCATGGACAAATATGTTAGGCTGAAAAGGCATCAAGAAGGGTTTGCATTAGGAATTGTGATAGGCCTGTCTGAAAAAATGCGTCTTTAGTTTGCGTTTGAAACTGTAGAAATTGGGAGTTGATCTGATTGTCTGGGGTAGAGCATTCCAGAGAAGTGGTGCAACTCGGGAGAAGTCTTGTATACGAGCGTGGGAGGTTCTGATAATAGAGGATGTAAGTGTTAGGTCATTGAGTGAGCGGAGAACACGGGTTGGGCGGTAGACAGAGATGAGGGAGGAAATGTAGGGAGGTGCGGCATTATGTGGATGAGGGTGATAACTTTATATTTTATTCTATATTGAATAGGCAGCCAATGTAGCGACTGGCACAGACCAGAGGCATCGCTGTAGCGTCTAGCCTGATAGATGAGCCTGGCCGCTGCATTCAGAATAGATTGTAGAGGAGAGAGTTTAGTGAGGGGAAGACCGATTAGTAAGGAATTACAGTAGTCAAGGCGAGAATGAATCAGAGAGACAATAAGTGTCTTTAGTGTATCTCTGGTAAGGAAAGGGCGTATTCTGGAGATATTTTTGAGGTGGAGGTGACATGAACGTGCGAGTGATTCAATATGAGGGGTGAAGGAAAGGTCTGCGTCAAACATGACCCCGAGGCATTGAGAAAAAAAAAAAATCTAATGTTAATGGATTAGTTAGTTAACAAAATTGACTTAAGAGAAATCTAACAAGACAATATTCGGTGTTACAGTCCTGAAAACTATGACCTCTTCGCAGTATACATCACCTGCCATCATTCATAGCTGCCATGTGATGTAATTACAGCCCCTCCCCATTCACTTTCATGAGATTATTCTGTAATTATCAATTGCCCAGAGAAGAGGTCACAGCACACACACAAGCTACACTGCTGATCAGCGAGGGGCCTGTGTGTCACACCTCACTGATCTCCTATTGGTGACCTAGATGTGTCATGTAAGTGGCTACCCTTAGGAAAGGGCATCAATATTAGGTTAGTGGTGGTCCTACTGTTCAAGAGAATGAGACCTCATTCATTTCAATGGGATTCCGTAGCAGATTGTTTCCATCTAGAAGAGAAAAAAAAAAAAAAAGGCGACATGACCCATCTTGTGCCTTGGGGGGTGAGGGAAAGGAAGAAGAGATGCTTTTTTTTTTTTTTGCATTTTGCAAAAAAAGTGCACTAAAAAAAAAAAATCACGTTTTTTTTTTTTTTGTTTTTTTAAATTAAGTTTCCAGGCCCATGAAGGATCCCATCAATAAAGTTTTCTAATTCATAAAGCAGATTTTTTTCAGCCTGCCAATAACCATGTGAATGTACCTTTATGCCTGCATCTTTACTACAAATCCAGGTTTGACTTTAGGACTAATGACTTGGTGTAACAGCATCATGGGGCTTTAGGCCCAGTTAACATCTGCGTTCAGTACTCCGTTTGAAAAGTCAGTTCGGGGAGTCCACTTGGGCCCCCCTTTCTCTATACACACAGAAGAGCGGTTACCTGGGAAAACATACGGATCCCATAAACTATCATGTTTTCCCAGGTAACCGCTCTTCTCTGCGTATAGATTTCCGTTCTGGAGGGTTCCCCAAGTGGACTCCCTGGACAGAATATCAAATGCAGATGTGTATTGGACCTAATACAGACTGTGACCAGATTATGCTTGTGTATAAAATGGCCATAAATCACTTTTCACCTAATCATATTTATCATCAGTATTAGAGTGTATAATACATAGTACCTGCTCATCTAGGAGGCTACTCATATGGGCATATACAATGTGCAGCTTGGAATACTTTTATCTGGTTCATAGATGAAAAAAAGGGCAACTGAAGTCTAAGTGACTTATTTAAGGAGGTTTTTTGAGGCTTCCGTATTGATGGCCGGTCCTTAGAATAGGTCATCAATATCAGATTGGTGTGGGTCTGGGCCCCCCCCCCACAGATGAGCTGTTTGGAGCGGCTTCCAGGCTCGCAAGCGCTGTAGCCTCTTCCCTGTGCCAATGACGTTCAGTTCACTGGTCACTTGGTACAGTAGCAACTTGGTCCCATTCAAGTGAATAGTGCTGAGCTGCAATACCAAGCACAGCTCCTATGCAATGTACAGCATTGTGGTCAATCTCCAGTGGAAGGGTGCAGCACTTACCCAAATGGTGAGGCCTATTCAACCAACTGATTTATGGGACCCTGGGTATTGGACCCATGTGATCAAACTGATGACCCCAAGGATAAGTCATCACTACGTAAATCCTAGAAATCCCATTTAGAGAGACTCTTTAATTCCTGGCTATCACCATTGCAGATCTGTATTATGGACTCAGTACTGATATATCAAAGACATGAACATCAGAAATAGGACTAATGTTCATTTTTCTGTTCCTGGTCTTAAAAATAAAGTGAAAATAAATACAAGCAAGGTGTTCTGTGTTATCAGGTTTTCTAGCACATGGAAATTGTATGATAAGAATTGTAAAAGATAACAAGTCAGTAATTTATAGGCCTGATACATTATTAACCTGCATCACCCTTCCCCCACATACTGCACAAAAGGTCTGCAAATATTCTACAGCTCCGGGATAGAGAAGGAATGATACAGCATTTAGGAGAATCAATATAGAGCAATGGTTTCCATATCTGCATCCTAAAATACAATCTGCTTCTGTAGCCAAACGTACAAATATATCTGAAGTGTCCATTATCAATGCTTTATGGCTCTGAGCATTACCATAATAAATAATGTATCATGCACCATAATGACAAAGCAATAGCCGGCTGACATTTAGAGGGAGCCAGTGACCCATGACTGGACAATTCCTGCATTTTAATCTAATAAAAAATTAAAACCTGTTATATTGCGATGACTTGACTGCACACATCTATAAATAATGGCCAGCCCCAAGATGGTCTCCTACAATGAGAATCTATTACCTAGAGATGTTGTTTTAGCTGCAAGAGATCATTAAAATAGCTGAAACCAAAAAGAAAAATGAACCCCTCACAAATATCCCACCCGCAACGTCTTCTGTGGACAACCAGTAATAAGAATCAACAGATTTTCTACCCTGTTGGATTTTCTTTTGTCTTTTTTTTTCCCCCTATAGTCTATGGAGAATGCAGAAAAAAAAACAAAAAAACAAAACAAAAACCATAACACAAGTGAAGACATAAGGCATATCTAATACATGCCATATTTTTAGGTCATGGACCCAGTTCTGTATTGGTATAGATTTTCATTCAGGTGCGTGGGTGTGCGGCTGATTTATGAAGAGGATGTGCCTTGTGTCTTTATGAAGTCTGTTGTATGAAACACCTGTCTATATAAAGTTACACCAGTTTTTTTTTTTTTTTTTTTACTGATACCATTTTGCGGAATGTATGATGGTTTTCACTTTTTGAATGGAGGGGGAAGCAGCAGAAAAAAAAATATATATATATATATATATATATATATATATATATATATATATATATATATACACACACACACATACATACATATCTCCTATTATAAATGTGAAAGTTTGTGGGTTTGGATGTTTGTTACACAATCACACAAAAACAGCTGAACGGATTTAGATGAAATTTGGCACATAGATTGTAGCCTCGATTAACACATAGGCTGCTTTTTATCCCGGTAAATGACATGACTCCACTACTGTTCTGAATTTATGTTCACATACTATATTATATTGCTGATAAAGTCAGGTTATTATTGTTAGTGTTATCTGTGTGTTTACATAGAGAGCTGAGTCCATTGTATGCAAATGCTTGTATATCATATCTGCTCCAGGCAGTGCTGACACACTGGATGGGAAAACACCTTCAATCCAAATTGGCAGTTTGCTAATTTTAAACATGCCAGGAATTGGCTCAAAAAACTGCAACAAAAAAAAAAAAAGCTGCGTTTCCGCAGTGTGGGGCCTCAGCCTTAGCCTCAATTTTATTTTATTCATTGAATTCCCAGCTCATATCCTTGAAAGTCCAAACCCATGATTGAGAATTTCCTTTATGAGCATCTATGCAGAAATAGGTGTCCGTCACCGATTAGGACCGCCCAATGGACTCCTAAGGCCACAGCATTTAAATGGCTACATTACAGGTTATACTCAATATTTTCCCCATATGTCAATCTATTCAAGCCCTCCTGTAGGCAAATAAAACTGCTTACTCAATGTGGCAGGTTCCCTTTAAAGAGGCAGTTAGGCCCTGATGTGCCCGATGTAGTAATTATTTGCATTCCCCATGATATAACCATGGCAGCACAGATTAGTTAAATTCAATTATTACATTTTTTGCACAGACAAGACGAGGTTTGGCCCAACACAGAAAGGAAAGGCGAGATGTTCCAGAATTATTTTAGAAGAAATACAATTATTTGCTGAAACAGACACATCAGAAGAGCTGACAGGCCGTCTCTTAGCTGACAGCCTGCGAATGCTGTAAGATTTATACAGAAATGGAGTATTGGTGTCTGAAGACTAAAGAGGTTATTAGATTTACACTAAAAAATAAAGAGTTTTTTGATATTTTTAAAGAGGACCTGTCAGTTATTTCATCTTAACATTCCCCACAAAATTACAGATTTTCAACATCCTCTATTCCTAAAACTCTGCAATATGTTTATCTGGTATTGCTACTAAAATGTAGAAAACAGAATTGGGGGTTTCTATATCTGGTCAGCGAGATTTGTCCATACACAGACAACATTAAATAAAATAACCAATGGCCATTCATTTCCAGGAGGAATAATAGAGGGACATCACAATGCAGAGCTGTAATATAAGATGCACCATTATTGTGATTTTATGGGTATATATATACTGCAATTTACAAAACCATATGTTCTAACAGTTTACAGGTTTTCTTAAACACAAAAAGTAGGGTTCTGTAATCTATCCAGGAGTATTGCTGTACAATAACTTTTTCAGTTACTCACATGACTTTGGATATGGGATGTCCCTCACTCCTACCTAAAACCACCCAAACTACGGTAAATAATGACTTTGGAATAAATGCACAAAACACTTTATTTTGGTTGTAAAAATGGCCACAGCTTTATTAAACTCACAGAAGTAAAATAATGACAGAAGGAGTCAGGTGAAGTGCTAGACCATTGGGATTCACGAATACTGTGAGATCCCCAGCTGTCTGACATACAGCACCCGGCCAGACAGCAATAAATAAATAAAGGGGGGCAGCACGCTCCGGCTTGCAATTCTAGCAGAGCCAGTACACTTTAAGGGCACCAACGACCCTGTGCTTAACCACTGTGCCCGCCTCTGGATGACGTTACTATTACGACATCCTTCAGGCTGGCCATTTCTAAAGCTCAGCCTGTTCACCACCATGAGGTTTAACCTCCTCTATTAGTTAAAATAAGTCTACAATAACTTGCCTGCAACTTCCACCTGACTCCTCAACCGCCACAGAAGAGGCCATTTGACACCTTAAATGGACTTGACCGCCACCAAACTGAGTAGGAATGCACTAGCCTCTAGAAACCTTACATACTACAAGTCCCCATACTACCTGCCCGACAATACCAAGCTATGAATGTGGCTGAAAATGCAACAAAAGTGATCTGGCTGTAGTCAGAAACTAGTAAAGAGAAATAGACTATAACACTGAAATTGCCATAAATCAGTATACATGGGGATACCGCCATACCACAAACATGTAATTGTCAACCATATATGTACAGAAGTACCTACTTCCCACTTATGAGGTGTGAGGTTCCACTTATGGTGGTAACTGTATACACATGATACAGATGTATATACCATGTACAAGATAACACCTCTTCAAGGAATACCTCTCCCACTAAAAACTAGAACTGTCGATTTACATACATTGGCAACCCTATACCCACTGATACTGCAAGGAAAGACATAGAGAGTATAAAGGAGGAAAGAAGGGAAGAGAGAAGTACTTGTGGTGCTGTGGCTTCTCCAGATACTACAGCAACCCCAGGGCACTTACTGGAGTGAAATAACCCTCCATTGTTGTTTGATGGGTCACAACCACATTAACAGCAAAACAAGCCATTGAATGATGCTTAGCATGATGAGAAGAAGCCCATGATCCGCTTGAGATACCGTAGTCTCTGAAGGCAGTGAGAAGGCTGTAATGTCATCTCTCAATCATTTTCAAAGCACTTGATGACCTTTACCCTTAGCCGCATGCACCGACCCAAGGGCACCAAGACTGAAAGTAGAAGCTGAAATTTTCGTCTTTGCTGGACATGGAACAGCACCATGCTGATGCTGCCCGTTCCGCAAGGAAGGGGGGGGGGCATAGGCCTATATAACTCCTGCACACAGAGCATGGGGTTATCATGGTAAGCAGTGCTGGGCTCCATTCACTAGCTGGCTGCGATAGACACTGTACGGCACTGGCCGTATCACACTGTCAGCAACATGAAGAGAAACATGAGTTGGTCAATATAAGTGGTCATATATCTTCACTAAGAAAAGTACAAATCATCAGAAAAGGTCCTTGAAGCCATTAGATTTTTATTAAAACATGTTTTGTTTTTTTTTGTTTTTTTAATTTAAACATTTTAAATAAAATGTTTTTCTCTACCTCCAGCCGCAACCAGCTCCAGCTCGGAGGGCTCAATTTAGTGCACAGGCATGTGAAAAATGACAGCCATGACCCTAGGGACTTACCCTAACAGGGTCTTCTTAAATTTAATTAGTTTGGCGTAACCAGGGGGTCTGTTACTCTGACGGTTATCCCTCCACACCCAGGGGGCCATACCTCCGATGGTCACCCCTCTACACCAGGGGGCCATACCTCCGATGGTTACCCTTCCACACTAGGGGGCCATACCTCCGATGGTTACCCCTGCACTGGGCTACACCCAAGGTGGTTGCCAATTAAAAGTAACTTCAAGGACCCAGTAAAAAACTTAATGTCAATAGTACGAATTATGATGCACAACAATAGCTATAGTTTAGGATTACATTTAGTATTAAGAAAACCCATTAGTAAATAACTATATTACATTCTGTTATACACGTTTGAAGAAGTGGCAACCTCCCCCCCCCCCCCCAAAAAAAAAAAAAAAAAAAAAAAAAAAAAAAAGCAAAACAACTTGTTAGTGTATCGCAAACCACCTGTTACATAGTGGCTTGGAAGCACTTGCATGCATCCCACTCCTAAGCAATCATGTCATTTAGGGTTACATAATAAGGCAAGGCCAGTGACAGTAACAAAGTACAACACTGGCCTAAAAATTGGAGCCCCAGACACACCAGGTCCTCTCTTCTACTCGTACTAGATCACTCAGCTAGTTAGACATTTGTGTACAGTATTGTACTTATGTTGGGACTATGCATGAAAATCCCATATATATATATATATATATATATATAACAGCATGAAATTAAAGGTGCTCTAAAAGAAACAATAACTTACATGGCTCACCCTAAATACTGTACAAGCAATAATACTAAGTCATACCAGCTACAGAATAATCCAGAGTCGGTAATAAGGAAAGACCTAGCAGCTGAATTATACTGTTATAGGACCCCACTGAGAAATATCCCATCACATAGTATATACCATAGTAATGGGACCGGCTGCAGTGTATGTTGTAACATAACATAATGGTGATACATATACTTATCTGGATACAGACTGTAAATGCTCTTAAGACACCGGCTACATGAAGACTAAGAAATACAATAATCCGGTGCAGTATTTGTCTGATATCCATTGTCTAAGTGTGTTGGGCCCTAATACAGAGGTCATAAATAGAGCAGTAGGAATAACAACACAAGCAAAAATCTGTCTGCCAATCTGTTCCATCACACCAAATTACCCCCAGCCGCAAGCACTGGCTCAGGGGAAACTAACCACCATGTTTCCCCACTGTTTACAATTTCAACCAGCTCCAAGAACCCCCCACCAATTATAAATGACCTGTATACAGTATGGCCAGTATATACAGTATGACCTGTATACAGTGTGGCCAGTATATACAGTATGACCTGTATACAGGCCTGAGAAAGTACATAGAAATTATCAACTTTAACTTATCCCCAGCATGGCCAGTATTAGCAGAGCTGGAGACATATACAGGGAGTATCAGTACGGCCTCCATTACCCTCACTACACTGTACCAGGCTGTCTCTCTCTCACCACAGGACCTCCATTACATGTGTCCTCTCAGCTCCACCATAGAGAGACCCTCAGTCCCCAGCACTCATGTACAGTCTGTATTATATAGTAGTATATATGAGATATCAGCCATGTCTGCAGTGTCTATGGTAAATACATGTATGGACATGTGTGACTGTATATATCCTGAGGTAATATTGCAATATATATATATATATATATATATATATATATATATATATATATATATATATATATATATATATCAGCAGTGTCTATGGTAAATACATGTGTGGACAAGTGTGACTGTATATATCCTGAGGTAATATTGCAGTACATATACACACATATATAAATATATACACACATATACACATACACACATCAGCAGTGTGCAGTAAATACATGAGGGGACGCTGTAGCTGTATATATGAAATTTCCCCAATGTGGGACTATTAAAGGATTATCTTATCCTGAGAAATATAGTAATATACATATGATATATCAGCCATGTCTCCAATGTGTGGTAACTACAGGAGGAGACTCAGCCAAGTCTCCAGTGTGGTAAATACTGTACATGAGAGGACTCTGTGACTGCAGACATCTTGTGGTAATACTGCATCATATACAGTATAGTTAGTGATACTACACTAGTAGTGCTGTGTAATGTGGTGACACCAGCGCTGTGTGAGGTGATAAATCTCAGTCTTATACTCCCTGATACAGCAGACATGCTTCATCCAGGTCTTGTGATGAGAAAGAGGATGAAGATGGGTGAGACAGGAAGTGACATCTATTCCTAACTCCTCCCTCCCTACAGTAACACACTAAGCACCATATACTAAAGCAGAACATACACCGATATATACTCCTACTACAGATATAACAGAACATACAGATATACACTCCTACAGCAGAACATACACAGATATATACTCCTACAGCTGTATATACACTAAAGCTGAATATACACCGATATATTCTTAAAGCTGACCCAGTCTGTATAAATCTACTCAACTACTGCACAAAGAAGAAACTGCAGGAGTTATTGGTTCCCCCATCCCAAAGTCATGTCCCCCTTTGCTGATGGCTCCGGGGGTGTCTTTCTAGTCATGGACCGTGATTTACCCACCAAGCAATGTACTAATGGACAGTTGAATTGATGTGTCAGCCAAGTTTAGGATCCAATAAGGAGCATTATACTGTATGTGGGGGTGATAAGGGGGCAGTAAGTGACTAATATTAGGGACCCCCAAAACATGGCATTGTTGGTGCCAAAAGCAAAGTGGTATGGCTCAAGTCACACTCCAGGCCAAGCCACCTATGTTGTCACTGAACACACTGAAACATTTATAGATTATTACTCCTTGCAGGTGTGAGGGGCAAGTATAGTCATGTATCTCTATATACTCCATTTTGTTCTATAAACTCCATTTCGTATAAGTCATCCATTTTGTATCCTAACACATACTATGAGGTGAGGTCACTAAGAGTGTGAAGAGAGGTAGGCACAGACTTTCTGTAGGCTATTGCTTGTCATCTCCAAGGCTGTAGTCTGGGAGAAGTTTGGCACCCAGCAAGTCTCCTTAGCTCTCTTGCCAGGATATACACTGTACTTCTGAACATAGTGTGGAGGATGTCAGCTCACACATTAAGGATTTTGTATTCTGCTTTGTTAAGTGAGAAAGCTTAACCAACTCTGGAAAGTTATAATGAGTAGAGATGAGCGAACACTGGTCGGATCAGCCGTTCCGAACAGCACGCTCCCATAGAAATGAATGGAAACACCTGGCACGGCGACCGGCCGCCGGCAAAGTGTACGTGCCAGGTGATTCCATTCATTTCTATGGGAGCGTGCTGTTCGGAACGGCTGATCCGAACAGTCTTCGCTCATCTCTAATAATGAGATGCAGGTTACATTTAGGCCTCAGCCAATAGTCATGTGCCAGGCTTATCTTATAACTCTATCACCAATCATGTTATACTAATTAGAATAGTACAACCTTTCTTTGTCTGTAATGTATTTAAACTACAATTTTCCCACCATTAAATCAGAACACTTTTGAAATACAGAATGAGTGGTTTGTATTCTTTGTTCTCCGAGCTCGTAACATAACCCATCTTTCCCAGATTTCGGATACCAATGGCATCTACCCCAGGACATTCCCCCGACACAGGCAAAAATGTTTCACTGTGTTCTGAGAAAATACCGCCAACTCGACGCATCATACACCATGTACATATGAAGAACATGCCCAAATTAGTTTATTACAGTCAGTCCTCAAACTCATCTGGCGGAGAATCCATTTCGTAGATCAGGTCTAACATAATCCAAGGGATTACCAATATCAATCTATTTACACAAAACATTTTATTCTAGAAACTTTAGACCAATGACCACAATAAGAAGCAAGACTTCAATATGTAGATGTATACGGAATAGATATACTGCAATTAACTTGATGCTTTAATAGACTTACCCTATGCAGATGTGGGCAGAATATCCAAACTCACTTTGATACATAATTTTGGAAAAGGACAAGCAAACCAGGATTAGTGTGAATTATTAAAAAGGTTTCACATCCTATTAATGTCCTAAGTGTAATTACCAAAATCACAAATCCATGAGCTTAGTAGTAAGAAAACAAGACAAATGCATGTGTTCAGTTAACCAGATTAAGTAATGCCCGAGGGTTAGGCAATCGCATGAATCAAAGCGCAATCTATTTCACCAGATTGAAGACTAGAAACAAGAGACAAATTCATCATTTCTATCTGCTGTATGATGCGTGATCAGCGGGAAGATGCTGCTTTTACATTACTTGTGGGGCCCATTATAACAATGCCTTTTATCCTTTTAGCCTCCATTTTGCACTATACGACTGACTAAAACAATTACCTTGTCTTATAATGAATCCTCGTCAGCCAAAAGAAAATAAATAAAAACTGCTCACACTTTAGAAATCTTGGTGGACCTTCACTTCTATCCAGCAGGGTACAGAAATAGGAAAGTCTACTATAGTTTGAAGTCACTATTATGCTTTCATAGCATTTAAGATGGTAAAATAGGGTAAGAGTTAATCATATGCCCTTGATTCACTGATCAACAGCACCTCTGACTACCTCTAGAAAAGCAAACATTTTGGCAGTTTGCTGGTCTGGAACTTTTGGAGAAGAGGCAGCACAATGACACGCAGGAAAGACATCAGCAATGATCTTAGAGAAGCTATCGTTGCTAACTATCAATGTGAGATGGATTATAAAGTAACATCTAAATTTGAAGTCTATTATACAGTAAAATTTACTCTTCACAGGTGGAGGAAAAAAAAAAAAAAAAAAAGAGCTCCAGCTAAGATTCTACAGGTTCATGACAGACTGTACATGTATAGTCTTTCTATAAAGAATATGGAAGCCCAGCTTGAGTTTTCATGAAGAGTTGATATGCTGGGTCGAACTGGACAAGCTATTCTCTGCCTAAATAAACCATCATACATGGTTCCCTATCATTTTGTGTTGCCAATAGTCCCATTATAGCTGCAGAACATTTTACATTTCATCCAAAGGCTTGAAGCATGTACAATAAGGAGAAGTCTCCTTTACCCATTACTACTAATACTGGTTTACTAACATGCAATTCTGCCAGGAGTACCTAAAGGGACTTTGCATAAGAAAGCACTTTGCATAAGTGTACAGGCTGTGAGGAAAACAACCCCTCCCCCCCCCCCCCCAACAACGTGTGAAAAGACCAGTCCCTCCCCTAGTTACTGCAGACAGATAGATTCAAAGTAAATTTGATTTGATTTGAAGTAAATTAAGTACAGTACTTCCCTAGTAACAGGGAGTGAACAGCAAATGAACGAAAAGGGTGACACCTATTGGCAGGAACTTGAGTTTTTAAGGGGGGTTTTCAGGGAGAAAACAGCAACAGAAAAAAAAAGTGCATTAGATCTTAGTCTAGAATCAAATACTCTGTTAAATGACATTAAGTTAGTGACCATTAATGTTTGCAAGTAAGTGACTTCAAAGTGGATATGATTTGTTTAGGCACAATGCATGGCACTACTTTTGGTGAAAACCATAGACCGTATATCAGCACAAACTCCTTATACCTATTGTGGTGGAGGGACGATGATTTGGGCTAGTTTTGCAGCCACAAGTCCTTGCAGTTGAGCTAATCATGAACTATTCAGTGAACCTAAGTATTCTATAGTCAAATGTGAGGCCATTCATACAACATCTAATGGTGGGCTGAAACAAAGTCATGTAACAGGACAACGATGCCAAGCACATCAGCAAATCTACAACAGAATAGCTGAAAAAGAAAAAAAGATTTATTTACATGCAATTCATACATACATCAAAAACAATAGCCAAGTCAAGTCAATCCAGACTCAACTGAAATGCCCTGGTGGGACCTTAAAGGGACTCTATCATTTAAACTCTTTTCTTTTTTTCTAGTTGACACGTTGGAAGGCTATTCGACTCCTACCTTTATCAGTCGCCTCCAGCCCGCCGTTCGGTAGAAATACCGGTTTTTACTGGTATGCAAATGAGTTCTCTCGCAGCACTGGGGACGAGCCCTAGTGCTCAAACAGCACTGGGGGCTTCCCCAATATTGCCAGAGAACTCTCTCCAGTGACGACTCCATCTTCTGCAGCAACCGCCTCTTCATCTTCTTTTTTCCGGCTGGGGTCAGACTTGTGCGCCTGCACAGTCGGCTCTGCCATCGGGACCCAGGCAAAGCCGAGTGCACAGGCCAGCTGGCGGCCATTTTTTTGGAGTATGCAGTACACTCCTGGTCTCCATAGAACTACAGGAGTGTACTGCGCATGCGCACATAAGCAGCCTGCAAAAAATGGCTGCCGGTCAGCCTGTGCACTCAGCTCGACTGCACAGGCACCGGACTGTGACCCCAGCTGGAAGAAGACAGCAGAAGAGGCGGTTGCTGTTGAAGATGGAGGCGTCGCTGGAGAGAGTTCTCTAGCCCCCAGTGCTGCAAGATAACTCATTTGCATACAGATAAAAACCAGTATTTCTACCGATTGGCGGGCCAGAGGCGACTGATAAAGGTAGGAGACTAATAGCCTTTCTTACGGCTATTCCGACGTGTCAACTAGAAAAAAAAAAAAGTGTTTAAATGATAGGATCCCTTTAATGCTCAACTAAGAGATAAGATAGCAACTTGCAGCAAGTTATAACCTAACAGAATAAGGCTAATGCCCCATGTTAGGGAAATGGTGTATTTTGATGCAAATTTTGCTGCTTTTTTTTTTTTTTTTTTTTTTTTTTCCTTTTTTTAGCCAAAGCCAGAAGTGGACTGAAAAAGAATAGAAAATATAAAAGGAAGCACCTAGATGTTTCCTTTCTGTGAAATCCACTCCTGACTTCGGCTTTAAAAAAAAAAAAAAAAAAAACACAGCAAAATCTGCAAAAAAAAAAAAAAAATATATATATATATATATATATATATATATATATATATATATATATATATATATATATATATATATACACACACACATACATATATACATACACACACACATATATATATATACATACACACACATACTGCATTTCTGCAACGTTGGGCCTTAACCTAGAAGCCATTGAAAGTCTAAAGTTCTGTGCCAGTGCATTTTAGGCGTTTAGTGTAGAGTTAAAGATTTGCTACATCTATACATTACAAAAAATACCTGTGTCATGTCACAATACCCAATAAATGTCACTATGCCAGTGCCATGTCAGAACGCCCGTGTCATAACACCCGTACCATGTCACAATACCCAAAACATGTCACAATACCAGTGTCATGTGACAACAGTGCATATGCAATACCATATCCATGTCATGTAACAATACTCGTATCATGTCACAATGCCCAACATGTCACAATATCCATGCCATGTCGCAATACCAGTGTCATGTCACAATGCCCAACATGTCACAATATCCATGTCATGTCACAATACCTGTGCCATGTCAATGCCCAATAAATGTCACCATACCAGTGCCATGTCACAATGCTCGTACCAAGTCACAATGCCCATTACGTCACAATATCCGCACCATGTCACGATACATGTCACAATATCCATGTCATAATGCTCAATACATGTCACAATACCCGTGCCATGCCACATGTCACATCAATGCCCAATACATGTCACAATCCCCATGTCACTATATCTGTGTTATATGGCACCTGATCAGAGATTGTACAATTTTTAATCAGAGTCAATAGAAGTGAGAGAAAAAAAAATGAATATCTGTACACTTGATTTTCAATTTTTTCCCCCCATTTTTATAGTTTTATGCAACCTGTATACAGCTCATACATGTCACAAGGCCCAAGGCTTTAAAAGAAATCCAGATGTAGCAGCATTTAGCTTGATTTGCATTAAGTTAATGAATCACAGAGCACATTAAAAGTCCTTGAAAAACCATTGAAAGTTGTGTCCTCATACATATACGTTAATTTCAGCACATCTCTCTCCCCACTGTCAGAAAGACACCCCCGGAGCCATCAGCAAAGGGGGACATGACTTTGGGATGGGGGAACCAATAACTCCTGCAGTTTCTTCTTTGTGCAGTAGTTGAGTAAATTTATACAGACTGGGTCAGCTTTAAGAATATATCGGTGTATATTCAGCTTTAGTGTATATACAGCTGTAGGAGTATATATCTGTGTATGTTCTGCTGTAGGAGTGTATATCTGTATGTTCTGTTATATCTGTAGTAGGAGTATATATCGGTGTATGTTCTGCTTTAGTGTATGGTGCTTAGTGTGTTACTGTAGGGAGGGAGGAGTTAGGAATAGATGTCACTTCCTGTCTCACCCATCTTCATCCTCTTTCTCATCACAAGACCTGGATGAAGCATGTCTGCTGTATCAGGGAGTATAAGACTGAGATTTATCACCTCACACAGCGCTGGTGTCACCACATTACACAGCACTACTAGTGTAGTATCACCAACTATACTGTATATGATGCAGTATTACCACAAGATGTCTGCAGTCACAGAGTCCTCTCATGTACAGTATTTACCACACTGGAGACTTGGCTGAGTCCCCTCCTGTAGTTACCACACATTGGAGACATGGCTGATATATGTATATTACTATATTTCTCAGGATAAGATAATCCTTTAATAGTCCCACATTGGGGAAATTTCATATATACAGCTACAGCGTCCCCTCATGTATTTACTGCACACTGCTGATGTGTGTATGTGTATATGTGTGTATATATTTATATATGTGTGTATATGTACTGCAATATTACCTCAGGATATATACAGTCACACATGTCCATACATGTATTTACCATAGACACTGCAGACATGGCTGATATCTCATATATACTACTATATAATACAGACTGTACATGAGTGCTGGGGACTGAGGGTCTGTCTATGGTGGAGCTGAGAGGACACATGTAATGGAGGTCCTGTGGTGAGAGAGAGACAGCCTGGTACAGTGTAGTGAGGGTAATGGAGGCCGTACTGATACTCCCTGTATATGTCTCCAGCTCTGCTAATACTGGCCATGCTGGGGATAAGTTAAAGTTGATAATTTCTATGTACTTTCTCAGGCCTGTATACAGGTCATACTGTATATACTGGCCACACTGTATACAGGTCATACTGTATATACTGGCCATACTGTATACAGGTCATTTATAATTGGTGGGGGGTTCTTGGAGCTGGTTGAAATTGTAAACAGTGGGGAAACATGGTGGTTAGTTTCCCCTGAGCCAGTGCTTGCGGCTGGGGGTAATTTGGTGTGATGGAACAGATTGGCAGACAGATTTTTGCTTGTGTTGTTATTCCTACTAGAGATGAGCGAACAGTGTTCTATCGAACACATGTTCGATCGGATATCAGGGTGTTCGCCATGATCGAATCGAACACCACGTGGTAAAGTGCGCCAAAATTCGATTCCCCTCCCACCTTCCCTGGCGCCTTTTTTGCACCAATAACAGAGCAGGGGAGGTGGGACAGGAACTACGACACCGGGGGCATTGAAAAAAATTGGAAAAAGTCATTGGCTGCCGAAAACAGGTGACCTCCATTTTAGACGAATAGTGGATTTCAAATCCGGGTCATATGAGAATGTGAACTTTGTGACTATGAGACAGGGATAGCTGTACAGGCAGGGATAGCTAGGGATAACCTTTATTTAGGGGGGAATGTTATTAAAAATAACTTTTTGGGGCTCTATCGGGTGTGTAATTGTGATTTTTGTGAGATAAACTTTTTCCCATAGGGATGCATTGGCCAGCGCTGATTGGCCGAATTCCGTACTCTGGCCAATCAGTGCTGGCCAATGCATTCTATTAGCTTGATGAAGCAGAGTGTGCACAAGGGTTCAAGCGCACCCTCGGCTCTGATGTAGCAGAGCCGAGGCTGCACAAGGGTTCAAGCGCACCCTCGGCTCTGATGTAGGAGAGCCGAGGGTGCACTTGAACCCTTGTGCACCCTCGGCTCTGCTACATCAGAGCCGAGGGTGCGCTTGAACCCTTGTGCACACTCTGCTTCATCAAGCTAATAGAATGCATTGGCCAGCGCTAATTGAAGCAGAGCTGAATCTGTGTGCTTAGCTCAACTACTCCACCGGTGTAGTTGAGCTAAACACACACATTCAGCACTGCTTCATCACGCCAATACAATGCATTAGCCAGTGCTGATTGGCCAGAGTACGGAATTCGTCCAATCAGCGCTGGCTCTGCTGGAGGAGGCGGAGTCTAAGGTCGGACCAGAATGGAGACTGGTGTGGAGCGATCTTAGACTCCGCCTCCTCCAGCAGAGCCAGCGCTGATTGGTCGAGTTCCGTACTCTGGCCAATCAGCGCTGGCCAATGCATTCTATTAGCCCGATGAAGTAGAGCTGAATGTGTGTGCTAAGCACACACATTCAGCACTGCTTCATCACGCCAATACAATGCATTAGCCAGTGCTGATTGGCCAGAGTACGGAATTCGGCCAATCAGCGCTGGCTCTGCTGGAGGAGGCGGAGTCTAAGATCGCTCCACACCAGTCTCCATTCAGGTCCGACCTTAGACTCCGCCTCCTCCAGCAGAGCCAGCGCTGATTGGCCGAATTCCGTACTCTGGCCAATCAGCACTGGCTAATGCATTGTATTGGCGTGATGAAGCAGTGCTGAATGAGTGTGCTTAGCACACACATTCAGCTCTACTTCATCGGGCTAATAGAATGCATTGGCCAATCAGCGCTGGCCAATGCATTCTATTAGCGTGAACTGAGTTTGCACAGGGGTTCTAGTGCACCCTCGGCTCTGCTACATCAGATTGCTACATCTGATGTAGCAGTGCCGAGTGTGCATCAGATGTGTAGTTGAGCAAAACTGACTCAGCACTGCTAAGTCTGCATTCGCATAGGAATGCATTGGCCAGCCTTCGGCCAATCAGCGCTGGCTCTGCCGGAGGAGGCGGAGTCTAAGGTCGGACCTGAATGGAGACTGGTGTGGAGCGATCTTAGACTCCGCCTCCTCCAGCAGAGCCAGCGCTGATTGGCCGAATTCCGTACTCTGGATTATTCTGTAGCTGGTATGACTTAGTATTATTGCTTGTACAGTATTTAGGGTGAGCCATGTAAGTTATTGTTTCTTTTAGAGCACCTTTAATTTCATGCTGTATATATATATATATATATATATATATATATATATATATATATATATATATATATATATAGGGATTTTCATGCATAGTCCCAACATAAGTACAATACTGTACACAAATGTCTAACTAGCTGAGTGATCTAGTACGAGTAGAAGAGAGGACCTGGTGTGTCTGGGGCTCCAATTTTTAGGCCAGTGTTGTACTTTGTTACTGTCACTGGCCTTGCCTTATTATGTAACCCTAAATGACATGATTGCTTAGGAGTGGGATGCATACAAGTGCTTCCAAGCCACTATGTAACAGGTGGTTTGCGATACACTAACAAGTTGTTTTGCTTTTTTTTTTTTTTTTTTTTTTGGGGGGGGGGGGGAGGTTGCCACTTCTTCAAACGTGTATAACAGAATGTAATATAGTTATTTACTAATGGGTTTTCTTAATACTAAATGTAATCCTAAACTATAGCTATTGTTGTGCATCATAATTCGTACTATTGACATTAAGTTTTTTACTGGGTCCTTGAAGTTACTTTTAATTGGCAACCACCTTGGGTGTAACCCAGTGCAGGGGTAACCATCGGAGGTATGGCCCCCTGGGTGTGGAGGGATAACCGTCAGAGTAACAGACCCCCTGGTTACGCCAAACTAATTAAATTTAAGAAGACCCTGTTAGGGTAAGTCCCTAGGGTCATGGCTGTCATTTTTCACATGCCTGTGCACTAAATTGAGCCCTCCGAGCTGGAGCTGGTTGCGGCTGGAGGTAGAGAAAAACATTTTATTTAAAATGTTTAAATTAAAAAAAAAAAATGTTTTAATAAAAATCTAATGGCTTCAAGGACCTTTTCTGATGATTTGTACTTTTCTTAGTGAAGATATATGACCACTTATACTGACCAACTCATGTTTCTCTTCATGTTGCTGGCCAGTGCCGTACAGTGTCTATCGCAGCCAGCTAGTGAATGGAGCCCAGCACTGCTTACCATGATAACCCCATGCTCTGTGTGCAGGAGTTATATAGGCCTATGCCCCCCCCCCTTCCTTGCGGAACGGGCAGCATCAGCATGGTGCTGTTCCATATCCAGCAAAGACGAAAATTTCAGCTTCTACTTTCAGTCTTGGTGCCCTTGGGTCAGTGCATGCGGCTAAGGGTAAAGGTCATCAAGTGCTCTGAAAATGATTGAGAGATGACATTACAGCCTTCTCACTGCCTTCAGAGACTACGGTATCTCAAGCGGATCATGGGCTTCTTCTCATCATGCTAAGCATCATTCAATGGCTTGTTTTGCTGTTAATGTGGTTGTGACCCATCAAACAACAATGGAGGGTTATTTCACTCCAGTAAGTGCCCTGGGGTTGCTGTAGTATCTGGAGAAGCCACAGCACCACAAGTACTTCTCTCTTCCCTTCTTTATACTCTCTATGTCTTTCCTTGCAGTATCAGTGGGTATAGGGTTGCCAATGTATGTAAATCGACAGTTCTAGTTTTTAGTGGGAGAGGTATTCCTTGAAGAGGTGTTATCTTGTACATGGTATATACATCTGTATCATGTGTATACAGTTACCACCATAAGTGGAACCTCACACCTCATAAGTGGGATGTAGGTACTTCTGTGCATATATGGTTGGCAATTACATGTTTGTGGTATGGCGGTATCCCCATGTATACTGATTTATGGCAATTTCAGTGTTATAGTCTATTTCTCTTTACTAGTTTCTGACTACAGCCAGATCACTTTTGTTGCATTTTCAGCCACATTCATAGCTTGGTATTGTCGGGCAGGTAGTATGGGGACTTGTAGTATGTAAGGTTTCTAGAGGCTAGTGCATTCCTACTCAGTTTGGTGGCGGTCAAGTCCATTTAAGGTGTCAAATGGCCTCTTCTGTGGCGGTTGAGGAGTCAGGTGGAAGTTGCAGGCAAGTTATTGTAGACTTATTTTAACTAATAGAGGAGGTTAAACCTCATGGTGGTGAACAGGCTGAGCTTTAGAAATGGCCAGCCTGAAGGATGTCGTAATAGTAACGTCATCCAGAGGCGGGCACAGTGGTTAAGCACAGGGTCGTTGGTGCCCTTAAAGTGTACTGGCTCTGCTAGAATTGCAAGCCGGAGCGTGCTGCCCCCCTTTATTTATTTATTTCTGTCTGGCCAGGTGCTGTATGTCAGACAGCTGGGGATCTCACAGTATTCGTGAATCCCAATGGTCTAGCACTTCACCTGACTCCTTCATTATTTTACTTCTGTGAGTTTAATAAAGCTGTGGCCATTTTTACAACCAAAATAAAGTGTTTTGTGCATTTATTCCAAAGTCATTATTTACCATAGTTTGGGTGGTTTTAGGTAGGAGTGAGGGACATCCCATATCCAAAGTCAAGGCATTCCTGACAATCTAGGGTTATTGCTGGGCTGTGAGGAACACCCCTCCTGACATTTCCATATCTTTGTACTTTTGCAGTGACTCAGAGTGGCCACTGTTAGTGAGTTAGGGCCCTTCTGCGCCTGTGGCCAGTAGCTTACTCCTGGGCACTGCTCCCCAGCACCTCTGTGGCATCCCTGTCAGTATTTAGGCAGATGTATCTCTCTTTTATATAGGTTCTGATGTACTTTGCATTATAAATGTATTGTTATGTACTGTCACTTTAAGTTTCCTGTGTCTGCTAAACATGTGAGTTGTGAGCACCAATCCCTATCCAGTCCTCTCCCTGGGAGGAGCTTCCTTCCTCTCAGGCCTGCAGTCTAGACCTAGAGTCTAGGGAAGGCAGACACACCTGCCACCAGCTCTTAGCTCCTGTGTAGGCCTCAAGCCTGAGGTCTAGGACTACTTGTTTTCTCTGAAGTTGCAGTGACACTGCAGGTCTCAGCCGAGACCCCTGACAAGCTGAACTCCGGGTCTGGAAGATATAGCCCACCGGTACAGCTGGGCTGAAGTGCCTGCACCCCTGAAATCAACTCCTGCACCTTCTACCTCTCCGGACAGAGCCCCGCGAGCTGCGGAAACTCTCCAAGGTCTCCTACCTCCCTAAAGTATTGTGCATACTGTTTGCCAGGAGGGGCAACTACTTCAAGGACCCTCCTGCCTTGCTAGTGGCCTTTCATCGGTCCCCGAGCCACTGCACCCCGACATCACCAAACGTGAGTCTTTATCCGTAACGAGCCAAGTTACGAAGCC
Organism: Leptodactylus fuscus; assembly: GCF_031893055.1. Classification (NCBI taxonomy): domain Eukaryota; kingdom Metazoa; phylum Chordata; class Amphibia; order Anura; family Leptodactylidae; genus Leptodactylus; species Leptodactylus fuscus. The sequence goes on along the minus strand of NC_134269.1, from coordinate 170,860,891 downwards.
GCAGTTACCGTTGTCTCCCCCAAGGGCCGGCCTGTCCTATCATCTACCTTCCTACTGTCTTGGAACACCTTCACATTGCTAATAGCAACCGTCCTCCCAACTACTGCTAAGGGACATAAGGATTGGTGATTGGTGCTTCACTTAACTCTTCAGTGCCTGTACTGGACTTTGTCACATTGCACTGTGAACCTGCTGCTGCAAAGCGCTGTAAGACTGTCGGTTTCTTCAGTAAAGTTAACCTGTTCACCCTAACCCTGTGTGGTCGACTGTTATCCTGCACATCGCACCTGGGTGAATGGAAGAGTGGAAAGGGTTGTGGATAATCAGGGATACACCGGGACCCCACTCTGCCCAAACGTGACAACACTACATTGCCCGTTGCCCCTGGTTACCACAAGACCCCTTTTTCTGGCGTCACGAACAGGATTTGAACTTTGTGAAAATTGGGCCCCAATTTATTGCTGGACATTATACTCCATCTTCGCTACCCCTCCTGTGGACTACCAGCCATCTCAGAGTGAGTAACGAACTGTTGTGTATAAAGGGGTACTGTACTTTAAAACCGCCGCCATTGCTGTGTGGCCGGCGTGTCTGTGGACTGTATTGCCGTGGGCGCCAAAATCCTCAGGCAGCGCCAGAACCGCCCCCTGGATTGGCGCCAAAAGCCCCGGAGTGTCGCCGCCCCCTCCACAGACTGTGTACTTGCTTTCTGCTAACTCCTCCTCTTGTGGCCTCCGCTCCAGCCGCCATCTTGCTGAAGCCCTGGGCTTCCCCTCTAGTGTTGGGAGGCGTGCCTTCATCTCAGCCGGCCGCAGTGCACTCCTGGGAAAGGAGTAACGTCACGCCCAGCCGCGCAGTGAGTAAGCCAGCAGCGCTGGTGAGAGGATGAAAGAGTGAATTGATTGACCACCCGGTGCAGTGCCACACTATCCTACTATAATGTCTGACGCGGACAATGCTCAATTAAATGTTATTCCTGATGATGGATCAGCTGCTGCAGCTACCGGAGTGAACTTTCTTCTGGGGGCTCCGCACCTACCCAGTTATCGGGGGGACCCCCACACTTTAACAGACTTTAAGGAACAAATACTCCGGGCTTTTCACTTGTTACCTTTATCCCCAGTGCAGCAGGTGAACGTACTGCTGGGCCAGCTGGAAGGAGTCGCCTTCCAAGAAGCTCGCTCCTGGCCCACAGCTGATAAAGACTCTGTTGAAAAGATCTTCACCCGGCTCAAGCGGGAATTTGAACCAAAATCTTCTACAGAGGTGAGACTGGGATTCTTCAATAGAAGACAACAACCAGGTGAGACATTGAGAGACTATGCCTTAGCCCTGCAAACTGCTTTCCGGGCTGTACAGCAAATTGATTCCATTAGTGCGGTTGAAGCTGATAAGATGCTCAAGGACAGATTTATTGAAGGCGTAGACTCCCGGCTAGTGCAAAGCCAACTCCGCATGCTAGCGGTGCAGAATCAGGACGTTTCATTTGCAGATTTCAAGTCGCTAGCCATCCAAGTCTTAGGGACCGAGTCACCTTACAGCCCCTTCCTGTACTCTCACCCTTCCAACTTAGAAAGTGGACCGGTTGTCGCACCTACACCTCTGTTACCTGCCGCTCCAGCTGTTCCTGCTGTTACTCAGGCTGCCCAAGCTTCTACACCTGATCTGGTGGCCTGTCTGAAAGATTGCATGGACAGAATAGTTGAAAGTGCTGTTAAAAGATTAGAGGGACTGACAGTGCCAGCCGCGCCTCCCTCCAGGGAGCCTTCCCTGTCCCGCTCTTCCTCACCTGAGCCACGACAGTACTATCCACGTCCCAGGCGTCCTCCACCTGACAGGCCACGACCTGCTAATAGAACTGTTTGCTCTTATTGTAAGAAATTTGGCCACCATCGCAACCAATGCTTTCAGTTAAACGGGATGCCCCCGAGGCAGAGGACCAACCCTCGGGAGGAATATACAGAGGTCCCTCCAAAGCGCCCAAATTCATTGCGCCCTGTCCGTACATCACTGTCCGAATCAATGGAGTCCCGTTCGAGGCCCTTATAGACACTGGCTCTCAAGTCACTACCCTAAAGAAGTTTGCTTATGTTCAACACTGGGACCTCAGAGACATATCCAAAGACATTGGCGACCAAGGATTTAATCTCTTAGCAAGTAACGGTCAGCCTATTCCTCAAGTGGGTTATTGGGAACCCACCATCCAGATTGGTGACTGCCGTCTCCCTCAACAAGGTGTCATTGTCACAGGGGTAGAAGAAGAGGGCTCTGCTGCCTTAGTGCTAGGCATGAATGTCCTTAAGAACTGTTTTGATGAAATAATCAGTGCCTTGCACGTGTCTCTCTCCACTGCTTCTTCTTCCCACAGGAAAGCCATACAACACCATGTCAAGGTGCTGGTGGCACATCAACGGTTCGCTAACCGCAACGGAGAGATCTGCCGTGTCCGGATCCGGGACACTCACCCTGTGACTCTGTCTGCCAACTCTGAGACGATCGTCTGGTGCCACGCACGCCCCGGTGTAAAGAACGAAGATTATCAGGCTCTTCTGGAACCCATCCAGCTGGAGACTCAACCTCTGGTGAAAGCAGCACGCAGTCTTGTGACTGTCACCAACGGTAAGATTCCAGTACGCCTCATCAACATGAGTGACACACCTGTGAGCCTTTATAAATTCACACCGGTCGGCCAATTGCACCAGCTGTGCCCTGCAGATGTCCTTGCTGACACAGCTACGGCAAAACAACGGGCTGCTACCACCACACCTTACACAGATAGGACCAGCCCTTCACCCTGGTGGATGGAGCTTAACGTGGGGGACGCTAACACACCTCCAGAATACATCAATGGTGTCATCAACCTGGCCAAACGTCATCACCACGCTTTCAGCAAACACCCCTCTGATTATGGAAAGACCTCCTTAATTCAGCATCGCATCATCACTGGCGATCATCCTCCCATCAAAGAGAGGCACCGGCCTGTTCCTCCTGCAATGTACCAACCTGTCAAGCAGCTGTTGCGGGAAATGAAAGAGGCCAATGTCATCCGAGAAAGTCAGAGCCCCTGGGCCGCTCCTCTTGTGCTAGTCAAAAAGAAGGATGGGACTATCCGATTTTGTGTGGACTATAGAAAATTGAATGCTGTGACCCACAAAGATGCGTACCCTCTGCCACGTATAGAGGAATCCTTGACTGCACTGGGCTCTGCTGCTTACTTTTCCACTCTGGACTTGACAAGTGGCTACTGGCAGGTCCCCATGGCTCCGGAGGACCGCGAAAAGACTGCCTTTACTACTCCCATGGGCCTGTATGAGTTTAATAGCATGCCATTCGGGCTTTGCAACGCACCAGCCACCTTCCAGAGACTGATGGAGAGATGCTTAGGGCATGTGAACTTCCAACATGTGTTGCTCTACTTGGATGACGTCATCATCTATTCCAAGTCTTACAAAGACCATCTACACCACCTTGCTGAAGTGTTCCACGTGCTCACAGAGCACGGTCTCAAGATCAAACCCTCCAAGTGTCACCTCCTGAAACCTCGTGTCAATTACCTAGGCCATATCGTCAGCGCAGAAGGCGTATCACCTGACCCGGACAAAGTCTCCGCTGTCACGGATTGGAAGACACCCTCTACTGTCAAAGAAGTCAGAAGTTTTCTGGGTTTCGCTGGCTATTATCGCCGCTTCATCCCCCACTTCGCACAGATTGCTGAGCCTCTGACAGAACTGCTTCGGGGGTGCCCAAAAGAAAGTTACAACAGAAAGCTGCCAGTAGAGTGGTCCCAGAGACAAGAAACCGCCTTCCAGGCGCTGAAGGCCTTGCTCACCCAGCCTCCTATCCTAGCTTACCCGGACTACAGTCAACCCTTCCGGCTGTATACTGATGCTAGTTTCCAAGGACTTGGTGCTGTGCTGTCTCAGGTGCAAGACAACCGTGAAAGGGTGATCGGCTATGCCAGTCGAAGTCTCCGAGGAGCTGAGAAAAACGATAACAATTATAGCTCCTTCAAGCTCGAACTCCTGGCTCTTGTGTGGGCTATCACTGAAAAATTCAAGGACTATCTTGCTGCATCGTCCTTCGTAGTCTACACTGACAACAATCCCCTGGCGCACCTGAACACCGCACGGCTGGGTGCACTTGAACAAAGATGGGCCTCTAGGCTGGCGAACTACTCCTTCACTATAAAATATAGAAGCGGAAAGACGAACACAAACGCAGATGCCCTGTCACGACTCCAAAATGGAGAAGAGTCTGCTGTCCCAGATGAATGGGAAGAAGTCGAGATGCCGCCTTTCTATAACAGATTTGCCCAGCAAAACGTCATTACCGCTGCTGTAGAAGCAGAAACGTCACCATCTAACTCAATTGATCCTCTACAGGAACCTTCCAAGTGGCTGCTGTTGCAGCAAGAGAGCCGCAGCCTAGGTGAGATACACGACTACCTACTCACCGGAAGAACTCCTGTCCGCCTACGTCAATCTTGTCCAGACCTCGAACTCCTTCGTTTGTGGCGGCAAAGAAAGCGTCTCTTCCTCCAAAAGGGGCTGATCCTCCGAAACACCCTAGATCCAGTGTCCAACCAACGACTTCATCAAATTATTATCCCCAGGAGAGACGCCAACATGGTGCTGGATGCCTACCATGACCAGTCTGGTCACTTCGGGGTCTATAAGACCGAAGCTACAATCCGCCGCCGATTCTATTGGATTGGGATGAGATTCGACATCGAGAAGTGGTGCCAGGAGTGCACCGCCTGCAACTTGACCAAGGCAGGAAGAAGAGACCAGCGTGCACCACTTCACCCCATCCAGACTCAAAGGCCTAACGAACTCGTTGCCCTGGACCATGTAAAATTGGCCCCTACTAGGTCTGGCTACTCCCACGCTCTTACAATGGTAGACCACTTCTCCAAATGGACCGCAGTTGTCCCTGTCAAGGACCTTACTGCCTGCACAACAGCTGCTGTCTTCTACCATGAGTACGTGAAGCACTATGGCTGCCCGGAGAAAGCCCTGACAGATCGTGGTTCTGCCTTTGAATCCCAGCTGTTCCAGGAGTTATGCCAGTACCATGAGTGCAAGAAGTTACGGACAACTGCCTACCATCCCCAAGGCAATGGGCTGTGCGAAAAGGTTAACCAGGTGTTCATCAACATGCTGCGCACAGCCTCAGTGGCAAAACAACAAGAGTGGCCTAATCTCCTTGCTGAGCTGGTGGAAATCTATAACAACACCGTCCACTGTTCCACTGGCTTCACGCCCTTCTACCTGATGTTCGGGCGACAAGGACAACTCCCAAAAGACCGAGCTCTTGGGATACAGATACCCGACTCTACAAATCCCCTGCCAAGGGATGACTGGGTTACGGAACATCAGAGGAGAATAACAGAGGCACAAGAAATTGTTAATCTCCGAATGGAAGAAGCTCGCCGACGTCAGGAGGAAGATTTCAACCAGCGAGCGCATGCTGTTCCCCTCCAGATTGGAGACAAGGTCTGGCTGAAGAAGGAGCACCGTAGCCACAAGCTAGAACCTCTGTGGGAACCAGAACCATATATCCTCACAGCTGTGCCTTACCCTGATGTATGCGAGATCTTTAAAGAAGGAAGAGCTCCCCAAGTCGTTCACCGAAACCGGCTAAAGCCCTGTCACAGGGAAGAACTGTACATTGCACCGGTGCTGCCACCGAGTGAAGCTCCTATCAGGTACCCTCTTCCTGCTCCTGAGGTACCTCCTCCTCATCCTACTTCTACCGCCTTCAGAACTATCATTCCCATCAGTGAGCTGTGTCAGGAAACCCCCTTTCTCCTGACAGGGTACTACCCATCTGCTCTACAGCCTGCAGCCATGCCTCCGGCTGCACCAACCTTGCCGGCTACACAGCCACTTCTGCCTGCTGCAGAACCTCACGGACTTCCCCCTGCTGCGGAGATTGCTCTCAGGAGGTCTGAGAGAAGCACAAGAGGTGTGCCTCCTGCCCGCTACAAGGATTAAATTCTTTATCTCCTGCATGGACTCTAATGCATCTGAGCCTGCAAAGACTTGCCCTTGTTATGGACTGTTTCTTTGTTATGCAACGTTTAAGCTGTGTGCCTAGCTCTGCCATGAACGTTATACATCTACTTACCTTGCCCCCTTTTACACGGACTCTAAAGACTATGAGCCCCCTTGGATTAGCACTTTGATTTTTATGCTTTTATGTATTTTTCTACTGTTTACACATCTATGCCAATAGGTATATTTTTGATATTTAAAGATGTATACCTTGTTTGCACTACACCTGTTTGCATATATTTGAGTGCCTAACTTCTTCCCTCCTCAGGTTCTCTTAGGCCTAGCCTGCAGGACCCCTAGGGGCCTGATGGTTGCAGTAAATCCTGAGTCGAGGTGACCCAGAACCCCTGTCTTCTAGTTTGGGGACTAGACTGTCCACCAGTCGCCCTCGAGCCCTGCGCCGAGGCCGGCTTTTGTCAAAGCCCGGGGGTGTGCAGTGACTCAGAGTGGCCACTGTTAGTGAGTTAGGGCCCTTCTGCGCCTGTGGCCAGTAGCTTACTCCTGGGCACTGCTCCCCAGCACCTCTGTGGCATCCCTGTCAGTATTTAGGCAGATGTATCTCTCTTTTATATAGGTTCTGATGTACTTTGCATTATAAATGTATTGTTATGTACTGTCACTTTAAGTTTCCTGTGTCTGCTAAACATGTGAGTTGTGAGCACCAATCCCTATCCAGTCCTCTCCCTGGGAGGAGCTTCCTTCCTCTCAGGCCTGCAGTCTAGACCTAGAGTCTAGGGAAGGCAGACACACCTGCCACCAGCTCTTAGCTCCTGTGTAGGCCTCAAGCCTGAGGTCTAGGACTACTTGTTTTCTCTGAAGTTGCAGTGACACTGCAGGTCTCAGCCGAGACCCCTGACAAGCTGAACTCCGGGTCTGGAAGATATAGCCCACCGGTACAGCTGGGCTGAAGTGCCTGCACCCCTGAAATCAACTCCTGCACCTTCTACCTCTCCGGACAGAGCCCCGCGAGCTGCGGAAACTCTCCAAGGTCTCCTACCTCCCTAAAGTATTGTGCATACTGTTTGCCAGGAGGGGCAACTACTTCAAGGACCCTCCTGCCTTGCTAGTGGCCTTTCATCGGTCCCCGAGCCACTGCACCCCGACATCACCAAACGTGAGTCTTTATCCGTAACGAGCCAAGTTACGAAGCCGCAGTTACCGTTGTCTCCCCCAAGGGCCGGCCTGTCCTATCATCTACCTTCCTACTGTCTTGGAACACCTTCACATTGCTAATAGCAACCGTCCTCCCAACTACTGCTAAGGGACATAAGGATTGGTGATTGGTGCTTCACTTAACTCTTCAGTGCCTGTACTGGACTTTGTCACATTGCACTGTGAACCTGCTGCTGCAAAGCGCTGTAAGACTGTCGGTTTCTTCAGTAAAGTTAACCTGTTCACCCTAACCCTGTGTGGTCGACTGTTATCCTGCACATCGCACCTGGGTGAATGGAAGAGTGGAAAGGGTTGTGGATAATCAGGGATACACCGGGACCCCACTCTGCCCAAACGTGACAACACTACATTGCCCGTTGCCCCTGGTTACCACACTTTCAGATGGGTCTTTCTTTACCACCAGTGGTTAAAATTGTCTGGAAGAAGTCTGAACTCAGTTCCAGCATAATGACAAAATAACTGTCAGCGTATCGGCATAAAAATTGTCACAATGCAAACATAAAAATCCAGTTAGGCTTTCGGGCCTACTTGGTGAAGTCTCCGATGTCACATGGGCCAGGGGTTGCATCCTTATGCATTGCGATGCAAGCCCCTGCTCACATGACATCCGGAGTCCCAATGTACTATATTGAAAATGGCCGACATGATCTGCGGGGAGTGTGCCAGAGCCAGGCAGAGGGAAGTAAGAGGTTTGTTTTTTTGTTTCCTCCCTCCGCCCGGGGTCTCCGATTATTATACTCTGGGGTCTGAAAAGACCCCAGAGTATAATACTGTGTGCAAGGGTGACTATGAGGGCATAATTTATGCCAATATTTGGCATAATATTGTGTGCAGGAATGCATGTGTCCGCCCCCCAGGGGATTAAGAGTCCATTATTGGGGCCACACAGTGGCTCAGTGGTTAGCACTGCAGCCTTGCAGTGCTGGAGTCCTGGTGTTCAAATCCCACCAGGGGCATAAAACCATCTGTTTGTATGTTCTCCCCGTGTTTGCATGGATTTCCATCCCATATTCCAAAATAAAGACATACGGATAGGGAAAAATGTACATTGTGAGCTCAATTTAAGCACTGCTTACCACCAGCGATGACTCTCAGCCTATGGACAAGTAGTGTCCGGGTGGGGAAGGAGCGTTCCCCTAAGCCCAGCGATGACGCTAGACTGTCAGGAATGCCCTTCTAACAGCGGGGTGAACTCTGTGCCAAAATTTACGCCACATAATGGGAAAGCTTTTTTTAGCAGTATGACGGGAAAATCTTTCTAGCAGTATATAAAACCGCATATACATGAGGACATGAATGATCCTCTAACACTCTATGCCAAAGTGTTAACACATCAAGTAACAGGTTAAAAACTTTGCTAAAAACCGTCAACTAAGATTTAATTATAAAGAATGCTACATATTTCTTATTATAGGATACGGTTGCATACCCTTCCATAATATACAGACCTAGTAAGTGGGTTAAAGGTTAAACACACCAATGGCTTCCATAACAATCCTAAAAAACTATAAAAAAACCAAATCATTCCACATTTCTAAACCTAGGAAAATGAAAGTGGTAATAAGCATATCTTCAAAAGATAAGGAACGCTCACTAATGATGAAACATTAAACAGATATGAATATATTCACAATGAGGCCTCTGGGGATCGAGCGCCAATGATGGTCGTCTATGAGGAGATACCAAATAACAGAAAGCACAGCCACAAAACGACGATCTTGACACTTAAGTTTTTCTAACAGCTTCTCTTAAGAGCGGTGCTAAATCATATCTCCCATCACCCCCCCAAAAAAAAATCAAACGGGATGTACATTTCATTAACCTCCCTACTGCAGAGGGGGCCAAGAGCGCACTTACTAAACAATGCTTAGTCAGTTCTCAGACTCCTCTCCATGTGGTTGAAATTCTAATGAGAAGCACTGGGGACCTCATTTCCTTTCAGCAGTCTACAAAAAGGCAAACTCTGCTATAAAGAATGGTATTAAAATGCATCAAAGTATAGGATCGCCGAGTCCCTGCGCACCAACGTGGCTTTGATATTAGTAAGCAGCATGTCCTGCAGCCTTTTGATTAAAAGGAAAAACTTCTTGTTTTCTACAGTATCGAGAGAAATCGGCTTATAAATGACGTCCTACTGGTTTACTGGAATATCAGCGTGTCCATATAATGCATCACACCATCAGTCGGAAGATTGGCTACAGATTTGTCATTGCCACGTGTCTACAGATAGCATAAGCAAATAATAGGTCACCTAAAATTTATGTTCACATCCTCAAGCTGTTAACTGAAATACCCAAAAATATACCTACACTACATAGGTGCACTGAATATACACAGTTGGATTTACAACTAGTATTTGGTGGTTCTCAATTACCTTTTCTGGACATGACCAGATGTGTCTCAAGAGATGAGCAGCTGTTTTGCACCATCACAAAGTAGGACTGTGATGGAGAACCTATGGCATGCAGAGTCCGCTCTACTGACACAAGTGTGGTTGCCCAGATCGCTCACCAACAGGGAATCCGGTACAAGCTGTCAGTGTAGGTCACGTTTCTTGACCTACACTGACTGCAGAGTGTGACCTCTGCCCCAATGCAGGTGCAATGAGGCAAGTCGTCAGCAATTGTAGTCAGAAGGAGGACACCTGGCCGGCTCTTCATGAATAAGTATAATAATGTTTTGGGGGGGGCATACTGAAGAGCATATAATACTGTGTGTTAGGGGGGTGGCTATGCAGCATATAATACGTCTGGGGGGGTTACTGTGGAGCATATAATGCTGTGTGGGGGCCCTTCATTTATATCACACAGTATCAGTTCTGTAGCAGACGTGTTATTAGTACAGTCTGTAATAACATTGCACGGTCACTATAAAACAGATCCTGTGCGATGTAAATAGTGAACATTAATTGTTCAAAAGTACCAAATGCAGAAAACTTTACCTTCAGTACAAAGTGGTTTGTATTAGACAGCCCTGTAAAGCCCCATTCACATGACTGTAATTGGTGGGTCTGTAACTGTCCGCAATTGTGGATCTGCACTGTATCAAGGTTAAATTTGCGTGTTGGCAGTTCTTGATAATTTAGTGGGTTTTGGGTTGCAGTTTGGGCACTCAGTCTCTAAAAGGTTTACCATCACTGTAGTAGGATATTCATCCTATCTGCATCTATGTTTGGCCATATTTACAGCCTGCACTGGCCACTGCACTACCTTTGTCACCTACAGAGCAGATTCTACTGTATGTAAGTGACTGTGCTTATGAAAAGTCTTAGCAGTTCTTTACTTGCTGGTCCAAGAACACACATCAGATGGTGCTCTATTGCTGTACTACTAAAAGATGTGGCAAGTACAAAATCCTATTTAAGCACCAAGTGATACTCACCGTGCCCCTGATCAATTACATCTTTAAAATCTGTCCACCCATTCAAAGGATACGGCCCTGGATTATTATATGTAATTTATTATATTTATCTCCTCTCAAGCTTGTGTGTGAGAAACTCTTTTTTCTCAGTAAATAAATGGATTCTACCTACTTGGTAAAAAAGATCTAATTTACATATAATCTTGGGGGTGGGGGGGGGGGTTCATATCTTTTGAATGGGTGGATGGATTTTAAAAATAAAAAACCACCAGCTTAATTTGAACCCCAGGGAGTATGATCACAAAGACAATATACTGCAACACTATTGCATTGTAATGTATTGTAAATCCCCTTTACTTCTATAAAAGTATCGAAGCTATGACTTTCCTGAGAGCCATTAATAGCTCCCTTCTGTCATAGTAAAAGATCGCCATCCAGGATCTAACTCTGGGGGATGGCAACCTTAGGCAAAATGGCAGCACCCATGCAGCATCAGTAAAATGGTGCCTTGGTATTGGTTTGCAACAATGAGGCAGCAACTGTCTTCCTAATTACATCATGGAAGGCGGATTTGCATATTCTTCCCATAGTTCCTTGCAAAGTGGAGTGCTAAAGGCTTAACAAGTCTCCACACACCTATATGGTGGTCTCTCCCTAAGGAGTGACAATATCCCCCAAACAATAAATAGGGTTATTTCCCACGATCAGTATCTACAAATTTGTTTAAACCCAGGAAAAGGGTTAAAGCAAGAGGTAGAGAGGCACAAAGCCCTCTTCTGTCAATGCTCCTGAATAGAGATGGGTCGAACAGTGAAATATTTGATATTAGTTTCGAATAGCCCCTCAATATTCAACTATTCGAACGCATATCGAAACCCTTATAGTCTATGGGGAAAAAAAAAGCTTCGTTTCAGGGGAAACCACTATTCAACTCAGGAGAGTCACCAAGTCCACTATGACACCTCAGCAAATGACGACAACACCTCTGGAATGCAACTGGGACAGCAGGAGAAGCATGTCTGGGGGCATCTAACATGCCCAAGTCCCTGTATTACGCCACTAAATGTGTGAGCTGGCTTTTTCCCATAGGAATGCATTGACCAGCATTGATTGGCCGAATGCCATACAGTGTACAGCATTCGGCCAATCAACGCTGGTTCTGCCGGAGGCTCGTCTGTGAGGAGGCAGAGTCTAATAACAGTCCACAGCAGTCTTCATTGTGGTCCGATCTCAGGTACAGAAGGTAATGCATTCCTATGGGAAAGTGTCAGCTCCTGCTTCTGCTCCATCTGAGATGCAGCAGAGCTGTGTCAACTCTGCTCCATCTGAGATGCAGCAGAGCTGTGTCAACTCTGCTCCATCTGAGATGCAGCAGAGCTGTGTCAACTCTGCTCCATCTGAGATGCAGCAGAGCTGTGTCAACTCTGCTCCATCTGAGATGCAGCAGAGCTGTGTCAACTCTGCTCCATCTGAGATGCAGCAGAGCTGTGTCAACTCTGCTCCATCTGAGATGCAGCAGAGCTGTGTCAACTCTGCTCCATCTGAGATGCAGCAGAGCTGTGTCAACTCTGCTCCATCTGAGATGCAGCAGAGCTGTGTCAACTCTGCTCCATCTGAGATCGGACCACAATGGAGACTGCTGTGGACCGATCTTAGACTCCTCCTCCTCCGGCAGAACCAGCATTGATTGGCCGAAAGCTGTACACTGTATGGCATTCAGCCAATCAACGCTGGTCAATGCAATCCTATGAGAAAAAGTCTGCTCCCGCATAATGCTGGCTGACAGGGATCCTGACTAGCATATAATGGGCTGCCACGAGATAGAGCCCCAAAGAGCTGTTTGAGTAACATTCCTACCTAAATAAAGCTAATTCCTAGCTAACCCTGCTAGTACATCTATCCCTGTCTCACAGTCACATAGTTCACAGTCTCATTTGAGAGGAATCTGAAATCCACCATTCGTATAAAGTGGAGGTCACCTGATTTAGCCCGCCAGTGACTTTTTTTTGATGCCTCCGTTGTCGTAGTTCCTGTCCCACTTCCCCTGCACAGTTACTGGTGCAAAAAAAAGCACCAGGGAAGGAGGGAGGGGATACGAATTTTTAGTGCGTTTTCCGCGTGGTATTCGATTGGAATCGAATATCTCGAACAGCCTGATATTCGATCGAATACCAATTCGATCGAACGTCGTTCGCTCATCTCTACTCCTGATGTGTGGCCACCCACTGTAAGGGGATGTGAATTGCAACCCATCAAGGGTGCTGCTAGCATGTCGTGATATTGTATTTAATAGGACTCATGAGAAATTTTAGTAATTAACCAAGTCAAAGTCAAGTTTAGGGTGGGCACACCTATCACAAACCACGTATGGTCATGCTCCTAAGGTCCTAGTCTATGACCTCGGTTTTTGGAAATCTCTGATACAATATTTTAGAAATGCAGTCAAACTAATGTGATGAAAGGGAACAGTGCAGAATGGTTTTTGCCAGCTATAACTTTGGAAACTGGAAGTGGTCCAAGGATGTAATTTTCTGACATATTGATATGTTAAGACCATTTTTGGCTCCAATCCCTTGTAAAATGCATTGCCCAGCCAAGACAAAAATTTTATATATCATTGTGAGCAGTTTTAAACATAAAAAGACATACCCACCGCTCCCAGTGACCCACTACAGAAGTTACATGTGTTGTGTAGGAGTATATCACTATTGGGAAGTACAAGAATCAATGGCAGACTAAGAAGAATTGGAGCAGCTTGCTATTCTGCCATTTTAATTATTAAAATTTAAAATCGTGCAGGCACCTCACACGGGACTATGGTTTTCTTTACTTTTACTTTTACTTTTTTGGTAGAGTTGGAAGGGACCTCAAGGGCCATTGGGTCCAACCCCCTGCGAGTGCAGGTCTTCCTAAATCATCCCAGCTATATGTTTATCCAGATTCCGCTTGAAGATTTCCATTGATGGAGCGCCCACCACCTCCCGTGGCAGCCTATTCCACTCTCTCACTACCCTCACTGTCAGAAAGTTTTTCCTAATGTCTAATCTGTATCTCTTTCCCTTTAGTTTCATCCCATTGCTTCTTGTACTTCCTTGTGCTAATGAGAATAGGGTAGATCCCTCTGCACTGTGACTACCTTTCAGATATTTGTAGACTGCTATTAAATCTCCCCTCAGCCTTCTCTTCTGCAAACTAAACAATCCCAGTTCTTTTAGCCGCTCCTCATAGGACATGGTTTGCAGACCTTCCACCATTTTGGTTGCTCTTCTCTGGACTTGCTCCAATATATCGATGTCTTTCTTGAATTGAGGCGCCCAGAACTGTACACAGTATTCCAGGTGTGGTCTGACCAGGGAAGAGTACAGCGGAATAATGACCTCTCTTGATCTAGATTCAATGCTTGTCTTAATACATCCCAGAATTTTATTAGCCTTTTTTGCAGCAGCACCGCACTGTTGGCTCATGTTGAATTTGTGATCTACTATTATGCCCAAGTCCTTTTCCCCTATGCTATCACTTCGTTCTATTCCTCCCATACTATATATGTTTTTTACATTTCTGTTACCCAGATGTAGAACTTTGCATTTGTCCCTGTTAAATACCATTTTGTTCGCCTCAGCCCATTGTTCCAGTGTGTCTAAGTCCTTTTGAATACACTCTCTCTCCTCTCTAGTGTTGGCTATTCCTCCTATCTTCGTATCATCTGCAAATTTTATGAGTTCCCCAATAATTCCATCGTCCAGATCATTTATAAAGATATTAAAAAGTACTGGGCCCAGAACAGAGCCCTGCGGCACCCCGCTTTTGACGTTCTTCCAGTTCGATGTGTAGCCATTTAGTATTACTCGTTGTGCCCGATCATTAAGCCAGTTGTGAATCCACCTAACTGATTTTGTCAAAGCCATACTTAATCATTTTTTCAATAAGAAGGTTATGTGATACTTTATCAAATGCCTTACTGAAGTCAAGATATACTATGTCCACGGCATTCCCTTGGTCCAACCATTCAGTGATTTTGTTGTAGAAGGAAATCAGGTTAGTCTGACAAGATTTATTGGTCATAAAGCCGTGCTGGCTCTGGTTAATTAATGCCTTCCCATCCAGGTACCGAAGTAAATGTTCCTTGACAATTTGCTCAAAGATTTTTCCTGCTATCGAGGTCAGACTTACCGGCCTGTAATTTCCTGGATCGTCCCTTTTCCCCTTTTTGTAGATGGGGACAACATTTGCCCTTTTCCAATCTAAAGGAACCACTCCTGTTTCCCATGACTTACCGAAGATTATAGCAAGGGGTTCTGTTATTTCCTCTGCTATCTCTTTCAGGACTCTAGGGTGTAAATCATCTGGTCCTGGGGACTTGGTTTCCTGTAACTTGGCTAAGTGCTCTCTTACCAGACCTTCGCTTATAGTCAGCTTGGAGTCCTCCTTCCCCTCATCTCCATAACCATTAATGTCGATATTTCCATTAGTTTCTTGGGAGAAGACGGATACAAAATATGAATTTAGTAGCTCCACCTGCTGTTCCACCATGTTAACTGTTTCTCCTTTGTCATTCTTCAGGACTCCAATGGTCTCCTTCACTTTTCTTTTGCTTTTAACATATCCCCAAAATCCTTTTACCTTATCCTTTGCCTCTTTTGCAAGCTTCAATTCGTGTTCAGCCTTAGCTCCTTTGATGCTTGTCTTGCAGAGTCTGCAGACTGCTGTGTACTCTTCCTTAGGTATAGTTCCCATCTTCCACTTTTTGTATGTTTCCTTTTTCCTTTTTAGCAGGTTATGTAATTTTTTGGTCATCCATCCTGATATTTTTAGGCGCTTCCCATTTTTCTTCCTTCTAGGTATTGTTAGTTCCTGTGCTTTAATGATTTCCCTACGGAAGATTTCCCACCCTTCATGTGCATTTTTGTGCTTAAGAATTTTGCACCATGGAATTCTGCTAACCCTTGCCTTCAGGCTCTTGAAGTCTGCCCTGCTAAAGTCGAGCCTTGAAGTCTGTGTCTTCGCAGGTCTTCTTCTTGCAACCCCAAACTCAAGTATAGAATGATCGCTCAATCCCAGTGTCCCTGCTACCCGTAGTCCCTTAACCATGTGCTCTTTGTTGGTTAGGACTAGGTCCAAAATGGATGTTCCTCTCGTGTTTTCTTCTACTAGCTGGGCAATGAAGTTGTCTGCTAGAGAGGATAAAAATTTGATGGAGCCTTTACTCTTGGCTGTGTGGGTTTCCCAATGAATGTCAGGGTAATTGAAGTCTCCCATGATCACTATTTTATGTTTCTTTGAGAGCGTGGTCATTTGCTGTGAAAAAATCTCATCCATGTCTTCTGTCTGTCCTGGTGGTCTGTAATAAACGCCTAGTATGATGTCCTTATCATTGTTTTTCCCTTGAATTACTATCCAAATAATTTCCAGTAGATTATCATTCTGTAAAACTGTAATTTCTGTGGAGATGTGTTCTTTTTTAACATACAATGCAACTCCACCCCCTTTTATTAGTTCTATTCTTTTTGAATAAGTTGTATCCTTCCATCTGTATGTTCCAATCATGCATGTCGTTCCACCAGGTTTCTGTGATGCCGATGACGTCATAGTTTTCCTTGTGTATCATCAGCTCTAGTTCTCCTTGTTTATTTCCCATGCTTTGTGCGTTTGTGTAAAAACATTTCAGATTGTGCTCTGTTGTATCCTTTTTCGTAATTTCCTTCTGAGTATCCTGTCTTGGGTCCTCTTTACCACATCTAGTAACCTTGTTTAATATGTCTTTTAGCTGCATGTTCTTGTCTTTCTTTTTTCTTCCCATCCCCTCTTCTTCTAGTTTAAAGCCCTTCTGATGAGTGTGGCAAGTCTTCTGGCAAATATGTTTTTCCCAGGTTTTGTGAGATGTATCCTGTCTCTAGCAAGGAGTCCATCGTAGAGGTAATTCACGCCATGGTCCAAAAATCCAAATCCTTGCTCTCGGCACCACCGTCGAAGCCAGGTGTTTACCTCTAGTATTCTATTCCATCTCCTGATGCCATGACCATCAACTGGGAGGATTGATGAGAATACTACCTGCGCATCCAGTTCCTTCACTGTCTTCCCCAAATTTTCAAAGTCTTTATAGATAGTTTGTAAATCATTTTTTGCCGTGTCGTTTGTACCCACATGTATCAGTAGGAATGGGTAGTCGTCCTTGGAGCTGAGGCGGCTTGGTATCCTATCGGCCACATCCTTGATTTTTGCTCCTGGGAGGCAGCATACTTCTCGTGCGGTTAAGTCTGGCCTGCAGACAGCTGCCTCTGTGCCTCTTAGCAGTGAGTCACCCATAACCACTACTCTTCTTTTCTTCCTTGCAACACCATTTCTTGTTGCTCCTGATTGTCTCTGGGTGACGTTTGTTTCTTCTTTTGCTGATAGGTTATTTTTGTCATTTTCATCCGCCTGCATGAGAGTTTCATATCGGTTACTTAGCTGTGTGAGTGGTGATGGCCTTGTGATCCATTTGCATCTCTTGGTCACATGTGTCCAGTTTTCTGCCTCTGTAGGTTCTCTCAAGTATTCTTCCCTTACAGTATTCGGGGGACTTGCATCAGTCTCTGCAACTATAGGCTCTCTAGCACTTTCATCCCCTACTGTGTTCTGGAGGCTTGCTTCAGCTTCATCAATGAAGACCTCACTTTCTTTGATGCTTCTCAACGTCACTATTCTTTCTTCCAACCTCTGCACTTTTTCTTCTAAAAGGGCCACTAGTTTACATTTCATACAGGTGAAGTTGGCTTTATGGTCCGGCAGATCTGTAAACATATAGCAAGTGTTGCAGCTCACCATGTGGGTTTTCTCCTCTTCCTTTCCTATGGCAGGAAGTTGAACAAGGCATACAGGGGCGTGCCACCACGTGAGTTCCCCGGCTAAAATGGGTTTACCATCACCTCTGCCTTTTTTATACAGTACAGAATGCTAAATAAGCACTATGTAAGGAACAGAGGAAGAGGCAGACCACTTCTCTACTCGTCATCATGTGATCACCAGGCGCCTCCTGCTGTAACAGAGCTGGTGAATCTTAGCAGGTCCCAACCAAGCCTGCCAGTGACCACTGTGACTAATGGGGTAAACTCGGCATACTTTTTTTTCTCTGCCAGAGCACAATGTTGCTTTAGGTCATATTGAAACAACCTTGACTCCAAAAAATTAAATACAGTGAAAAAAAACAAACAACAACCTGTAATATAAATTTTATATATATATATATATATATATATATATATATATATATATATATATATATATTATATACCCACATATATACACACACACACACACACACACACACACACACACACACACAGTTTGTGTTTGTATCTCAATCGTTCAAAAACTGCTGAACGGATTTGAATGAAATTTGTCACAGAGATTGTAACCTCGATTAACACATAGGCTACTTTCTATCCCGGTAAATGACATGGCTTCACGACTTATGAATTTATGTTCACATACTATATTACACTGCTCTTGGCAGCATCTTATCTCAGGTTCTAATAAAGCCAGGTCTGTTTTCTCTCTATGTAAACACTCAGCTAACCCTCAGTGGATTCTGTACATGCATTTGCATGTAATCTTATAAGCTCCAGGCAGTGCTAACACACTGGATGGGAAAACATCTTTAATCCAAATTGGCAGTTTGCTACTTTTAAACATGGCGGGAAAAAGAAAATCTAATTTGTTGCAAAATTCTAAAACGACAGCTATGAAGGTAGCCAGAAGTCATAGAGTTCTCCTCAAGTGGAGCTCACTGGGATCATCAGCGCAAACAACGCGCTCATTACGTTGGCTTCCCAGCAAGCTGCTAAGATGCCGGAACAATCACGGGCACAGCGCAAGGAACGAGTTCAGGCCAGCTTGACAGCTGTCGAAACACCGGAGCAGGCAAACCATCGACTGTAGCAATTTGCTGAATATAGGCGGATCATGCAGACGAAGTCGTGGGTAGAGGCTAGTGTACACATATAATATGTATATATATATATATATATATATATATATATATATATATATATATATATATATATATATATATATACATACATACACACACATACACACACATATACATATACACACACGATTCACAAGCATTAATTTTGTACCAAGCATTAGGAAATTCTGCTGTCCTGACTTTACAGTTCACAGGTAAGAGTAAAATATCACCCGAAATGATTTATTACACAAAGCCATTAATTTATGTATACATACAGGCAGTCGCTTTAGGATCACATGCTTAGAAGAGTGCTGAGTTGCCAACTGCAAAATGTATTACAAAGTGTCAGACGCACGGCATGAATGGAAATGCTGAATGCGAATAACCTGTAGTTTGGTCTTTGAGCTGATGAAGCAAACATTTCTAAAAAGATAGCTCGCTTAGTTCATAGGCCAGAGTTACCAGCAGATGCACGTGAGAAGGAGGGGAAAAAAATAAATAAATAGTGAAATATGAAGTTGAAGTCAGAGTGACCATACAGAGGTTGCTGTTCAATACAATTCATATGACTACTCCACTTAAAGAGGACCTTTCACATCCTCAGGCACATGTGGTGTAATATTGGCTTTCCCGTTATGTGCCTCCAGTGAAGAGCTATTGGTGCCGTACCGGAATTCTTCAGTGTCAGAAGGGCGTTTCTGACAGCGTCAGGAACACCCCTTCTCACAGTAGAATCTATAATTTGCGCTGTAATGTCAGAGGGAGTGTTCCTTACCACCTAGCGATGACGTTGAGCGGTGAGGAATGCCCCCCCCCCCCATACTAGGAGTAGGGAAGACATTTTACCAACCAGGATCAAGGGGAAAAAGATCAGTACATATTGTAGAGGTCCTGAATAACTGTTCTAGAGTGCTCGCTCCTTCATAGTCACAAGTCAGTGACCTCTAGAAACAAAGGGTAGCTTTAGCTCAATGTCCTTGAGAGGTCCAGCTAGTTCTTTGTTATAAGGAGGAGATCCCTTCACCACCTCCGCCAAGCCCAGCTCTTTGCATCATTTAATAGGTGCCGCTACACGGACTCCTGTTCAGTTGGAGTTTGGTTCTCTAGCTTGAGTGCTGTTAGTTTCAGTGCATTATAAGCTATTTAGGCTCTATACTGTCCGTTTAGGTAACACGTGTGCCTGTACTCTGTTTGGGGCTTTCAACCCTGAACCAACTTTAAAAAAAAAAAAAAAAAAAAATGGAGAGAAAAGTTCTGCAAGGAGGACTTTTCTCTCCGCATTTTTCAGGAGGAAATCTGATGAACCCTATTATAGTCTATGGGGTCAGTGGGTTTCTGCGGGTAACTGCTTTTTAAGCAGGTTAGGTTTCCATTCTTCAGGTCCCCAAGTGAAGTTGTGAACCTAGTGCCAGAAAAATTCTGCCACTCAAATTTAGCTTCCAGAACAACAACAAAACTTATCGCAGCCTCAGAGAAAAAAAAAAAAAACAAAAAAACAAAAAACAAAACACACAACACATTTTGGTCTAGACATAGACCTCAGTCTATCAGATATGGGGTATATGGGAAGGCCCAGCTGTGAGAAGCCTTTCTGGACACCATTGCTGGTACATAGTAATGGGTCATTAGTACCTGACAGGAGGGCGGTGCCAGGCAGCAGCAGAAAGGCGTCCGATTCTGAGCTCCGACACGGTCCACCTCTGATGCTCTAAATCATGCCCTTTTCTGCTCTTGCCCGACACTGCCCACCTGACAATACAGAGCCTAAGCAGCATATCAGGCACCAAAACCAACAGCACTTATTGCTCAGGAATGGTTGAGGCTAGAGAAATAAAATGCCAACTGCACTGGAATCAGTGGAGCAGCGACTATTAATAGATGTAAGAACTGGAGCTGGTGAAAGGCTCCCATTAATCTCAAGCACTGGAGAGGCGTGTGAATAGATATTACTCCTTATCCAACATGCTAGAACTGGAGGTGAGCTGCGGAGAAGTGTTAGAAATCCTAATACATCTATGCCATGCCTCTAGCATCATGTCTTAGAAGACACTATATGAAGTACTACAAAGTGAAGCATCTGAATAGTTTCTCCGTGCAGCAAACATATGGACAATACCTACACACACACAAAAAAAAAAAAAAAGTTTTCCCTTAAATTATCAAGCTCACTATACGAGGTCATGAACATGCCCTTGAGAAAAAAAAGGTAGTGATATATTCATGGGAAACATGATTTATGTGCTTGTCTGACCTTGTACTACTACAATGAAACAGCATGAGCATGCAAAATGATTAGAATATTCATATTTCCATCTTGCCTAAGGACATAAGAGACTGAAAAAATAGGATAGAAATCAATTGGATACAAATTAACTCTGCCAATCTACAAATTGGTAGGAAAAGAAACGGAACATTATCTTATCCGATCTAAAGTAATCGCATGTGTGGGAAAGACCGCAGTATAGGAAATCTAGTCTTGGGGTACTTTGGGCCCACCAAAGGAAGTCCCTTTATCCTCCGCCTGAAGTCCTGTCCAGTTTTAATGTCAAATTATCCTATTATTGGACACACCAAGAGCCAGTGAATTCTAATACATTATGGGACTCCAAAGATTCTTTTATTTTCATAAGGTCAGAGAAAATCCCACACACTACAATGCATGCATTGACCTCCCTATGTAAAGCTATAGCACCAGGAAAGCCTTTCCCAAAACAAGCGTAAAACCAATGCCAGTCCTTGGCATGAAATATGCTGCCACGTGCGTGGAGCTGACTTGGTTTATACCACTGATCCCCTTACATATATGCATGAATTTCATTATTTAAAAGTATATATACATACCTCCCAACCATCCCGATTTGCGCGGGACAGTCCCGATTTGGGTGACATGTCCCGCGGTCCCGGTTGGAGGGAGGTATGTCCCGATTTCAACTCAGATCTGCGTCCAGAGGACGCAGATCTGAGTTGAACACACATGCGGCTGAAGGAAGAAGCTGACACAGGTCAGCTCCTCGCTTCGCAGCTGGCCGCCTCTCTCCCTGACACATGTGGCTGAAGCTGCTCGCGTGCTCGCTTCGCCGCTGCGTCTCTCTCTCTCGCTGAGAGCAAGCGAAGCGAGCACGCGAGCAGCTTCAGCCGCATGTGTCAGGGAGAGAGGCGGGCAGCGGGGAAGCAAGGAGCTGACCTGTGTCAGCTCCTTCCTTCAGCCGCATGTGTCAGCGAGAGAGGCGGCGAGGGAGGAGAAGGCAAGTTTAATGTGGAGGTGGAACGTGAATCTGGGGGCAGATGAAGGAGAGGACGGCATGACATTGGGGCAGAGATGGGGGACATTAATCTGGGGGCAGAGATGGAGAGGACATGAATCTGGGGGCAGAGATGGAGGGACATGAATCTGGGGGCAGAGATGGAAGAGGGACATGAATCTGGGGGCAGAGATGGAAGAGGGACATGAATCTGGGGGCAGAGATGGAAGAGGGACATGAATCTGGGGGAAGAGATGGAAGAGGGACATGAATCTGGGGGCAGAGATGGAAGAGGGACATGAATCTGGGGGCAGAGATGGAAGAGGGACATGAAACTGGGGGCAGATGAAGGGTGTATATGAAACTGGGGGAGAGATAGAGGGGGGACATATAATTTACGGGTGACTGTAGGAGGATTGTACTGTGTGCGGGCACATGAAAAATTAACAAGTGGGCGGAGTCAACACAAAAGTGGGTGGGGATAATTTGTCCCTCTTTCGATTCTTCAAAAGTTGGGAGGTATGTATATAAAGCACAGAATCCATTTAAAGATGTGGCACTAAAATGAATATTTCAAGGTTTGAAAAATACACAAATCAAAGAGCAGAGTAAAAAAAAATTACGGAAATAAATCTTCGTATCAGAGGCCTCCAACAACATTAAAACACTATTGAACACTACCATCTAGTGGCAATATCAGGAAGTGCACTCATGAATCATAACCAGCGTTCTGAAACTATGAACACAGGTTAGGGAATATTAAACAGTAAATCATATTCTAAAATTCTCTCATAGTTCAAGACATGAAAGGGAGGTGGATGTTAATGTACGCTTATACAATCTATAGAGGAGTAAGACAACTTCATGTAGGCAATTACTGGCTCTGCGCTCGCAACAACAATGTGCTCTTCCAGGATTAGGCCATGTTTACATCTAGCAGATTTATTGCAGTAATTACAAATGAATTGATTTGAATAGGGTATTGGTCTAAAGTTACATTCAGGAGGGGGGTATAAGTCACAGATAGGGCTAAGCGATCGTGTTCAGAAAAGATCCGATTCCGATCGGCGATCGAGAAAATTTCACGATCGCAATTCCGAACATAATCTTTTTAGGTGGGATCAAGATGGGTGATTTCCCACAATGCTTTGCTACTGGCCAAGAATTGTGGGAAAACTAACAATGTTAGCCTTCAAACTGCGTATACGTGCCGGCTGCATCCATTCATTCTAAATGGGAGACTAGCTAACATCTCTAGTGGCTACTTACCTGCAGAGATGGCTGGTCTGGTGCCCGGTGTTCTCGTTCTTCTTCGCCTCGCTGCCCCCGCCTCCCAGGTTAGTGTTAAAGGGGTTGTCCCATCACAAGGATCCTATCTATACTGCTTGTTAATGTGGATGTAAGACTTTTCCTAAATACATTGCTTCAGCAAAACTGCTTTGTTTGTCCACTATCTTACTTTATTCAATTCATTGTTGACACAGCCCTTGACTTATCTGCTCAAAAGTCAAGTTATGTATCTGCCTGCTGTCAGGGGGGAGGGAGGAGGGGCTAAGTGCACGGGAGCGCGCCTGTGTTTCTAGCTATTCCTGTGTCTGCACCACGTGACCTAGCTTCCTGCTATCAAATAGGGGAGAAGAGCTGCTTTCATTTCTGAACTCGTCTTCTGTTCTTCCAGTTATCAGGCTAGCTAATTCAATTGTGTTCATTATGGCAGAGACAGGCAGTCTCTGTATGTAACACAGAATGGAGTTGCTCCTGCCTGCACTTCATAGTCCAATATTGTGCATATAGTGTTTTTGAGGACCTTTGATGACATCACAGGCCCTTCAGCTGCCCCATAGGATCATGCTATGTGGTGGGCGGAGCTACATGTTAATGTGGAGGAGGAGCTAAACTGCAAGTTGCATGTGAAACCCCGCCCACCAAATGACACAAGAAACCAGGAAGAAAGAAGATTTTACAGCAGTGAAGACTGGTGAGTATGCAATGTGGGAATACCCCTTTAAATAGCTAGGAAGAAGGCGGGACTTGTGGCTTAGGAGAGTGTGGGCGGGTACAGGGTGGGGAGACAAGACGCCTCTCCTCCCAGTACCTGTCCACACTCTCCTAACCAGGGAGGCAGGGGTAGCGAGGCGAAGAATGAGAACACCGGGCACCGGACCAGCCATCTCTGCAAGTAAGTGAACACCAGGGGGGACTAAGTAGCAAGAGGATGAAAAAAAAAAAAAAAAAAAAAATCCTCTGGCTACTTAGTGATTTAAAACAAACAAACACTACACAGCGTTGATTCTAACAATTAAAGCGTTCAATTGTTAGATTCCATGCTGTAAAGTGAATAGGATTGTTTTTAAAATCCGATCTCCGATAAGTGAAAAAATCCCATTGACTTGCATTGGGATTGGAATTGGGACCGAGATCGGGTTCGAATGATAAATGATCATAAATCGGATTTCAGAATCGATCCTGAAAAGTCAAGATCAACCCTAGTCACAAACATTTCTGCAATAAATTGGCAGTGTGTGAACTTACTCTTATTAAAGGAGTCATTCATTCCAATGCCTCTAGTGTGTGGCATAGCAAAACTACATGCAGTACAAAGATACTATTTATATGTGCGATGTAACACCAATGTGTACTGGATTATTTATAATTAGAAAAAGAGAAATTTGTAAGTGGGAATGTAACTCGCTTTCATAAAAACATTCAGTTGCCACAATAAACAGTCGTTTTTGTTTCTATAGGTGTATTTTTGTACAGTTAAAAGGTGATGAACAATATTGCAAGACTAGGGAAAATAAAAAAAATATACAGACAGAGCAAAAACCTTCTAAATTCTCTCCAGGTACCATTTATGGCAGCCGCTCTTCCATCAAATGAGAAAGCAGAGAAAGCTTTTCACATTGTGCCTGTAGACAAAAGCTCCTCGGTTTACCTCCTTTATGAGAATTCAGCATGATGCAGGAAAGGCGTATAACAGTGCTTGTTTTAAGCAAACCTATTCTATATGTATGGTGAACTTGCAGCAAACATATTGCAAAGCTGGAGGAGCTGAGCAGATTGTACACCAAAAAAAACAAACAAACCCCACTTTATAGTAATCCCCCAAATGGACTACCGAACGCATTGGCAAGCAGTGTGCAGTGAAAGCATACGGACCCCATAGACTATAATGGGGTCCGCGTGCTTTCTGCACGGAATATACAGACAGAAAAGTAGTTCACGATCTAGTTTCCTATCCACATGACTCATGCGGAAAGCACGCCGCGGACCCCATTATAGTCTATGGCGTCCGTGTGCTTTCTCTGCACACAGCTCGCCAATGCGTTCAGTAGTCCGTTTGAAGGGGTCCCCATGCAGAATCCACCAAACAGATTACCGACACAGATATGAACCAGTACTTAAAGAGAGTTAGGACAGGTCAATTGGTGCGGCTCCAATACCGAGGAAATTCCTCCAAAATGCGGCAGTCGCTTCAAACCCCACATCTATGGGGTCTCGGTATCAGACACCATCCATCTGATATTGATACCCTAAAGGACAATCAATATTTGACTCCTGGGAAACCCTGTTAATAACTAGTAAACTCTACAAGCAGACATCTCAGTATTTGACTTTTTTTGTGCTCCAATACTGGTATCTTTGCTGTAGTGTGACAACACATACGAGCCCTGTGTACAGTAAACCGACAGGGATTATTCAGATCAAGGCTCTCATTCTGTGAGTAGATTACTGCAATGGATTACTGGAGTGAGAGAGGGCACAGCAATCCTTTAGCGCCTTTTCATTACCAGACTCTGCTAAAGGTTAAGAGATATACCGTATCCATATACACATTAAATGTAGACACATACAATAGGACAGCTGTTCTGAAATTCCCACTGTACACACTTTTCAAGATTATGCCAAATCCACATGTTCTTTGCATAGAGTCTCCAGTATAAATTCTCACCCTCAGTAGCAAAAGAAATGAAAGCAACCATGACTGGGACTGCTCTCCAAAGTCCCCATCGCAGTTGTAAGGTCTGTACTGTATGCCGTTTTACAGGATACCCTTCCTCTTGTCTATTCCATGCACGAGAGACACTGCTGTATGTACTCCTGATATATTGCATATTGATACTGTAGTGTCCCGGTACTGCTCGTCCAATTCCCTTTAATAGTCCTTGCAGACCGAGATGGTATGGACATTTGCATATAAGGTAAAGAGGTTCCTCCCCCTTCCTATATATTTAACAGTATTTCTATTTCCCCAGAGCCAGCACACCTGGGGGTCTATTAATACGCCATCTCGTGGATGTTTTGTGAATTGCACCTGCCTATACTTTCCATTGTAATTTATGTTGCTAATGTAAAGGAGTGTCCAGTATGATCAGGTGACCTTCAGGACCAATCAAGCTCCCTTGACTGGCCTGGAGGAGTTACACCCCTCTCTAGAGGGCGTTGGGAACCCTTTGTGTTCCTTGGTGTGAAGAGATCTACACATGTGGAGTTGAAAATGGCAGCCAAGCATCAGGGCACTTCAAACAGATGTCTTTTCCTCTGTGCTCAAGATTCTCCTCAGAGTGTTTTCCTCTGAAGCTCCAAGTACTAAAGTATGCTGACCTGCTATCCATACATCTGGGAACCTCACACGTATCTCTATTCAAGTAAGTCTTTGGGACAAATCTATATTTAAGGAGCCCATAGCTAGTCTGACAGAAATTGAGGGTCTCCCGCTGTTGACACCCCCATTTCCTCTCCTACATACGAGTACCCAGTTTGTTGAGGACTAACCCCCTGGATACAGGCCATCTTTACAAGTATATACTGTACAAGTTTAACTACCCAAGCAATTTCCTGCTCCAAGCTTCATCACCTGCTAACTGGACACTGTCTGCAAAGATCACTGTATTGTATGTGAAGAATTGCTCCATATGTACATTTGTATTACCTTCTCCTGCTAGTAAAAGAGCAACGACTACCCCCGAGACCTGGTTGTCTGTTGTCATTGTCAGGTACCACGTGGGGGTGGGTAGTCAGGGACATAAAAAAAAAAAAAAAAAAAAAAAAAAAAGAGGCTTTGTGCACACTTGGGATCCAGCCCAAGCCACATCTGACATATTCCCCGTGATATCAGTCCTGGCCCTCCTGAGTGTTACAATACAGAAGCAATATTTATTTTCCTTGAAATAGCATTTAGTTAAAATATTAAAGGGTTTTTTACAGGACTTATAATTTTTTCCCCAGACAACCCCTTTAATATTTTTACTCTAAGCTAAACACTCCCTATATACCTTCTAACATTTAGTTTACCAAAAATGTATATTTACCTAGTCCGCACCAGGCATATTCTGAGATTTTCCAGTGACTGTTACCCAGGTTTTGGAAATGGAACTTCAGCTATAGTAAACTCATCATACTTACCTGCATTTCTGTCTAGATCTTTTGGGCACAGGAGATTACTTCCTTCTGCTAGGCTGGCTCCTCTACTCTTCTTGATATCTGACGCCAGACCAAGCTTGAGTGCCGGCTACAGCGCATGCAGACTCTTTCGCTCTATTGCGCAGGCAGATGTCAAGAGAAGGAGGAGCCAGCCCGGAGCACAGGAAGACAGTGAAGAATAATGCGGTTTTGGGAAAGGTGGGTTAGTTTGGAAGGGCTAGTTATGAGTGGACTTGATAAGGTGTGCGAGGGAATGAGAGGGGAAGGGAGAGAGAAAGGCAGCTCTGAGTGAAGTGCAATGCATCATGGTAGTTGTAGGAAAACAGAACACAAATATATCCATATAAACAAATACAGAAGATGCCAGAAGCTCCCAAAGAAACTCAGAAATCACTTCTAAAAAGTTATTTGGTTGCATTTATTAACCTATTAATACCACTAACCTTTTTTGAAAAAAAATTATTTATTTTCCCCCGGAAAACCCCCTTTTAATTAAAGATCTATCCTTAGGATAGGGCATCAATTGAAGATCAGCAGTGCAGGTAACACACACAAAACCCCTGTAGATCAGAAGCTCTCTCCATGCACTGCGTCAAAGTCCATGTGATGTCATATTCATTGGTCACATAACCTGTTTGCATCTCAGTCCCAATTAATAATACAGTCTGAGCTGAGATACTGTGAAACGGCTTCACCATAATAACCCTGCAGCTGTTTTTCAACAGGACGTCTCACCACATGTCACTTGCATGGCCTAAACATGTTGGGATGTCTTGTAGTCAACAATTGTAAAGGGAGCCAAAGTATATTCAGCATGTCATAAAATTTCCCAGACAACCATTAATAACAGCAATGAAAGCTTTCCAATGTGTGCAAGTATGTGTATTTCTGTATGTGCACTCATACTCTATACTGAATATATAGAGAGGTTTAGAATAATTTTATCATTAGCATATCATTACCATATCCATTTAATCCTGTGATTTTTATAATTCCAATAATTTTCCTTCTTGCTGTTGCAATCTCCATATTAAGGTGTTTATGTATAATTGCCTTGTCTTCTGCCTGTGACTGACCAGTACTGTTTCAATTGTATAGCGTGCAGCATGATAATTCTCTACAGACTGCTCTGTACAGACCTAATATCTGACCTCCATATGGTTACTGTATGGCATTGGTATTTATTGTCTCTTGAGGGTTACATGTCTACAAAGGAGTGGCAAGGAGCGAGACCAAGCCAAACAAATTTCACTGCAGCATGCATTGTATGCTATTGGGGATTTAACCAGAGGGAATATTTGCTAAAACACTGATACCATTGGTTTGCTACCTGCAGAAAATATTCAGTATGGACAATTTTGTTTTTGCAAATCAAAATTCATTTGGGGCATTTTTCATGGCTAGTGACTAACCAAAAACACTCCATTGGTAAAGCATATGGCCAGTTAAAGCTCTGTGCCTCTGCAAAGATGTGCAACAGCCGAGTACTGTGCCATCATTGAGAGACTGCCATATTAGTTGCCTATTGAAAGACTCTTAGAACCACCAAGTGTGTTGCCTCTTGTAAGCCTGGTTGTAACCACCAATATTGCTAGCTCACCTTGAGTAAGACAGCTTTTCTAGATTTAGTAATTCGGGCAGATATTGCAGTCTGTCATCCTGAAGTGTGGTCACAGCCATACCTGTGTCGGAGTCAACAATACAGTTATGGCCTGCCTCTTTACACTCCATATAGTCAAGCAGTTATGACAAGCAATGTAATAGTTTCTTAACTAGGACTCAAGAACCCCAACTTCTTTCCTGAATGGTTTTTGAAGGAGTGTAGGTGCCATCTTCCATTAGTTAAGGGTGTCAAGTTGACCCCATAGCCTTCCTCTAGGAGCACTGGCACCTAGTTGGTCCTTTACTAAGAGTCATTATTGCTATTGTGTGTGCTTATCAGAATCGTCAATCATATTATAGCCTGTAAAGCCGCAACGATAAGCTATTATTAATATCTCACAATATCGGTTTCCTTCCATTAATATAGCAGAATGTTCAGAAGGAGAGAAAAATAAAAACCCAAGACTACACCCAGTGTTTCAAAAGATCTATTGTTACTGCAGGGAACACACTGTGATATAGGACGCCGCATTAATCTTCAGCGTTTCAAGCCAATATTGTCAGCTGTTTCCAAGATATCAGAGAGAGGCAAAAAACTGTGATCATACCCAGTCAGCTGGCATGGAGAGAGAACGCAAAGATGAATGCCCACACAACACAACATACTGAGATTTTTCTTCTATGATGCTGCAAGGCTTGGAGCTGATCGATCAACATCACTGGTGCTGCAGCCTCAAGGAGCTTTACAGAAGGCCAACTTTAACCATTTCAACACAACATACTGCGAACCTGCACTACAGTACACTAAATAACGTGCCATGTATCAAATGTATACATCTCAAGGAAAACATGTATAAATGGTCTTGGTTGGCACTCACCACTTGGACTCTTAGGCCTTGACTACAGAGCAACTTGAACCACATTGATGTGTAGAATTGGATATCAGTTTTATTAATGACTTTGTGAGTGTATAAAAGGGGCAAATTAATAATTCGCTACTTCCACGCATCTCACAACTTTTAAAAAAAATGGCAAAAAAGTGGGCAGGTTTAGCATCCAACTAGTTTGACCAAAATTATGCCAGAAATTGGCACAAATTATAGTGCAAATCCACGTCTGCTAACACAGAATGAAACTAATCCACCACCGTTAATATGATTGCTCAGAATCCCCACACTATATTACTATTACTATATTGCTCAGTCTGACCGCCTGAGACGCTTCTGTCTTCCCACATAAGACACCTTCACTTTTTTTTTTTTTTTTTTTCTTTATACTGCTAAGTCATGAGCAACCTCCGACCTAGAGTCTCACAATTTGCTGTCCCTAGTCATGAGGGATGCTTACATGGCATTAAAGGGAACCCACCTGATCCCTGAGGTTATGTGATTGTGTTTCTCATCTATGCTTTCCCATGTTGCATGCATTTTAGCCTGTTAGTGTGAAGCAAACTGCAACGTTTGTTAGAACCTAACATCTACATACCTCCCAAACGTCCCGATCTCCGCGGGATATTCACGATTTCGATGACGTGTCCCGCGGTCCCGGTTGGAAGGAGGTATGTCCCGATTTCAACTCAGATCTGCGTCACAGCTCAGTTCCTTGCTTTGCCGCTGCACTCCGGCTAGTGGCTGTGTAGACGCGATGTGATGATGTCACATCAAGTCTACAACAGTATTAGCGAGACTGCGGAGAGAGCGGCGGGGGAGCGAGGAAAAGGCGAGTGTAATGTATGCACATATTGAAGTGGTACATGAAACTGGGGGCAGATGAAGGGGGGGGGACGGCATGACACTGGGGGCAGAGATTGGGGACATGAATTTGTGGGCAGAGATGGGGGGGACATGAATCTGGGGAGAGATAGAGGGGGGACATAATTTACGGGTGACTGTAGAAAGATTATACTGTGTGGGAGCACGTGAAAAATGAATCAGAACGGGCGGAGTCAACAAAAGCGGGCAGAGCCAAATTTGCCGCAGCACACTTAGCGCGCCGCACATTTTGTCCCTCTTTCTACTTTTCAAAAGTTGGGAGGTATGCATCTATTTTGTCTTCAGCTTTTACACAAGCCAGCTGTATAGGTTCAAGTCTATGGTGAGACCACAGAAGCAGCACAAAGCAAAATATTGCAAAATATCATCATAAGTTATAAAAGAAAAACAAAAATACACAGCAGTTAGGCCTCCATGTATAATGTTAGGCTATGTTTACACTAATGTTATTAGGATGGTCTTACATGGCCTTAATTTAAGTCCGCAATTGAGGGTTTTCAATTGCGGACACATTATATTCAGTGCGGCCTCTTACACCACCGCATATTTTATCCATGGTGTGCCTGGCCGCAACAGAGGTCCACAATGGCCGTGAATTGCGGCACTGCACGGACTCGCCCATAGAACTCTATGGGCAAGGGCAAGTGCAGCAGGACACGGGCGTCTGCGGTGTCTATATTGCTGATCAGTAACTTGTGGTAATGTAAGACCAGCCTTAGGGAGCCTTCACACGATGTAAACACTGCGCTCATTCTGATCGTAAAAACACGTTCAGAATGATTGTGTAAAAAGCAGCTCCCATTGACTTGAATGGGATCCGGCATACGTGCGCTCCCCATTGAAATCAATGGGAGGCTTTTTTTTCCCCTATTGCTTTCAATGTATCACGCGCGTAATACATTGAAAGCCATAGGGAAAAAGCCTCCATTGATTTCAATGGGGAGCGCACGTATGCCGGCTCCCATTCAAGTCAATGAATGTGTGAACGTGTTTTTACGATCAGAATGAGCGCAGTGTTTACATCGTGTGAAGGCTCCCTTTGTGTGCATTGCTGTCCACCATAGGATTATAGCTATGGACTAGATATTAACTATGGGAGAGTAACAGACAGTCTTCCAACATGTATACTTTTGTAATGGAAGTAAATCTCCTGAAAGCACAAGTTCCCCCCCCCACCCCATCAGAAAAGTAAAAATCATGACATTTTATATTGGCGAGAATGCAAACAGATGCTCAAGGGAGGAGCTTTGCCTGCATCTATCATTTACTGTCCTGTGATGGATAAGAGCAACAAACATTAAAATAACAGTAGTGTGAACCTACCCTATTACAATTTTTTTATGTAGATTGTGAGCCACATATAGGGATCACAATGTACATTGATTTTTCCTATCAGTATGTCTTTGTAGAAGGGGAGGAAATCCACACAAACTCCTTGCAGATGTTTTTCCTGGCACGATTCGAACCCAGGACTCCAGCACTGCAAGGCTGCAGTGCTAACCACTGAGCCACCGTGTTTCCCCCTATGGTATTACATTTCTCAGATATATGTTAAGATATCACATTGTGGTGGTTTATCACAGAGGACAACAAAAACCAACAGTCATTGAAGGAACATTTTACATGGAAAGTGATTATACACACACAACACTACACTAATACTAAATATATACAGGGTGTCCGAAAAGTAAGTACACAAAATGAAAAGGTGGACTTTCGCCGGTATATGAAGAGGTTTTTTTTTTTTATTTTTTATTAATGAACATGTGACCGGAAATGTGCCGTTGTGGTGCTGCAGGTAGACCAAAATGTTGGTTTGCTATCCCTCACTGTGCCATGTGAAAGGAGAAATGAAGAAGAGAAAGAACTTTAATGGGAAATCAGTTTAATCACTGTTACTTGTTTACATGAATAGCTTGAAGTGCTGGCCGCCTTCATTGATGCAAGCAGTGCAACGCCGGGAGATGGATTGATGCACCCATTCACGTCTCCTGGCATGGCCCTAACCGCAATGAACGCAGTTCACGAGCTCTTCATGGGTTGGCACAGGCGTTGCATACACAATGGACTTGACATGACCCCACAAGAAAAAAACAAAACAAACAAAAAAAAAAAAAAAATCAAGTGGGGTCAAATCCGGCTAGCGAGGGGGCCACAGCACAGGTCCGCCATGTCCGACCCACTGTTTTGGTCATCGATTGTTGAGGTGTTCACGGACGATACGGCCAAAATGGGAAGGTGCTCTATCCTGCTGGAGCCACATCCTTGCCCCCATGTTCAAAGGCACGTCTTCAAGCAACACCGGCAAATCAACCTGCAGAAATGCGTCAGTCTACCTGCAGCGCCGGCACGGTGCATTTCCAGTCACATGTTCATTAATAAACGCTTCATATACATAATGCTAAAGTCCACCCTTTCATTTTTTGTACTTGCTTTCTGGACAGTGTGTGTGTGTGTGTGTGTGTGTGTGTGTGTGTGTGTGTGTGTGTGTGTGTGTGTGTGTGTGTGTGTGTGTGTGTGTGTGTGTGTGTGTGTGTATATAATATATATTATACATACACATAAACATTATATATTGCACATCTCATTCGCTACCTATTAGGGAGTCTAAAATCATTTAGAAAGCCAAGAATAACAGAGAAATGTGCAGTGCAAGATCAAGCATCAAGTTTTGGAAATAAATCAATAAAAATAAATCTATCCCATGTGAGACGTCTTAACAGAACATTTATTCACAAAGAATCAGAAGTGTCCCTCAGATCTTTCATACGCTGTCTCGAGTTACCGGGCGCGTTGCCAGAAACCGCATTCAAAGGTTCAAAAGTTATAAAAAGCATTTCAAATTAAAATTTTCATTACCTCTTTCAATGGTTTCCTGAGCACAGCAATTTACAGAGATTATCATTATCCATGCTATGTGGACAATAGACAGCAGACCTTGTATCTTATTCTGGCTCCTAAAACAGACCATGTATTACAGATTGATAAGTACCAGTAGCAGAATTGGAGGAAGGTGCGCTGTTATTCAGATGATGTGTCCACTGCTCACTGTGGCCAATTAACGGTTAGCCAGAATAGGCTGTAGTAGGCCACAAGATTTATCAAAGTGGCTGATGTTGGATGATAAACCTGGTACATATTTTCGACTTCCTAGTCAGCCCCCCGAAGGGAGAGACGTGTAGCATAAGAAGAAATGCTGAGGTGTACCAGAGACTCTCTCCCAGCCCCTGCATTACACCGGTAAATCAGAGGTACCAGAGACATTCCAGTACCATCACCCATAGTGGAACCGCTACTACTACACCCCACCCATCCAGGAAGTCACAATGGTTCTTGATGTCTCAGTAAAGTTTTAACATTAGGTTCAACATTCCTGCACTTTACATCAAGGTAATACTGACCATCACAGGCTCAAGAGAGGACTCTTCTCAAATGGAAGCACCCTGTGGGAACTGCCACCACCATCAGGTACACTGCCAGCCCATTCAGCCTTGCCCCCACACCACTATAACTACTACTCCCATCCTGTTGTTCCCTCCACAAGACGATTGGTATATTGGAAGCACCAAAGGAACATCAACATGTTTGGAGCGAGTGGCATTTTTCAAAACCCTTGGTAGGCTGAGGCCCCACATTGTGGAAATGCAGCTTTTTTTGTTGCGTTTTCTTTTTGAGCCAAAGACCTTAGTGGATAGAGCAGTAGGGAGAATTATAAGTACTTACTATATATTTCCCATTGCTTTTGTAGCCAAACAAAAGAGTCAAAGCCATCAAAGCTGCAACTTAAAGGGTCGAAATAGCTTGTAACATTTTAAAGATGCTGGTGCTTTAAAGAGGACCTTTCATGGATTTGGGCACATGCGGCGTTATATACCGCTGGTAAGACAGTGCGCTGAATTCAGCGCACTGTCGGCTTTCCCGATCTGCGCCCCCGGTGAAGAGCTATCAGTGCTGGTACCGTAGCTCTTCACCTAGTGCACAGATTAGGAAAGATGACAGTGTGCTGAATTCAGCGCACTGTCTTTCCAGCGGTATATAACACCGCATGCGCCCAAACCCATGAAAGGTCCTCATTAACATTCATATTTTTATGCTCTTTAAAGTGCCAGAAAATAAGACTAAGACCCATTAATCTGGAATCACATGAATGGACAAGTGTAAAAGACTTTCATTTCCTTATCACTTGTGTTTAGCTAAAAATAAACTGCATCAAATGTGATACCACTAATACAATGTGGCGTTTACTAAGAGGAACATGAATAAAGTGAATACTTTATAAATAGGACACAGGCAGACACTACCGTACATGCAACACCATATCAATATTTGCCATAACACATTTATAATGGAAAAAAAAAACACTTGTCAAGAAGGAAACAAACAGAATAAAGTGATACGGATCACACGTGCACCAAATATTTATCACAGTCTAAAAGGTCACAAGAGGAAAAACATCAAACAGGAAAAGCGGTCGGCCTGTTATTTTCCTTTTCACAGCACTGGTAGGATTTCCGCCTATTTTAGGTTTATATTCTGCATTACAATAACTTTTGCTTCCACGTGCTTTCCTAGCAAATGCTAAAGTGAAAAACAAAAAACAAGCGGGGACCAGCAGCAGAAGTAGCACACTCTCCTAATCTTCCTCCAAAACCGTATATACCGCAACTGGGGTCCTGGAATTCAGACGTCACACAATATAGTAATAGGGCAAGTTTGTGCAGAGTTTCACCTACCTAAGCTCGCTCTATATACCTTCACACAGCACTGGCCTATAGATTGTAGCTCAGTCACACAAACCCCGTACTTAATTACAGCCATGTACAAACAAGAATATAGCCTAATAAACGTTCACAGATTGGGGGACTTCGCTCTGCCCCTGGCTGCCATGGAAAACTGTTGGCATCCCACAACTACTGGGCATAGGGCCAGAGGGAGAAACTGAGGGGGTAAATAGATGGCACTTCATCACTGTAGAAGACTGTGAGCTGTTATATACGGTTGTGACTAGACTTAAATAGTCTTCAGGTCTAGTTATCTAATACAATTTCTCCTGAAACCAACTCAACACCAGCACAATTAGCTGAAGTTTATACCAAACGAAACAAATTATCACTTGTGACATCAGATGGCAAAACTGTATACAGAGGCACAGACTTTGCGCCACTGGAGACCCAGACCCAAGGAGGCTCTGAGGATAGCCATATGGGGTGATGCTTGATACAGCCTGAACTATTAACACAAACTGAAAGACCTGTGCCCTGGTTCACATCTCCGTTCGGTAATCCGTTTACGGAATTCACATGGGGACCCCCCTGAACGCACTACTGAATGCATTGGCAAGCGGTGTGTAGTGAAAGCACACGGACCCCATAGACTATAATGGACTTTCCGCACGAGTCATGCAGACAGGAAAGTAGATTGTGAAGTACTTTTCTGTCTGCATGTTCCATGTGGACAGCACACGGATCCCATTACAGTCTATGGGGATCTGTGTGCCTTTATTGCACACCGCTGGCCAATGCATTTGGTAGTCCATTCTGGTGGGTCCCCATGTGGACTCCCCAAACGGATTACCAAATGCAGATGTGAACCAGGGCTCATGCAGACTGAAGTGTGTGTGTGTGTGTGTGTGTGTGTGTGTGAAAACAAAAAAGCTTTCTGCAAGTGTCAAATTCAAATACTACATAATGGTGAAAAATAAAGACCGCATCCATTTTTAGTGATGGGAATAGCAGAGGAAAAAAAACAAAACCAAAACTTGACATTGTTGACACATGGATCGGACTAAGAACAAGGATCAAAAACACACACACACACACACACTGGAGTGAATATCATCTGATTTTTAGAACCTGTGAAACTTATAATTTGTGTGAAAACAGCCTGACGCTAGGTTCTCGGGTTTCCATTCTTTGGTCCACATGGGGTACCAAAAAAAAAAAAAAAAAAAAAAAAGTCAATCTGCTTAAAAAGCAAAGCGGTTATCCACAGAAAGCTGCAGACCCTCAGATTATAGTGGGGTCCACTAGGTTTTCACTCAAAAAATGCCAAGAAAAAAAAAAAATAATAATAATTATGCTCACAGGACGTCTCTCCGTATTTTTCAAGCGGGATGGGGGAGGGAATTTCCCAAATAGTGAGCAAGCACAGATATGAACCCAACCTTTGCGATATCACATTGGATGTCCTGATAGACTTGTATACCGTGCACTAGTCTGAGGGCACTACCGTTCCCAAAAAATCTGAACTACACGCCAGTGCATTTTCTTAAGGGTTTATTATGGCAAGTATTTACATAGCACATACAGTATATAAATGGGATAACAGGAAATCTGAAGAATAATCGTGGCATAGGGCATTTCTGCATTACTATATTCAGAATAAACACATCCCAGTCCAATTCTTGGAACGCCTGGAGCAGCAGCCGGCTTCCTAGCATCTGCATAATTACAATTATCACATTTCACTATCCAGAATGCGACTTCTTTCAGCTTTTCTAAGAGATCTTTGTCCTTGTCAGTGCAGCTGCGATATGCCTGGTGACATTCTCCGATATTAAACATGTCATCTTTATGCATGAGTCACATTTCTAAATATTTTGCTTATTTTCCTCATTGCCTTCACACACAAGTCATACACAAGACCACGCGCCCGTGCGTCAGTGGCAACTCACCATTGTCGTTTGTTTCCTAGAAAAGGCTTGGTCTATTCCCAAGCGGCTAACAAGATTAATGTAGAAACCTTTGCAGAGGAAAAAGCAATTTAAGTCTGCTTTAGAAGACATGGCACTGTGTCTTGTAAGATTGGGATAGGGAGAACATAAGTATTTTTTACAAGGACTGATGAGTTTTGGTCTTTATATTGAAGCACTATGTAATATACCCCATCTAGAGGCGGTGGACCCGCGACTGTCATTGTGGCTTCACATTTCTAATGAAATTCTTGGACAAAAAACCAAATATATATTTGACCCCAATAGAAAACATGACATTGATAGAATCCGACATCATTCATCTACAACATTGTATCATTACGGTTTCCAAAGTATAAAATCTGCATTAAAATTTACTAGATTTATAAAAACCGTGAAATCAGTTAAAAAAAAAGTCTAAAAAAGACAAAATTGAACATAAAGATCTAAGTAAATGTTTGCAAGTACAATATTTGTTCAAGTCTGTATCAAACACGTGAAATAAAATACAAAGCAATGTACAGTAAAGTTGTCACACTAGGTTTGTCTGTGGGAACACTAAAGTATATATGACTGTATGACTGTCTGCCCCATAGACTAGCTCATTATCTTAATAGCCGCAAAGAAGTTGTCCTATGCTTAAATATGAATCTTGCATGCTGTGTGTGTGTGTGTGTGTGTATATATATTTTTATTTTTTTTAATATACCACTTAATTTTTGTTTTGTCTCATCTCGATGACAATTAATATTTGTGAGTTAACCACTATGATTAATTATTTTTACTTATATAGCACCAGCATATTCCAAAGCACTTTCCAGATAGTCATCACTCCCTGTCCCAATTTCGGCTTTACCGACCATTCAGTTACACTGCATGAACAAAGCGGGATACACCAACTATGGTAGGAAATTACTGACATATTTCCATTTCCATAGGCATAACACTTTTCTGGCTATTCTTTTCGCAGACATATGCTTCATAAAATGCCCAAAGGAACATAGCAGCAAGAGATGAGCATCTGTCAAGAAGCAACTTACGGAATTTCTGGAGAGGGGACATATTATGCAGGGATTAGTACCACATATAGTAAGAGGACAACATGCCAGCAGTGAGATCATATCTACAATCGGGATGTAGATATAGGGACATTTAACAGAGGACACAGCCAGACACGATACAAATTCCAGGATCAGAACACCAAGACGTTAGAGATATGTCACTGGACATTTCTGTGTAGGGAACACTACAGATATTACTGTTTATTGGTTACATAAGCAAGCACTGCTGCTTCATGAGGAGCTGTCAGATCTCCCGATATGTCGGTTTTAGTTAAAAGGGATGACTGGTCTACAAAGACAGTAACTTTTGTGTTGACATCATAGCAGAAACTGATCCATCATAATATCTGCAGTGCTGATGGAGACTAGAAGAATATCATTTTTCATGATGTAGCAAGACATTCCATCTTCAGATCATGGGATCTCTCTTCAACTTGATTACCCACCAGCCATCACTGATATAGCCTACGAATACACCTCACCGGATATGAAGCCATGAGTAAGGAAAGAGTCTATGTGACTGACACGGCATTCACTGTTTGGATGTCTACTTTATTGGAAAGGAGGTCTCGCTGCAAAAATAAAACCTTGCACTCTTAAGGCAAGTTCACACAGGCAAAAATGAAGAGGAATTCCCGTTCATTTTCAGCCACCACTGGTATTCTGTTGTTCTGTTCAGGGGGTCCACTTGGGGACCCCACCCCGAAAGGAAACAATGTGCTTTAAAAAAATAAATAAATAAATAAATAAAAGCAGTTACCTGCAGAAACCATAGATGGAGTCCATCCAAATTTTCCACATTGTCTACATTTTTTAGGGCGAAAAATGCAGACAAAAAAAAGCACTGCTTACAACACTTTTCTCTGCAATTTTTTGTTTGTGCATGAAAACCCCACATGGCATTCAAGCGCTGGTGTGAACCCAGCCTTACAAGCACACAATACATTTAGCCTAAAATCCATCAGTCAAGTAGAAGCAGAGCTATTGCAATACACAACAATGTTACAACCCAACTACAAGGGTAGAAGAGTGCCTGCCGAGAGTACAGCACCATAGCATGATATACAGTAAATCACATTCCATGGCTTTATATTGCAATAAACCAATAATGGTAGCCAGGGAATTTCTATCACAACAGGGTAAATGGTGACATAGCAAAATATTTTGCAACAGTTCAGTGCCAAAACGTGTGGCTGTAATAGTCAATGTTCTTGTAAAGGGTGATAGACCCATATTTAACCCTCTTACCTATCAAGATACCAATGATCCTTAAAAAAAAACAACAAAAAACAACAACTCCACAGCAGGGGTAGGGAACGTACGGCTCTCCAGCTGTTGCAAAACTACAACTCCCAGCATGCATACTTGCTCTGCTGTTCTGGGAACTCCCATGGAAGTGAATGGAGCATGCTGGGAGTTGTAGTTTCACAGCAGCTGGAGAGCCGAAGGTTCCCTACCCCTGCTCCACAGGAAACTTGCAGAGGGAATCATTCTTTGTGTTGCAGTTCCCCCATACAGTCACTGTGCAGGGACCTTCAACATAGCCCCATTTATGGTGCTGCAGTGAGCCAAGCAACAGGTGCAGTGAGTACTATGATGCAGGGAAACAACATGAAGGAGCACTTGGTATAGGGCCCTATTCAGACAGCAGTATTCTGGTCAGCAATTAATGAGTAAAAAAACAAACAAAAAACTTTCTACATTGTGTAATGTTACCTTTGAGGTAGTTACCTCAAAGGTAACATTACACGGAGTGGTTAAATTGCATCATTAATATCACAATACTGAGGTTTAAATAAATAGGATTTTAATAAACCCCATATACAAATTTTGTACAGAACACTCCAAGTAACTTCTTTACGTAAACGCCAGTCTAGTAAACGTGGGTTATTATATAAATGCTCCACTATGTTATTCCCCCACAAAAACTCACATCATTAAATGCTGACAAGAATTTCATATGCTTTTTAGCAAATAGACCGCACAAATATATGGAGATTAAATATGCATAAGCCATATTCACTTGACCTCAATACAGCAGATAGAACAACCATGAGGCCCAGCCACACCGAGGCCCAATGAGCCTGTAGTTTACCTGACGGATATTGGTACATTTTTTTCTTTCTCCGGTAAATTACGCTTCCATTGCCTTCACGTACGTCTTCAACAACAACACACATGCTTCGTAATTGTGGCATCATGGCTGGTTTACTGTAGTGATGATGACTTAGTCTAGGCCTGGACAAACCTCCCAATAGCAAAAGAAAGACTTAGGACTGTCAATGTGAAACTTGGCAAATTTCTTCTTGTGTTAGTGTTATTTGTAGAAGGATTTCAATACTGGAAGATACTTAATCCATACGGCTAATAACAGACACATAGACAGACCAGAAGCCCTATCCTTTCCTGCTCAGTGCCATAAGTCAGAGTAATTTAGGCCCTATGAAGACACTTGTGTGGATGATCGGACGGAACAAAAACCCGGAGTTTGACCCAAGGATTGAACAGCACAAACATGTAATGAAGCACGATCTTTATAAACCAAAGTCTGAATGGGACATTACAGTCAGGCTTGGCTAAAACCCTTTCCCAAAATCCATACATTGTAGAAAAAAGTTTCACAATTTATTCATCACATTGGGCCTTATTCACACGTCAGTGATTTGCATCAGTATTTGTAAGCTAAAACCAGGAGTGGAGACTATACAGAGATATTGTATCATGGAAATGTTCTGTCTATTAGTCTGCTCCTGGTTTTGGCTTACAAAACACTGACCAGATCACTGCTATGTGAATGAGGCCTTAACCAATACTTCAGCCTGAACTACATTACTGCACCGAAGACAGGACAAATCTAGGTAATGTATCCTGTGTGTGTATAATGAGTTTTAGTTATGAGATTGGATTTCAGCTGTGCTCAGCTTATTTGTAGAGTGCATTGACTGTGTAGCATATGTTAGGTACTTCCCAATATACAGTATATACAGGGATTCCAATTGTACAACCAAAGGTTTCTATCTTGCAACTCCCTCAGTAATGAAAGTGTACAGGACCACATTATCACCCTAAGGCCTGGTTTACATCTGCGTTCGGTAATCCGTTTGGGAATCCGCATGGGGAACCCCCCCCCCGAACAGACTACTGAACGCATTGGCAAGCGGTGTGCAGTGAAAGTACATGGACCCCATAGTGTGCTTTCCGCATGGTCTCTGCACGTAATATGCGGACTGAAAAGTACTTCATGATCTACTTTTCTGTTTGCATGACTCGTGCAGACACCTCATGGAAAGCACACGGACCCCATTATAGTCTATGGGGTCCTTGCGCTTTCACTGCACACTGCTTGGCAATGCATTTGGTAGTCCGTTCGGGGGGTCCCCATGCAGACTCCCCGAATGGATTACTGACACAGATATGAACCAGGCCTTAGGCTAAGGCCCCACAGGCCATATCTGCAGTACTAAAGCGCTGCGGGAAGAACCGCTGCGTGAATGCATTGCGGTTCTTTCCGCAGCGCATTTAAGAGAAAGGTCACAGAGTTTTCCTCTGCGGACTTTCTCTTAACATTATATCTATGGAAAAGCCACCGGCGTTTCCGTAGACATAATTGACACAACGGCTTTGCAAATCTCAGTGTGTTCACGCTGCGATCTTTTCCGCAAAGTGGGGATGGGATTCGCATGAATCCCATCCAGTTTGCTGTTCACTGTACAACGCCGCGATTTTTCCCGCAGCGTCTCTGTGGGCAAATCGCGACGTTTCCGGTCCGTGGGGCCCCGGCCTTAGGGTGCTACAACTGTGACTTCTAGCTGAAAAAAAAAGATCCAACAGCCCTCAATCTTTTTGTAACTAGAAGTTACAGTAGTATAAATCTCAGGGTTTCAAAGCAACTCCATTCACTTACATTTGAAAAGGACTCGCAAGTTGACACAGCAATCTTTGGTTGTACAACAGAGGTCTTTAACTCTTTCCTGCCACAGCAATTGCTCACTTTTAGATTTTTTTTTTGGATAAAAAAAAAAAGTTATTGAGTTTTGTTTTTATGGCATTCAGTGTTTAGCCAAAATTAAATGCTACCGATATTCTTTGGTTTGTTCCAGCAATACCAAATTTAAGCTAAGCCCTATGTGTTGTTCCACAGCAAAAAAGTGGTGTGGGAAAAACTACAGCGGCAACGCATCATGATTCTTCCCGTAGCGCTTTGGGCATGAAGTTTGCAAAGATTTACTATAGGGAAACCGACGGCGTTTCCGTAGGTTTAATAGACATACTGTAATTTCTAAAACTGCAACGGACCTTTTCTCTCCACTGATTTTAAGTGGAATGTAGGACTGAGTCTTGTGTGGAGACTCAAATGGTAGTGTGAACCAAGCGTCAGAGGTAAGAAAAAATCCTATAACTGTTTTTATTTTCAATTGGGCCCGTTCACACGGAGAAAAAGCATGTGTATTTTGGCAAAATACATGTGTATACATGTCATGTAAAAAATACACGTGTAAAAATAAGACTCCCATTGACTTCAATGACATTTTAAATGTGTATTTTGACATGTTTTTTTACACGTGTAAGAAAATGTTGTTGTAGCCAATGGGAGTCTTATTTTTACACGTATATTTAGCCAAAATACATGCGCGCTTAAGGCCAGTTCACACGGAGTTTACGGGCGCGCATTCTGGCAAGTATACACGTGTCAGAATGTGAGCGCTCAAAACAGATCCCATTCATTTCAATGGGTCGTTACGGGCGTATAACGTGCCCGAAATGAAAGGGATCTGTTTTGTGCGCTTACATTCTGACAGGTTGTGAAGTGGAGAGAGGTATAGTGTGGGAGAACTGCTATTTTTACCCAAGACTGTTGCAGTATGCACAGGCGTTTAGCTTGTAGGTCCCGGATTGGAGTTAAAGTTCGGGCCAGTCCTGTTGGGCAATCCACTCCAGACTTGGGAACCGACCAGCAGAGCTCTGTAAGTAGCACAGGTGTGCTGGTTAGGGAGGAGACTGAAACACACAGTCAACCAGTCTGGAAAAGCTCTGCCAAAAAGGACTCTGTTAACGGGCCGGGTATGTGTAGCCCTTGTTTACTTGTAAACCCTGTTTTGTTAGGTCATCAGCGGTAGGCTGACCCCCTGGTTAGTGAGGGAATAACTCGTTTAGTAAGCCCCCGGAGAGGCGTAGGTCTTTATTTTCATTTGTTTGTTTTGACATGCTGAGCAGCACTACCTGTACCTTTAAGCTTGTCTGCTGCAATAAAGACTGCTGCTGGGAAAGAAACCAGAGCTTCTGAATCCCCCGTACTTCACAATGTGTATACGTGCCCGTAAACATGTTTTTTACACGTGTAAAAAATGGCATTGAAGTCAATGGGAGTCTGATTTTTACACATGTATTTTGACAAAATCAGCTCGCGTTTACATAGTGTGAAGGCAGCCTTACGCTAGGTTCACACCTGCGTTCAATCTCCGTTTTCAGCTTTCCATCTTCAGCATGAAGAAGACGGAAATCTGTCAGACCGAGTCCGGCCGTGAGCGGCGGTGAGTGTTTTATGCTCTCCGCCGCGAAACCGTTTTTTTTAAATCGGACACAGAGTACTGCATGTCTGACTCTGTGTCCGATTTTTAAAAAAACTGTTTCGCGGCGGAGAGCATAAAACGCTCACCGTCGCTCATGTCCGGACATCTTTGGGTATGAAAGAGTCCTGCAGGTTTCCATCTCCTGCCTCTGTTTTGCGCAGGAAATGGAAAACTGCAGAACGGAGACCGGGCGCAGATGTGAACGAGCCCTTACTCCGTGTGAATGGGCCCTAATAGTTACAACACTGTATTTATTTGGATTAAATAATAACTATTAGGTGACTGATACTTACATATGAGTGCCAGATTTCATCTCCAGCTAAACTAAAGAGTGGGACCCAATTCTGGCACCAGACTTGAATTGGGAATTCCTTGTCTATACCACATATTATTTCATGAACAACAGTCATGTGACGGCCCTATTTGAATGATCGTCACATGACTTTTTTTTTTTTTTTTTTTTTTTTTAAAAAGAGGGTCTGTTACTAGGGCGAAGCCTCACCTGAATGTAACGCTTTTTCCCCATGAAGGTTTGAGCTTCTATTGATATTCACTTATTTCACAACATACAAATGGACAGCTTGCTGCTTTGCCCAATAGTGCTTTAACCCTAAAGTACTATCATGGTGTCTATCATACACATATCATTGTGATAGTACTTAAGGATTGATATGCTGGTGTGAACACGAGAATGCCGGGCTAGGTGAGATTTCAGAATACTTTCCTGTCCTTGTCACTCAAAGAACAGAGAGGAGCAGAAGGATGTATGGAGCGAAGCTGCCCTTGGTGCTCC
This sequence comes from Leptodactylus fuscus, assembly GCF_031893055.1. NCBI lineage: Eukaryota > Metazoa > Chordata > Amphibia > Anura > Leptodactylidae > Leptodactylus > Leptodactylus fuscus. Next base: position 170,816,196 of record NC_134269.1, on the reverse strand, counting down.
AGATTGCTTACTTACATATTGTGAAATAAATAGATATCTTGGCAAGCTTTCATGGTGACAAATGTGTTCTATTCAGATGAGGCCAAAGATAGCAGGGAGTCGCACCAGAGAGGTGAGTAACACAAGCTTTTATGTTCACTCACCTCTCCTGGGCTTCTGATGATTATACTGAGTATAATAGTAGTAGTCAAGAAATACTGTTGCTGCAGACCTGCTGTCATACTTATTGATCCCCACTCCTGCTCGTGGCCGCCTCTGCTTCCACTTTTTAACTCCAGGGGGGCCCAGAGGTGTGATATGGGTCACACGGGGTTACTCCAGCAGGTAACAGCCTATTACAAAAAAAAAAAAAAAAAGCAGCAGGGTCACGGGTGCGGACCCTGTGGAAGCCAATGTGACTGCTATGACAGTACTTATGCCACTGTACATAATGTCCTTATAAAGAATTTCTGTCACTGGATAAGATATATGCTTATTCAAATATTAATAAAAAAAACCCTGCAACATATAAGCATTGTCTAATAAAGGTAACCGTGCTACCGTCTAACATGAGATTAAATAAGCTAATCACTTGACTTTTCCCTTTGCTTTCAGTGGCTTTTTCATGGTGCAGTAAGTTATCAGATTCAAGTTGAAGACGGCTACATCCGTATGTGTCCATTTATATAGTATTTATAACATAATAGTACAGCATAAATATTCTACATCTATGCCAATGTCTTGTGTGCAAACAGTATAGTGAATTGAACAGTAAGCTAAGAATATACTACCTAACTAGAGATGAGCGAACAGTGTTCTATCGAACACATGTTCGATCGGATATCAGGGTGTTCGCCATGTTCGAATCGAATCGAATCGAACACCGCGTGGTAAAGTGCGCCAAAATTCGATTCCCCTCCCACCTTCCCTGGCGCCTTTTTTGCACCAATAACAGCGCAGGGGAGGTGGGACAGGAACTACGACACCGGGGGCATTGAAAAAAATTGGAAAAAGTCATTGGCTGCCGAAATCAGGTGACCTCCATTTTAGACGAATAGTGGATTTCAAATCCGGGTCATATGAGAATGTGAACTTTGTGACTATGAGACAGGGATAGCTGTACAGGCAGGGATAGCTAGGGATAACCTTTATTTAGGGGGGAATGATATTAAAAATAACTTTTTGGGGCTCTATCGTGTGTGTAATTGTGATTTTTGTGAGATAAACTTTTTCCCATAGGGATGCATTGGCCAGCGCTGATTGGCCAGAGTACGGAACTCGACCAATCAGCGCTGGCTCTGCTGGAGGAGGCGGAGTCTAAGAGCGCTCCACACCAGTCTCCATTCAGGTCCGACCTTAGACTCCGCCTCCTCCATCAGAGCCAGCGCTGATTGGCCGAATTCCGTACTCTGGCCAATCAGCACTGGCTAATGCATTGTATTGGCGTGATGAAGCAGTGCTGAATGTGTGTGCTTAGCACACACATTCAGCTCTACTTCATCAGGCTAATAGAATGCATTGGCCAATCAGCGCTGGCCAATGCATTCTATTAGCTTGATGAAGCAGAGTGTGCACAAGGGTTCAAGCGCACCCTCGGCTCTGATGTAGCAGAGCCGAGGGTGCGCTTGAACCCTTGTGCAGCCTCGGCTCTGCTACATCAGAGCCGAGGGTGCGCTTGAACCCTTGTGCACACTCTGCTTCATCAAGCTAATAGAATGCATTGGCCAGCGCTGATTGGCCAATGCATTCTATTAGCCCGATGAAGTAGAGCTGAATGTGTGTGCTAAGCACACACATTCAGCTCTACTTCATCGGGCTAATAGAATGCATTGGCCAGCGCTGATTGGCCAGAGTACGGAACTCGACCAATCAGCGCTGGCTCTGCTGGAGGAGGCGGAGTCTAAGATCGCTCCACACCAGTCTCCATTCAGGTCCGACCTTAGACTCCGCCTCCTCCAGCAGAGCCAGCGCTGATTGGCCGAAGGCTGGCCAATGCATTCCTATACGAATGCAGAGACTTAGCAGTGCTGAGTCAGTTTTGCTCAACTACACATCTGATGCACACTCGGCACTGCTACATCAGATGTAGCAATCTGATGTAGCAGAGCCGAGGGTGCACTAGAACCCCTGTGCAAACTCAGTTCACGCTAATAGAATGCATTGGCCAGCGCTGATTGGCCAATGCATTCTATTAGCCCGATGAAGTAGAGCTGAATGTGTGTGCTAAGCACACACATTCAGCACTGCTTCATCACGACAATACAATGCATTAGCCAGTGCTGATTGGCCAGAGTACGGAATTCGGCCAATCAGCGCTGGCTCTGCTGGAGGAGGCGGAGTCTAAGGTCGGACCTGAATGGAGACTGGTGTGGAGCGATCTTAGACTCCGCCTCCTCCAGCAGAGCCAGCGCTGATTGGCCGAATTCCGTACTCTGGCCAATCAGCACTGGCTAATGCATTGTATTGTCGTGATGAAGCAGTGCTGAATGTGTGTGCTTAGCACACACATTCAGCTCTACTTCATCGGGCTAATAGAATGCATTGGCCAATCAGCGCTGGCCAATGCATTCTATTAGCGTGAACTGAGTTTGCACAGGGGTTCTAGTGCACCCTCGGCTCTGCTACATCAGATTGCTACATCTGATGTAGCAGTGCCGAGTGTGCATCAGATGTGTAGTTGAGCAAAACTGACTCAGCACTGCTAAGTCTCTGCATTCGTATAGGAATGCATTGGCCAGCCTTCGGCCAATCAGCGCTGGCTCTGCCGGAGGAGGCGGAGTCTAAGGTCGGACCTGAATGGAGACTGGTGTGGAGCGATCTTAGACTCCGCCTCCTCCAGCAGAGCCAGCGCTGATTGGTCGAGTTCCGTACTCTGGCCAATCAGCGCTGGCCAATGCATTCTATTAGCCCGATGAAGTAGAGCTGAATGTGTGTGCTTAGCACACACATTCAGCTCTACTTCATCGGGCTAATAGAATGCATTGGCCAATCAGCGCTGGCCAATGCATTCTATTAGCGTGAACTGAGTTTGCACAGGGGTTCTAGTGCACCCTCGGCTCTGCTACATCAGATTGCTACATCTGATGTAGCAGTGCCGAGTGTGCATCAGATGTGTAGTTGAGCAAAACTGACTCAGCACTGCTAAGTCTCTGCATTCGTATAGGAATGCATTGGCCAGCCTTCGGCCAATCAGCGCTGGCTCTGCCGGAGGAGGCGGAGTCTAAGGTCGGACCTGAATGGAGACTGGTGTGGAGCGATCTTAGACTCCGCCTCCTCCAGCAGAGCCAGCGCTGATTGGTCGAGTTCCGTACTCTGGCCAATCAGCGCTGGCCAATGCATTTCTATGGGGAAAAGTTAGCTTGCGAAAATCGCAAACTGACAGGGATTTCCATGAAATAAAGTGACTTTTATGCCCCCAGACATGCTTCCCCTGCTGTCCCAGTGTCATTCCAGGGTGTTGGTATCATTTCCTGGGGTGTCATAGTGGACTTGGTGACCCTCCAGACACGAATTTGGGTTTCCCCCTTAACGAGTTTATGTTCCCCATAGACTATAATGGGGTTCGAAACCCATTCGAACACTCGAACAGTGAGCGGCTGTTCGAATCGAATTTCGAACCTCGAACATTTTAGTGTTCGCTCATCTCTATACCTAACGCCTTCCAAAAAAGGTGCGAGCTTGTAAATGTGTTTCATACGTCGGAAGACAGAGACTATTACGCACTGTTATTCATGTACTATACAATTCTGGGGTGTGAATGATTCCACATTCACTGTGTCAATTTCTTTTCATTGAAAATTTGCACCTTTTCAGTTCTGTCTCATTCAGGAATCTGGAACATCTAATATTGGGATATGAAGGGACTTGTTTCCTATGTATATTTTCCCTTAGTAGACTAGTAAAACCAGACTGTTTAATGTTAAAATAAAAAGTGGACGCCCTCTACCAGGCTTAATACAGAAAGAAACAGTGAATACATAGAAAGGCAGCAGATTTATCAAAGTGGCCAATGCTAAATAATCAATCTGGTATCTATAGACTGTCTAGTCTCATTGTATACCACCTTTTAGTTGGTGGCAGAATTTTGGTGCATTTTGGCTCATCTTGATGTATTTAACCCCTTCCCGCCGATGGCATTTTTTGATTTTCGTTTTTCGTTTTTGACTCCCCTCCTTCTAAACCCCATAACTTTTTTATTTCTCCGCTCCCAGAGTCATATGAGGTCTTAATTTTTGCGGGACAATTTTTTCTTCATGATGCCACCATTAATTATTCTATATAATGTACTGGGAAGCAGGAAAAAAATTCAGAATGGGGTGGATTTGAAGAAAAAAATGCATTTCTGCGACTTTCTTACGGGCTTTTTTACGGCGTTCACTGTGCAGCCAAAATGACATGTCCCCTATATTCTGTGTTTCGGTACGGTTCCAGGGATACCAAATTTATATGGTTTTATTTACATTTTGACCCCTAAAAAAAATTCCAAAACAGTGTTAAAAAATTTTTTTTCTAAAAGTCGCCATATTCCGACGGCCGTAACTTTTTTATACATAGGTGTACGGGGATGCATAGGGCGTCTTTTTTTGCGGGTGAGACAGGACAGGTGGTCAGGGGGGGAGCAGGTGTTCTGACCTCCTATAGGGGTCCACTACTCTCCCCCATCCGTACCTGAAGGAACCTGGTGTCACTGAACAGTCGGCCGTGCCTGGGCCTAGACAAATTCAACCTCACTGCCTGGAGGCTAACCGTGCCATACGCGCAGATAGAGGATTGTCCCAGGGAGTGCTAAGTACCTTAGCCCATTCAAGAGCAGAGGCAACCAATCAGAGCTACCAAAGGATCGCCCGGATATTCCGAGATTGGTGTACAGGCAGCCACCACGATCCAGACAGAGATGCAGTCCTAGAGTTCTTACAGAACGGCCTGGAGAGAGGACTAGCACCTGCCACCCTCAAGGTTCGTGTCAGCTCTATCTGCTCTCCTGGAGACACGGTTATCACAAGATCCTCTTGTCAAACAGTTCCTTAGGGGGGCTGCCAGGCTCCGCCCCCAGGTACGGCCCCCTGTCCCCAGGTGGGACCTGGCCGCGGTTCTACAAGGGCTATGTGCGCCCCCCTTCGAACCATTATCTGAAGTGGACTGGAAGTACCTGTCATTTAAAGTGACCTTTCTGTTGGCAATAACCTCCGCCAAGAGGGTTGGCGAATTGCAGGCTCTAGCAGCCTCCGAACCTTTCATAACTTTCTTTCCTGACAGAATACAGCTAAGGTTCGTCCCAGGATTCTTGCCGAAGGTACCCACACTTCAGAACACCAATCAAGTGATCACCCTACCGGGTTTCTTTCCCTCCCCTGCTACTGAGCAGGAGGAGAAGCTACACACACTGGATCTGGTAAGAGCACTACGTATCTACCTAGACCGTACAGCACCATTCCGAAGATCAGAGAATCTTCTGGTTAATGTGTTTGGCCACAATAGAGGCACTAAAGCATCAAAGGTAACCCTGTCTAGATGGATCAGAGAAGCTATCAGCTGTTCCCTACGGGCTCAGAATTTTCCTGTTCCAGATTTCCTACGAGCCCATGCCACCCGATCAGTGGCGACATCATGGGCAGAGACACGGTTCCTCTCTCTAGAGCAGATATGTGCTGCAGCCTCTTGGAGCTCACAGCTGACTTTTGCCAAACACTACAGATTGGACTGGCGTACGGCCGATGCTACAGCATTTGGGCACTCCGTCTTGGCATCAGCCTGCCAGGAGGTCCCGCCCTAGGGGAGATAATACTTGCTAAATCCCCAGTTGTGCTGCTGTTGGGCGTAGGGGGAAAGAAAGATTATGAATGATAATCTGTTTTCCCTTAGCCCAAACAGCAGCACAAGGCTCCCTCCCTAAGAGGTACTATTGTACAGATTTTGTGTATGTGTGTGTAGCTCTTGGCATAAATTGCTCTCTGTATATCATACTTGTTACTAACACAAGGGAGGAGCATGTCTTCCGGCCTCTTATAGGGGTCAAAAGCTGTTAGGTAATTAAAAATTCCACCTGTCCTAACAGCTCATTAGGGGCAGGAATACCCCAGTTGTGCTGCTGTTTGGGCTAAGGGAAAACAGATTATCATTCATAATCTTTCTTTTTTTTTTGCATTTATTAGACCCCCTAGGGGTGTTGAACCCCAGGGGGTCTGATCACTAATGCAATGCATTACAATGCTAATGCATTGCAATGCATTGCAAAAAATCATCATCTCTTTTGCAGGCTGTATACACCAGCCTGCAAAAGAGAGAATTTGCAGACCGGCTGGGAGCCTGTACTGCTTAAAGCAGTAGACACCCGGCGGCTATGGCGGCCGCCCGGCTCCCGGGCGGTCGCCATAGTTACAGACCCGACACGCGCCGTACTATTACGGCGCATGTCGGGAAGGGGTTAAGCTTCAAACCCTTTGCCCATGAACACATGTAGCAAGTCAAACAAATGTAGCCCAAAGTAGATGCCCCAAGCCAGTCATATCTACAATAGAAAATGTGGAACACTGTATCAAATCAAATCAAACAGGCTTTATTGGCACGTCCGAATAGATATTTGGCATTGCCAAAGCTAGTAAAGTGTGTGTGTGTGTGGGGGAGTTGGAGTCGGGGGTGGGGTGGGTGGTTGATTTGGGGTATAACAGTCCGTGGAGTCTCATCTTCCTCTTAGTTGGTATCAAAATCAGGAAAAGTCACCAGTATTGTGTCTGACCCAACCTCTCCTGGGTTATCTGGTAGCTATTGACTATAGTGGGTGAGCAGCAGCAACCACCTAATGTAGTGCTAGTGAATGTGCAGCGGACTTTTACTACCCGGGCATGGGCAGTAGAGTGTTCTGTGCCTGGAATCACTGTTGTACTTGAGCACAGAGGGAGGACAATGCTCTGGGAATCTTTTCCTGACAGTCCAGGGCTCCTACCTCACCCATACAGCAAATTCTTGATCGTGATGGTTACGGGTGCTAAAGAGTTTAATCCACCTTAGTGTGGTTGGGGTAATCTGTCCCCCAAGGCTCCTGAGCCCCAGTGCAACTGCACCCTCTGCACCCCCTCAAGTTACTTCCCTTCTCAGTACAGTGGTGAAGTAAGCACACTATACCTCACTGTAATGAACTGAGCATGCACAGGAAGTATTGTAGATGGCAAGATTTACTGTTGTGTGTTGGTGAAACTGATGGGATGCCAATTAAGCCAGGATTGATGGGGTGGGAGCCTGGACTGCGTGACTCTTCTTTATCTGGACACCACCTAAATGACTCTTCAATAGAGATGAGCGAACAGTAAAATGTTCGAGGTTCGATATTCGTTTCGAGTAGCCCCTCAATATTCGACTACTCGAATCGAATATCGAACCCTATTATAGTCTATGGGGGAAAAATGCTCGTTTCAGGGGTAGGCAACATTCGATCAAATTATACTTACCAAGTCCACGAGTGAGGGTTGGGCTGGATCCTCCGAGAAGTCTTCTCCTTGCAGCGTCCCCGCGGCGTCTTCCGGCTCTTCATTCACTCTGCCAGGCATCGGGCCTGGGCAGAGCCGACTGCGCATGCCCGCACTACAAGCAGACATGCGCAGTCGGCTCTGCCCAGGCCCGATGCCTGGCAGAGTGAATTCAGAGCCGGAAGACGCATCGGGGAAGCTGCAAGGAGAAGACTTCTAAAGGTAGGAGAAGAACCAGCATTGATTGGCCGACTGTATAGCATTTGGCCAATCAATGCTGGTTCTGCATCGAACTTTTACATTCGAACAGCGAGTGGTACTCGATCGAGTACGAGTATTTTGAATACCGTAGTATTCGATCGAGTACTACTCGTTCATCTCTACACTTCAATGGTAATTTACACAAAGAGATATAGAGTTAAAGTAATTATCAAACTTAGCCTACAGGGTGTATTTAGCAGCATTTTTATTTCATGTATAATGGTAGCACTTTAGAAGGTCCCCTTTAAATCTACAGCATTTCTATATAGGGAATCTGGAGGTAAAGGAACAAAGCTATGAAAGTTACACATAAAATAATTTTAGACCTAAAAATAACATGACGATAAAAGGTGGAAGCTCCCTTTAAGGATGTGTTCATGCAGACATTATCTGATTACTAATGACTTTAATAATGTTTTTGAGCCCTAATGCTGACCAGTGACCATTCCTGACCTTTAGACTGCAGATTAATAGACTGTCTGTATAATGCTGCAATGCTTGTTTCTCTCGCTTTAAGGATGTCTTCGCTCACCACAAATACAGTGTATGTCATGGCATTGTGTTCTTGACTGGCACCAGGCGGTAATTAGTGGCATGATTTCAGTATGTACCAAGTCATGGATTCTGTAAAGTTAATTATTAATAAGCAGATGGGGCGCTTCATTAGCAGAGTCACACAGAGAAATGAATACATGGCGGCTTTATTAACAGACAAAATATGAAGTCGCTGTGACAGGAGATGGAGTCCTGAACACACGGCACTGTCAGGATTGTACCCTGCCTTCAAGAAAGATGGATTATTTGTTATGTTATTGCATTTCTTCAGTTTATTAACCATATGTACAACAATTGTTTGTTAGTGATATTGTCAGCAGATCAGCTTCAGGCTACAACGTTATTCTGTAATGAACAGAAACCATCTACCCACACAGACGCTTTCTTCATTGGTATACACGTACCAATAAAAATCATCAATGAGAATCCTTGGTTGCTTCAGATTTAGTACAGGCTCTCCTATGGCATATTGAATGGCATATTTTCACACTGTGGGGTTAGTCGGGGTTGGTGCCAAAGCACTAGCTACATCCCTCTATTGGTGACACAGGGTTTAGCAGACAAGTGTTGCGGATGCCTAGTGTATGTCGCTGACTGCCCTGGGTGTGGCCAGGTGAGCACCATATTTGCATCATCCATGTGGACAGACTGTAGTGTGCACCCATTACAGAAGGAATGGACTTGCGTTCAAGGTTGTCATCACTTGGCCATGCTAGATCGCATCTGTTAACTCCAAGGCAAAAAAAAAAAAAAATTCAGGTGCAACTTTGTTCTACCTCTATGAAATCTTCATGCAATTCAGCTTCCGTAAAATGACCACGTGCTGACCTGCATCAGTTCGAGACATAACCATGTATATAACTCATGATACAGATTTGTGCAAGTATATCATAACACATTACGTAACCAATAAAAATCCTACTACGCCCAGTTGTGGTGCACTAACTTTCTTGCATGGTGCTCTCACTCTATTGACAGGTGCAGTTGGAACAGGGGTTTAACCCTTCCCTGTACAACTGACCAATTGTGATACATATCCACATAAGTGCAGTTCCCAGATATTTGCACTTCATATATCTCAATGTGACCCCTGACCCTGTCTTGTCTTTATGCAGTGGCACAGTCAAGCAGGCTCAGTTATGGAAACAGCCAGAGCTCATAGCTTTGTTGGGAAGCCAGAGTCAGTAACTTTTTCAGACACCACCGACGTTTGTCCCGACTCCGACTCTACAGCCCTGCTTGTTCCTTATCGATGCCTCTGTTGCTGAGCTACTATTCATTTTTCCTGACATGCTAATGAGTTGTCTGGTGCAAAAAAGCATCAATGCCACTGCCATCGCACAAAAGAGCTACAACCCTGCTATGAGTGACCGGGACAGGTACATGTCAAATATAGTAAAGAGGGATGAACAGGCTGGGTCATGGAAAGCATAGCTGTTTAATGGCATGAAAGCAACGGTTATAAAGGTCATGCCCTCATTACATGAAACAGCTCCTTAACATTTCAGAGAAAAAGTCTTGGCATCGATCTGGGAGCAGAAAAAAAGTGTTTTGTTCAACCCCACCCCAGCTCTCTGCATGTGCTGATAGCTCACTAGGAACAGTTCTAGTGACAGACTTCCTTTTAAAGAGGACCTTTCACCACCTCCACCAATTCAAATTTTTCAGTGCCACTCCACTGATTCCAGCACGGTTTGAATTTTTTTTTTCTAGTCCCCGCCGTTCCTGAGCAACAAGCACAGTTAGTTTTGGTGCCTGATCTGTTATTTAAGCTCTGTAATGTCAGAAGGGGTGGTGTCAGGCAGGGGGTGTCTTTCAGAGCTCCAGTCAGAGGCAGCCAGAGTCAGAGCTCAGAATCACACCCCTTGTCTGCTCCTGCCTGACACCGTCCTTCTGACAGTGAAAAGCCTAAATAGCACCAAAGATAACATGTATTGCTTGGAACCGTGGAAGCTACAGAAAAAAATTCCAACTGTGTCAGAATCAGTGAAGCAGCGCCTAGTAATTGACATAAAGAATTGGAGTTGGTAGAGTTGGTGAAAAAGTAAAAAAATAACCCAACCTTTAAATCAATACGTTTTTATGTTCCCTTTTAACTGTCAGAGATCTTTATTTGTACTTCTTAATTGTCAAGTTCCAATCATCTGGAAGACTGAATGTCTTCAATGCATTGGACACTCCTGTCACACGTCCACATCACTGGATGCGGAATCCATTTTATCTCATCTTTAGACAATAACTTGTAAAGACTGGACAAATAGGTCTTGGTATTCAGCTTGTCACATATCCTCGACTAGGTATTCTTCAAAGACAATGCAATCCTTTTTTTTTTTGTGTCATCTGCTCATTCTGAGTGAATCGTTACTCTGAGTTTTCTGACCCCACTATAATTCCTTGCGCTCATTTCCTAGCATCTATTGTAACTCCCTCACTAGCATCAATCTCCTCCTTTCTGTTATTGTTCCATGACTTTTGTCAGAGCGGAACGTAGGAGCAGACAGACAGCGGTGTGCAACATCAATAAACAGAGGACATGTCTCCTGCTGCTGCCAGCATCAATGGCTGACAGAGCGGCAGGAAAATGCAGAGGATGTGGGGTTAAAATAAGAAGGCTACATGTAGAGGACTAGAACTGCATGAACCTGCGCCGATTGCTTGTAATCTGTCTTAATGTCTCTGCTGCTAGAGACGGATATTGCCTCGACAGGCAGTGGACAACAAGTTTAAGGGAAAGGGGCATCTAGGGCAACATTCGGAGGCTTTGTGGTGGGGTGACTAGTCATTTTGAATGCTCCTGTACATGACTGTTTCAGTTCAGGATTCAATCCAAGTATACAGGGGTTTTTTTTTTTTGTTTTTTACATCTGTGACATATCTTTTTCTGATCTGTGTGTTCGTTTTTAACCTCTGTGATCTATCTGGACAGCACTCGGATGACATCTGAGTGACTTTTTTTTCTATGAAAATGGACTTTAACTCTATAAAAAACAGAACCAGGAACTGATCGTTTAAAGTAAATTGATGTATACATGGGCCCATAGGATGCCACTAAATCTCATGCTGCCCGTCGGAAATGAAAGGGACTTGGGCGACAAAAACGTTTGTGAGCACAGACCCTAGAGGGGGTTGAGGGGTAGCTTTTAGACCCCCAGTGAAAATTTGATCTTTAGAACTTAAAAATAACATTCAGAGGAGTAGGATTTGTATAAAAATGAAATTACCTGTGAACCCTCATTTTTCTACAGAGCGACCACTGCTTCATAAATAGCTAACCGTCCTGGTCAGTCAGAATCAGTAAGCCCTCATTCACATCAGCGTTTGGATTCCATTCGGGGGAGTCCGCACGGGGACCTCCGAATGGAATACCAAACGCAAGTGCAAGCGCTGGGCAGTAAAAGCATAGAAAAATAGCATAGTAAAAATAGACTATAATGGGGTCTGTGTGCTTACACCAGATCTCCGCAGTCATCGTGCGGACAGGAAAGTAGTTCATCATCTACTTTGCTGTCCGCATGATTCGTGCAGGCAGTGCATGGCAAGCACACGGATCCCATTATAGTCTATGGGGTCCGTGTTCTTTTATAGCACAGCGCTGGCAATTGTGTTCGTATTCCATTGGGGGCTCTCCATGCGAACTCTCCCCAGACGGAACATGGGGATAATGTCCATCCTTATGGAGAGACCACCTATTAGTGTGTGGAGACTTATACAGCCATAGTTGCTCCACTGCAAGGGATTATGGGAGGAATATGCAAATCTGTCTCCCAAGATGTAAATAGGGAGACAGTGCCTCTGTTATGCTGCCCTCTGTAGCTGAGAAACTGTCATAGTATAAAACCCACATTATGCAGTAAAGGCTTCTGGAACAGAAGGAATACAAAAGCAGTTGTGAACAAACCCTAAGGCTAGGTTCACACTAGTGCTCAGTTTCCGTCCTCTGCATTTGCATGGGGACCCAAAGGAGGACAACCTTTCTGCTTAAAACAGTGGTTATCCATGGAAGCCCGCAGACCCATAGACTATAATGGCGTCCGGCGGGTTTAAACCAATTTTATACTGAAATCAATAAAGAGAAAAGTTCTGCTTGCCGTTTTAATTGGAATCTCGGGCGAACACTAGTGTGAATCTAACATAAAGCTCCTCATTAATATTCCTATGAAAGTAAATATGTAACAATCCATGTATGGAATAATTACACTATATTAATATTATATTAACAATAGCTATTATATATATTTAAGAATAATCATTTTATTTTGAAGTCAGAGTTGAAATGAGTAACTTTTTTTCTGTCTGCTCTGACTACAGCCCAGACTCTGAGATCACAAGGGAAGAACAGACGGCGAACCACAATGTTTCATAACTAGAACATGTTTGTGGCCGTCAAGTGTCACTTGCTATGTTTTTCTGCCAAGTGTGGTTAATAGGCCTGTCATGTTTGCCCATCACTGTGTGGCGGTATAACCATTCAATACAAATCTACAATACATATATAGGCTGTAATATTTATTACCAAAAATAAATGGTGAATGTGTAGAATGACAAATACTAGTTACTCCTGTCAAATTACACATCTGAAGTAACTTCTGTAAGCACTTATTGGAGCTGCCATGATAGCTTCAGGTCAATATAGATTTCCTTTAGCTCGCTGTGAGCTCATGACTTTCTGGTATTTTGAAGATTTCCTTTGCTGTAGCGTAAAATACATTTCATAAATCCAGACTATTTTATTTTCACCCAAGTCAATCTCCCTAGTTCACTTACTGTATAGGTTTATGACTCCATCTTCAGTACCATGGAAATGCATAAAAAAAATCACATAACTTACTGCATATACGTTTCTTTCGGATAGGAGCTTATGGGCGACCTATACAGTTACAGTATATGGCATGAAGTTACATACTCTGAATGGCCATATTCAGCGAAGATGCCAGGAGATTTTCCTGGCCTACAATATTCTATAGAAATGTTGTGAACAGAGCTAGAAAATAGTTACTTATACAGATGTAATATAACTAATATATTCCAATAAATAAAGTAACATATGAAGGTTAGTAGATGTAGGTCTTTGTAACCATACCACAAATGCTAGGACATTGTGGTAAGGGTTTAGTTTTTACACGTTTGTATTATGTAAGATATATATATATATATATATATTTTTTTTTTTTTTTTTTTTTTATAGAGCTCACAATGTACATTTTTCCCTATCAGTATGTCTTTTTGGAATATGGGATGGAAATCCATGCAAGCACAGGGAGAACATACAAACTCCTTGCAGATGTTTTTTGCCCTTGGCGGGATTTAAACGCCAGGACTCCGGCACTGCAAGGCTGCAGTGCTAACCACTGAGCCACCGTGTGGCCCCTTATGTAAGATATTTTGTTGGAATTTTAGAATCAGAATTTATATATCGTTGTTACATAAGGCTGTGATCACGATTACAAATAACAGGACTATAATATGTGTAATACAGAATCATCTTAAAGGAGCGTTCTGAAACTTTTTATTAGTTAAACCTGCTGCTAGTGTGCCAATAAACATAATCAACAGTACTCCCTCTTTCCAGCGGTGGGAGATCCGTTCTTCAGTCTACAGGACCAGTGACATCCCGTTTGTCTGACGAGACCCCTCAGTCAATCACAAAGCTTCTTAACAAGAGACACAAGACTGCTTTGACATGCTGTTAGAGGTGACCATAAAGGCCTGTGATTGGTTACAGCAATCCCATCGCACAAACAGGACTTTATATAAATAAAGGGACCTACCTAAGATGGAGATACAAGCGTGAGGACAGGTGAGAACTGCGTGTTATGTTTACTGTCTCACTAGCAGAAATGTACAATAATAAAGAATAATGTATTGGAACAACCCTTCACGGGTACCCATAAACAATGCATCCCATTCACAACCGTCATATACTACTAAGTCTGTGGGTATTGGTTGGGCTGTACCCGTATTCTTGCTACAAATGGGAGAGCATGGGTGCGTCTTGGTAAATAGTGACATATGTGGCCAGGATTCACTATGTACTGGCACACCCATTACTGATGTATTTGCAGGTGACAACAGCAACTTTCTACACTTGGTGAAATCAATATTGTGTCTATAGTAAGACAGGCAGTAATGGTAGCTATTATTTTTACTACGTGCTGTCTAGCTAGTTTTGCCTCCTAGCGTCCACGTGAAAAGATCAGAATGTGCTGTCTTCAGTTTGGCTCTTGAGTGTCATGTTTTTGTGAGCGCCCATCTATCTTATTGCTGGCTGTCCTTGTTTTACTTCAACTATTCCTGGCAAATACAATAGTACAATAGGCTGAGTCAGTACATACCATGAGCTGGATCATCCTACATTGAGTACAATAGGAGATCAATATGGTCTTTTGCTTCAACTACACATTGTTTAGTCAAGGAAGGATCCATTTATTTTCCTATATGGTAATCTAAGCATTGGTGTCAGCTCTGGATTCCTGAGCAAAAGCAGTTTTTCTCTCATTTCCATATTAATAAAACATTGATTTACATGAACATGTGTCTCCAAAGCTGAATAACAGAGGCATATTTGGAAATTGTAGAATCGCGTCTACAAGGTACTGGATTTCGGTTTAGAACCAATTTACTGCTGACAGACTCCCTTTAGGCTAAGGCTTCACATTGTGGAAATGTGGTTTTTTGAGCAAAAGCCAAGAGTGGATTGAGCAGAAGGGAGAAATATAATTACTTCCCATATATTTCTCATTCCTATTGTAGCCATTTATGGCTTTGGCTCAAAAAATGCAACAAAAAAGCTGCATTTCTGCAACGTGGGGCCTCAGCTTTACCCTTGGTTCACATCTGCATTTGTTAATCTGTTTGGGGAGTCCACATGGGGACCCCCTGAATGGACTACGTGTACGGCTAGCTCAGTTCATTCCGAGCCGTACACGCGAGCACTTCCCATTCACTTCAATGGGAGCGCTCGTAGTGAAAAAAGCAGCCCATTCATTTCAATGGGGAGTGCTCGTATGCCGGCTCCCATTGAAATGAATGGGATCTGCTTTATACGCGCTGATTCTGAACGTGTTTTAACGTTCAGAATCAGGCAGCATATCAGTAGTGTGAATGCACGCTAAAGGTAGATCCACAAAAACTACAGACTGGATGCATCAGCTATCAGTTTAATGTGTTTACCTTGAACGTGTCATGGTAGAGGCCAGTGACTCCACCCGACCCCTCAATATGTGCACCCCTGTGTCTGAAATTGTGAATCATTAATATCAATACCAATCTCTGTGTGTCCTAGTAACTTAGATATTCTTCTTGTCACTAAAAATGGAAAACTTTCAATATAGCTTTACATACCTATGACAAAATAGCAGTGACTGGAGATTTTTAATAGCGTCAGGGGCAAATTGGTATAGATTTCCTATGTAACTCACCAGCTATCCACAATTGGATGGACTACGTTGTCCCCACCTCACACACTATGGCAAAATGTTGCAAGCAAGGTGCAAAATGAGGGATGTAGTGCATCCTTGGCTGTGCAACAAAAATGCATCATATTAACTTCCATCTACACCAGACAAACTGGTGTCAATGGGATTTATAAATCCCCCACCACCACCATTGTGACTTCCAGAGTGAGAGGTGCTCTTTATACCCTCTCTTTATTCTCTTGGCTAATCGGTATGGGCCCCATATGGTAGACCACCATCCAAACTCTCTACAAATTTAATTTCCACAACACAACTCGTTTCCTATTTTCAGTGTAAACATCCCTTTATGAGCTCAGCTTGGCTTTAAGGCACCGCTGACAAGTAAACAAAAGTGTGAAGCGATGATTACAATAATCTGATATCGCATATATTTCCTATAGACTAATTAAGAGCAGCAGGAACTAATTAACACCCTCGCGTATAAAACTACAGAACATATGTAGTATCCTAATATATATTAAAATCATTTCACAAAGCCATTCGCACGTACACCAGCTGCTACGGGATATCTCCACCCAAAAAAAAGAATAATGCTTGAACAATAGTATCCCCATTGTAAGAATATCGCAATTTAATGTAATTTACCACTATAGAAATGAACACATTCTCCTCTTATTACATGGCATCTGTCATACAGGAGCTACAGAATGTTACCTGTAAATCCCAAACACCATTTAGCAATATCTATTGGGATATTTTTATGGGATGTGCTCAATACTGTGGCCAGATATTAGTTATGCATCTATTGTAATATATGGAAAGGTCTACATGCAAAGCATTTTTGTAGCTTTTTTTTGTGGAAAGTAGTGTTTTTTTTTGTTTTTTTTTAAATGCATCCTGCTCTATGTACTGTAGGGAAGGTAGCTCAGTAAACAGTGGTGCGGACCCAACCAGTCAGAGACAGGGACACAAATCTTGCAGCAAAAACCTGTTTATTTAAAAAAAACTGCAAAAACAAATAAACCTTTATGTCAGTTACAGGATAAGCAAAACAAAATACAGCCTTAACTTCAGGCAAAAAGGCAAAACAAACCCTGCTCATTTGAGCACTAACTAAACAGAAAATACTAACTGTACATGTGGCTTACTACAAAACACACAAATCAACAATAAAAAACCACTGTACTGCAACATCAGGCTCTTAGTGTCAGGACAGACCCAGACACTTCCTCTCCTCCTAGGATCTGCCCTGAAGTGCAGGCTCTGCAGCCTTTTATGGCCCAGTATCAAGCCCAGGACTCACACTTTTGCTGAAGCTTATTCAAGACTGCCCTGGACCACACATATGTCAGGAATCTGGGGGAAATATACAGGAACTCCAGCACTCTGCCTGTCACCTTCTCACCGTATGTACAAAATTTTTCACAAAGTAAACAAGGCCACTAAAAATATAAGAAACCCCAAAAAACACTTTCTAAACTAATGCACAGCAAAAACCTTGTGTGAAGAACAACTTAGGTTCAACAAACTCTGGTGTGGACAAAGCAGTGATCCAGCACAAAATATCCCAAACTTTATCTGAATCCACATTTGACTAAGGAATGTAGAAGAGTATAAGGAATTATAAAGTTGTAAACCTGGAATTGAGATGTCTAGACCTTAGACGTGGAGGACAATAGTGCAGAGGGAGTAAAAAGGAAACCGTGAGTGGTGGGTAGATCTTTACAAACAATTCATTGTGAACTGCCTAACTACAACCTACAGTATATTACACATATCAGACAACATAATGGGAAAGATTTATCAAAACTAGTGCAAAGGCAAAATGGAGAAATTGCCCATAGCGATCAATCCATCTCTAGCTGTCATTTTTCAAGGGTCCTTTGGAGAATGAACGATAAAGCCAGAGCGATTGCTCTTGGCAGCCACACCACTTTGCACTAGTTTTGATATATCTTCATTATGAAAAAAAAAATCACCCATTCAGATGGTCTTGGATTTCACTTTGTGTATACTCTACTTTGTAACCGCATCTACAGTATCTGATCGATACAACCATGGGAGAGGAGTAATAGAAGTAGTATAGGCGTCCAGCTAGATATCCCAACAAAGGACAAAATCCACTTTTTTCAAAATTAAATTCATACATTCTACCATAGGTTATTTTTTTTTAAAGAGAATCTGTCGGCAAATCTGAAAAGCCCAATGACTTAGAGCATTTTGGAATTTTGTTTATCCAAATCTATTCAGCCATACCAAAGTGTTCATGTAAATTAGTCTATATTCGCGAAGTGGGCGGTAACACTACATGACATACTGAGATCTTGTTCCAGAAAAACCACAGTGTTACTGCCCACTTAGTTTGTATAGCCTCATGTGCATTAACAATATAAGGGCTTGTATCTTTAAAATGGCTGAATCGATTTTGATACAAAAAAAACAAAAAAACACCAAAATGCAAAAGTGACATCAGATAATACCCTGCTAGTAGGTAGCACAAGAAAGCAACAACCTGTTGGGTATTCATGAACTATGATAATGTCACCCTGTAAACTCTTTATGGGGCCATAGGGGTAACACGATGGCTCACTGGTTAGCACTGTTGCCTTGCAGAGCTGGGATCAGAGTATGAATCTGTCCAAAAGTAAAATCTACATGGAGTTTGAATATTTGTGCGCGTTTCCTCTAGTTTCCTTCCACATGCCAAAAGTATACTGATAAATTGTCTTCCTGACCCTTGTGGTGTTGGGGGGGACCAACTATACAACAGCCACTAACATATTCCCAAACATATTACAAATGTCATTGACGTCATTAGTCATAGCTGCAGCTGTTATATGGTCAGGATGTCAGCAGTCCATAGGAGACTTTGACCACTGTGTGGTCACCAATCTGATTTTGTATAAATTATTGTGATTGTATAGTTAAGAGTTCACAATAAATGATGAAAATGAGTTATTAGTAGAGATGAGCGAGTAGTGTTCGATCGAGTAGGTGTTCAATCGAATACTACAGTATTCGAAATACTCATACTCGATCGAACACTACTAGCTGTTCGAAGTTTAAGGTTCGATGCAGAACCAGCGTTGATTGGCAGAACGCTGGTTCTTCTCTTAGGGAGCGTTCACACTACCATCGGTGTCCGACAGGTAGTGTCCGCTCAAAATCTGTCACGGACATTAAGAGCGGACACTAGCTGTGTCCGTAACACCTGTCATTCATTTCAATGTGCATCGGGTGCGTTGTTTTGCACTCCGTGCCTGTCCTTCCCTGTCCGCAAGTGAAGATGTCCGACTTCTCAAGCGGACAGAAGAACCCTGCATGCTCCTAATGTCCGTGACAGATTTTGAGCAGACACTACCTGTCGGATACCGACGGTAGTGTGAACGCCCCCTTACCTTTCCGCGTCTTCTTCCGGGTGGAATTCACTCTGCCTAGGCAGAGCTGACTGCGCGGGCATACACGTGCATGCGCAGTCGGCTCTGCTCAGGCGTCGGGCCTGGGCAGAGCCGCACGCGCATGCGCAGTCGGCTCTGCCTAGGCCGGATGCCTAGGCAGAGTGAATTCCACCTGGAAGAGGACGCGGGGACCCTACGCCGGGAGAAGACTTCAAGCAAAATCCAGCCCGACCGTCACTCGTGGACTTGGTAAGTATGATTTTATCGAATGTTGCCTACCCCTGAAACGAGCATTTCCCCCCATAGACTATAATGGGGTTCGAAATCCGTTCGAACAGTCGAGCAGTGTGCGGCTGTTCGAATCGGATTTCGAACCTCGGACACTTTAGTGTTCGCTCATCTCTAGTTATTAGTAGTTTCCCACTTTCTGGCTAGTTTGCAGCCCTGCTTCACTGCCATACAACACAACACCAATGGCGTTCTTCTGGTCACCGTATCCTATGTGTCTCTAGAACTTTTCCATGGAAAAATCATTGTCTTTTATAATTATTTTTTTTTAATCCATAGGAATAGTCATTCAAGCGTTGTAAAACAATATTGGTGTTTCACTGTGATATACTGTGGTATTTTGGCAGTGTTATGCATCATAAATGTGATTTGTTATTTCGGAATGAGAACCACTTGCCTAAAGACTTAATAGCTGAGCCTCTCCTGCAAATTGAGCTGCTACCTGGTGTCCTCAGGGACTCCAGGGCTATGGTGAAAAATACTATTGAGCTGGAGCCTACTGGAATATACAGTATAACAAATATGGTTAGTTAAAGCTGCCTGTAAGGGTTCAGAGATGCTTTATAGTATCCCGTACAACGGCATTTTCTTACCTAACCCTGCAACCCCTGAGGACGTCAATCAGAGGTGATATTAGGCAACTGCTTCTCCTTCCTAAATGAGGAATCACATTAATGATGGCAAGGAGCGCAGTCACACCATCCACATATAGCATTGATGTTACAGTGAAACACCAGTGTCACGTTATTACTATTCACATGGACTAAATCAATACTATAGGGTTGGGAAGGTTATTGAACAATTGAAATAAGGCTTTGTAATAGCATGGTAAGTCATAAAGTAGATATTTGCCTTGATTCTTGATTTTAAGAAGTAGGCATATAATTGGAGGCTGGGGACAGGGTGCAGTGCTCTTGAGTGTGGGAGAAAATCATGGCAGCTAGTGCCAGGCCTTCTGGGAACTGATCTCAGGAAAAACTGACAATTACAATGTGCAGAGGAGGAAACTGCTGAAAAAGGGAAATGACTTAATGTGAAAATTCACCAAGAATGATAAACAAGCTTTACACTTTGATTCCTTTTATAATACAACCTAGACATCAATGATACTATCAGAGCTATAGTGTCAGAGTCTAGATCATGGAGTGCCAGTCGTGAATGGAGTCAGAGTAAAAAAAAAAGAAAAAAAACCCCCAACTCTGGCCCAAAATGATTATTTTAAATGATATTCTGCAATTACTAACAGTAAAGGTTTTCCCATTTCCCTCTCACAGCAGCCTTGCCTGCTCCCTTCTTTTCACGTCCTGTATTCTTCAACATGCTGGTGGATGATAAGACACTATAAAGAAATTGTATTATCATAACTAGGTATCTAATATCGATGCAGATCAAATAATATGGACAGTAACTTAATATTATATCATGCAGGTTATCTTCGTGTTTATAAGTAATAGACACGGTCCGAGCCTTTATCTGCAAACTGCAATTAGCTGACTTGATTGTTCGGACCGCAGAGCAGGTAGAGAACTCAGCCCCCCAGAGAGCGAGAGTAGTGAGTGTGTGACTCTGACCTGTTACCAGATACAGGATGGGGATCAAGGAAGCAATGTGTAAACAAGAAGGGGGGAATCATTTCAGAGCAGGTAAATGAAGTAGCATTTCTAAAGCAATGTATTTAGGAAAACTCTTGACGCTAGCAGTATGGATAGGATCCTTGAGATGGGAATACCCCTTAAATTAGATGCATTGCTAGTTGCATATTTAGTTTCATAGGAATACAATCTCTTTTTTGTGAATTAGAGGAGCTTTACTACTTATTAGAGATGAGCGAGTAGTACTCGATCGAGTAGGTATTTGATCGAATACTACGGTATTCGAAATACTCGTACTCGATCGAGTACTACTAGCTGTTCGAAGTTAAGATTCGATGCAGAACCAGCGTTGATTGGCAGAATGCTATACATTGCCAATCAACGCTGGTTCTTCTCTTACCTTTAGAAGCCTTCTCCCTGCGCAGCGTCCCCGTGTCCTTTTTCCGGCTCTGAATTCACTCTGCCAGGCATCGGGCCTGGGCAGAGCTGATTGCGCATGTCCGCTTGTAGTGCGGGCATGCGCAGTCGGCTCTGCCCAGGCCCGATGCCTAGTAGAGTGAATTCAAGGCCGGAAGAGGACGCGGGGACGCTGCGCAGGGTGAAGAATCCAGCCCGACCCTCACTCGTGGACTTGGTAAGTAGAATTTGATCGAATGTTGCCTACCCCTGAAACGAGCATTTCCCCCCATAGACTATAATGGGGTTCGAAACCCGTTCGAACAGTGTGCGGCTGTTCGAATCGGATTTCGAACCCCGAACATTTTAGTGTTTGCTCATCTCTACTACTTATGTGTGATTTATGTCTGACCATGACTATTAGCCATTTATGAAGGAGTCAGAATTGGGCTATGAAGAAATAAAAAGATTGGTCCAAGGCAAAAAAATCATTGAAGGCAGGAAAAGCTCTAAATTAAAAATGGAATGTTATTCATCACTAAACTTAAAAAAAATGTGGATTTCACCCGAGGAAAGCAGAATGGAAGAGAAGAATCTGAAACAGTTGGGTGTTTCATTTGAATCTGCAGATAAATGGGCTATTAATGAGGGTTAATTGGCAGGCAGGTGGAAGGGCTCTACTAGTAATGTTACCATAATGCTCCTTATCTGGAAAGACAGCCTGTGCCAAGGCCAATGGGAGCCAGAACTACATGAATTGGTACGAAATGCTGTGTTCGTGGAGATATTGAGTAGTAGATATTGGATCTCAGTGTGAGGTCAATTGTATGTCTGGTTAGTAACACGTGTAACACGTGTTGTGGACCAGACAGCTGAGGATTTTTTATTTATTTTTTTTGTGCTGTAATGTACATGATGTTTGCTGTAAAAAGAGAAGAATAAAGTTGGTTGAGGTCAACCAAGATGGCAATCCTGTGACTTAAAATAACCTCCAAACTGTCATACAGGCAGCTACAGCCAATCGATAGCCCGAGTGGTCAAGTGTAGTAGATGTCATCACTGGATATGGAAGCAATAACCAGCCATGTGACCTTGGTCTCAGCAGTTATGTCATTGCTGCACTGCTTGTTTGTCTGCTCCGATGATGTATCCGACTACTGTCAGCAATTGGCTTCAGTAGAAATGTGTCTGGTCATTGATGGAAGCAGACACTGGTGGAACCTGACAGCCTAGGAAACAAGGAGTAAATCCTGTCCTTAACTTACCCCCAGACATCCCATTTAAAAGGAGTCTATCAGCAGTAAATTCATTAAAAACCTAATCTCAGTACCTTGTAAAGATGATACTACACTTTCCAAATATGTAACTGACTGTCTTACTCATATGGAAATGAGTGGAAAAGTGCTTTGCCCAAGAATCTAAATCTGAGACCAAAGCCCAGACTATCTCTTCATTTCATTTGCATATTACTAAAATGTCGATTTACATAAAAATAAGATTCCAAATGTGAATAACTGGAAACTATAGAATGGCCTCGACAAGGCACTGGGATTAGGTTTATGATGAATTTACAGCTGACAGACTCCCTTTAAGTAATTTGCCAAGTTATTACTGGGGAAACATTAGAATATATTTTAGCATCATACACATCATTAATAAACGTCTCTTCACATTTATTACATGTATGCAAACCATCCTTACTTGCATCATAAATCAAGTATACACGCGTTATTCCCTTCAGAGTCATTACTCCAAGGTCTGATATGATGTAAGAAAGGCACATTGATATTCACATCGCTATTTATTCAGAGATGATGATTTATTCTAATATTTTACTCAACATGAACTACACAGGATCTGTACACTTATTATTCCTCAATACCTAAGTAAATTCTGGCACCTTACACACATTTCCTATCTCCCGGAGCAAGGTTGCTTACTTGAGCATTTACGCACATCTGTCTCTGAGGCTCATTGTACAAAGTTATTTTTAAACTTTGGCTGAGCCAGCTTGCGGTTCAATGACTGGTTGTAGAAGAGTTAGATGACATTTTCCCCTTTACCTAACTTTTATCATGTGTTCTATTAGGAAATATTCATGTCACAGAGAGGGATCTCTCAAAGAAAAGACCCAATGGGTCCTGTCTAACATACCCAGCCTGTCAATGGAAGGTGAAAGGCAGACGTGATATAACCTAAATATCTGTGAGAGGAAAGCCAGTCTGCATAAAAGGGTAACCTTTTCATAGAGGTGGTCAGTTGTAGTGTTTTTATACATATTACAGTATTTACAGTACAAATATTCATTTACTGAACACAAAAACCTTAGTTGCTTTCCTTTTAAGTTTGCAATATTAGCTCAAACATTGCAGGATGGTTATTCATATCCATGTGTAACACGTGTTGTGGACCTACTGTGTCAACAAACTGGTTTGGCTTAAGGCCACTCCTAAGGAAGTTGTCTAAGTGGCCTCCCTGATCTTTGCTGTAGTGAGACCATCAGGCTGCTACAACTTGGAATGTTGGAAACAAGTAACCATGCAGGTCAGGGACTATGGTGCAATCCATCAATGATCAGGAAAAAGCAGAGTCTGTATACAGGCTGAGGTTAGGGCTGACAGCACAGGCTCAGGTGTCAGGAACAAGCCAAGGTCAGTACCAGGTGGTCAGGAGATAATGGCTGCAGTCAGGGACAAGTTCAGACACAGATACATTAAAAAATACACAGAAAACTCCTTTACAGGGACACTAGCATGATAGAAGCCTAATTGCTCAGGCAGGGTGTGGCAGGTTACAGGCTTTTATACCTTCAGTCTGACAGAGAAAGGCTGGGGAAAAATTACTAGCAAGTGTACTGGACTTTAAGTGGTAAAAAGGAAGCACATTGCCACTCCTAGGGGTAAACCCTGGGGCAGGAGATTCATGGTGTATATGTACAGTATTGTGGAGCAGCAGGGAATGGGCAGGATGTACAGAAGGTAACTAGCATGTTATGCTGGCTGGGAGACAGAGTAAGCATGAAGGCACTGATGTTACCAACACTGTGTACATGTGAATCCATACAATGTAACCATCGATGTAAGCACACGCTTATGTGACAAAATTCATCTTGATCCCACAGTCACTGCCTCTGATATCTGATTAAGGCCCCATGTACTGTAGAGGACCGCAGTCATAAAGCTCATCGGGAAAAATGTTGCAGAACCTAGGGGAGAATTTCCAAGAATGTCCACAGAGTTTTCTTTCGCAGGCTTTCTGCTTCTATTATATCTATACGGAAACCACCAGCATTTCTGTAGGTATAATTGACATTCTGCCATCTCCAACACAACAGTTCTTGAAATCACAGCATGTGGGGATGGGATTAGCCAGTCCCATCCACTTTGCAGTTACTGTAAGCCACAGCGTTTCCCCCCATAACTAAATTGTGGCGTATACGCTATGTGGGGCCCTAGCCTTACAGACATTATTTGCTCTATACAAGAACAAGGTGCAGTACAATTCTTTTTATCCATTTCTTCAACAGTTACTTGAAATCTGAAATTTGTCTAGGAAATCTTACCAATTATGACTTAGCTATGTGATTGAAGCAAGTGCCAGAATATCATGTGTCAGATTAAAGTAATTCTGCTGTGCAAAGACCTGCTGGGTATATGGTCTGCAGGCCCCAATAGGTATTGAGGCCTAGTTAAATCTGTGCATGCTGTATATAAACCAAACAGTCTCTTACCCCTGGACCCAATGCTTCTAGGATCGCACAATTTGTAAAAAAAAAAAAAAAAAGTTAAACAGTTTCATAAATAAAAATATTTGTTAAATAAAAAAAGTAACTTTGTAATATAAACCTGTAATATTGAAAGTCAAGGCTTATGTCCAGGGACATCTGGGTATCTGTCCCGTAAATGTATACGTTTCTTTCACACTGTCACATAAACAAGAGAGGGAATTGTACTTTATATACATTACTGTGCTAAAGTTTAAATGCATTCAAAAATGTTAGTAACTTATTTTTGCCAATTATCAACCTCATCCATAGGGTGGTCACAGCCAATACTGATTTGATGTAGATTTTTTTTCTTTTGTTCATTCACTTAATTTTGTTAATAAATACTTCTATCTGCTAAAAGCATTTCTACTATGGAACAATTCTTCCACATGTGCCTAAAACTTTTGCACATCACTGTATATTCCTTCAAAGACACAGCAAGAAGATTGAAAACCTCTTTTTTTTTTACAGTGTAGCTACATTTAGAGTTTCAGAAAATAGGGCACAGTGGATTATTTCCTTGATATAAAGGTTCCTTTTGCTTTGGAAAACTCTGTATAACCTATAGGGAATAAGGTCTTCCAGGTCACTTTATTAGACAAAGTTCACACTCTATTTAGCCAGTTTCACACCGTTTTATATTAGTGTCTGCATGCGGCTACAATATCTATACCCTGCCCCCTGTGATTCTTATAAGATGAGCTTAGATCACCAGTTTTGTATAACAACAGGGGGTCCAGATGTTGCAGCCATAATACAGAATTTATACAAAGCATTGCTTAAAAGCGACCTCAACCAGAGCAGAGCCCGGGAACCAGCATACTTGTATAACGTATGATATCGATGGATAATTCATCATTCCTGCCAGATAACCACAAGGTTACCAAAGAGCATCTCAATATCAGGGGACTTCTCCTGTGACGTGCGGACACACAAGTAACTAAACTCTATTATTTTCATATTATAAGTTTGAAGTAGCTTAAATATTTTTTATAGGAGAAATAAAATCAGAGTGAATGTTTTTTCCTCTGCCTTCTTCTTCCTGAATATTTCTCAATGTGAGCTTCTTCTAGTCTTGCCTCTTACTAACCAGAGTATATGTATATGGTTTGTTTGCTTGATCTTGCTGTGGAACAAGCACAAATACAACATGGCTGTCTCCCTAAATCTAAGACTCGGCTGAGATTGTTTACACCAGTCTAAAAGCATATTCTGGAAACGTCTATCCACAGTCTGCTACATAAAATATCTTCCATTTCTATCCAAAACATGGAAAAGCTTCTGAGAAGAAATGCCATTCAGTTCTAGAGAAGTGTAGGAATTGCTGAGGTTCCTATATCGAGCTGCCTCCTACATTTCCTGTTTATCATTTAGTTTTGATGGATTATTAGTCATAGGTTTATTCTGAAATATTAAAACGGAAACCTCCAGGATGAATCAAAACTGTGATGGAAATCTGATACACAGTAGAGAACGGGCAAAAAGTGTTTCTATTGGTGTAGGGTAACAAAATATAAACCTACACAGGTCTCCATCCATCATAACATACCATCACATGTGTGCCTGTAGTGATGTCATGACCACTAGCTATAGATACTGCAGGTACAGGGGGTATTGCTGGGCAGGTGACAACACTGGTTCACGTGGGGTGCAATAAGCAGGCAGTGCCCTCTCTTCATTGGGGTATTTAATGTAATAATGTATGGAGTCACAGATAACAGAATACACACTTATTAGCTTCTGCCAGGAGTTTCCTACATTGTGTAGAGGGGTATACTGTAGTAAAACCAGCAGTCCTAAACTAGAAATTACAGAGCAGAACATTGCAACAAATCATCTGCTAGAAATCCAAACCCCCCAAAATAGTCACATGGGCAACCCCATAAAATTGGCATGTTAGCAACCGCTTATTGCAGGCATGCTAGTAACCCCATAAAGTAGGCACATGAGCAGCACCATAAAGAAGTCACCTCAGTAACACCATAAAGTAAGCATTTGAGCAACCTTATAGAGTAGGCACAAGAGAAATCTCATAAAGTAAGCACATGAGCAGCCCCTTAAGGTAGGCAGAGGAGCAGCCCCATAAAGTATCTATACAAACAACCCCATAAAGTATGCATATGAGAAATCCCATAAACTAGGGACATAAACAACCACAAAAAGTAGGTACTGGAGCAGCCCCATACAAAAGGCTGTAAAGTAAACTTGACTGCTGTATATTCAGCACAGAGCAGAAGGAAGCTTCTACAGACTCTGGGACTATGTCCTGCACAGATAAAGCAATCTCTTGGGCTATAGGGTCAGATACAAAGAGTCAAGTGCCATTATTCCCAAGGATAACCACGTATGCCTTAGCTGCAAGGACTACCCCACAGACTGGATGCTGGCAGCAATGGCTGTCATCTGACAGCAGAAGAGCAATGTCAGCAAAGATGTTTGGGAAGTCAGGCTTCCTCCCATCCCACTTTCCTCCCAACCACCCACCCACACAGGCACCCTTTCATGACCTGTACCTTCTGTATGGCAGCTGGAGGACAGGATGGTGTTAGGAGGTCTGAAGATGTAAGGCAGGTAACGAGAAAAGCATTTCATCTTCACATGAAGGGACAAGCACAGCCTGCTCAATCCATGAGGATCCTGCTGTCAGTCAGGGGCTGCAGATCCTCTATCCAGTCATGTCTCCTGCCTGGCAGGGGAGCCCAAGGATCCTCTGGAGCCAGACCCCATCTCCTTGTGCCATCAGTAGCAGCAGCAGCAGCAGCTCAGCCTCCCATTACTGCAAGCATATCCTGCTCCAACTCTCAAGCAGCCTGGGGAGGCTCTTCATTGGCTGAAGCTCTATAGAGCAGTATTTGCTGACTAAGTCAGTCCTGCTTGTAAACACACACTCACATCCACACACTGAACAAGCCTGCTGCTTTCTCCAAGCATCACCAAGTACAGGTCCTGGGAATGCTAAGAATCCCTTCCTCCTTACAGGAAACTCCTTGTTATATAGAGCTTGTGCATAAGGAGTGATGTGTCCTCTTATATGCACCCTGCTATTCTGCATCTCAATGAAGTGAAGGAGTAAACAACTATACAAGATGGTAAAGCCGCTTCGCATAGTGGTTTCAAAGAGATGTTATGAAAGGGTTAAAATCAGCAAAACCGGCAAAAATGAGAAGTGGCTACGGAATTTTTACATCGACTGTAGCCTAAAGATACTCTGTGACAAAAAAAAAATATTTGCCTGCGATTTACCGTTGCGTTTTCATTGCACTGCCAGTTTAGGGTGGGATTTAGTTGAGTGTATGAAATTTAGGATTCGTGACACTCAATAGACACTCGACAAAAATTGCAGATGTGCTGTCAGTGAGTCATGTGCTCTAAAGTGTCAGGTAATAAGTCACAGCGATACCATATTGCAAATGGATGTCTATTAAGAAACGTAACTATTGTTCAAGAAACTATCAGAAGCCCTTCTTATATGTCATCCTTTGATCCTTGAAAATGTCTATATACAGATATTGTTTGTGCTAATAGTTTTGTAAAAACATATTGAAGGATATTCCAACATTTATTTTTTTTTACTTTCAGTCAGCAAACTATGTGTCCTTATTTGACATTACAAAAAGTTGGGAAACTGGGGGATGGGGGGAGGGGAACTTGAGGACAAAAAAATCCAATTGTACCAGAATCAGTGTAGTGGTACCTATTGAAATATGCAAAGAACTGGAGTAACGGTAGATTCATATTACCGTCATTAAATGGGTTGTCCAGATTAAGATGACCTTTCTATGCTAAGCCTACCATTTAACTTACTCACTTTACTAAAAATCTACAAATGTATAAATGTATAAAAATCTGTAAATGTATATTTACCTAGATCGGCGAGGCACGCTGGGCATGTGACCGCTCCAGCACATTTTCCGTTTTCCCAATTCTAGATACAGGACACCCCCCTCGCCCATCATACTCCTGTCTTCTTGTTTGGATCTTCTGGACATGGGAGATCATTTCTTTCTGGGAGGCCGGTTCCTTCTCTTCTTAATGTCTACTGGCTCTATTACTCAGGCACCAGCAGATGTCAAGAAGATCTGGACAAGAAGACAGGTAAGTATGCTGGGGTGCGGGTGGGCTGAGTTAGTTGGTGGGAAAGGGCTAGTAGTGGGCCAGCTAGCTAGGACAACAGGGAGGGGGTTTGAGAAGGGCAGGTAGTGTGAGTAAGCTTTGAGTGAAGCGCAATGCATCATGTAGTAGTAGGAAAACATAACAGAAAGCTACCCATGTAAACAAATGCAGAAGAACACAGGAGCAATCAGAGCTCATCAACCCAAAAATGAATGAACATTTTTTTGCACGGAAAACCCCTTTAATGTCTGTTGCTTTCATCCATCATTGGATGAGAGTAACAGTCTTTAACTGTAGAATGCAGATGGAGCTCCCCCCTGTCTGCATGTATCCACTCTTATGTTAAAAAAAACACACACATTTTTTTTTTCAACTTTTTGGACAGAAGAAAGCTTCCATCATGGTGTTTACATTATGGTCAGTGGCAGCATGCAGAGGTGGAGCTGCTGGTGGTGGTGGGGGGCCTCTGTCTGTGTTCCTCACTCTATCGCGGTTATAGTCCATTACTGTCTTCCTATGATGAATGAAAGCTACAAGACATACCTTTTTGTTAAATAGTCTAATAAATCAAGTGATGGTATATACATACAAATACGATATACTATATGCAGAATTACAGAATAATGCACAGTGTGTGGAATAGTATGCTGGGAGATATTCTATTACAGAAAGTCGCAGCACAGTTTACTGAGATACCATGAAATAGCAACATGTATTGTTACTAAAGAAAACGAACACTGGAGCACCACAGTGAAGCTGACCTTCGTGTTACTAATGTACATACTGTTGGAATAAACCTGTATATATAGAGCCATATACAAAGAAACAATGCCGCATCTAGTTTTTAAATTTTACTTGTATTGTTAGGCTCTTTAACTACTTCATGACCAGGCTATGACTGAACACATTTTCAGTTTCTTTTGGTACAACGCTATAACATTTTTATTTATTATTCAAGTAATTTTTGCATTTTTTTTTCCATAATACATCGGGCTTTATTTTTATTTTTATCATTTAGATTTTTTTTAAAAAAATTTTTATATCCAGATGTGTGAAAAAACATTTAGTTTTTCCTCCTTTATTTTAGAAATTTTTCATGTAAATGACATGTAAATTTGTGTTGCCAGAACCCGTGAAGTGGACGTTGTAGTGGTATTTTACTTTATTTTATATTTTTTTTAAAATCTCTTTATTTTTTTTAATTTTTACCAGTTTTACAGGTGTTAATAATGGAGCCGGGTGCAAGATATGCAGGTCACTGTAGCAAAAACAACACTTGAGGGATTAACTGGTAGTTACAATGTTGGCAACAACTCAATTCTCAAACAGGGTTATTGCCCATTGTGGCACATAAACCGAATCCTGACAGCCAGGACAGTCTCTTCAGTCTCTTGTAACACCATTAGGAGCGCAATCTATAATAATGGTAGACAGGAGATAAGGGAAGACTCAATCCTTCGTTGGTCCCAACTGAATAGGAATGGAAAACACAGACGGATAACTTACTTGTCTCAGGATGACAAGGTTACGTCCTGCGGGGGTAAGTTAGAGGTGAAGGGCCCTGTAATGGAAGATTCCAGCAGCACATGGTATCTGCGTCTTACTACTTTACTTTGCACAGCACACGTGACTGCTGAACCCTCTCTCACCTTCTCTCAGCTTTCCGTTGCCTGTCTTTTAGCTGGTCTCTCATAGCTGTCTCTCTAAGGCAAAACATGACAAAAAGTCACCAAGAAGAACAAAAGTATAAAATCTATCTCTACGGTGTCACATTGCGACAAGTAACATAATGCGATGTGACATTTGCAGAAAATCCAAACCTGTTGGTCGCATGTGACATGCGACACCTTTATCATAGACTTCAATGACGTAACTCATTATTTAGACAAATTACAACTCTAAAGTCACTCAATAGTAAATGTTTTCTTCTCCATTTTGAAAGCAGAATAAGGCTGTGGTCACACTAGCGTTGTATGACTGTTCGGAGACTCTGTCCCCATTCTGCTTAAAATATGCGTAGAAAAAAAGTCCTGCAAGCTGTACTGTTCTCTCCACATTGAAATCAATAGAAAGCTTTTTAACCCATTGATTTCAATGTGTTATGCACGCTAAACAGAACCCATTGAAGTCAATGGGATTCTGCTTTGCAGCGCTGATTCTTACACGAGTTATCGTGCAAGAATCAGTGCTGCGTTACATCGTGTGAATGCCCCCTTATAAACTATGGTAACCGCTTTTTAAGCAGATAGGGCTTCTGTTTTTTGGGTCCCCAAACAGACCCGAAGATTTAAAACTCGAATGCTGAACCTAGTGTAATTTTGTACATACACTATGTGATCAAAAGTATCCGGACACTTGGCTGAAAATGACTTACAAGTTCGTGGTGCCCTCCATCGGTAATGCTGGAATTCAATATGGTGTTGGCCCACCCTTAGCCTTGATGACAGCTTCCACTCTCGCAGGCATACGATCAATCAGGTGCTGGAAGGTTTCTTGGGGAATGGCAGCCCATTCTTCACAGAGTGCTGCACTGAGGAGAGGTATCGATGTAGGTCGGTGAGGCCTGGCATGAAGTCGGCGTTCCAAAATATCCCATAGGTGTTCTATAGGATTCAAGTCAGGACTCTGTGCAGGCCAGTCCATTACAGAGATGTTATTGTCGTGTAACCACTCCGCCACAGGCCGTGCAGTATGAACAGGTGCTCGATCGTGTTGAAAGATGCAATCGCCATCCCCGAATTGCTCTTTAACAGTGGGAAGCAAGAAGGTGTTTAAAACATCAATGTAGACCTGTGCTGTGATAGTGCCACGCAAAACAACAAGGCCCCTCCATGAAAAAGACGACCACACCGTAACCCCACCGCCTCAGAATTTTACTGTTGGCACTTCACACGCTGGCAGATGACATTCACCGGGCATTCACCATAATTGCCACATTGTGTACAGTGATTCGTCACTCCACACAACGTTTTTCCACTGTTCAATCATCAAATGTTTATGCTCCTGATACAAAGCAAGGCGTCGTTTGGCATTGACCTGCGTGATGTGTGGCACCAGTCTGTGAGTTCTGCGGAGTGCCCCATTCTGCTCTCTCACAATGTCTAATGTCTACTGAGGTCGCTGATATGGAGCACCTGGCAGTTGGTGGCAGCACAATGCACCTAATATGAAAAACGTATGTTTTTGGGGGTGTCTGGATACTTTTGATCACATAGTGTATTAGTGTATGAAGAGGGTGAGGGCGGATTGAAAAAAACACATAAATGATTGCTGCTATTTCAGTCTTTCAACATTGCTATGTTGTATTACAAGACTAGAGTACAAATAATGAGGCAATAAATCAATTAAATAACCTTCTTACTCCCTTCTCCATAGACCTCTTTGTGTGAGTGCGGATACAGAATATAATGTAAACAAACAGACAAACTGAAGGTAAGGAGCAGGAGAAAAGCTTAAAAGTGGTGCATGAAACAGATCTCTTTTAATAAGATAAATTTTTATAAAAGTTGTTTATACCTCAGTTAAACTTCAAGTAAACAGTTGCAGCCATGTTTTCCTTGACTCTCAATGGCTTTCAGGGGCTTTTGTTTTGAGTTATGATGCTGCAGCGAGTTATCAGATTGAAGGTAGAAAGGGCTAAATATGTGATTTTCGCTAGATAATTGCCACTTGTCTTTGGCTTGGACTATGTTTTGGAGTCTATTCATGAGAATAGTTTAATATTTTAGACACTAAAGGACATTCAGCTAGGTAAGAGTTAACAATTCCATCTTTTAATTAGCTGCCCTGTTTATACAGTATACATAAGATACACGAGTCTAGAGTTGTCTTTAAGGTTTCTTAATCATTTTCAGTATTACTGTGATACTAGTTGTTCTCAAGGGTCCTTTATTTATATTCTTAAGTTGTCGAGACCTTCACCACATAAGGGGTGAATGTAATAAATTGCAGAAGATGACTCTTCTATGATTAACTGATACAGTAACTGGGCGATAATTCTCCACTGGTCATTGATAAGGACATTATGGCCATACTTACAAGTTCATTTATTGTTTGTTTATGATACGTGTCCTTCTGGTTACATGACTTCTACAGTACTGGCCATGAAAAATATTGGACATATACTCGTGATGTATGCTGCAATCAATCTAAAGCCGGTTGCAGACCACCGTGCTGCAAATGGCCTGCCATGAATTAGAATCATGGACTGTACATGAGGGACAAGGGGATGTCTCCATGTGCTGCCTAATCCCAGGCCATGAGTCTGCGACTCATTTCATTAAATGAATAGGAGCCATGGAAGCACATGCCGCAAAAAAGTACAGAAATAGGACCTGTCCTATCTGATGCGGCCTTGGCTGCCGATTCGCACGTGGGACTGTGAAATTCACAATCGTGTGTACGGGCCCTAAGCTTTAGGTACACAGATCAAAATGGGCTCACAAACTCTTTCTGCTGTAGCTTTGGCCCCCAGCACACAGAGGACTGAAATATTTACCCTCCCATATCCTTTTTATAACCCTTACTGCAAGTTTCCACTTCCTTGAAGAGGGGAGTCCTGCACCAATTCTTGACAGTGGATAGAAATGAAGGCTCTTCTTCAGGGGTCGGGCTGTCTGTACGGTATTTACCATTTTGATAAAATAGGCTGTTCTAGATTCCAATGTATAATTGATAAAAAAAAATCTATAAAATTACATTCACATTATGTTTTATTTTATCAGGTCCATTTACCAGCTCAGGAAATAGTGGATGCAAATCAATGTCAATTGAAAAAAAAATCAATCAATTTATTTTTTACCAGTTTCTTCCTTTGTGGAACCCTCTTATAGTGCTCTTGGCCTACATTGGAGTGGACATATTTAAACTGAAGATGACTATAAATAGAGATAAGCGAACACTGTTCGATCGAATAGATATTTGATCGAATATCAGGCCGTTCGAGGTATTCGATTCCAATCGAATACCACGAGGCAAATGCACTTAAAATTTGTATCCCCTCCCACCTTTCCTGGTGCGTTTTTTGCACCAATAACTGCGCAGGGGAGGTGGGACAGGAACTACGACAACAGAGGCATTGAAAAAAAATCGGAAAAAGTAATTGGCTGGCTAAATCAGGTGACCTCCAATTTATACGAATGGTGGATTTAACATTCGGTTAATCTGAGACTGTGAACTATGTGACTGAGACAGTGATAGATGTACAGGCAGGGTTAGCTAGGGATTACCTTTTATTTAGGTGGGAATGTCACTCACGCAGCTCTTTGGGGCTCTATCTGGTCAGGATCCCTGTCAGCTTGCGATATGCAGGAGCTGACTTTTTCCCATAGGAATGTATTGACCAGCGTTGATTGGCCGAATGCCATACAGCATACAGCATTAGGCCAATCAACGCTGGTTCTGCCGTAGGAGGTGGAGT
This sequence comes from Leptodactylus fuscus, assembly GCF_031893055.1. Taxonomy (NCBI): domain Eukaryota; kingdom Metazoa; phylum Chordata; class Amphibia; order Anura; family Leptodactylidae; genus Leptodactylus; species Leptodactylus fuscus. Next base: position 170,781,551 of record NC_134269.1, on the reverse strand, counting down.
CTAAGATCGACCCACAGCAGTTTCTATTGTGGTCCGATCTCAGATGTAGCAGTGCTGACACAGTTCTGCTACACCAGAGAAACAGCAGAGTTCAGCGCACACTCCGCTCTGCTGCATCTCAGATGTAGCAGAGCTGAGTGTGCAGCAGGGTTCAGCGCACACTCAGTCCTGCTACATCTCTGAAGCAGCAGAGCTGAGTGTGCAGCAGGGATCAGCGCAAACTCAGCTCTGCTGCATCTCAGGTGTAGCAGAGCTCAGCGCACACTCAGCTCTGCTACATCAGAGCTGGCCATGGATTGAGCTCGATCCCCGGTGTAGCTGAGCTGAGTGCACGGCCAGATCTGCTTTATCTCCGGTGTAGTAGTGCTGGCCGTACGCTGAGCTCGGCTGCATCTCCGGTGTAGTCGAGCTGAGTGCACAACCAGCTCTGCTTCATCTCCGGTGTAGAAGTGATGACCGTGTGCTGAGCTTGGCTGCATTTCCGGTGTAGGCGAGCTGAGCACACGCCAGCTCTGCTACATCTCAGCATAGGAATGCATTGCCCAGTGTCGATTGGCCGAATGCCATACAGAGTACAGTATTCGGCCAATCAATGCTGGTTCTGCCGGAGGAGGCGGAGTCTAAGATCGGTCCACAGCAGTCTCCATTCTGGTCTGATCTTAGACCCCTCCTCCTCACAGACGAGCCTCCAGGAGAACCAGAGTTGATTGGCTGAATGCTGTACTCTGTATGGCATTCGGCCAATCAACGCTGGTCAATGCATTCCTATGGGAAAAAGTCAGCTCCCGCATATCGCAAGCTGACAGGGATCCCGACGTAATACGGTGACATAATATATGTTAGATGCCCCCATGCATGCTTCCCCTGCTGTCCCAGTTGCATTCCAAGGTGTTAGCATCATTTCCTGGGGTGTCATAGTGGACTTGGTGATTCTCCTAAGTTGAAGAGTGGGATCCCCTGAAACGAGCATTTTTCCCCATAAACTATAATGGGGTTCGACTAGTCGAATATTGATGAGCTATTCGAAACGAATATCAAATATTTTACTGTTTGCTCATCTCTAGCCATAAATATTAGCTGGAAATGTAGATCAATATTTCAGAAAACCTCTTATCAAGGATAAAAATATTATGGATGAGGGGCCACACGGTGGCTCAGTGGTTAGCACTGCAGCCTTGCAGCGCTGGAGTCCTGGTGTTCAAATCCCGCCAAGGGCATAAAACCATCTGCAAGGAGTTTGTATGTTCTCCCTGTGTTTGCATGGATTTACATCCCATATTCCAAAAAGACATACTGATAGGGAAAAATGTACATTGTGAGCTCTATGTGGGGCTCACATTCTACATTTAAAAAAAAATAAAAAAAATAAAAATATTATGGATGGAGTAGCTTCTGTTTGACTATTAGATGACAATTGCAAACGTGGCCAATGTCTTTCCAGATGATGATGGGGTCATTGTATTTTTGTTCAGCTAATATGATCATTTATTGTTAAACGGCACCTAACCTTTCAATTTTGCATAAATTGATATTACAGTGTGTACATAAGAAATAAGATTATTTCTGGCCTTTACATAACTTTTTTTCTGCTTCTCCCCCCTGCGGGCTCTATTTCTAATTTCTAGTTCTCCACTAGCTGCTGTGTTTTCCTTTATAGAGTCCTAGGATTTTGTCATCCGAGTGCCTTAGATTTAAACACTTGGATAACATTAGTAGCAATGATTTCCTACAACCTCTTGTACACCTCAATTTTATAACTTGCCTGTGTATTCACTCTGTGTATTATTTTTAGATCATGTCCTGTTCAAGTCCATTTTCACAGACCCAAGAATGCCCACTAAAGTCTACGGCTCAGTGAAAAAAAACATATAGCACTTTGATACTATCTGAGTGCCATCCATTTTCCAATCCATAGATCCGTGGTAAAAACGGATCTATGGATTGGAAATTGATGGAAAACAAATGTAAAAAAATGGATGATCAAATCGGATCAAAAATTGGTCATGTTTAGAGATGAGCAAATAGCATTTGAAATTCTAGTTTCAAATACCTCGCTCCTCGAGTTTAAAGAGGACTTTTCATCAGATCGGGCACAGGCAGTTTTATATACTGCTGGAAAGCTGACAGTGCACTGAATTCAGCGCACTGTTGGCTTTCCCGATCTGTGCCCTGTGTAATGCGCTATCGGTCCCGGTACCGTAGCGCTTTACAGTCAAAAGGGCATTTCTGACAGTTAGCCAGGGACGTCCTTCTCCACAGAAGCGCCTATCGCGCTGTACAGTGTCAGCGGGGAGGAACGCCTCCTCCCCTCCTGATAATACTCGTCTATGGACGAGCACTGTGAGCAGAGGGAGGGGGCGTTCCTCCCTGTTCCACAGTACAGCGTGATAGGCGCTGCTGGGCAGAAGGGTATCCCTGGCTAACTGTCAGAAACGCCCTTCTGACTGTAAAGCGTTACAGTACCGGGATTGATAGCGCTTTCCCAGGGGCACAGATTGGGAAATCCGACAGTGCGCTGAATTCAGCGCACTGTCAGCTTTCCAGCAGTATATAGAACTGCCTGTGCCCCGGACCATGAAAGGTCATCTTTAACTCCTTCGTGATCGTCCGCTCCCATTCATTCCTATTGGAGCGGAGGTATTCGAATCTAGGATTCGAATACTATTTGCTCATCTCTAGTTATGTACATGAGCTCTTAGACAACTCACAGAAAATAGATGAGAAACTGCTCCATAACTCTCTCACTCATTTACTCACTCAGAGGCATCAGCTATAACACAATGAATTTTCCCATAGTGGGACTATTAAAGGATTATCTTATCTTATATAGGACAATATAGCGAAGTAGTGCCCTACACTGGCTTCCTGCTTGCTCCTCTACCCTCTCCTTTCCATAGACTTTTATGTAAACTGTAAAGAGACACTTCTGTGAACATCTGTAATTTACAGTTTCTTACATGTTTGTACTAGATGATTTATACAAAATTTGCTGAAAAGTCGGTGACCATTTAAATGTTGCCCAAGGAACTTTTCTTATGCTTAAAATCATCCATTTTTTATCAATTTGAGTCTAATGTGTAAGGGCCCTTTAAGGTATGGAATGCAGTTAAGTGAAATATAGCGTCAGCTAGAGCGATTCTCTTCTTCGTGCTTACAGTGACGTTTTAATGCCTTCCATGCGTAGCACAGAGCTGAAATCATTAGTTAACCCGTTATGGAAGGTCAGGCAACCTAAGACCTAGCAGAAGCCTGATCTAATTATAACATCTTTACGATTAGTGTCCTGTTTTACTAGTCCATATAAAAAGACTTCCTATGATCTATTATTTAATTGGCGTAGATACATGGATATATTTTCCAAGTATCGTTCCTTCTCATGGTACAGCTGTCATCATGACAGGTACTGTTTTACTGCAGAATTCCATACTAAATATGTTCCAGCACCAAGCGTCCTACGTGCCGAGATACAGTGAGCTTTCATTACCCTTACACGAGGAAGCATGAGCATATGATGGCTGTCGGATATGATCACATTGCTGTCAAATGCTTATACATCACAAATGTACTCAAGAATGGTAAAATAAAAAAGATGAATGGTAGCTGATGTTTTGCGTAGAGAGGCTTTGGCATGTTATGTGATGACATACATAATATTATAATAATTAATTTTTCTATTAATATTAATTGATTGGGTTATACTGTAGCTTTTTTTGCAGGTGGGCGTTTATTAAAGTAAAATGAAGGTGCTTGAGACCTCTTTAGATTTACAGAATTATTGAATTACTGTTTGCTCAAAGTAATTCAATTGACACATAATCTGAATTTCCCCATAGTGGGACTATTAAAGGATTATCTTATCTTGTGTGTGTTGCCAGGCCATGATTAAACAACACGGATAACAATTGGATGACATCTATGTCCCACCCATGTCTCCACCCACCCATTCACTGAAGTCAGTGAGCATGGGCCACAAAACAGACATAAATAGAGCTTGTCCTGAGTTTTGCTCATGGTTCTACATCAGGCGTTTGCGGATTCTGTTCCCCTATCTGCATGAAATATGTGGAGAGAAAAGTCCTGGAAGCAGCACTTTTTTTCTCCATATTTTTTGAGTGGAAACCACATGGACCCCATTATAGTCTATTGAGTCCATGGGTTTCCTTAGCTAACTGTATGGACATGTTGATCCAGGGTTTTTATACTGACTGCCAGATTGGAGTTGGGAAGAATTTTTTTCCCCTGAAATGGGGCAATTGGCATGAGCCTCATGAGTTTTTTTTGCCTTCCCCTGTATCAACACTGTAGGGGATTGTAGGGTTATAGGTTGGACTTGATGGACTGATGTCTTCATTCAACCTCATCTACTATGTAACTATGTAACCGCTTTTTTTTACGTAGGGATGTATAGAGGGTAAACCCACAGGAGTTGCGCTTCCCAACAATGAAACACTTTGTTGAATGTCCTTTGTAGTGGTGGCGCTTTTTGTATGTAGATAGGTTTCTGTTCCGGGGTCCATTTTGGCCATGGACACCTAGGTTTCTTAACTGGTTGAACAGTGAAGATATTGAGCATACAAAATATTCAAGACATGTTGGGTCTGCGAGTATGGGGTCTGGTGACAAGGGACTGCCTGTTAAGCCCTATTTCCCACTAGCTAGCCTGGAGAGTTGAAGGTCTTCTATCACTAGCTATAGACAACCTGACTGAATCTAGAACTCACTGGCTAGAGGCTATGTTTTCTAGCAACCATTACATTCCACTCATCTTCTAGAAACCCAAGGCAGAAGCCAATCCTGTTTGCACAGTAATGCAGAAATTAACTCCATGGTGTCCAGTGTAAAGCAGGAAATTGCCAATAGCTGCCATCAGAACAATGAAAAACAGAATAAAACACCACAAAAGATTTCGGGGAATATTTATAAAGCTCAACGCTTTTCTGTCTATATTTGTGTCAAAATATATGGCGCACAGCAATTATGACATATTTATATTTATGGTGTGCACCAGAAAGAACAAAAAAATACAACTGGCTCAGCACTTTTGGGAAATGTGCCCCAGAATGGGTGTGGATTGGAAGTGTCTAACAAATATGGCACAGATTTTCTTGTGCAAAGTAGACAGTTTAAAATGGTGTAAACTTATGAATTTACGACAATTTACTTTGTGCGCCATAAATTCCCATCGCGCACCACATATTTGTCTCCTCAATAAACGGGAGATGATTTGTGTCTTATTACTTTGTGCCAAATATTGTTAGGTTTTTATAGGTGCGCCTAATGTTTGTTCTTTACAGCATGCAAGTTAAGAATTTTGTCTGTATGTTTTGCAACAAATATTTGTCTCATGGTGAAGCTCAACACATTTGGTCGGCTGATATGAGTCAGAATTTTGAAGGTCTAACAACACTCCATATTTATGAAGGTCCGTACAACAGATGTATAAATATGTCTAAAAATACGAAAAAGATTTGTAGTTTAAGACAAAGCTTGACAGTATTGATAAATGTGGCCCATTGTGTGTTAAAAACACAGGTGAAGGGGGCCACACGGTGGCTCAGTGGCTAGCACTGGATTCCTGGTGTTCAAATCCCGCCAAGGGCATAAAACCATCTGCAAGGAGTTTGTATGTTCTCCCCGTGTTTGCATGGATTTCCATCCCATATTCCAAAAGACATACTGATAGGGAAAAATGTACATTTTGAGCTCTATGTGGGGCTCACAATCTACATTTAAAAAAAAAACGAAAAAAAAAACAAAACACAGGTGAGTCCATAGCAGTGACCCTTCTGGGGGACACTGCACTGAATGTACTGAGTAATGGCCTGAAATGGTTCGGCACTGCTGCTCCCATTCCCTAAATGGAAACTGCAGGACAATAACTTTCCAACCCAAAACACATCATTGGTGGGGCTCCTGAGAATGGACCACCCATTGATCTGATGTAGATGACCTATCCTAAGGATCGGATATCAGTATAAATATCCTGGAAAATCGAGGAAATAATCATGGAGACGTTATTCATTAGTCACAATTCACTACTTATTAATGTGGTCCTAATATTGTAGATCACAACTATACAAGTGGAGTAGCTATAAAATAAGCATCAATATTAATGTTAAGTTATTAGTAGAAGTGGCTAAAATGCAAGTTACATAGGATGTCAATCCTATCCATGTGTGGTATTATGTTGGTATTGTATATATAATGGTGGACACTGGGGTAGAGTACTGTGTGGCAATGGGCATAATGGGTTGGGCTTGGGCATAAAACTCCAGGCATTTTGAGCCTACAGGTAACATAGATGTAAATCCTACACCGTAGATAATGTTAAAATTCTCTGAAGAAATGTCTTCACTCTTCTCCAAAAGGATCAACTGTTTTCTTAAATAATTTGTTACATAGTAATTTGTATTATGTGTGCTAGGATGAATAAGAAATAATAAGTCTTACTTTGTTTGAGGCGGCAGCATTTCAGCTTGTCAGATGGTGAAACATTCTAAAACCTTTTAGCCCTTTGTAACATTTTGTTTTATTCTCTTTCATCAATGCAAATTTGCAAGTTCCTAGGATCACAAAAGGGCTTTTATGTTTTCCCAAATGTCTCATCACTCATGCATCATTAGTGTGCAAGAAATGTTCTATTTTACAATAATATCCATGCTGAGCGCCAGTGATATAGTACAAAAAATATCTACCAGTCATTATTAAAGAAACATTCCCATTAAAATATTTTCCAGATATTTTTTGCATTTTCCCTGTCACTGTCCTATTCCCTCACCTTGATAATTGATTTTCTACCACACCCATCTCCTTCACCTTGGCTTCCCTCTTCTCCTCCTCTAATAGTTAATTTTAGCCTTACCCTGTGATTGACAGCCTATCAAGTCCAAGACGGGTTCTTCCTCCCTATTTATTCTTCGCACACATTTACATGAGTGCTTGCTATTGCCCTGTGGGTGCTGGCGTTACTCTTGCTTATCTGTTACCTGAACTATTATTATTGATCTTTGGCTTTACCTTTGACTACTCTCTTGGATTATGATTTTGTACTGCGTTGCTCGACTGTTACCGGACCCTTGGCTAGCTGACCTCCCATTGTTGTTGTTTGCCTTATCTGAATTCTGTCTTGTCACATATTTAGGAAGGGCTTGTCGACCAGTTGTCACTTATTGATTGGGATAGGACCAGCAAGCAGGAAGGGACAGTGGGGGGTTTCAGCTTAGGGCTCACTGTCTATTGTGCCCCTCCCCCCAGGGTTCATCAGTACTTGGGAATTGCTGCTCTAGCAAATCCCTTAAATTTCTATTGTCAGATTGTCTTTTTGGGTACTATGTCATCTTCTGGAGACTGCAACTGCTGGCCATCTTTGCAGGAGAACAGTGTCCTAAAGAGGACCTTTCATGAGTTGGGGCACATGCAGTTTTATATACCGCTGGAAAGCCGACAGTGCGCTGAATTCAGTGCACTGTCGGCTTTCATGATCTGTGCCCCAGGTGAAGAGCTATCGGTGCCAGTACTGTAGTTCTTCACAGTCAGAAGGGCGTTCCTGACAGTCAGTCAGGAACGTCCTCCTTCACAGCAGCGGCTATAGCACTGTACTGTGTGAACAGGGAGGAACGCCCCCCCTCCCCCAAGTACTTATCCATAGACGGGTTCCTCACCGCTGTCACAGTACAGCGCTATAGGCACTGCTGTGTAAGAGGACGTTCCTGATAGACTGTCAGGAACGCCCTTCTGACTGTGAAGAGCTACAGTACCGGTACCAATCGCTCTTCACCCAGGGCACAGATCGTGAAAGCCGAATTCAGCGCACTGTCGGCTTTCCAGCAGTATATAAAACCGCATGTGCCCCAACTCATGAAAGGTTCCTCTTTAAAGGCCATGTTTGCCCCACTAAGAATTTGGAAATAAGTTTTCCTAGATGATAAAAGGAAAACTGCTCTAGTTGCACCTATTGGAAGGCAGCTTCCTACAAGTCAATCCCTGTCTTTCAAACATGTATTTTCACAGGCCTTGGTATATTATTTGTATGTGGTTTTTTGGAAGTAGATACATTGATCATTGAACTTCTGATTTTGCATTCATCTGGATCTAGGGAGCTAAAACTTCACTACATAATTACTTTATGTCTATGAAAATTTTATTCTGGTTACCAGGCATCCTGTTCTTCAGAGAACAAGAAAGGGTAGATCAGTGGGATATCAGTATGAGTTTAATTGCAGAAAGCAGCGACATCTGCGTATGATATAGAACTGTATGACACGGTAGACTTGTAAGTCTGATTTCAACTCTGTATGACCTTTTATATATTTTATTCCTTCTTAAACAAGTGTCAGAACTTTCTACTTATCAAAAGGATTATAATGCACAGATAGAAGTAAGCTGCATACGTCTTAAAAGCATTACTACATAAATGCTAAACTATAACTCTAAGATTCCCAAATTTGTAAACTGTGCTTTCACTGCACACCACTTGCCAATGCATTCGGTAGTCCATTTGGGAGGGGTCCCCATGTGGACTCCCCCCCCCCCCCCCCGAACTGATTAACGACGCAGATGTGAATGAGGCCTAAATCAGATTGATCGGAGCCTTCCCTACAGCCCCAGACATCAGACTTTAACCTACCCATTAGACTCCTTCACCTAGAAGTGTACGCTGCTAAAAATGGATAAAAAATAAAGTACCTGGATCTCCACAAGGGATTTTATCATAAAGACCACACAGATTTGTGACAGGTACACAATAAATGGTACACTCAGTGTTCACAAGGATGCAGGGCATAGAAAATATTCTACAACAATATACACAATATAACTATTTATTTTTAAGTAATATATGTTTAATCCCTGCATATACACATACTAAGCAAGCAAGTGGTGTCATCTGACAGGATGGTGCTCTGCTCATAATTTCATTTCATTTCATTATCTGCAAAAAAAAACCTGCATGTCATTGCCGGGGGAGGAAGCTATATGTTCATCCACATATAATGAGCGGCTTCCTGAAAACTCTCTATTACATCTTTATTACATCCTACGCAACTAGCGTTGTACATTACACTGGACATAATGGACTGTCCAGTTTATAATATTAGACAGCTGTGAATAAATATATATTGCATCAAATTCCACATTGTCAATAAAATACCTGCCATGTCGGATGAGATGTTGTGTATACTGATGGCAATTCATCAAATAGCAGTGCAATGAAAAAGTGCAAGAGTGGACACATTGTATACGGCCTTGGAAAAATGTGGCTGAAAATTGACTGGTATTCTAGGCAACTCTTTATATAGTTTGCTCTAGTTTTGATAAATCTATTATTTGTACTGTATATGTGGCAAAGATTTAATGGTTTGAGTACATAAAAGCCAGATCACAGCCATGAACAGGAAGAGGAACAGCCATACAGGTAGAGGCATCCACAAAGTGGATCACTATCTGACTTCAAGCAGCCAATGGGAAAATCTGGCACAGTAAAAAACACTGTATGCCGGGGAGGCCTAAGCCAGTCCAGGACAAGCTGTTCTGGACTGGCTTAGCGTCACCGTCTCGGCAGCCCGGCACGGGAAGCGAGCAGTGGATTGGGGAGGCCCTGTGGATGCAGCGCTGCTCCACCCGCCTCCCCTCACGCTCAGGCAGAGAGCAGGGCCCCTCCCTGCCTGCTAATGCCACCCTGTCCGCTCCGCCCCCTTCGTTCCGCCCCACCCCCTCCTCCCGGGGGGGAAGGGGGGGCTTTCTGTCGTCCGCCTCAGGCAGCATAAAAGCTAGGTTCACCCGTGTGTACGTTACACATATATATTTATCCTTATTACTGAATGGCAGACACAAAAACTGAATACATTTCAGTGGAGTTTGTAGAGCAATAGGTTAATAGGAATACACAGTATGATCAACTAAAAAGAAAAAGAGCAAGACAGAATGAACCAAAGGAAAAGTGTCTTTGTTGTGAAATGAACTGTCTCCCTTTAGTGTAGATGAGGAGGACATTTTCTCCTCCTCCCTTTCCCCTCTCCATAGAGTTCTATATTCGATCAGGGACAGAAAGTGACAGTGACACAAATAAATGAAGAAACAGACACTTTTCTTATATAAAGTATATTATGAATTGTTACTTTCTCCTGAACTATAGAGTTCTGAAAAAAAAAAGTTTAGATTTTAACTTAGTTTAGGTTTGGTTAAGGGCTTCAATTTTTCATGAAAATAATTCAATACAATATCACAACATGCTATTAAGACTCTTGACAGGCTGCAATTTCCAAAACAACCATGGGAGGCACAAATGGATATATATATACTCACCGGCCACTTTATTAGGTACACCATGCTAGTAACGGGTTGGACCCCCCTTTGCCTTCAGAACTGCCTCAATTCTTCGTGGCATAGATTCAACAAGGTGCTGGAAGCATTCCTCAGAGATTTTGGTCCATATTGACATGATGGCATCACACAGTTGCCGCAGATTTGTCAGCTGCACATCCATGATGCGAATCTCCCGTTCCACCACATCCCAAAGATGCTCTATTGGATTGAGATCTGGTGACTGTGGAGGCCATTGGAGTACAGTGAACTCATTGTCATGTTCAAGAAACCAGTCTGAGATGATTCCAGCTTTATGACATGGCGCATTATCCTGCTGAAAGTAGCCATCAGATGTTGGGTACATTGTGGTCATAAAGGGATGGACATGGTCAGCAACAATACTCAGGTAGGCTTTGGCGTTGCAACGATGCTCAATTGGTACCAAGGGGCCCAAAGAGTGCCAAGAAAATATTCCCCACACCATGACACCACCACCACCAGTCTGAACCGTTGATACAAGGCAGGATGGATCCATGCTTTCATGTTGTTGACGCCAAATTCTGACCCTACCATCCGAATGTCGCAGCAGAAATCGAGACTCATCAGACCAGGCAACGTTTTTCCAATCTTCAATTGTCCAATTTCGATGAGCTTGTGCAAATTGTAGCCTCAGTTTCCTGTTCTTAGCTGAAAGGAGTGGCACCCGGTGTGGTCTTCTGCTGCTGTAGCCCATCTGCCTCAAAGTTCGACGTACTGTGCGTTCAGAGATGCTCTTCTGGCTACCTTGGTTGTAACGGGTGGCTATTTGAGTCACTGTTGCCTTTCTATCAGCTCGAACCAGTCTGGCCATTCTCCTCTGACCTCTGGCATCAACAACGCATTTCCGCCCACAGAACTGCCGCTCACTGGATGTTTTTTCTTTTTCGGACCATTCTCTGTAAAACCTAGAGATGGTTGTGCGTGAAAATCCCAGTAGATCAGTAGTTTCTGAAATACTCAGACCAGCCCTTCTGGCACCAACAACCATGCCACGTTCAAAGGCACTCAAATCACCTTTCTTCCCCATACTGATGCTCGGTTTGAACTGCAGGAGATTGTCTTGACCATGTCTACATGCCTAAATGCACTGAGTTGCCGCCATGTGATTGGCTGATTAGAAATTAAGTGTTAACGAGCAGTTGGACAGGTGTACCTAATAAAGTGGCCGGTGAGTGTATATATATATATATATATATATATATATATATATATATATAATATAAATTAGTACTATAATATCAAAAAAATCATGTTTTTAAAAGCAGTATTTTGACATGCAGTATCTGCCAGAGACAGATGCTTTTCTTCCTTTTCCACCGCCAGTATTTTCACTGCAGTCTAACCGTGACACAATGTAAATGCAGTGCATCAGTATTCCGTCATGGCATCCCGCTCCTGATTAGGCCTTAATCAATGGGCCTACTCAGGAGGGAGTCTCGAGCTGCATCCTGCTGCGATCTCTGCCTTCCATTGAAAACAATGGGAGGAATCTGCTCTGGATTTGGGGACGAAATCCACCCCCAAATCCGCTGCAAATCCTCTGCGTGAACAGACCCTTATAGTTTTACTTTCACTTTTGTTTCTTTGTAAATACTATTTTTTTTTTCTTTTAAATGTAGATTGTGAGCCCCACATAGAGCTCACAATGTACATTTTTTCCCTATCAGTATGTCTTTTTGGAGTATGGGATGGAAATCCATGCAGACACGGGGAGAACATACAAACTCCTTGCAGATGGTTTTTTGCCCTTGGCAGGATTTGAACCGAGGACTCCAGCACTGCAAGGCTGCAGTGCTAAGCACTGAGCCACCGTGTGGCCCCTCTTTGTAAATACTATTAACATGTTAAAAAAGTAATAAAATACTGTAAAGTAACATATGAAAAATAATCTATAATAATACATAAATAAAATAAACAACATAAATAGATCTTTTACCAATATTTTTTTCAGAAAAAGAATAACAAAATAGCCATACTATAAAAATAAAACATTGTTCATACTGCATGACGAACACTGCAAAACAGTTAAGAGTAAAAAAAAAAACCGACATCACAATGCTTCAAAAAACTTTTAAAAAAACAAACCTTCATTAACCCTATATATTACCAAGAGAAACAATAGCTGATCCTACAAAAAACTGTCCCCAATCCAGCTGTGATGAAGGAAAAATAAATTTTTGACTCTCAGAATACTAAAATTATATTTGGCAAATAAGTGATTTTATTGGGCAAAAGTAAATATAAAAAACCTATACAAACTTGATATAGATAACATATAAACATGTTATTTATGATGCCCGGTGCACTACACAAAGTTTAGAACAAAAAAAAGGGGGCAAAACTTCCTTTTTTTTTCCCCCATCCCACTAAGAAAGTGTTAATACAATTTGATCAATGAGCTAAATGTTTCCCAAAATGGCGCAATAGAAAATGAAAACTTGTGAAAAAAAAACAATTCTTCCTATGGCTATGTCAACACTGAAATAAAATGTGACGATGGACAATAACAAAATAGGACTGTGTCTATAAGTATCAAACTAGGCCGTACTCGTAATGGGATAAAAACACATGCAGAGAGAACCCAGCTCGAAACGGTTCAAAAAACCCAATATCCATTATGTACAGTACAATAAACCAGTATTCGTGCGATATCCTGTCTTCTCATTCCCATTTTATGTCTAAGTTCGCTACACAAAGAATATAAGACAATATAATAATAACTGTGATATAAAAAAAACCCCTCAATTTAACATTTTTTTTTTTAATATTATTTTTTATTTTATGTTGAGTAACGGTTACATTTACCTTCTGCATCCTCAAAATCCCAGGTGCCTTTAACTTGTGAGAAACACCACAATGTCTCCTGGGTAAAGTTCTCAAATCCTAAAAAGAAGACACCATGTCTTAGACATATAGATTATGGTATATTGCAGGATATTTGTAGCAAAGCCTAGAATACTCACCAGACAGCATGCCTCATATATGATATGGTAATTCTCTGGAGAATAGTAATCCCGCTAGAGTCGGAGTGTCTCTATTCCCTATTTGACTGCTTTTTTTGTATGCTGCCTGAGCACAATGTTAGCTTCATTTAAGACGGTTCAATAGGAGTCAGTCTCCTGCACATCAGTGAAAGCATCTCTGAGAAGTATGAAGGCCTGTAGTCACATTACTCATAACTGCAAATATGTCACAGAATACTAATCTAATGCCGTGAAGAAAAAAACCTACATTAAAAATATATCCCAAAACAGCCAGAGGCTCAGGCTTTCTTTATTAGCATTTATCTAAACACACATAATACCCAAGTGATGAATTAATACAGATTAGATGATTTTATTATAAATATGCAATGCCCGATACACAAAACGGATTGGCTATTGTGTGTAATGCTGGAGGCTGAAGTAGGAATCCCATTTATATAGTTTATCTCACTGCTAACAGGCAGAGCAGAATAAACATTTTAGGGCTAATCTACTAGTACTATATAAAGCTAAGATGCGTTGCAGAAATGATTTTTTTTTTTTTTTTTGCAGATTTTGTTGTTTAGTCGCAGCATCATTTTATAATGCACAATATCACATCTTAAAGGGTTTTTTCTGGGCAAAAAAATAATTTATCAAAAAAGGTCTGTTAGTGCTATTAATAGATTAATAAGTGCACCCAAATACCTTGCAATGTTTTGAGTGATTTCTGGGTTTCTCTGTGAGTTCCTGAAATCTTGTGCATTTGTTTACAGGGGAGCTTCCTGTTCTGTGTTTTCTTATAACTACCATGATGCTTTGGGCTTCACTCAGACCTAACTAACACCACCCCCCTTTTCTCACTCACTCCCCCTGTCCCTTTCTTACTTCCTCCCCCTCCCTTTCTCACTCACAACCTCTCCCTGTTTCCCTAAGTAGCCCATACACTACTAGCCCTTCCTATCTAACTCAACTCAACCCTCCACCACTCCATCATACTTACCTGTTTTCCGGTCCAGACCTTCTGGATATGGGATGTCATTTCTTCTTGGTCTTCGCCTGCACAATAGAGTCAAAGTGCCTGCCCAAAAGAAGTGTCATCCCTTGGCCAGAAGTTCCAGATTGGAAGACAGGTAAGTATGAAGGGGAGGAGGGGGGTGTTAGTATTAGTGACATTCTGTTTCCGCCTTTCCGGAAACAGAACATCGAGGGAGAATTGGAAAATTTACCTAGAGTGGTCACATGATTGCCTTGGTGATCTAGGTAAGGGCAAGTTCACACGGAGTATACACGTGTCAGAATGTGAGCGCTCAAAACTGACCGAATTCATGTCAATGTATCGTTACAGGCGTTATACACCCGTAACGATACATTGAAATGAATGGGATCGGTTTTGAGCCCTCACATTCTAACACTTGTATACGTGCCAGAATGCGCACCGTTAACTCCGTGTGAACTCTCCCTAAATATATATGAAATATCAATTTATCCCAAACACCTTTTAAACTATGTCTTGATTTCGGCTAGTCCCGCTACTTTTTCTAACCCCACCTTCTCGTTGGACAAGGCAGAGAAAACAGTGAAAATATTGTGGTATAAAGAATGTATGTGGTTTTATTCTGGTGCATCTTAGCCTGTAAATCTCCAACATCTGAGAACTCCAGAGATGAGCTATTCCAGGACAGAGCGGCTCCCTGTATATACACATGCTAGGAGCCTCGCTACTCACTCTCCACACAAGTTGTAGCCGTGAGTTCGGGTACTGCAGTGCTGCCATATTGAAGTATATGAGACGGTGCTCCAGTACCAAAACCAGCCAATTATGAGTAAACAACATGGCTCCCGGCAGAGCAGTGAAGTCCTAGAGGACTGTCTCAGCTGTCGAACCCTAATAGATGTAATATTAGCGGCCTACCTTAAGGATTAGAAAATGGAATACCCCTTTAAAACAATGAGGAAACAGTAATTGCATAAATGTCCTGTATACTGCAGATATAATACAGTAAAATACACAGCATGCGCTAACCTGTTACTACTGTAATATTTTATGCACATAGATAGCCATTACATTCTTAGCACCATTTTTGCAGTATGATGTGTTACAAAATAGCTGCTGTCATAGAAAGTGAATATTAATGTAATACTGCTATGTCTGCAGCTTTATCATTCTATATCAAGGGCTGTGAAGATTGGGATATACATTATAATTAAATAAGCTATCACAGATTTCTGGAAGTACACCATTCATCTGAATGGAACATGCAGATATCCCGGTATTTCTTGCCAAAACAACCCCATTCACATGAATGGAACTGATTTTTAGTTGTTGAAATTTCTGCAACAAATTTGCCACTTGTGAACTGTCTTCACTACAGGATCTACTGATAGAAATCCAAAGCTGGCACTTTTGCGTGTAAAGTGCAGTGGATTCACAAGGACATTAGCACTAGAGATGAGCGAACAGTGTTCTATCGAACTCATGTTCGATCGGATATTAGGCTGTTCGGCATGTTCGAATCGAATCGAACACCGCGTGGTAAAGTGCGCCATTACTCGATTCCCCTCCCACCTTCCCTGGCGCCTTTTTTGCTCCAATAACAGCGCAGGGTAGGTGGGACAGGAACTACGACACCGGTGACGTTGAAAAAAGTAGGCAAAACCCATTGGCTGCCGAAAACATGTGACCTCTAATTTAAAAGAACAGCGCCGCCCAGCTTCGCGTCATTCTGAGCTTGCAATTCACCGAGGACGGAGGTTTCCGTCCAGTTAGCTAGGGGTTAGATTCTGGGTAGGCAGGGACAGGCTAGGATAGGAAGGAGAAGACAACCAACAGCTCTTATAAGAGCTAAATTCCAGGGAGAAGCTTGTCAGTGTAACGTGGCACTGACGGGCTCAATCGCCGCAACCCAGCTTTCCCAGGATCCTGAATGGAATACACTGTCAGTGTATTCCCGTATACCCGATATATACCCCCGATACCCGTTCCAACGGTGTGCCCCCCCACCTTCACCCCAGAAATACCCTGCAAGTCCCCTAGCAATAGAATTGGGGCTATATACACCCACAATTTTTACTACTGGTATACAGTGCCATTGTCTGACTGGGAATTCAAAGAATATATTGGGAATACAAATACCCTCATTTCTTGCTACTGCCATATAGTGCCAGTTTCTGACTGGTAATTCAAAGAATATATTGGGGTTACGTGCACCCACAATTTTTACTACTGGTATACAGTGCCATTGTCTGACTGGGAATTCAAAGAATATATTGGGAATACAAATACCCTCATTTCTTGCTACTGCCATATAGTGCCAGTGTCTGACTGGGAATTCAAAGAATATATTGGGGTTACGTGCACCCACAATTTTTACTACTGGTATACAGTGCCATTGTCTGACTGGGAATTCAAAGAGTATATTGGGAATACAAATACCCTCATTTCTTGCTACTGCCATATAGTGCCAGTTTCTGACTGGGAATTCAAAGAATATATTGGGGTTACGTGCACCCACAATTTTTACTACTGGTATACAGTGCCATTGTCTGACTGGGAATTCAAAGAATATATTGGGGTTATAAATACCCTCATTTCTTGCTACTGCCATATAGTGCCAGTTTCTGACTGGTAATTCAAAGAATATATTGGGGTTACGTGCACCCACAATTTTTACTACTGGTATACAGTGCCATTGTCTGACTGGGAATTCAAAGAGTATATTGGGAATACAAATACCCTCATTTCTTGCTACTGCCATATAGTGCCAGTGTCTGACTGGGAATTCAAAGAATATATTGGGGTTACGTGCACCCACAATTTTTACTACTGGTATACAGTGCCATTGTCTGACTGGGAATTCAAAGAGTATATTGGGAATACAAATACCCTCATTTCTTGCTACTGCCATATAGTGCCAGTTTCTGACTGGGAATTCAAAGAATATATTGGGGTTACGTGCACCCACAATTTTTACTACTGGTATACAGTGCCATTGTCTGACTGGGAATTCAAAGAGTATATTGGGAATACAAATACCCTCATTTCTTGCTACTGCCATATAGTGCCAGTTTCTGACTGGGAATTCAAAGAATATATTGGGGTTACGTGCACCCACAATTTTTACTACTGGTATACAGTGCCATTGTCTGACTGGGAATTCAAAGAGTATATTGGGAATACAAATACCCTCATTTCTTGCTACTGCCATATAGTGCCAGTTTCTGACTGGGAATTCAAAGAATATATTGGGGTTACGTGCACCCACAATTTTTACTACTGGTATACAGTGCCATTGTCTGACTGGGAATTCAAAGAATATATTGGGGTTATAAATACCCTCATTTCTTGCTACTGCCATATAGTGCCAGTTTCTGACTGGTAATTCAAAGAATATATTGGGGTTACGTGCACCCACAATTTTTACTACTGGTATACAGTGCCATTGTCTGACTGGGAATTCAAAGAGTATATTGGGAATACAAATACCCTCATTTCTTGCTACTGCCATATAGTGCCAGTTTCTGACTGGGAATTCAAAGAATATATTGGGGTTACGTGCACCCACAATTTTTACTACTGGTATACAGTGCCATTGTCTGACTGGGAATTCAAAGAGTATATTGGGAATACAAATACCCTCATTTCTTGCTACTGCCATATAGTGCCAGTTTCTGACTGGGAATTCAAAGAATATATTGGGGTTACGTGCACCCACAATTTTTACTACTGGTATACAGTGCCATTGTCTGACTGGGAATTCAAAGAGTATATTGGGAATACAAATACCCTCATTTCTTGCTACTGCCATATAGTGCCAGTTTCTGACTGGGAATTCAAAGAATATATTGGGGTTACGTGCACCCACAATTTTTACTACTGGTATACAGTGCCATTGTCTGACTGGGAATTCAAAGAATATATTGGGGTTATAAATACCCTCATTTCTTGCTACTGCCATATAGTGCCAGTTTCTGACTGGGAATTCAAAGAATATATTGGGGTTACGTGCACCCACAATTTTTACTACTGGTATACAGTGCCATTGTCTGACTGGGAATTCAAAGAATATATTGGGGTTATAAATACCCTCATTTCTTGCTACTGCCATATAGTGCCAGTTTCTGACTGGTAATTCAAAGAATATATTGGGGTTACGTGCACCCACAATTTTTACTACTGGTATACAGTGCCATTGTCTGACTGGGAATTCAAAGAGTATATTGGGAATACAAATACCCTCATTTCTTGCTACTGCCATATAGTGCCAGTGTCTGACTGGGAATTCAAAGAATATATTGGGGTTACGTGCACCCACAATTTTTACTACTGGTATACAGTGCCATTGTCTGACTGGGAATTCAAAGAGTATATTGGGAATACAAATACCCTCATTTCTTGCTACTGCCATATAGTGCCAGTTTCTGACTGGGAATTCAAAGAATATATTGGGGTTACGTGCACCCACAATTTTTACTACTGGTATACAGTGCCATTGTCTGACTGGGAATTCAAAGAGTATATTGGGAATACAAATACCCTCATTTCTTGCTACTGCCATATAGTGCCAGTTTCTGACTGGGAATTCAAAGAATATATTGGGGTTACGTGCACCCACAATTTTTACTACTGGTATACAGTGCCATTGTCTGACTGGGAATTCAAAGAGTATATTGGGAATACAAATACCCTCATTTCTTGCTACTGCCATATAGTGCCAGTTTCTGACTGGGAATTCAAAGAATATATTGGGGTTACGTGCACCCACAATTTTTACTACTGGTATACAGTGCCATTGTCTGACTGGGAATTCAAAGAGTATATTGGGAATACAAATACCCTCATTTCTTGCTACTGCCATATAGTGCCAGTTTCTGACTGGGAATTCAAAGAATATATTGGGGTTACGTGCACCCACAATTTTTACTACTGGTATACAGTGCCATTGTCTGACTGGGAATTCAAAGAGTATATTGGGAATACAAATACCCTCATTTCTTGCTACTGCCATATAGTGCCAGTTTCTGACTGGGAATTCAAAGAATATATTGGGGTTACGTGCACCCACAATTTTTACTACTGGTATACAGTGCCATTGTCTGACTGGGAATTCAAAGAGTATATTGGGAATACAAATACCCTCATTTCTTGCTACTGCCATATAGTGCCAGTTTCTGACTGGGAATTCAAAGAATATATTGGGGTTACGTGCACCCACAATTTTTACTACTGGTATACAGTGCCATTGTCTGACTGGGAATTCAAAGAATATATTGGGGTTATAAATACCCTCATTTCTTGCTACTGCCATATAGTGCCAGTTTCTGACTGGGAATTCAAAGAATATATTGGGGTTACGTGCACCCACAATTTTTACTACTGGTATACAGTGCCATTGTCTGACTGGGAATTCAAAGAATATATTGGGGTTATAAATACCCTCATTTCTTGCTACTGCCATATAGTGCCAGTTTCTGACTGGTAATTCAAAGAATATATTGGGGTTACGTGCACCCACAATTTTTACTACTGGTATACAGTGCCATTGTCTGACTGGGAATTCAAAGAGTATATTGGGAATACAAATACCCTCATTTCTTGCTACTGCCATATAGTGCCAGTGTCTGACTGGGAATTCAAAGAATATATTGGGGTTACGTGCACCCACAATTTTTACTACTGGTATACAGTGCCATTGTCTGACTGGGAATTCAAAGAGTATATTGGGAATACAAATACCCTCATTTCTTGCTACTGCCATATAGTGCCAGTTTCTGACTGGGAATTCAAAGAATATATTGGGGTTACGTGCACCCACAATTTTTACTACTGGTATACAGTGCCATTGTCTGACTGGGAATTCAAAGAGTATATTGGGAATACAAATACCCTCATTTCTTGCTACTGCCATATAGTGCCAGTTTCTGACTGGGAATTCAAAGAATATATTGGGGTTACGTGCACCCACAATTTTTACTACTGGTATACAGTGCCATTGTCTGACTGGGAATTCAAAGAGTATATTGGGAATACAAATACCCTCATTTCTTGCTACTGCCATATAGTGCCAGTTTCTGACTGGGAATTCAAAGAATATATTGGGGTTACGTGCACCCACAATTTTTACTACTGGTATACAGTGCCATTGTCTGACTGGGAATTCAAAGAATATATTGGGGTTATAAATACCCTCATTTCTTGCTACTGCCATATAGTGCCAGTTTCTGACTGGGAATTCAAAGAATATATTGGGGTTACGTGCACCCACAATTTTTACTACTGGTATACAGTGCCATTGTCTGACTGGGAATTCAAAGAGTATATTGGGAATACAAATACCCTCATTTCTTGCTACTGCCATATAGTGCCAGTTTCTGACTGGGAATTCAAAGAATATATTGGGGTTACGTGCACCCACAATTTTTACTACTGGTATACAGTGCCATTGTCTGACTGGGAATTCAAAGAGTATATTGGGAATACAAATACCCTCATTTCTTGCTACTGCCATATAGTGCCAGTTTCTGACTGGGAATTCAAAGAATATATTGGGGTTACGTGCACCCACAATTTTTACTACTGGTATACAGTGCCATTGTCTGACTGGGAATTCAAAGAGTATATTGGGAATACAAATACCCTCATTTCTTGCTACTGCCATATAGTGCCAGTGTCTGACTGGGAATTCAAAGAATATATTGGGGTTACGTGCACCCACAATTTTTACTACTGGTATACAGTGCCATTGTCTGACTGGGAATTGAAAGAGTATATTGGGAATACAAATACCCTCATTTCTTGCTACTGCCATATAGTGCCAGTTTCTGACTGGGAATTCAAAGAATATATTGGGGTTACGTGCACCCACAATTTTTACTACTGGTATACAGTGCCATTGTCTGACTGGGAATTCAAAGAGTATATTGGGAATACAAATACCCTCATTTCTTGCTACTGCCATATAGTGCCAGTTTCTGACTGGGAATTCAAAGAATATATTGGGGTTACGTGCACCCACAATTTTTACTACTGGTATACAGTGCCATTGTCTGACTGGGAATTCAAAGAATATATTGGGGTTATAAATACCCTCATTTCTTGCTACTGCCATATAGTGCCAGTTTCTGACTGGGAATTCAAAGAATATATTGGGGTTACGTGCACCCACAATTTTTACTACTGGTATACAGTGCCATTGTCTGACTGGGAATTCAAAGAGTATATTGGGAATACAAATACCCTCATTTCTTGCTACTGCCATATAGTGCCAGTTTCTGACTGGGAATTCAAAGAATATATTGGGGTTACGTGCACCCACAATTTTTACTACTGGTATACAGTGCCATTGTCTGACTGGGAATTCAAAGAGTATATTGGGAATACAAATACCCTCATTTCTTGCTACTGCCATATAGTGCCAGTTTCTGACTGGGAATTCAAAGAATATATTGGGGTTACGTGCACCCACAATTTTTACTACTGGTATACAGTGCCATTGTCTGACTGGGAATTCAAAGAGTATATTGGGAATACAAATACCCTCATTTCTTGCTACTGCCATATAGTGCCAGTTTCTGACTGGGAATTCAAAGAATATATTGGGGTTACGTGCACCCACAATTTTTACTACTGGTATACAGTGCCATTGTCTGACTGGGAATTCAAAGAATATATTGGGGTTATAAATACCCTCATTTCTTGCTACTGCCATATAGTGCCAGTTTCTGACTGGGAATTCAAAGAATATATTGGGGTTACGTGCACCCACAATTTTTACTACTGGTATACAGTGCCATTGTCTGACTGGGAATTCAAAGAATATATTGGGGTTATAAATACCCTCATTTCTTGCTACTGCCATATAGTGCCAGTTTCTGACTGGTAATTCAAAGAATATATTGGGGTTACGTGCACCCACAATTTTTACTACTGGTATACAGTGCCATTGTCTGACTGGGAATTCAAAGAATATATTGGGAATACAAATACCCTCATTTCTTGCTACTGCCATATAGTGCCAGTGTCTGACTGGGAATTCAAAGAATATATTGGGGTTACGTGCACCCACAATTTTTACTACTGGTATACAGTGCCATTGTCTGACTGGGAATTCAAAGAGTATATTGGGAATACAAATACCCTCATTTCTTGCTACTGCCATATAGTGCCAGTTTCTGACTGGGAATTCAAAGAATATATTGGGGTTACGTGCACCCACAATTTTTACTACTGGTATACAGTGCCATTGTCTGACTGGGAATTCAAAGAATATATTGGGAATACAAATACCCTCATTTCTTGCTACTGCCATATAGTGCCAGTGTCTGACTGGGAATTCAAAGAATATATTGGGGTTACGTGCACCCACAATTTTTACTACTGGTATACAGTGCCATTGTCTGACTGGGAATTCAAAGAATATATTGGGAATACAAATACCCTCATTTCTTGCTACTGCCATATAGTGCCAGTGTCTGACTGGGAATTCAAAGAATATATTGGGGTTACGTGCACCCACAATTTTTACTACTGGTATACAGTGCCAATTTCTAACTAGGAATTCAAAATGCGCAAGGCTCCCGGAAAGGGACGTGGACGAGGCCGTGGGCGAGGTCGGGGGAATGGTTCTGGGGAGCAAGGTAGCAGTGAAGCCACAGGGCGTCCCGTGCCTACTCCTGTGGGGCAGCAAGCATTGCGCCACTCCACAGTGCCAGGGTTGCTTGCCACATTAACTAAACTGCAGGGTACAAACCTTAGTAGGCCCGAGAACCAGGAACAGGTCTTGCAATGGCTGTCAGAGAACGCTTACAGCACATTGTCCAGCAGCCAGTCAGACTCTGCCTCCTCTCCTCCTATTACCCAACAGTCTTGTCTTCCTTCCTCCCAAAATTCCGAAGCTTTACAGAACAATAACCCAAACTGTCCCTGCTCCCCAGAGCTGTTCTCCGCTCCTTTCATTGTCCCTCAACCTGCCTCTCCACGTCACGATTCCACGAACCTAACAGAGGAGCATCTGTATCCAGATGCTCAAACACTAGAGTCTCCTCCATCTCCGTTCGATTTGGTGGTGGATGACCAGCAACCCACCCTCATCGACGATGATGTGACGCAGTTGCCGTCAGGGCATCCAGTTGACCGGCGCATTGTGCGGGAGGAGGAGATGAGACAGGAGTTGGAAGAGGAAGTGGTGGATGATGAGGACACTGACCCGACCTGGACAGGGGGGATGTCAAGCGGGGAAAGTAGTGTGGATGTTGAGGCAGGTGCAGCACCAAAAAGGGTAGCTAGAGGCAGAGGCAGAGGTCAGCAGCTTAGGCGAAGCCAGGCCACACCCGGAATCTCCCAAGATGTTCCAGTTCGTACCCAGCCCCGAAAAACTCCCACCTCGAGGGCACGTTTCTCGAAGGTGTGGAGTTTTTTCAAGGAATGCGCCGAGGACAGATATAGTGTTGTCTGCACAATTTGCCTCTCGAAATTGATTAGGGGCTCTGAGAAGAGCAACCTGTCCACCACTTCAATGCGCCGTCATTTGGAATCCAAGCACTGGAATCAGTGGCAGGCAGCAACGGCAGGACAAAGGCCGACTGCCGTTCACGCCACTGCCACTGCCTCTGCCTCTGCCTCTGCCACTGCCACTGCTGACTGTGCTGGCGATGCACTCCAGAGGACGAGCCAGGACACCACTTCATCTGCCTCCGCCACTTTGTTGACTTCTACCTCATCCTCCCCTGGTCCTGTCTTATCTCCTTCTCCTGCACCATCAAAGGCACCATCAGGCGTTTCTTTACAACAACCCACCATCTCTCAGACATTGGAGCGGCGGCAGAAATACACTGCTAACCACCCACACGCGCAAGCCTTGAACGCCAACATCGCTAAACTGCTGGCCCAGGAGATGTTGGCGTTCCGGCTTGTTGAAACTCCCGCCTTCCTGGACCTGATGGCAACTGCGGCACCTCGCTATGCCGTCCCTAGCCGTCACTACTTCTCCCGGTGTGCCGTCCCCGCCTTGCACCAGCACGTGTCACTCAACATCAGGCGGGCCCTTAGTTCCGCGCTTTGCACAAAGGTCCACTTGACCACCGACGCGTGGACAAGTGCATGCGGACAGGGACGCTACATTTCACTGACGGCACACTGGGTGAATGTAGTTGAGGCTGGGACTGCTTCCCAAACTGGCCCGGTGTACCTCGTCTCCCCGCCTAACATTCCTGGCAGGGACACGAGAAGAACACCCCCCTCCTCCTCCTCCTCCTCTACCGCCTCCTCCTCCGCCACCGCCTCCTCCTCCGCCACTGCCTCCTCCTCCGCTGTTAGATTGACCCCAGCTACGAGTTGGAAACGTTGCAGCACTGGCGTTGGTAGACGTCAGCAGGCTGTGCTGAAGCTGATCAGCTTGGGGGACAGACAGCACACTGCCTCCGAGGTGAGGGATGCCCTCCTCGATGAGACGGCAATATGGTTTGAGCCGCTGCACCTGGGCCCAGGCATGGTCGTTTGTGATAACGGCCGGAACCTGGTAGCAGCTCTGGAGCTTGCCGGACTCCAACATGTTCCATGCCTGGCCCACGTCTTCAACCTAGTGGTGCAACGTTTCCTAAAGAGCTACCCCAATGTTCCAGAGCTACTGGTGAAAGTGCGGCGCATGTGCGCCCACTTTCGCAAGTCGACAGTAGCCGCTGCTAGCTTAAAATCTCTCCAGCAACGCCTGCATGTGCCACAACACCGGCTTTTGTGCGACGTCCCCACACGCTGGAACTCAACGTTTCAGATGTTGAATAGAGTGGTTGAGCAGCAGAGACCTTTGATGGAATACCAGCTACAAAACCCTAGGGTGCCACAAAGTCAGCTGCCTCAGTTTCACATCCATGAGTGGCCATGGATGAGAGACCTTTGTGACATCCTACGGGTCTTTGAGGAGTCCACAAGGAGGGTGAGCTCTGAGGATGCGATGGTGAGCCTTACAATCCCGCTCTTGTGTGTTCTGAGAGAATCCCTGATTGACATCAGGGATAACTCAGATCACACAGAGGAGTTAGGGATAGCATCCGATCCGTCACAGCTGGAGAGTAGGTCCACACATCTGTCCGCTTCACTGCGTTTAATGGAGGAGGAGGAGGAGGAGGAGGAGGAAGAAGAGTTGTCCGATGATGTGATGGTGATACAGGAGGCTTCCGGGCAACTTCGAATCGTCCCATTGTTGCAGCGCGGATGGGTAGACATGGAGGATGAGGAGGAAATGGAGATTGAACTTTCCGGTGGGGCCAGAGGAGTCATGCCAACTAACACTGTGGCAGACATGGCTGAGTTCATGTTGGGGTGCTTTACAACCGACAAGCGTATTGTCAAAATCATGGAGGACAACCAGTACTGGATCTTTGCTATCCTTGACCCCCGGTATAAAAACAACATCTCCTCTTTTATTCCGGTAGAGGGGAGGGCCAATCGCATCAATGCTTGCCACAGGCAATTGGTGCAGAATATGATGGAGATGTTTCCAGCATGTGACGTTGGCGGCAGGGAGGGCAGTTCCTCCAGTAGGCAACCAAGTTCTCACCGGTCCACACAAACGAGGGGCACACTGTCTAAGGTCTGGGACACCTTGATGGCACCCCCTCGCCAAAGTGCCGCCACGGAGGGTCCTAGTGTCACCAGGCGTGAGAAGTATAGGCGCATGTTGCGGGAATACCTTTCCGACCACAGCCCTGTCCTCTCCGACCCCTCTGCGCCCTACACGTATTGGGTGTCGAAGTTGGACCTGTGGCTTGAACTTGCCCTATATGCCTTGGAGGTGCTGTCCTGTCCTGCCGCCAGCGTCCTATCTGAGAGGGTGTTCAGTGCAGCCGGTGGCATCATCACTGACAAGCGCACCCGTCTGTCAGCTGAGAGTGCCGACCGGCTCACTTTGATAAAAATGAACCACCACTGGGTAGAGCCGTCATTTTTGTGCCCACCTGTGTAAAGCACCCCAACATGAAACTCCATGTCTGTACTCAACCTCTCCAATTCCTCCGCATCCTCATACTCATCCACCATAAGCGTTGCACAATTCTGCTAATACTAGGCTCCCTCCACCCTGATTTCCCCCAACTCTGCTGGTTAGAGGCTCCCTCCACCATGAATTTGCCCAAACTGGGCTGTTTAGAGGCTCCCTCCACCATGAATTGGTCCAAACTGGGTTTTTTAGAGGCTCCCTCCACCATGAATTTGCCCAAACTGGGCTGTTTAGAGGCTCCCTCCACCATGAATTGGTCCAAACTGGGGTGGTTAGAGGCTCCCTCCACCATGAATTTCCCAAAACTTGGCTGTTTAGAGGCTCCCTCCACCATGAATTTGCCCAAACTGGGCTGTTTAGAGGCTCCCTCCACCATTAATTGGTCCAAACTGGGCTGGTTAGAGGCTCCCTCCACCATGAATTTGCCCAAACTGGGGTGGTTAGAGGCTCCCTCCACCATTAATTGGTCCAAACTGGGCTGGTTAGAGGCTCCCTCCACCATGAATTTGCCCAAACTGGGCTGTTTAGAGGCTCCCTCCACCATTAATTGGTCCAAACTGGGCTGGTTAGAGGCTCCCTCCACCATGAATTTGCCCAAACTGGGGTGGTTAGAGGCTCCCTCCACCATTAATTGGTCCAAACTGGGCTGGTTAGAGGCTCCCTCCACCATGAATTTGCCCAAACTGGGCTGTTTAGAGGCTCCCTCCACCATGAATTGGTCCAAACTGGGCTGGTTAGAGGCTCCCTCCACCATTAATTGGTCCAAACTGGGCTGGTTAGAGGCTCCCTCCACCATGAATTTGCCCAAACTGGGCTGTTTAGAGGCTCCCTCCACCATGAATTGGTCCAAACTGGGCTGGTTAGAGGCTCCCTCCACCATGAATTTCCCAAAACTTGGCTGTTTAGAGGCTCCCTCCACCATTAATTGGTCCAAACTGGGCTGGTTAGAGGCTCCCTCCACCATTAATTGGTCCAAACTGGGCTGGTTAGAGGCTCCCTCCACCATTAATTGGTCCAAACTGGGCTGGTTAGAGGCTCCCTCCACCATGAATTTCCCAAAACTTGGCTGTTTAGAGGCTCCCTCCACCATTAATTGGTCCAAACTGGGGTTTTTAGAGTCTCCCTCCACCATGAATTGGTCCAAACTGGGCTGGTTAGAGGCTCCCTCCACCATGAATTTCCCAAAACTTGGCTGTTTAGAGGCTCCCTCCACCATGAATTGGTCCAAACTGGGCTGGTTAGAGGCTCCCTCCACCATGAATTGGTCCAAACTGGGGTGGTTAGAGGCTCCCTCCACCATTAATTGGTCCAAACTGGGCTGGTTAGAGGCTCCCTCCACCATTAATTGGTCCAAACTGGGCTGGTTAGAGGCTCCCTCCACCATGAATTTGCCCAAACTGGGGTGGTTAGAGGCTCCCTCCACCATTAATTGGTCCAAACTGGGCTGGTTAGAGGCTCCCTCCACAATTAATTGGTCCAAACTGGGCTAATTAGAGGCTCCCTCCACCATGAATTGGTCCAAACTGGGTTTTTTAGAGGCTCCCTCCACCATGAATTTGCCCAAACTGGGCTGTTTAGAGGCTCCCTCCACCATGAATTGGTCCAAACTGGGCTGGTTAGAGGCTCCCTCCACCATGAATTTCCCAAAACTTGGCTGTTTAGAGGCTCCCTCCACCATGAATTTGCCCAAACTGGGCTGTTTAGAGGCTCCCTCCACCATTAATTGGTCCAAACTGGGCTGGTTAGAGGCTCCCTCCACCATGAATTTGCCCAAACTGGGGTGGTTAGAGGCTCCCTCCACCATTAATTGGTCCAAACTGGGCTGGTTAGAGGCTCCCTCCACCATGAATTTCCCAAAACTTGGCTGTTTAGAGGCTCCCTCCACCATTAATTGGTCCAAACTGGGCTGGTTAGAGGCTCCCTCCACCATGAATTTGCCCAAACTGGGCTGTTTAGAGGCTCCCTCCACCATTAATTGGTCCAAACTGGGCTGGTTAGAGGCTCCCTCCACCATGAATTTGCCCAAACTGGGCTGTTTAGAGGCTCCCTCCACCATGAATTGGTCCAAACTGGGGTGGTTAGAGGCTCCCTCCACCATGAATTGGTCCAAACTGGGGTGGTTAGAGGCTCCCTCCACCATTAATTGGTCCAAACTGGGCTGGTTAGAGGCTCCCTCCACAATTAATTGGTCCAAACTGGGCTAATTAGAGGCTCCCTCCACCATGAATTGGTCCAAACTGGGTTTTTTAGAGGCTCCCTCCACCATGAATTTGCCCAAACTGGGCTGTTTAGAGGCTCCCTCCACCATGAATTGGTCCAAACTGGGCTGGTTAGAGGCTCCCTCCACCATGAATTTCCCAAAACTTGGCTGTTTAGAGGCTCCCTCCACCATGAATTTGCCCAAACTGGGCTGTTTAGAGGCTCCCTCCACCATTAATTGGTCCAAACTGGGCTGGTTAGAGGCTCCCTCCACCATGAATTTGCCCAAACTGGGGTGGTTAGAGGCTCCCTCCACCATTAATTGGTCCAAACTGGGCTGGTTAGAGGCTCCCTCCACCATGAATTTCCCAAAACTTGGCTGTTTAGAGGCTCCCTCCACCATTAATTGGTCCAAACTGGGCTGGTTAGAGGCTCCCTCCACCATGAATTTGCCCAAACTGGGCTGTTTAGAGGCTCCCTCCACCATTAATTGGTCCAAACTGGGCTGGTTAGAGGCTCCCTCCACCATGAATTTGCCCAAACTGGGCTGTTTAGAGGCTCCCTCCACCATGAATTGGTCCAAACTGGGGTGGTTAGAGGCTCCCTCCACCATGAATTGGTCCAAACTGGGGTGGTTAGAGGCTCCCTCCACCATTAATTGGTCCAAACTGGGCTGGTTAGAGGCTCCCTCCACCATTAATTGGTCCAAACTGGGCTGGTTAGAGGCTCCCTCCACCATTAATTGGTCCAAACTGGGCTGGTTAGAGGCTCCCTCCACCATGAATTTCCCAAAACTTGGCTGTTTAGAGGCTCCCTCCACCATTAATTGGTCCAAACTGGGCTGGTTAGAGGCTCCCTCCACCATGAATTTGCCCAAACTGGGCTGTTTAGAGGCTCCCTCCACCATGAATTGGTCCAAACTGGGCTGGTTAGAGGCTCCCTCCACCATGAATTTCCCAAAACTTGGCTGTTTAGAGGCTCCCTCCACCATGAATTGGTCCAAACTGGGCTGGTTAGAGGCTCCCTCCACCATGAATTGGTCCAAACTGGGGTGGTTAGAGGCTCCCTCCACCATTAATTGGTCCAAACTGGGCTGGTTAGAGGCTCCCTCCACCATTAATTGGTCCAAA
This sequence comes from Leptodactylus fuscus, assembly GCF_031893055.1. NCBI lineage: Eukaryota > Metazoa > Chordata > Amphibia > Anura > Leptodactylidae > Leptodactylus > Leptodactylus fuscus. The sequence goes on along the minus strand of NC_134269.1, from coordinate 170,751,926 downwards.
CTGGGCTGGTTAGAGGCTCCCTCCACCATGAATTTGCCCAAACTGGGGTGGTTAGAGGCTCCCTCCACCATTAATTGGTCCAAACTGGGCTGGTTAGAGGCTCCCTCCACAATTAATTGGTCCAAACTGGGCTAATTAGAGGCTCCCTCCACCATGATTTGGTCCAAACTGGGTTTTTTAGAGGCTCCCTCCACCATGAATTTGCCCAAACTGGGCTGTTTAGAGGCTCCCTCCACCATGAATTGGTCCAAACTGGGCTGGTTAGAGGCTCCCTCCACCATGAATTTCCCAAAACTTGGCTGTTTAGAGGCTCCCTCCACCATTAATTGGTCCAAACTGGGCTGGTTAGAGGCTCCCTCCACCATTAATTGGTCCAAACTGGGCTGGTTAGAGGCTCCCTCCACCATTAATTGGTCCAAACTGGGCTGGTTAGAGGCTCCCTCCACCATTAATTGGTCCAAACTGGGCTGGTTAGAGGCTCCCTCCACCATTAATTGGTCCAAACTGGGCTGGTTAGAGGCTCCCTCCACCATGAATTTGCCCAAACTGGGCTGTTTAGAGGCTCCCTCCACCATGAATTGGTCCAAACTGGGCTGGTTAGAGGCTCCCTCCACCATGAATTTCCCAAAACTTGGCTGTTTAGAGGCTCCCTCCACCATTAATTGGTCCAAACTGGGCTGGTTAGAGGCTCCCTCCACCATGAATTGGTCCAAACTGGGGTTTTTAGAGGCTCCCTCCACCATGAATTGGTCCAAACTGGGGTTTTTAGAGTCTCCCTCCACCATGAATTGGTCCAAACTGGGGTTTTTAGAGTCTCCCTCCACCATGAATTGGTCCAAACTGGGGTTTTTAGAGGCTCCCTCCACCATGAATTTGCCCAAACTCTGCTGGTTAGAGGCTCAATCCACCCTGATTTTCAAAACAAATGTTGGTGCCAACCTCAACTTACTACAAGGGCCAAATTCACTGCTGGTGACAAGCTCTCCTCACTGCAAGTGCCAAATACACATGTTTCAAGGTGTTTTCCTACTGTCAGAGAGGTGGTATTGAGTGTGTAAAGTGTGTAGTTGTTAGGCTGTGATGTTGGGGTAATAGAGGGTCTTTGGTGTGTTAGATGCCCCCAGACATGCTTCCCCTGCTGTCCCAGTGTCATTCCAGAGGTGTTGGCATCATTTCCTGGGGTGTCATAGTGGACTTGGTGACCCTCCAGACACGGATTTGGGTTTCCCCCTTAACGAGTATCTGTTCCCCATAGACTATAATGGGGTTCGAAACCCGTTCGAACACACGAACATTGAGCGGCTGTTCGAATCGAATTTCGAACCTCGAACATTTTAGTGTTCGCTCATCTCTAATTAGCACCATTGTCCCTGAAGGTAATAGCACACACTAAGTTTTTTATGTGAAAAGAAAGGATGGAGAAATGTCCCAATATCTACCATTCCTTGAACCTTCTTCTGGCTTTGCATAAAAAAACTATGTTTCATTTTTTTCGGTGTATGATCCTCATGGTTTGTAAAGTTCTACAGAATATGTTGGAACCATATAAATAAAGTAATTATTAATTTATGTATCTGTACCCCACTCACCCCTTTATACTCATGTAGGTAGAGCAGGGCAGGGATTCTTCAGACACTATACGTACATGATATGGCAGTGATGGCGATTTTTTTTAGAGCCAGAGTGCCCATACTAAAATCAGCATTCCGCTCCTTATTAGGACCAAATGAATTGGCCTAAGTATGAGTGTGTTTTGAGCACAGATGCCACGCTGACTCAGCCGTGGAATCCGCAGGAAAATAGGGCACATCGCTTCTTTTCCCGCTAGCTGAAATAATTCGCTAGCGGGAAAAGAAAGCGAATGACTCCCATTGAAATGAATGGGAGATGTTTTTGCAGGTGGAAAAAAAAAAAGAAAAAACTCAGTCTGAACATATCCTTATAGTTACAGAGTGCACTAATATAATGTCTGCTATAAAACAGATATTGTGTGATCTAAATAGTGAAGGGACCCCACACACTCCACAATGGCCTCCACACACAGTATTATATGCTCCACAGTAGACCACCACGCAGTATTATATGCTCCATAGTGGGCCCCCTCACAGTATTATACACTCCTCAGTGGCCCCCACACAATAGCCCCACCACCATCTCTTTGGTCTTCCCAGAAGACCAAGGTATCCCCCCCACTGTATCATATGCTCTACAGTAGGCCCCCACACGCAGTATTATATATTCTACAGTGGGCCCCCACATATGTAGTGTTATATACTTCACAATAAGATAATCCTTTAATAGTCCTACCATGGGGAAATTCAATGTGCTACAGCAGCATAGGTAATACAATATACAAATATAAAAGCTCCAGGGTAGATGCACTTCAGAGACAGTAGGTACAGATAAAAAAAAAAAAGGGAAAAAAAAGGTAGTAGAAGGGATATTAAAACTTAAAAATATTTGTTCTCTGTATGGAATGATCTCTGCTTAGCTCAGTGTTGGTTGTACAGCCTAACCGAAGTGGGGAGGAAAGACTTCCGATAGCACTCCTTTTCACACTTCGGGTGAAGCAGTCGGTCACTGACAGTACTGCCCAGTGCTATCATAGTCTCATACATGGGACGGGAGTTATTCTCCAGCATGGAGCTCACCATAGACAGTATCCTTCTGTCACCCACCACCTGCATGGTGTCCAGGGGTTTCCCCAGGACAAACCTTGCCCTTATAATCAGCTTGTTGAGCCTATTGCTATCCCTATTTGATATGCTACTCCCCCAGCAGGCCACTCTGAATAAGATGGCTGGGGCCATTACAGAGTTGAAAAAGACCTCCTGAGCAGGTAGTCTGCTGTGGCCCTTTCTGTACAGCGCATCCAGCTGATCATCCCAGTCCAGTTTAATATTAAGGAGCCCACCCAGGTACTTATAGCTGTTGAATATCTCAATGCTCATTCCCTGGATGTCCACTGGTTTTGGAAGATAACTGCGCTTGCAGAAGTCCACCACCATCTCCTTGGTCTTCCCAGCAGACCAAGACCCCCACACACAGTATTATATACTCCACAGTGGGTCCCCACACAGTATTATATGCTCCACAGTAGCACCACACACAGTATTATATGCTCCACAGTAGCCCCACACATAGTATTATATACTCCACAATGGGTTCCCACACAGTATTATATGCTCCACAGTATTCTCCCCTCACAGTATTATGTGCTACTTACCCAGTATGCAGTCCCACGAAGAGCGTTTTCCTCTTTCTTCTTCTGACTGCAGGCGCTGATAACTTACATCTTTATGCCTGAGTCGGGGCAGAGTTCAAATTCTGCAGTCAATGTAGGCTATGGTCCAGGGACCCGTGGCCTACACTGACAGCTTTCAGCTTTGTGTGCTTTTGCACATACAGCTGAAAGAAGTGATTGCTCACTAACTAGGTTATCTATACCAGATTTCCAGTTAGTTAGCGATCAGGGCGACGGCACACGTGCCAACAGAGGGCTCTGCGTGCGCTTTCTGGCAAGCGTGCCATAGGTTCACCATCACAGTGATATTTGGATGTATCAATCATGCCAAAAACTGACTAGCTTGGGCTCAGGTGCATTCAGGCAGAGGAAATTCCAGTCTTAATAAATTCTCCCCAATGCATATGGGCTGATTTACAGTTAAATAGGACAATAAGGAAGAGGAAGGTAGAAATGGGCAATGGGACACATAGACAAGATTTCTTTATATTCTGTTTTTTCTTTGTTCAGTATTGCTTTAATACATCATTAATATATCATTTGCTATGGTTCTAACATTGGAAGTGAACTTTAAAGAGGCTCTATCAGCAGAATTATGCTGTATGAGCCCCAAATATGCATGAATAGCCTTTAAAAAGGATATTCAGGCACTGCTAATGTTATTTTACCCCCCTCATTTTAAAATAAAACTATAAAAACATATATGTAAATCATACCTATCGTGCACGGTGGGCGGTGATGCACGAGCCGACGTCATCTTCTGGCACGCCTACCTCTTCTTTCTTCTTCTTTCGGTGACGCCCTCTGGTCCTGGCTCTTCCCCGGCTTTATCGTCCTCATCTTCCGGTGGGATTGGTTCAAATCCGGCGCGTGCGCAGTACCGCTCCCTCCGGAGCACTACTGTGCAGGCTCCGGTGCTATTTTTCTCAATGGCAGTTCTCAATGGGATACTGAGCATGCTCAGTTCCCCTTAGAACTACGCGAGTGTACTGCGCATGCGCAGTACGCTCGCATACTGCCATGAGAAAAATGGCGCCAGAGCCTGTGCAGTGCTACTGCGCAAGCGCCGGATTTAAACCAATCCCGCCGGAAGAAAAGGACGATGAAGCTAGGGAAGAGTCAGGACCGGAGGGCATCGCCGAAATAAGAGGTAGGCGTGCCAGAAGATGACGTCGGACCGTGGATCACCGCTCAGCGTGCACGATAGGTATGATTTACATATAAGTTTTTATAGTTTTATTTTAAAACAGTGTGTGTGTGTGTGGGGGGGTTTAAAATAACATTAGCGGTGCCTGAATAGCTTTTTTTTAAAGGCTATTCACACATATGTGGGGCTCATACAGCATAATTTTGCTGATAGAGCATCTTTAATATTCTGTAACTGTATATGGTCACTTTGGTTTGTTTCCTGTATTTGTTGGCGAGTCTTTTGAGTATTTTAGCTAACGTTCTAAGAAACAGTGACCAAAGTCACTAAAGGTCCAGTACAAAGGATCAAACATAATCAATATCTTATGTCTAGTATTGGATGTATTTCTAAGAGTTCTTACATCAGTAGATCACTGCAGACATTTGGAGAGAATTATTAGATTATTTTGCTTTTAAAATGTCAGACTCATTAGCCTGAATTGTATCATTATCTCGCAGGACAAATGAATCAATCAGGACGATTCCAGCAGTTAATATACTCTATGTAATATCCCTCTGTACCAATTAGTATTCTTTACAGCTTAATCCAACTTGCAAAACAACTTTTCTGTATTTTATTATGTTTTATTAAATCAAATAGCTTACAAAATAGTTTACAATAAGTTGCTGTTGTTTTTATTATAGAACCACTACTACTTTATGCTTATTCTATTCTATAGGTGTCCTTTTCTCTGTGTATTGTCTCTCTATATAATATAAATGACTTTCTGTCTGTCTGTTCTTTATGCACGACCAAACAACTGGACTGATCTTCACCAAATTTGGCACATCAGGTATCCTGGAAAGTTTTAGACCAGGCCTCAACTCTCTCGGACCTACCATTCCTGAGATTCAGTATTCCCAAAACAATGACCTGCATACAAAACTACAATTCTTTAACTCATATTTCAACTGCCATATACATGGTCACTCCACATGCACAATCCAACAATGATATCCAAACTGAGATACACGCATCAGAGGATTAAATATGCGGCTCAGCACACAGGACCATATGCCGTGGGATTAGATATGCAGCTCTGCACACAGTACCACAAGCCAGAGGATTAGATACGTGGCTCTGCACACAGTGCCATACTCCAGAGGATTAGATATGTGGCTCCACACACAGTTCCACACGCCAGAGGATTAGTTACGTGGCTCTGCACACAGTATCACACACCAGAGGATTAGATACGTGGCTCTGCACACAGTATCACACATTAGAGCTTTACTCCAGGTTTCCATAACAAACCAGCCATTTTTCTTCACTGTTGTAGGTCAGCTTTAAAGGGGCAGGGTGCTGTGGATGACACTGTTACACAAGGTCACATTCACACAGCTTTACTCCAATATCCATAACAACCGATTGCAGGCTTTTCACTGATACCCAAACTGAGATTCACATGATGCTTATGGACAAACACACAAACGACATACTAAATACACCAGTGCAAAACAGGGCAATTCTTATGGGGTCACTACATAATAAATGAACTATGCCCGTGTGAAGCTGCGTCCTCCTGAAAGTATATAATAATTATTACTCACTCTGTCTGTATATGCTCCCACCTACAGTTATCTAGGATATTGCAGGCTTATAGGATTGTATGAGCTATTCCATTGTGCAGTGCTTCTGCAGGAGCTTCTGTGCAGGATCTGTATTTGTCACATGGCTGTTGCTATAAGGTTGCTATGTCTATCAGTCCAACTTTGGCAGGGGATGTTCAGCCAGTTATTTGTTTGATATGCAGGACCAATCAGAGCTATAATTCAACATTCACTCAAGGACTGCAGCAGGGTATTTGACCCTGGTTTTCACACTTATCATCTGCCTCAGATTGGGGACATACTAAAAAGAATGAAGAAAAAGAATAAAGAAAAAGAATGAACATTATTACAAACGGGGAAAGATGTAAAATAAAGATTTTCTGAGCTTTCTAGGTTTAAAAGAACTGGAATGAACAGGATATGTCTGTATTCTATAGTGGAATGAACACGGATACCTGACTGCAGTGCTGGATTTTCTTCAAATTTGCTTCCATTTGACCTCATCTCAGCCGAGAGAGATTTCCTGGCACCGGTCTTGAGGTTCCACGATTCACAGCAACCAGCAAACGGACAGAGTGAGTGCACAAGGTTTTTTACCTATTTTTGAATTGTATGTCACTTTGGATGAGGGCTGTAGCTATTTTTCTAGTTTTGGACTTTAAGCTTCTATTTGTGCAAAGTGCGCTGTATTGTTGACCGATGCACAGTGACACCATCTGCAGCAAGATGATGCTGCAGCTCTTTGGAGGTGGTCTGTGGATTGTCCTTGACTGTTCTCACCATTCTTCTTCTCTGCCTTTCTGATATTTTTCTTGGCCTGCCACTTCTGGGCTTAACAAGAACTGTCCCTGTGGTCTTCCATTTCCTTACTATGTTCCTCACAGTGGAAACTGACAGGTTAAATCTCTGAGACAACGTTTTGTATCCTTCCCCTGAACAACTATGTTGAACAATCTTTGTTTTCAGATCATTTGAGAGCGGGCTGTCCATGTTCGGCGACCATCAAACTTAACTGAACTTGAATTGTTTTGTAGAAAGAAATGGTCCAAAATACCTTCATCCAGGATCCAGGAACTGATTAAAAGCTACAGGAAGCGACTAGAGGCTGTTATCTTTGCAAAAGGAGGATGTACTAAATATTAATGTCACTTTTCTGTTGAGGTGCCCATATTTTTGCACCGGTCAAATTTTGGTTTAATGCATATTGCGCATTTTCTGTTAGTACAATAAACCTCATTTCAATCCTGAAATATTACTGTGTCCATCAGTTATTAGATATATCAAACTGAAATGGCTGTTGCAAACACCAAAATATTTAGAACTAAAAATGATTAAGATTAATAGGGGTGCCCAAACTTTTTCATAGGACTGTATCTGTAGTCTATAGTGGAATGAGCATATATTCCATAGAAACAGATGTATAACACTTTCCCTGTGTTAGATACACCAGGAATGAACAGGATATATCTGTAGTGTAAAGTGGAATGAACATATATTCCATAGAAACAGATGTATAACACTTTTCCTGTGCTAGATACACCAGGAATGAACAGGATATATCTGTAGTGTATAGTGGACTGAACATATATTCCATAGAAAGAGATGTATAATACTTTTCCTGCACTAGATACACCAGGATTGAACAGGATATATCTGTAGTCTCTAGTGGAATGCACATATATTCCATAGAAACAGATGTATAACACTTTTCCTGTGCTAGATACAGCAGGAATGAACAGGATATATCTGTAGTCTATAGTGGAATGAACATATATTCCATAGAAACAGATGTAAAATACTTTTCCTGCACTAGATACACCAGGATTGAACAGGATATATCTGTAGTCTCTAGTGGAATGCACATATATTCCATAGAAACAGATGTATAACACTTTTCCTGTGCTAGATACAGCAGGAATGAACAGGATATACAGTCCTATGAAAAAGTTTGGGCACCCCTATTAATCTTAATCATTTTTTGTTCTAAATATTTTGGTGTTTGCAACAGCCATTTCAGTTTGATATATCTAATAACTGATGGACACAGTAATATTTCAGGATTGAAATGAGGTTTATTGTACTAACAGAAAATGTGCAATATGCATTAAACCAAAATTTGACCGGTGCAAAAGTATGGGCACCCTTATCATTTTATTGATTTGAATTCCCCTAACTACTTTTTACTGACTTACTGAAGCACAAAATTGGTTTTGTAACCTCAGTGAGCTTTGAACTTCATAGCCAGATGTATCCAATCATAAGAAAAGGTATTTAAGGTGGCCAATTGCAAGTTGATCTCCTATTTGAATCTCCTCTGAAGAGTGGCATCATGGGCTACTCAAAACAACTCTCAAATGATCTGAAAACAAAGATTGTTCAACATAGTTGTTCAGGGGAAGGATACAAAAAGTTGTCTCAGAGATTTAACCTGTCAGTTTCCACTGTGAGGAACATAGTAAGGAAATGGAAGACCACAGGGACAGTTCTTGTTAAGCCCAGAAGTGGCAGGCCAAGAAAAATATCAGAAAGGCAGAGAAGAAGAATGGTGAGAACAGTCGAGGACAATCCACAGACCACCTCCAAAGAGCTGCAGCATCATCTTGCTGCAGATGGTGTCACTGTGCATCGGTCAACTATACAGCGCACTTTGCACAAATAGAAGCTGTATGGGAGAGTGATGAGAAAGAAGCCGTTTCTGCACGTACGCCACAAATAGAGTTGCCTGAGGTATGAAAAAGCACATTTGGACAAGGCAGCTTCATTTTGGAAACAAAAATTGAGTTGTTTGGTTATAAAAAAAGGCGTTATGCATGGCGTCCAAAAAGAAACAGCATTCCAAGAAAAACACATGCTACCCACTGTAAAATTTGGTGGAGGTTCCATCATGCTTTGGGGCTGTGTGGCCAATGCCGGCATCGGGAATCTTGTTAAAGTTGAGGGTCGCATGGATTCCACTCAGTATCAGCAGATTCTTGAGAATAATGTTCAAGAATCAGTGACGAAGTTGAAGTTACGCCGGGGATGGATATTTCAGCAAGACAATGATCCAAAACACTGCTCCAAATCAACTCAGGCATTCATGCAGAGGAACAATTACAATGTTCTGGAATGGCCATCCCAGTCCCCAGACCTGAATATCATTGAACATCTGTGGGATGATTTGAAGCGGGCTGTCCATGCTCGGCGACCATCTAACTTAACTGAACTTGAATTGTTTGTCCAAAATACCTTTATCCAGGATCCAGGAACTGATTAAAAGCTACAGGAAGCGACTAGAGGCTGTTATCTTTGCAAAAGGAGGATCTACTAAATATTAATGTCACTTTTCTGTTGAGGTGCCCATACTTTTGCACCGGTCAAATTTTGGTTTAATGCATATTGCACATTTTCTGTTAGTACAATAAACCTCATTTCAATCCTGAAATATTACTGTGTCCATCAGTTATTAGATATATCAAACTGAAATGGCTGTTATAAACACCAAAATATTTAGAACTAAAAATGATTAAGATTAATAGGGGTGCCCAAATTTTTTCATAGGACTGTATCTGTAGTGTATAGTGGACTGAACATATATTCCATAGAAACAGATGTAAAATACTTTTCCTGCACTAGATACACCAGGATTGAACAGGATATATCTGTAGTGTATAGTGGAATGCACATATATTCCATAGAAACAGATGCATAACACTTTTCCTGTGCTAGATACAGCAGGAATGAACAGGATATATCTGTAGTGTATAGTGGAATGAACATATATTCCATAGAAACAGATGTAAAATACTTTTCCTGTGCTAGATACAGCAGGAATGAACAGGATATATCTGTAGTCTATAGTGGAGTGAACATATATTCCATAGAAACAGATGTATAACACTTTTCCTGTGCTAGATACACCAGGAATGAACAGGATATATCTGTAGTGTTTAGTGGAATGAACATATATTCCATAGAAAGAGATGTATAACACTTTTCCTGTGCTAGATACACCAGGAATGAACAGGATATATCTGTAGTGTAAAGTGGAATGAACATATATTCCATAGAAACAGATGTATAACACTTTTCCTGTGCTAGATACACCAGGAATGAACAGGATATATCTGTAGTGTATAGTGGACTGAACATATATTCCATAGAAACAGATGTAAAATACTTTTCCTGCACTAGATACACCAGGATTGAACAGGATATATCTGTAGTCTCTAGTGGAATGCACATATATTCCATAGAAACAGATGTATAACACTTTTCCTGTGCTAGATACAGCAGGAATGAACAGGATATATCTGTAGTGTATAGTGGAATGAACATATATTCCATAGAAACAGATGTATAACACTTTTCCTGTGCTAGATACACCAGGAATGAACAGGATATATCTGTAGTGTATAGTGGAATGAACATATATTCCATAGAAACAGATGTATAACACTTTTCCTGTGCTAGATACACCAGGAATGAACAGGATATATCTGTAGTCTATAGTGGAATGAGCATATATTCCATAGAAACAGACGTATAACACTTTTCCAGTGCTAGATACACCAGGAATGAACAGGATATATCTGTAGTGTATAGTGGAATGAACATATATTCCATAGAAACAGATGTATAACACTTTTCCTGTGCTAGATACAGCAGGAATGAACAGGATATATCTGTAGTGTATAGTGGACTGAACATATATTCCATAGAAACAGATGTAAAATACTTTTCCTGTGCTAGATACACCAGGAATGAACAGGATATATCTGTAGTGTTTAGTGGAATGAACATATATTCCATAGAAACAGATGTATAACACTTTTCCTGTGCTAGATACACCAGGAATGAACAGGATATATCTGTAGTCTATAGTGGAATGAACATATATTCCATAGAAACAGGTGTATAATACTTTTCCTGTGCTAGATACACCAGGAATGAACAGGATATATCTGTAGTCTATAGTGGAATGAACATATATTCCATAGAAACAGATGTATAATACTTTTCCTGTGCTAGATACACCAGGAATGAACAGGATATATCTGTAGTGTATAGTGGAATGAGCATATATTCCATAGAAACAGATGTATAACACTTTTCCTGTGTTAGATACACCAGGAATGAACAGGATATATCTGTAGTGTAAAGTGGAATGAACATATATTCCATAGAAACAGATGTATAACACTTTTCCTGTGCTAGATACACCAGGAATGAACAGGATATATATGTAGTCTATAGTGGAATGAACATATATTCCATAGAAACAGATGTATAACACTTTTCCTGTGCTAGATACACCAGGAATGAGCAGAATATATCTGTAGTGTATAGTGGAATGAACATATATTCCATAGAAACAGATGTATAACACTTTTCCTGTGCTAGATACACCAGGAATGAACAAGATATATCTGTAGTCTCTAGTGGAATGAACATATATTCCATAGAAACAAATGTATAACACTTTTCCTGTGCTAGATACACCAGGAATGAGCAGAATATATCTGTAGTGTATAGAGATGAGCGAACACTAAAATGTTCGAGGTTCAAAATTCGATTCGAACAGCCGCTCAATGTTCGTGTGTTCGAACGGGTTTCGAACCCCATTATAGTCTATGGGGAACAGATACTCGTTAAGGGGGAAACCCAAATCCGTGTCTGGAGGGTCACCAAGTCCACTATGACACCCCAGGAAATGATGCCAACACCTCTGGAATGACACTGGGACAGCAGGGGAAGCATGTCTGGGGGCATCTAACACACCAAAGACCCTCTATTACCCCAACATCACTGCCTAACAACTACACACTTTCCACATTCAAAAAAACCTCTATCAAAGTGGGAAAATACCTGGAAACCTTCTTTACTCCCCAAATGGATGGACACAAACCCCAATTTAAGCTCAACAAACAGTAACAACCACCCCTTTAAATCACGTTCCCCATGACAACCACAAATGGAATAGGCAATGGGAATTCCAAAAGCCCTCACCCTTAACTGTCATTTTGAGTGTGTGTGTGTGTGTGTGTGTGTGTGTGTGTGTGATGTGGTAAGACCTTCCAAAATTCACTTTTCTAGCCCTTAACATGAGCCCTTCCAAACAAAGTTACAGAACCTTAAGCTGAGCTACCAGCAGAGATTGAGGCCCTTGGCATGAGTAGAGCCTTGCACCAGCAGTGTTTTTGGCACTTAGGGTGAGTTGAGCCTTGTACCAGCGTGTGTCCCTTAACATCAGGCGGGCCCTAAGTTCTGCGCTTTGCACAAAAGTTCCACATTAACTAGGCTGAATGGTACAAACCTTAGTAGGCCCGAGAACCAGGAACAGGTCTTGCAATGGCTGTCGGATAACGCTTAAAGCACATTGTCCACCAGCCAGTCAGCCTCTACCTCCTCTTACCCAACAGTCTTGTCCTCCTTCCACCCAAAATTCCCAATCTTCCCAGAACAATAACCCCAACTGTCCCTGCTCCCCAGAGCTGTTCTCCCTTCCTTTGACTGTACCGCAACCTGCCCCTCCATTTCGCGATTCCACGGACCTAACAGACGAGTATCTGTGTCCAGATGCTCAAACACTAGAGTCTCCTCCATCTCCGGTCGATTTGGAGGCGGATGACCAGCAACCCACCCTCATCGATGACGATGAGACGCAGTTGCTGTCAGGGCAGCCAGTTGACATGCGCATTGTGCAGGAGGAGGAGGCGAGACAGGAGTTGGAAGAGGAGGTGGTGGACGACGAGGACACCGACCCCACCTGGACAAGGCGGATGTCAAGCTGGGAAAGTAGTGTGGATGTTGAGGCAGGTGCAGCACCAAAAAGGGTAGCTAGAGGCAGAGACATGTCCAGAGGCAGAGGTCAGCTGCTTTGCCGAAGCCAGGCCAGACCCGGAATGTCCGAAGATGTTCCCTTTTGTACCCAGCCCAGAAAAACTCCCCCATCGAGGGCACGTTTCTTGAAGGTGTAGAGTTTTTTCAAGGAATGCGCCGAGGACAGATATAGTGTCATCTACACAATTTGCCTCTCGAAATCGAGTAGGGGCCCTGAGAAGAGCAACCTGTCCACCACTTCAATGCACCGTCATTTGGAATCCAAGCAATGGAATCAGTGGCAGGCAGCAACGGCAGGACAAACGTCGCCCGCCGTTCATGCCACTGCCTCTGCTCACAGTGCTGGCGATGCACTCCAGAGGACGAGCCAGGACATCACTTCATCTGCCTCCGCCACTTTGTTGACTTCTCCCTCATCCTCCCCTGTTTCTGTCTTATCTCCTTCTCCTGCACCATCAAAGGCACCATCAGGCGCTTCTTTACAACAACCCACCATCTCTCAGATATTGGAGCGCCGGCAGAAATACACCGCTAACCACCCACCCACGCAAGCCTAGAACGCCAACATCGCTAAACTGCTGGCCCAGGAGAGGTTGGCGTTCCGGCTTGTTGAAACTCCCGCCTTCCCGGACCTGATGGAAACTGTGGCACCTCACTATGCCATCCCTAGCCGTCTCAACTTCTCCCGGTGTGGCGTCCCCGCCTTGCACCAGCACGTGTCACTCAACATCAGGTGGGCCCTTAGTTCCGCGCTTTGCTGCAAGATCCACTTGACCACTGACACTTGGACAAGCGCCTGTGGTCAGGGATGCTGCTTATCTTTAAGGACAGGCAGGGTGAATGTGGTGGAGTCTGGTCCCGGGGTGCAAACTGAGGTACCCTATCTCCTCTCCCAGGCCAAAATTCATGGCAGGAGTAGACTGAAACCCTACGACGCTGCAACCTCCACCACAGCTACTAGCGGCAAACGCTAAAACACTGGTGTGGGGAGACGTCAGCAGGCGGTGCTGAAGCTCATCAGCTTGGGGGACAGACAGCACAGTGCCTCCGAGGTCAGGGATGCCATCCTGGCTGAGATGGCATTTTTTTTTCCCTGCTACACCTGGGGCCTGGCATTTTTGCGCCTGTGATAATGGCTGGAACCTGGTAGCAGATCTGGAGCTTGCCAGACTCAAACACGGTCCACGCATGGCCCACGTTTTCCAACTTGTTGGTGCCATGTTTCTTTGAAACCTACACCATTGTGCCTGATATACAGGTCAAAGTGGGGCCATTTTCGTAAGTGAGAACTAGCCTCTGCTAGGCAGAAAACATTCAGAGCACACTCCTCTCATCTTCGCACCGTTGGCTGGTGGAGGAAGACGAGGGGGTTGGAGTGGCATCTGATGTCCCTGTCCCACACGAGGCTAGAGGGTGCACTTCAGTGCATCCCATTGCTTCACTACAAATGGTGTGAAGGGGAGTGGAAAATGGAGGAAATGGAGAGTGACCCTTACAGTTGGGGCCAGCAAAGGCATGCCAAGTAACACACTGGCACACATGGCTGACTTCATCTTGGGTTGCTTTTCAACACATATTTCACATCATGAAGAACAAATAATACTGGATTTTTACAAGCCTCGAACCCCGGTCTAGGTCTAATGTCTGTTCCTTTCTTATATTAGGGGAGAGGGAAAAAAAATTACTTCAGTGATACGTTTAGCGTACATAGACTGACTATTAATGTGTATCCCACTTAGTGTTGTTAGGGTTACACACCGTCACAACCTGGCTAAAGCTTCTATAGCTGTTAATAAAGTCAACATAACTTTACGGTATCCAAAAAGACAGCTGGTACCGACAGAGAGCAAGACAAATGTCAACCAAAGCTGTGAGCTCTGAACACCCACAGTGACTTTGGCGTCATCATCATTATAAGGGAGCGGGTGGTAATAAATAACTTGGCAGTGCCTAAAACCCAAAAAGCTTATACAACTATATTTACATTAAGATACACAAATGACACTTTTCAGTAGCATGTCATGAGACAAGCTGATAAGCTCTTCCTTTGTGCAGTGCTATTTGAAAGTTAAACGCTGCCTTTATTTTAATTCTGGAGAAGGTGCAGACATTAGATTTAGAACATGTTGTCTTCATTGTCCAAATCCTCTATATAGGTAACGTGTTTTTCGGGCCGAGCTGTCTGGGAACGAGCTGGTGCAGCACTGACAACCTGGGTGAATATGGCAAGAGCCTGAGATGTAGGGTGAATGAATCCCCAAATTATTTGTGGAATTCCCAGTGAGACAATGGCACTATCTACCAGTAGCAAAAAATGTGGGTGCACGTAACCCCAATATATTCTTTGAATTCCCAGTGAGACAATGGCACTGTATAGCAGTAGCAAAAATTGTGGGTGCACGTAACCCCCATATATTCTTTCAATTCCCAGTGAGACAATGGCACTATATACCAGTAGCAAAAATTGTGGGTGCACGTAACCCCAATATATTCTTTGAATTCCCAGTGAGACAATGGCACTGTATAGCAGTAGCAAAAATTGTGGGTGCACGTAACCCCAATATATTCTTTGAATTCCCAGTCAGACAATGGCACTATATACCAGTAGCAAAAATTGTGGGTGCACGTAACCCCAATATATTCTTTGAATTCCAAGTCAGACAATGGCACTGTATAGCAGTAGCAAAAATTGTGGGTGCACGTAACCCCCATATATTCTTTGAATTCCCAGTGAGACAATGGCACTATCTACCAGTAGCAAAAATTGTGGGTGCACGTAACCCCAATATATTCTTTGAATTCCCAGTCAGACAATAGCACTGTATAGCAGTAGCAAAAATTGTGGGTGCACGTAACCCCCATATATTCTTTGAATTCCCAGTGAGACAATGGCACTATATACCAGTAGCAAAAATTGTGGGTGCACGTAACCCCAATATATTCTTTGAATTCCCAGTGAGACAATGGCACTGTATACCAGTAGCAAAAATTGTGGGTGCACGTAACCCCCATATATTCTTTGAATTCCCAGTCAGACAATGGCACTATATACCAGTAGCAAAAATTGTGGGTGCACATAACCCCAATATATTCTTTGACTTCCCAGTGAGACAATGGCACTGTATGGCAGTAGCAAGAAATGAGGGTATTTGTAACCCCAATATATTCTTTGAATTCCCAGTCAGACAATGGCACTATATACCAGTAGCAAAAATTGTTGGTGCACGTAACCCCAATATATTCTTTGAGTTACCAGTCAGAAACTGGCACTATATAGCAGTAGTAAAAATTGTGGGTGCACATAACCCCAATATATTCTTTGAATTCCCAGTCAGACAATGGCACTATATACCAGTAGCAAGAAATGAGGGTATTTGTAACCCCAATATATTCTTTGAATTCCCAGTCAGACAATGGCACTGTATAGCAGTAGCAAAAATTGTGGGTGCACGTAACCCCCATATATTCTTTGAATTCCCAGTCAGACAATGGCACTGTATAGCAGTAGCAAAAATTGTGGGTGCACATAACCCCCATATATTCTTTGAATTCCCAGTGAGACAATGGCACTATATACCAGTAGCAAAAATTGTGGGTGCACGTAACCCCAATATATTCTTTGAATTCCCAGTCAGACAATGGCACTATATACCAGAAGCAAAAATTGTGGGTGTATATAGCCCCAATTCTATTGCTAGGGGACTTGCAGGGTATTTCTGAGGTGAAGGTGGGGGGCACACCGTTGGAACGGGGATTTGGGGTGTATATATGGGGTATACGGGAATACACTTTCAGTGTGTTCCATTCAGGATCCTGGGAAAGCTGGGTTGCGGCGATTGAGCCCGTCAGTGCCACGTTACACTGACAAGCTTCTCCCTGGAATTGAAGTTATATGTAACCCCATATATTCTTTGAATTCCCAGTGAGACAATGGCACTATATAGCAGTAGCAAAAATTGTGGGTGCACGTAACCCCCATATATTCTTTGAATTCCCAGTCAGAAACTGGCACTATATACCAGTAACAAAAATTGTGGGTGCACGTAACCCCAATATATTCTTTGAATTACCAGTCAGAAACTGGCACTATATAGCAGTAGCAAAAATTGTGGGTGCACATAACCCCAATATATTCTTTGAATTCCCAGTGAGACAATGGCACTGTATACCAGTAGCAAAAATTGTGGGTGCACGTAACCCCAATATATTCTTTGAATTCCCAGTGAGACAATGGCACTATCTACCAGTAGCAAAAATTGTGGGTGCACGTAACCCCAATATATTCTTTGAATTCCCAGTGAGACAATGGCACTGTATAGCAGTAGCAAAAATTGTGGGTGCATGTAACCCCCATATATTCTTTGAATTCCCAGTGAGACAATGGCACTATATACCAGTAGCAAAAATTGTGGGTGCACGTAACCCCAATATATTCTTTGAATTCCCAGTCAGACAATGGCACTGTATAGCAGTAGCAAAAATTGTGGGTGCACGTAACCCCCATATATTCTTTGAATTCCCAGTGAGACAATGGCACTATATACCAGTAGCAAAAATTGTGGGTGCACGTAACCCCAATATATTCTTTGAATTCCCAGTGAGACAATGGCACTATATACCAGTAGCAAAAATTGTGGGTGCACATAACCCCCATATATTCTTTGAATTCCCAGTGAGACAATTGCACTGTATACCAGTAGCAAAAATTGTGGGTGCACGTAACCCCAATATATTCTTTGAATTCCCAGTGAGACAATGGCACTGTATAGCAGTAGCAAAAATTGTGGGTGCACGTAACCCCCATATATTCTTTGAATTCCCAGTGAGACAATGGCACTATCTACCAGTAGCAAAAATTGTGGGTGCACGTAACCCCAATATATTCTTTGAATTCCCAGTGAGACAATGGCACTGTATAGCAGTAGCAAAAATTGTGGGTGCACGTAACCCCCATATATTCTTTGAATTCCCAGTGAGACAATGGCACTATATACCAGTAGCAAAAATAGTGGGTGTATATAGCCCCAATTCTATTGCTAGGGGACTTGCAGGGTATTTCTGAGGTGAAGGTGGGGGAACACACCGTTGGAACGGGGATTTGGGGTGTATATATGGGGTATACGGGAATACACTGTCAGTGTGTTCCATTCAGGATCCTGGGAAAGCTGGGTTGCGGCGATTGAGCCCGTCAGTGCCACGTTACACTGACAAGCTTCTCCCTGGAATTGAAGTTATATGTAAGCCCAATATATTCTTTGAATTCCCAGTGAGACAATGGCACTATATGGCAGTAGCAAAAATAGTGGGTGTATATAGCCCCAATTCTATTGCTAGGGGACTTGCAGGGTATTTCTGGGGTGAAGGTGGGGGGGCACACCGTTGGAACGGGTATCGGGGGTATATATCGGGTATACGGGAATACACTGTCAGTGTATTCCATTCAGGATCCGCGGAAAGCTGGGTTGCGGCGATTGAGCCCGTCAGTGCCACGTTACACTGACAAGCTTCTCCCTGGAATTTAGCTCTTATAAGAGCTGTTGGTTGTCTTCTCCTTCCTATCCTAGCCTGTCCCTGCCTACCCAGAATCTAAGCCCTAGCTAGCTGGACGGAAACCTCCGTCCTCGGTGAATTGCAAGCTCAGAATGACGCGAAGCTGGGCGTCGCTGTTCTTTTAAATTAGAGGTCACATGTTTTCGGCAGCCAATGGGTTTTGCCTACTTTTTTCAACGTCACCGGTGTCGTAGTTCCTGTCCCACCTACCCTGCGCTGTTATTGGAGCAAAAAAGGCGCCAGGGAAGGTGGGAGGGGAATCGAGTAATGGCGCACTTTACCACGCGGTGTTCGATTCGATTCGAACATGCCGAACAGCCTAATATCCGATCGAACATGAGTTCGATAGAACACTGTTCGCTCATCTCTAGTAGTGTATAGTAAAATGAACATATATTCCATAGAAACAGATGTATAATACTTTTCCTGTGCTAGATATACCAGGAATGAACAGGATAGATCTGTAGTCTCTAGTGGAATGAACATATATTCCATAGAAACAGATGTAAAATACTTTTCCTGCACTAGATACACCAGGAATGAACAGGATATATCTGTAGTCTCTAGTGGAATGCACATATATTCCATAGAAAGAGATGTATAACACTTTTCCTGTGCTAGATACACCAGGAATGAACAGGATATATCTGTAGTGTATAGTGGAATGAACATATATTCCATAGAAAGAGATGTATAACACTTTTCCTGTGCTAGATACACCAGGAATGAACAGGTTATATCTGTAGTCTATAGTGGAATGAACATATATTCCATAGAAAGAGATGTATAACACTTTTCCTGTGCTAGATACACCAGGAATGAACAGGATATATCTGTAGTGTATAGTGGAATGAACATATATTCCATAGAAACAGATGTATAACACTTTTCCTGTGCTAGATACACCAGGAATGAACAGGATATATCTGTAGTGTATAGTGGAATGAACATATATTCCATAGAAAGAGATGTATAACACTTTTCCTGTGCTAGATACACCAGGAATGAACAGGATATATCTGTAGTCTCTAGTGGAATGAACATATATTCCATAGAAAGAGATGTATAACACTTTTCCTGTGCTAGATACACCAGGAATGAACAGGATATATCTGTAGTGTATAGTGGAATGAACATATATTCCATAGAAACAGATGTATAACACTTTTCCTGTGCTAGATACACCAGGAATGAACAGGATATATCTGTAGTGTATAGTGGAATGAACATATATTCCATAAAAACAGATGTATAATACTTTTCCTGTGCTAGATACACCAGGAATGAACAGGATATATCTGTAGTCTATAGTGGAATGAACATATATTCCATAGAAAGAGATGTATAACAATTTTCCTGTGCAAGATACACCAGGAATGAACAGGATATATCTGTAGTGTATAGTGGAATGAGCATATATTCCATAGAAACCGATGTATAACACTTTTCCTGTGCTAGATACACCAGGAATGAACAGGTTATATCTGTAGTCTCTAGTGGAATGCACATATATTCCATAGAAACAGATGTATAGCATTTTTCCTGTGCTAGATACACCAGGAATGAACAGGATATATCTGTAGTCTATAGTGGAATGAACATATATTCCATAGAAACAGATGTATAATACTTTTCCTGTGCTAGATACACCAGGAATGAACAGGATATATCTGTAGTGTATAGCGGAATGAACATATATTTCATAGAAACAGACGTATAACACTTTTCCTGTGCTAGCTACACCAGGAATGAACAGGATATATCTGTAGTGTATAGTGTAATGAACATATATTCCATAGAAACAGACGTATAACACTTTTCCTGTGCTAGATACACCAGGAAAGAACAGGATATATCTGAATTTTTTTTCAATATGGCCAGATAGACCCCAGGTGAAAACAAATACATCCACTCCCCACCGTGCTTCCAGTACTGACTCCTAGAGTCTGCCGCTGTGGTCTTCATCATTTCCTGGTCTGGGACCTGGCATGTTACACAGCAGTTCTACTCAGGCAGTCATTGGCAGAGGTTGGACACCACTACAACTGTTTTAAGACATGCCCAGTCCTAAGTTCCCCTTTAGATTATGTTCTCACTTGGGAACGTTTCAGTGAAAGGCGGTCCTCTTATTATAAACAGCCAAAAATAATGATCATTATTTGTGGTCGTCCATATAAAAACATAAATAACAAAAAATCATGCCATAATTTTGAAAATAGGGGAAAAATCCTCTATAGCCACATGTGGCTATAGATATATACAGATATATCCTATTCATTCCTACTCTATTTAGCACAGAAAAAGTATTATACATCTGTTTCTATGGAATATACGCTCATTCCGCTATAGACAACAGATATATCCTGTTCATTCCAGGTGAATCTAGCACAGGAAAAGTATTATACATCTGTTTCCATGGAATATAATTTAATTCCACTATAGACTACAGATATATCCTGTTCATTCCTTGTCTATTTACCACATGAAAAATATTATATAAATCAGTTTCTATGGAATATATGTTCATTCCACTATAGACTACAGATATATCCTGTTCATTCCTGGTGTATCTAGCACAGGAAAAGTGTTATACATCTGTTTCTATGGAATATATGTGCATTCCACTAGAGACTACAGATATATCCTGTTCATTCCTGGTGTATCTAGCACAGGAAAATTGTTATACATCTGTTTCTATGGAATATATGTTCACTCAAGCAGAGACTACAGATATATCCTGTTCATTCCTGGTGTATCTAGCACAGGAAAAGTGTTATACATCTGTTTCTATGAAATATATGTTCATTCCACTATACACTACAGATCTATCCTGTTCATTCCTGGTGTATCTAGCACAGGAAAATTGTTATACATCTGTTTCTATGGAATATATGTTCATTCCACTATACACTACAGAGATATCCTGTTCATTCCTGGTGTATCTAGCGCAGGAAAAGTGTTATACATCTGTTTCTATGGAATATATGGTCATTCCACTATACACTACAGATATGTCCTGTTCATTCCTGGTGTATCTAGCACAGGAAAACTGTTATACATCTGTTTCTATGGAATATATGTTCATTCCACTATAGGCTACAGATATATCCTATTCATTCCTACTCTATTTAGCACAGGAAAAGTATTATACATCTGTTTCTATGGAATACATGTTCATTCCACTATACACTACAGATCTATCCCGTTCATTCCTGGTGTATCTAGCACAGGAAAATTGTTATACATCTGTTTCTATGGAATATATGTTCATTCCACTATACAATACAGAGATATCCTGTTCATTCCTGGTGTATCTAGCGCAGGAAAAGTGTTATACATCTGTTTCTATGGAATATATGTTCATTCCACTATACACTACAGATATGTCCTGTTCATTCCTGGTGTATCTAGCACAGGAAAACTGTTATACATCTGTTTCTATGGAATATATGTTCATTCCACTATAGGCTACAGATATATCCTATTCATTCCTACTCTATTTAGCACAGGAAAAGTATTATACATCTGTTTCTATGGAATACATGTTCATTCCACTATACACTACAGATCTATCCTGTTCATTCCTGGTGTATCTAGCACAGGAAAAGTATTATACATCTGTTTCTATGGAATATATGCTCATTCCACTATACACTACAGATCTATCCTGTTCATTCCTGGTGTATCTAGCACAGGAAAAGTATTATACATCTGTTTCTATGGAATATATGTTCATTCCACTATAGACTACAGATATATCCTGTTCATTCCTGGTGTATCTAGCACAGGAAAAGTATTATACATCTGTTTCTATGGAATATATGCTCATTCCACTATACACTATAGATATATCCTGTTCATTCCTGCTGTATCTAGCACAGGAAAAGTGTTATACATCTGTTTCTATGGAATATATGTTCATTCCACTATAGACTACAGATATATCCTGTTCATTCCTGGTGTATCTAGCACAGGAAAAGTATTATACATCTGTTTCTATGGAATATTTGTTCATTCCACTATAGACTACAGATATATCCTGTTCATTCCTGGTGTATCTAGCACAGGAAAAGTGTTATACATCTGTTTCTATGGAATATATGTTCATTCCAGCAGAGAATACAGATATATCCTGTTCATTCCTGGTGTATCTAGAACAGGAAAAGTGTTATACATCTGTTTCTATGGAATATATGTTCATTCCACTATACACTACAGATATGTCCTGTTCATTCCTGGTGTATCTAGCACAGGAAAACTGTTATACATCTGTTTCTATGGAATATATGTTCATTCCACTATAGGCTACAGATATATCCTATTCATTCCTACTCTATTTAGCACAGGAAAAGTATTATACATCTGTTTCTATGGAATATATGTTCATTCCACTATACACTACAGATATATCCTGTTCATTCCTGGTGTATCTAGCACAGGAAAAGTGTTATACATCTGTTTCTATGGAATATATGTTCATTCCAGCAGAGACTACAGATATATCCTGTTCATTCCTGGTGTATCTAGCACTGGAAAAGTGTTATACGTCTGTTTCTATGGAATATATGTTCATTCCACTATAGACTACAGATATATCCTGTTCATTCCTGGTGTATCTAGCACAGGAAAAGTGTTATACGTCTGTTTCTATGGAATATTTGTTCATTCCACTATAGACTACAGATATATCCTGTTCATTCCTGGTGTATCTAGCACAGAAAAAGTGTTATACATCTGTTTCTATGGAATATATGTTCATTTCACTATACACTACAGATATATCCTTTTCATTCCTGGTGTATCTAGCACAGGAAAAGTGTTATACATCTGTTTCTATGGAATATATGTTCATTCCAGCAGAGACTACAGATATATCCTGTTCATTCCTGGTGTATCTAGCACAGGAAAAGTATTATACATCTGTTTCTATGGAATATATGTTCATTCCACTATAGACTACAGAGATATCCTGTTCATTCCTGGTGTATCTAGCGCAGGAAAAGGGTTATACATCTGTTTCTATGGAATATATGTTCATTCCACTATACACTACAGATATGTCCTGTTCATTCCTGGTGTATCTAGCACAGGAAAACTGTTATACATCTGTTTCTATGGAATATATGTTCATTCCACTATAGGCTACAGATATATCCTATTCATTCCTACTCTATTTAGCACAGGAAAAGTATTATACATCTGTTTCTATGGAATACATGTTCATTCCACTATACACTACAGATCTATCCCGTTCATTCCTGGTGTATCTAGCACAGGAAAATTGTTATACATCTGTTTCTATGGAATATATGTTTATTCCACTATACACTACAGAGATATCCTGTTCATTCCTGGTGTATCTAGCGCAGGAAAAGTGTTATACATCTGTTTCTATGGAATATATGTTCATTCCACTATACACTACAGATATGTCCTGTTCATTCCTGGTGTATTTAGCACAGGAAAACTGTTATACATCTGTTTCTATGGAATATATGTTCATTCCACTATAGGCTACAGATATATCCTATTCATTCCTACTCTATTTAGCACAGGAAAAGTATTATACATCTGTTTCTATGGAATACATGTTCATTCCACTATACACTACAGATCTATCCTGTTCATTCCTGGTGTATCTAGCACAGGAAAAGTATTATACATCTGTTTCTATGGAATATATGCTCATTCCACTATACACTACAGATATATCCTGTTCATTCCTGGTGTATCTAGCACAGCAAAAGTGTTATACATCTGTTTCTATGGAATATATGTTCATTCCACTATAGACTACAGATATATCCTGTTCATTCTTGGTGTATCTAGCACAGGAAAAGTATTATACATCTGTTTCTATGGAATATATGCTCATTCCACTATACACTATAGATATATCCTGTTTAGAGATGAGCGAACACTAAAATGTTCGAGGTTCGAAATTCGATTCGAACAGCCGCTCACTGTTCGAGTGTTCGAATGGGTTTCGAACCCCATTATAGTCTATGGGGAACATAAACTCGTTAAGGGGGAAACCCAAATTCGTGTCTGGAGGGTCACCAAGTCCACTATGACACCCCAGGAAATGATACCAACACCCTGGAATGACACTGGGACAGCAGGGGAAGCATGTCTGGGGGCATAAAAGTCACTTTATTTCATGGAAATCCCTGTCAGTTTGCGATTTTCGCAAGCTAACTTTTCCCCATAGAAATGCATTGGCCAGTGCTGATTGGCCAGAGTACGGAACTCGACCAATCAGCGCTGGCTCTGCTGGAGGAGGCGGAGTCTAAGATAGCTCCACACCAGTCTCCATTCAGGTCCGACCTTAGACTCCGCCTCCTCCGGCAGAGCCAGCGCTGATTGGCCGAAGGCTGGCCAATGCATTCCTATGCGAATGCAGACTTAGCAGTGCTGAGTCAGTTTTGCTCAACTACACATCTGATGCACACTCGGCACTGCTACATCAGATGTAGCAATCTGATGTAGCAGAGCCGAGGGTGCACTAGAACCCCTGTGCAAACTCAGTTCACGCTAATAGAATGCATTGGCCAGCGCTGATTGGCCAATGCATTCTATTAGCCCGATGAAGTAGAGCTGAATGTGTGTGCTAAGCACACACATTCAGCACTGCTTCATCAAGCCAATACAATGCATTAGCCAGTGCTGATTGGCCAGAGTACGGAATTCGGCCAATCAGCGCTGGCCAATGCATTCTATTAGCCCGATGAAGTAGAGCTGAATGTGTGTGCTAAGCACACACATTCAGCACTGCTTCATCAAGCCAATACAATGCATTAGCCAGTGCTGATTGGCCAGAGTACGGAATTCGGCCAATCAGCGCTGGCTCTGCTGGAGGAGGCGGAGTCTAAGATCGCTCCACACCAGTCTCCATTCAGGTCCGACCTTAGACTCCGCCTCCTCCGGCAGAGCCAGCGCTGATTGGCCGAAGGCTGGCCAATGCATTCCTATGCGAATGCAGACTTAGCAGTGCTGAGTCAGTTTTGCTCAACTACACATCTGATGCACACTCGGCACTGCTACATCAGATGTAGCAATCTGATGTAGCAGAGCCGAGGGTGCACTAGAACCCCTGTGCAAACTCAGTTCACGCACTGGCTAATGCATTGTATTGGCTTGATGAAGCAGTGCTGAATGTGTGTGCTTAGCACACACATTCAGCTCTACTTCATCGGGCTAATAGAATGCATTGGCCAATCAGCGCTGGCCAATGCATTCTATTAGCGTGAACTGAGTTTGCACAGGGGTTCTAGTGCACCCTCGGCTCTGCTACATCAGATTGCTACATCTGATGTAGCAGTGCCGAGTGTGCATCAGATGTGTAGTTGAGCAAAACTGACTCAGCACTGCTAAGTCTCTGCATTCGTATAGGAATGCATTGGCCAGCCTTCGGCCAATCAGCGCTGGCTCTGCCGGAGGAGGCGGAGTCTAAGGTCGGACCTGAATGGAGACTGGTGTGGAGCGATCTTAGACTCCGCCTCCTCCAGCAGAGCCAGCGCTGATTGGTCGAGTTCCGTACTCTGGCCAATCAGCGCTGGCCAATGCATTCTATTAGCCCGATGAAGTAGAGCTGAATGTGTGTGCTTAGCACACACATTCAGCTCTACTTCATCAGGCTAATAGAATACATTGGCCAATCAGCGCTGGCCAATGCATTCTATTAGCTTGATGAAGCAGAGTGTGCACAAGGGTTCAAGCGCACCCTCGGCTCTGATGTAGCAGAGCTGAGGGTGCACAAGGGTTCAAGTGCACCCTCGGCTCTCCTACATCAGAGCCGAGGGTGCGCTTGAACCCTTGTGCAGCCTCGGCTCTGCTACATCAGAGCCGAGGGTGCGCTTGAACCCTTGTGCACACTCTGCTTCATCAAGCTAATAGAATGCATTGGCCAGCACTGATTGGCCAGAGTACGGAATTCGGCCAATCAGCGCTGGCCAATGCATCCCTATGGGAAAAAGTTTATCTCACAAAAATCACAATTACACACCCGATAGAGCCCCAAAAAGTTATTTTTAATAACATTCCCCCCTAAATAAAGGTTATCCCTAGCTATCCCTGCCTGTACAGCTATCCCTGTCTCATAGTCACAAAGTTCACATTCTCATATGACCCGGATTTGAAATCCACTATTCGTCTAAAATGGAGGTCACCTGATTTCGGCAGCCAATGACTTTTTCCAATTTTTTTCAATGCCCCCAGTGTCGTAGTTCCTGTCCCACCTCCCCTGCGCTGTTATTGGTGCAAAAAAGGCGCCAGGGAAGGTGGGAGGGGAATCGAATTTTGGCGCACTTTACCACGTGGTGTTCGATTCGATTCGAACATGGCGAACACCCTGATATCCGATCGAACATGTGTTCGATAGAACACTGTTCGCTCATCTCTAATCCTGTTCATTCCTGCTGTATCTAGCACAGGAAAAGTGTTATACATTAGAGATGAGCGAACAGTGTTCTATCGAACTCATGTTCGATCGGATATTAGGCTGTTCGGCATGTTCGAATCGAATCGAACACCGCGTGGTAAAGTGCGCCATTACTCGATTCCCCTCCCACCTTCCCTGGCGCCTTTTTTGCTCCAATAACAGCGCAGGGTAGGTGGGACAGGAACTACGACACCGGTGACGTTGAAAAAAGTAGGCAAAACCCATTGGCTGCCGAATACATGTGACCTCTAATTTAAAAGAACAGCGCCGCCCAGGTTCGCGTCATTCTGAGCTTGCAATTCACCGAGGACGGAGGTTTCCGTCCAGCTAGCTAGGGCTTAGATTCTGGGTAGGCAGGGACAGGCTAGGATAGGAAGGAGAAGACAACCAACAGCTCTTGTAAGAGCTAAATTCCAGGGAGAAGCTTGTCAGTGTAACGTGGCACTGACAGGCTCAATCTCCGCAACCCAGCTTTCCCAGCATCCTGAATGGAATACACTGTCAGTGTATTCCCGTATACCCGATATATACCCCGATACCCGTTCCAACGGTGTGCCCCCCCACCTTCACCCCAGAAATACCCTGCAAGTCCCCTAGCAATAGAATTGGGGCTATATACACCCACAATTTTTACTACTGGTATACAGTGCCATTGTCTGACTGGGAATTCAAAGAATATATTGGGAATACAAATACCCTCATTTCTTGCTACTGCCATATAGTGCCAGTGTCTGACTGGGAATTCAAAGAATATATTGGGGTTACGTGCACCCACAATTTTTACTACTGGTATACAGTGCCATTGTCTGACTGGGAATTCAAAGAATATATTGGGAATACAAATACCCTCATTTCTTGCTACTGCCATATAGTGCCAGTTTCTGACTGGGAATTCAAAGAATATATTGGGGTTACGTGCACCCACAATTTTTACTACTGGTATACAGTGCCATTGTCTGACTGGGAATTCAAAGAATATATTGGGAATACAAATACCCTCATTTCTTGCTACTGCCATATAGTGCCAGTGTCTGACTGGGAATTCAAAGAATATATTGGGGTTACGTGCACCCACAATTTTTACTACTGGTATACAGTGCCATTGTCTGACTGGGAATTCAAAGAATATATTGGGGTTATAAATACCCTCATTTCTTGCTACTGCCATATAGTGCCAGTTTCTGACTGGTAATTCAAAGAATATATTGGGGTTACGTGCACCCACAATTTTTACTACTGGTATACAGTGCCATTGTCTGACTGGGAATTCAAAGAGTATATTGGGAATACAAATACCCTCATTTCTTGCTACTGCCATATAGTGCCAGTTTCTGACTGGTAATTCAAAGAATATATTGGGGTTACGTGCACCCACAATTTTTACTACTGGTATACAGTGCCATTGTCTGACTGGGAATTCAAAGAATATATTGGGGTTATAAATACCCTCATTTCTTGCTACTGCCATATAGTGCCAGTTTCTGACTGGTAATTCAAAGAATATATTGGGGTTACGTGCACCCACAATTTTTACTACTGGTATACAGTGCCATTGTTTGACTGGGAATTCAAAGAGTATATTGGGAATACAAATACCCTCATTTCTTGCTACTGCCATATAGTGCCAGTTTCTGACTGGTAATTCAAAGAATATATTGGGGTTACGTGCACCCACAATTTTTACTACTGGTATACAGTGCCATTGTCTGACTGGGAATTCAAAGAGTATATTGGGAATACAAATACCCTCATTTCTTGCTACTGCCATATAGTGCCAGTTTCTGACTGGTAATTCAAAGAATATATTGGGGTTACGTGCACCCACAATTTTTACTACTGGTATACAGTGCCATTGTCTGACTGGGAATTCAAAGAATATATTGGGGTTATAAATACCCTCATTTCTTGCTACTGCCATATAGTGCCAGTTTCTGACTGGTAATTCAAAGAATATATTGGGGTTACGTGCACCCACAATTTTTACTACTGGTATACAGTGCCATTGTCTGACTGGGAATTCAAAGAGTATATTGGGAATACAAATACCCTCATTTCTTGCTACTGCCATATAGTGCCAGTTTCTGACTGGGAATTCAAAGAATATATTGGGGTTACGTGCACCCACAATTTTTACTACTGGTATACAGTGCCATTGTCTGACTGGGAATTCAAAGAATATATTGGGGTTATAAATACCCTCATTTCTTGCTACTGCCATATAGTGCCAGTTTCTGACTGGTAATTCAAAGAATATATTGGGGTTACGTGCACCCACAATTTTTACTACTGGTATACAGTGCCATTGTCTGACTGGGAATTCAAAGAGTATATTGGGAATACAAATACCCTCATTTCTTGCTACTGCCATATAGTGCCAGTTTCTGACTGGTAATTCAAAGAATATATTGGGGTTACGTGCACCCACAATTTTTACTACTGGTATACAGTGCCATTGTCTGACTGGGAATTCAAAGAATATATTGGGGTTATAAATACCCTCATTTCTTGCTACTGCCATATAGTGCCAGTTTCTGACTGGTAATTCAAAGAATATATTGGGGTTACGTGCACCCACAATTTTTACTACTGGTATACAGTGCCATTGTCTGACTGGGAATTCAAAGAGTATATTGGGAATACAAATACCCTCATTTCTTGCTACTGCCATATAGTGCCAGTTTCTGACTGGGAATTCAAAGAATATATTGGGGTTACGTGCACCCACAATTTTTACTACTGGTATACAGTGCCATTGTCTGACTGGGAATTCAAAGAATATATTGGGGTTATAAATACCCTCATTTCTTGCTACTGCCATATAGTGCCAGTTTCTGACTGGTAATTCAAAGAATATATTGGGGTTACGTGCACCCACAATTTTTACTACTGGTATACAGTGCCATTGTCTGACTGGGAATTCAAAGAGTATATTGGGAATACAAATACCCTCATTTCTTGCTACTGCCATATAGTGCCAGTTTCTGACTGGGAATTCAAAGAATATATTGGGGTTACGTGCACCCACAATTTTTACTACTGGTATACAGTGCCATTGTCTGACTGGGAATTCAAAGAATATATTGGGGTTATAAATACCCTCATTTCTTGCTACTGCCATATAGTGCCAGTTTCTGACTGGTAATTCAAAGAATATATTGGGGTTACGTGCACCCACAATTTTTACTACTGGTATACAGTGCCATTGTCTGACTGGGAATTCAAAGAGTATATTGGGAATACAAATACCCTCATTTCTTGCTACTGCCATATAGTGCCAGTTTCTGACTGGGAATTCAAAGAATATATTGGGGTTACGTGCACCCACAATTTTTACTACTGGTATACAGTGCCATTGTCTGACTGGGAATTCAAAGAATATATTGGGGTTATAAATACCCTCATTTCTTGCTACTGCCATATAGTGCCAGTTTCTGACTGGTAATTCAAAGAATATATTGGGGTTACGTGCACCCACAATTTTTACTACTGGTATACAGTGCCATTGTCTGACTGGGAATTCAAAGAGTATATTGGGAATACAAATACCCTCATTTCTTGCTACTGCCATATAGTGCCAGTTTCTGACTGGGAATTCAAAGAATATATTGGGGTTACGTGCACCCACAATTTTTACTACTGGTATACAGTGCCATTGTCTGACTGGGAATTCAAAGAATATATTGGGGTTATAAATACCCTCATTTCTTGCTACTGCCATATAGTGCCAGTTTCTGACTGGGAATTCAAAGAATATATTGGGGTTACGTGCACCCACAATTTTTACTACTGGTATACAGTGCCATTGTCTGACTGGGAATTCAAAGAATATATTGGGGTTATAAATACCCTCATTTCTTGCTACTGCCATATAGTGCCAGTTTCTGACTGGGAATTCAAAGAATATATTGGGGTTACGTGCACCCACAATTTTTACTACTGGTATACAGTGCCATTGTCTGACTGGGAATTCAAAGAGTATATTGGGAATACAAATACCCTCATTTCTTGCTACTGCCATATAGTGCCAGTTTCTGACTGGGAATTCAAAGAATATATTGGGGTTACGTGCACCCACAATTTTTACTACTGGTATACAGTGCCATTGTCTGACTGGGAATTTAAAGAGTATATTGGGAATACAAATACCCTCATTTCTTGCTACTGCCATATAGTGCCAGTGTCTGACTGGGAATTCAAAGAATATATTGGGGTTACGTGCACCCACAATTTTTACTACTGGTATACAGTGCCAATTTCTAACTAGGAATTCAAAATGCGCAAGGCTCCCGGAAAGGGACGTGGACGAGGCCATGGGCGAGGTCGGGGGAATGGTTCTGGGGAGCAAGGTAGCAGTGAAGCCACAGGGCGTCCCGTGCCTACTCCTGTGGGGCAGCAAGCATTGCGCCACTCCACAGTGCCAGGGTTGCTTGCCACATTAACTAAACTGCAGGGTACAAACCTTAGTAGGCCCGAGAACCAGGAACAGGTCTTGCAATGGCTGTCAGAGAACGCTTACAGCACATTGTCCAGCAGCCAGTCAGACTCTGCCTCCTCTCCTCCTATTACCCAACAGTCTTGTCTTCCTTCCTCCCAAAATTCCGAAGCTTTACAGAACAATAACCCAAACTGTCCCTGCTCCCCAGAGCTGTTCTCCGCTCCTTTCATTGTCCCTCAACCTGCCTCTCCACGTCACGATTCCACGAACCTAACAGAGGAGCATCTGTGTCCAGATGCTCAAACACTAGAGTCTCCTCCATCTCCGTTCGATTTGGTGGTGGATGACCAGTAACCCACCCTCATCGACGATGATGTGACGCAGTTGCCGTCAGGGCATCCAGTTGACCGGCGCATTGTGCGGGAGGAGGAGATGAGACAGGAGTTGGAAGAGGAAGTGGTGGATGATGAGGACACTGACCCGACCTGGACAGGGGGGATGTCAAGCGGGGAAAGTAGTGTGGATGTTGAGGCAGGTGCAGCACCAAAAAGGGTAGCTAGAGGCAGAGGCAGAGGTCAGCAGCTTAGGCGAAGCCAGGCCACACCCGGAATCTCCCAAGATGTTCCAGTTCGTACCCAGCCCCGAAAAACTCCCACCTCGAGGGCACGTTTCTCGAAGGTGTGGAGTTTTTTCAAGGAATGCGCCGAGGACAGATATAGTGTTGTCTGCACAATTTGCCTCTCGAAATTGATTAGGGGCTCTGAGAAGAGCAACCTGTCCACCACTTCAATGCGCCGTCATTTGGAATCCAAGCACTGGAATCAGTGGCAGGCAGCAACGGCAGGACAAAGGCCGCCTGCCGTTCACGCCACTGCCACTGCCTCTGCCACTGCCTCTGCCTCTGCCACTGCCACTGCTGACTGTGCTGGCGATGCACTCCAGAGGACGAGCCAGGACACCACTTCATCTGCCTCCGCCACTTTGTTGACTTCTACCTCATCCTCCCCTGGTCCTGTCTTATCTCCTTCTCCTGCACCATCAAAGGCACCATCAGGCGTTTCTTTACAACAACCCACCATCTCTCAGACATTGGAGCGGCGGCAGAAATACACTGCTAACCACCCACACGCGCAAGCCTTGAACGCCAACATCGCTAAACTGCTGGCCCAGGAGATGTTGGCGTTCCGGCTTGTTGAAACTCCCGCCTTCCTGGACCTGATGGCAACTGCGGCACCTCGCTATGCCGTCCCTAGCCGTCACTACTTCTCCCGGTGTGCCGTCCCCGCCTTGCACCAGCACGTGTCACTCAACATCAGGCGGGCCCTTAGTTCCGCGCTTTGCACAAAGGTCCACTTGACCACCGACGCGTGGACAAGTGCATGCGGACAGGGACGCTACATTTCACTGACGGCACACTGGGTGAATGTAGTTGAGGCTGGGACTGCTTCCCAAACTGGCCCGGTGTACCTCGTCTCCCCGCCTAACATTCCTGGCAGGGACACGAGAAGAACACCCCCCTCCTCCTCCTCCTCTACCGCCTCCTCCTCCGCCACCGCCTCCTCCTCCGCCACCGCCTCCTCCTCCGCTGTTAGATTGACCCCAGCTACGAGTTGGAAACGTTGCAGCACTGGCGTTGGTAGACGTCAGCAGGCTGTGCTGAAGCTGATCAGCTTGGGGGACAGACAGCACACTGCCTCCGAGGTGAGGGATGCCCTCCTCGATGAGACGGCAATATGGTTTGAGCCGCTGCACCTGGGCCCAGGCATGGTCGTTTGTGATAACGGCCGGAACCTGGTAGCAGCTCTGGAGCTTGCCGGACTCCAACATGTTCCATGCCTGGCCCACGTCTTCAACCTAGTGGTGCAACGTTTCCTAAAGAGCTACCCCAATGTTCCAGAGCTACTGGTGAAAGTGCGGCGCATGTGCGCCCACTTTCGCAAGTCGACAGTAGCCGCTGCTAGCTTAAAATCTCTCCAGCAACGCCTGCATGTGCCACAACACCGGCTTTTGTGCGACGTCCCCACACGCTGGAACTCAACGTTTCAGATGTTGAATAGAGTGGTTGAGCAGCAGAGACCTTTGATGGAATACCAGCTACAAAACCCTAGGGTGCCACAAAGTCAGCTGCCTCAGTTTCACATCCATGAGTGGCCATGGATGAGAGACCTTTGTGACATCCTACGGGTCTTTGAGGAGTCCACAAGGAGGGTGAGCTCTGAGGATGCGATGGTGAGCCTTACAATCCCGCTCTTGTGTGTTCTGAGAGAATCCCTGATTGACATCAGGGATAACTCAGATCACACAGAGGAGTTAGGGATAGCATCCGATCCGTCACAGCTGGAGAGTAGGTCCACACATCTGTCCGCTTCACTGCGTTTAATGGAGGAGGAGGAGGAGGAGGAGGAGGAGGAAGAAGAGTTGTCCGATGATGTGATGGTGATACAGGAGGCTTCCGGGCAACTTCGAATCGTCCCATTGTTGCAGCGCGGATGGGTAGACATGGAGGATGAGGAGGAAATGGAGATTGAACTTTCCGGTGGGGCCAGAGGAGTCATGCCAACTAACACTGTGGCAGACATGGCTGAGTTCATGTTGGGGTGCTTTACAACCGACAAGCGTATTGTCAAAATCATGGAGGACAACCAGTACTGGATCTTTGCTATCCTTGACCCCCGGTATAAAAACAACATCTCGTCTTTTATTCCGGTAGAGGGGAGGGCCAATCGCATCAATGCTTGCCACAGGCAATTGATGCAGAATATGATGGAGATTTTTCCAGCATGTGACGTTGGCGGCATTGAGGGCAGTTCCTCCAGTAGGCAACCAAGTTCTCACCGGTCCACACAAACGAGGGGCACACTGTCTAAGGTCTGGGACACCTTGATGGCACCCCCTCGCCAAAGTGCCGCCACGGAGGGTCCTAGTGTCACCAGGCGTGAGAAGTATAGGCGCATGTTGCGGGAATACCTTTCCGACCACAGCCCTGTCCTCTCCGACCCCTCTGCGCCCTACACGTATTGGGTGTCGAAGTTGGACCTGTGGCTTGAACTTGCCCTATATGCCTTGGAGGTGCTGTCCTGTCCTGCCGCCAGCGTCCTATCTGAGAGGGTGTTCAGTGCAGCCGGTGGCATCATCACTGACAAGCGCACCCGTCTGTCAGCTGAGAGTGCCGACCGGCTCACTTTGATAAAAATGAACCACCACTGGATAGAGCCTTCATTTTTGTGCCCACCTGTGTAAAGCACCCCAACATGAAACTCCATGTCTGTACTCAACCTCTCCAATTCCTCCGCATCCTCATACTCATCCACCATAAGCGTTGCACAATTCTGCTAATACTAGGCTCCCTCCAACATGATTTCCCCCAACTCTGCTGGTTAGAGGCTCCCTCCACCCTGATTTCCACCAACTCTGCTGGTTAGAGGCTCCCTCCACCCTGCTTTCCCACAACTCTGCTGGTTAGAGGCTCCTTCCACCATGAATTTGCCAAAACTGGGCTGTTTAGAGGCTCCCTCCACCATGAATTGGTCCAAACTGGGCTGGTTAGAGGCTCCCTCCACCATTAATTGGTCCAAACTGGGCTGGTTAGAGGCTCCCTCCACCATGAATTTGCCCAAACTGGGCTGTTTAGAGGCTCCCTCCACCATGAATTTGCCCAAACTGGGCTGTTTAGAGGCTCCCTCCACCATGAATTGGTCCAAACTGGGTTTTTTAGAGGCTCCCTCCACCATGAATTGGTCCAAACTGGGCTGGTTAGAGGCTCCCTCCACCATGAATTGATCCAAACTGGGGTGGTTAGAGGCTCCCTCCACCATTAATTGGTCCAAACTGGGCTGGTTAGAGGCTCCCTCCACCATTAATTGGTCCAAACTGGGCTGTTTAGAGGCTCCCTCCACCATTAATTGGTCCAAACTGGGCTGGTTAGAGGCTCCCTCCACCATGAATTTGCCCAAACTGGGCTGTTTAGAGGCTCCCTCCACCATGAATTTGCCCAAACTGGGCTGGTTAGAGGCTCCCTCCACCATGAATTGGTCCAAACTGGGGTTTTTAGAGGCTCCCTCCACCATGAATTGGTCCAAACTTGGCTGTTTAGAGGCTCCCTCCACCATTAATTGGTCCAAACTGGGCTGGTTAGAGGCTCCCTCCACCATGAATTGGTCCAAACTGGGTTTTTTAGAGGCTCCCTCCACCATGAATTTGCCCAAACTGGGCTGTTTAGAGGCTCCCTCCACCATGAATTTGCCCAAACTGGGCTGGTTAGAGGCTCCCTCCACCATGAATTGGTCCAAACTAGGGTTTTTAGAGGCTCCCTCCACCATGAATTGGTCCAAACTTGGCTGTTTAGAGGCTCCCTCCACCATGAATTGGTCCACACTGGGGTGGTTAGAGGCTCCCTCCACCATTAATTGGTCCAAACTGGGCTGGTTAGAGGCTCCCTCCACCATTAATTGGTCCAAACTGGGCTGGTTAGAGGCTCCCTCCACCATGAATTGGTCCAAACTGGGGTTTTTAGAGGCTCCCTCCACCATGAATTTGCCCAAACTGGGCTGTTTAGAGGCTCCCTCCACCATGAATTGGTCCAAACTGGGTTTTTTAGAGGCTCCCTCCACCATGAATTGGTCCAAACTGGGCTGGTTAGAGGCTCCCTCCACCATGAATTGGTCCAAACTGGGGTGGTTAGAGGCTCCCTCCACCATTAATTGGTCCAAACTGGGCTGGTTAGAGGCTCCCTCCACCATGAATTGGTCCAAACTGGGCTGGTTAGAGGCTCCCTCCACCATTAATTGGTCCAAACTGGGCTGGTTAGAGGCTCCCTCCACCATGAATTTGCCCAAACTGGGCTGTTTAGAGGCTCCCTCCACCATGAATTTGCCCAAACTGGGCTGGTTAGAGGCTCCCTCCACCATGAATTGGTCCAAACTGGGGTTTTTAGAGGCTCCCTCCACCATGAATTGGTCCAAACTTGGCTGTTTAGAGGCTCCCTCCACCATTAATTGGTCCAAACTGGGCTGGTTAGAGGCTCCCTCCACCATGAATTGGTCCAAACTGGGTTTTTTAGAGGCTCCATCCACCATGAATTTGCCCAAACTGGGCTGTTTAGAGGCTCCCTCCACCATGAATTGGTCCAAACTGGGGTGGTTAGAGGCTCCCTCTACCATTAATTGGTCCAAACTGGGCTGGTTAGAGGCTCCCTCCACCATTAATTGGTCCAAACTGGGCTGGTTAGAGGCTCCCTCCACCATGAATTGGTCCAAACTGGGGTTTTTAGAGGCTCCCTCCACCATGAATTGGTCCAAACTTGGCTGTTTAGAGGCTCCCTCCACCATTAATTGGTCCAAACTGGGCTGGTTAGAGGCTCCCTCCACCATGAATTGGTCCAAACTGGGTTTTTTAGAGGCTCCCTCCACCATGAATTTGCCCAAACTGGGCTGTTTAGAGGCTCCCTCCACCATGAATTGGTCCAAACTGGGGTGGTTAGAGGCTCCCTCCACCATTAATTGGTCCAAACTGGGCTGGTTAGAGGCTCCCTCCACCATTAATTGGTCCAAACTGGGCTGGTTAGAGGCCCCCTCCACCATGAATTGGTCCAAACTGGGGTTTTTAGAGGCTCCCTCCACCATTAATTGGTCCAAACTGGGCTGGTTAGAGGCTCCCTCCACCATGAATTGGTCCAAACTGGGTTTTTTAGAGGCTCCCTCCACCATGAATTTGCCCAAACTGGGCTGTTTAGAGGCTCCCTCCACCATGAATTGGTCCAAACTGGGTTTTTTAGAGGCTCCCTCCACCATGAATTGGTCCAAACTGGGCTGGTTAGAGGCTCCCTCCACCATGAATTGGTCCAAACTGGGGTGGTTAGAGGCTCCCTCCACCATTAATTGGTCCAAACTGGGCTGGTTAGAGGCTCCCTCCACCATTAATTGGTCCAAACTGGGCTGGTTAGAGGCTCCCTCCACCATTAATTGGTCCAAACTGGGCTGGTTAGAGGCTCCCTCCACCATGAATTTGCCCAAACTGGGCTGTTTAGAGGCTCCCTCCACCATGAATTTGCCCAAACTGGGCTGGTTAGAGGCTCCCTCCACCATGAATTGGTCCAAACTGGGGTTTTTAGAGGCTCCCTCCACCATGAATTTGCCCAAACTGGGCTGGTTAGAGGCTCCCTCCACCATGAATTGGTCCAAACTTGGCTGTTTAGAGGCTCCCTCCACCATTAATTGGTCCAAACTGGGCTGGTTAGAGGCTCCCTCCACCATGAATTGGTCCAAACTGGGTTTTTTAGAGGCTCCCTCCACCATGAATTTGCCCAAACTGGGCTGTTTAGAGGCTCCCTCCACCATGAATTGGTCCAAACTGGGGTGGTTAGAGGCTCCCTCCACCATTAATTGGTCCAAACTGGGCTGGTTAGAGGCTCCCTCCACCATTAATTGGTCCAAACTGGGCTGGTTAGAGGCTCCCTCCACCATGAATTTGCCCAAACTGGGCTGGTTAGAGGCTCCCTCCACCATGAATTGGTCCAAACTGGGTTTTTTAGAGGCTCCCTCCACCATGAATTTGCCCAAACTGGGCTGGTTAGAGGCTCCCTCCACCATGAATTGGTCCAAACTGGGGTTTTTAGAGGCTCCCTCCACCATGAATTTGCCCAAACTGGGCTGTTTAGAGGCTCCCTCCACCATGAATTGGTCCAAACTGGGTTTTTTAGAGGCTCCCTCCACCATGAATTGGTCCAAACTGGGCTGGTTAGAGGCTCCCTCCACCATGAATTGGTCCAAACTGGGGTGGTTAGAGGCTCCCTCCACCATTAATTGGTCCAAACTGGGCTGGTTAGAGGCTCCCTCCACCATTAATTGGTCCAAACTCGGCTGGTTAGAGGCTCCCTCCACCATGAATTTGCCCAAACTGGGCTGTTTAGAGGCTCCCTCCACCATGAATTTGCCCAAACTGGGCTGGTTAGAGGCTCCCTCCACCATGAATTGGTCCAAACTGGGGTTTTTAGAGGCTCCCTCCACCATGAATTGGTCCAAACTTGGCTGTTTAGAGGCTCCCTCCACCATTAATTGGTCCAAACTGGGCTGGTTAGAGGCTCCCTCCACCATGAATTGGTCCAAACTGGGTTTTTTAGAGGCTCCCTCCACCATGAATTTGCCCAAACTGGGCTGTTTAGAGGCTCCCTCCACCATGAATTGGTCCAAACTGGGGTGGTTAGAGGCTCCCTCCACCATTAATTGGTCCAAACTGGGCTGGTTAGAGGCTCCCTCCACCATTAATTGGTCCAAACTGGGCTGGTTAGAGGCTCCCTCCACCATGAATTTACCCAAACTGGGCTGGTTAGAGGCTCCCTCCACCATGAATTGGTCCAAACTGGGTTTTTTAGAGGCTCCCTCCACCATGAATTTGCCCAAACTGGGCTGGTTAGAGGCTCCCTCCACCATGAATTGGTCCAAACTGGGGTTTTTAGAGGCTCCCTCCACCATGAATTTGCCCAAACTCTGCTGGTTAGAGGCTCAATCCACCCTGATTTTCAAAACAAATGTTGGTGCCAACCTCAACTTACTACAAGGGCCAAATTCACTGCTGGTGACAAGCTCTCCTCACTGCAAGTGCCAAATACACATGTTTCAAGGTGTTTTCCTACTGTCAGAGAGGTGGTATTGAGTGTGTAAAGTGTGTAGTTGTTAGGCTGTGATGTTGGGGTAATAGAGGGTCTTTGGTGTGTTAGATGCCCCCAGACATGCTTCCCCTGCTGTCCCAGTGTCATTCCAGAGGTGTTGGCATCATTTCCTGGGGTGTCATAGTGGACTTGGTGACCCTCCAGACACGGATTTGGGTTTCCCCCTTAACGAGTATCTGTTCCCCATAGACTATAATGGGGTTCGAAACCCGTTCGAACACACGAACATTGAGCGGCTGTTCGAATCGAATTTCGAACCTCGAACATTTTAGTGTTCGCTCATCTCTATTCATTACACTATAGACTACAGATATAACCTGTTCATTCCTGGTGTATCTAGCACAGGAAAAGTGTTATACATCTGTTTCTATGGAATATATGTTCATTCCACTATAGACTACAGATATATCCTGTTCATTCCTGGTGTATCTAGCACAGGAAAAGTGTTATACATCTGTTTCTTTGGAATATATGTTCATTCCAGCAGAGACTACAGATATATCCTTTTCATTCCTGGTGTATCTAGCACAGGAAAAGTGTTATACATCTGTTTCTATGGAATATATGTTCATTCCAGTAGAGACTACAGATATATCCTGTTCATTCCTGGTGTATCTAGCACAGGAAAAGTATTATACATCTGTTTCTATGGAATATATGTTCATTCCACTATACACTACAGATATATCCTGTTCATTCCTGGTGTATCTAGCACAGGAAAAGTATTATACATCTGTTTCTATGGAATATATGTTCATTCCACTATACACTACAGATATATCCTGTTCATTCCTGGTGTATCTAGCACAGGAAAAGTATTATACATCTGTTTCTATGGAATATATGTTCATTCCAGTAGAGACTACATATATATCCTGTTCATTCCAGTTCTTTTAAACCTAGAAAGCTCACTAAATCTTTATTTTACATCTTTCCCCATTGGTAATAATGTTCATTCTTTTTCTTTATTCTTTTTCTTCATTCTTTTTAGTATGTCCCCTCAGATTGCATTAGTTTTCTAAGCTCTGTAAACCAATTCCCTGTAAATTTCCTGTTTTCTGCCGTTCTCCTGGTGATCCCCTTTCTTGCTGATTTGGCTTTATCTGTGACCTCCTGGACTTGACAGTGACCTGGATTTCTGATATTCCTCTATTTCTGTTTTGGCTATTTCTGTAATCTCCTGGTTTTTGAACCTAGCTATGTATTCATCTCTGCTCACAATAGAATTTCTGGTCTTTTCCTTATCCTGCAAGTGCAACTGTTTTCTGGCACCTTGTTCTGGGGTTGAAGGCTCTGAGCAGCTACATCCATAATGTTTTGCATCAGCTCTGGTGAAAAACTTGAGATGACCATAGACTATCTGAATCGGAGTAATGCACGATTATAGATAGCTTGTTTACTTGCTGTCTCCTGGTCCTGTCAGTTGCATGCCACCAATCAATCCATTGAGTTTCATAGGATGGGAAATTGTATATTGATAGGGATGAAGTGAGGGTGGATGATTGCTATGTCCTCTTTAGATGAGCTAATATGGCTCTCAGAAATACTTGCCCTCAGTAAAATGATGGTAAAGCCAAGATCAGGCTACAAGTTACTTACTAGAGGAAAAGCTGTTATATCGGAATATTACAGATAGTTGATGCAAATGAAATAGGAATGCTGTTTTTTCAGAGATAGAAGTTTATGCCATAGTCTAATATTTGCCCTGTATTGTGATTAATAGCTCAGTGCCACAAAGTTCAGCTTCATAGCAGTGAAGCAAGGTTTTCTCTGTTCATTAATTTGCTTCAGATAGATTTTTGTTGCAAACATGATCAGTTCCCTGTCACTGAAATGGGGAATAGATAAGCTAACACTATGCTGAACTGATGGCATCTTGCCAGGCTCTAGCAGAAGTGAGAAAAATGATCCAAGTACACATTAATTAACTGTTCCCAGGGCCGTAGATTCTGCAAATATTGTCATGTTTTATAACCTATTAGTGACCCATAAAAAATATCCACAAGCCTTCATCGGCCTCTCCATTGCTGAGATGACTACTTAGAGTATATTTTTAGTCATTTAGCTTCCAAACTGGGGGGCTGTATTATGCGCAAATGCTCCTGAAGAG
This sequence comes from Leptodactylus fuscus, assembly GCF_031893055.1. Classification (NCBI taxonomy): domain Eukaryota; kingdom Metazoa; phylum Chordata; class Amphibia; order Anura; family Leptodactylidae; genus Leptodactylus; species Leptodactylus fuscus. Next base: position 170,710,920 of record NC_134269.1, on the reverse strand, counting down.
AGCCTGTCACCAGAACCCAAATACCAACCTAGCCCTGTGGACAGATATGTAAGGGTCACCTGAATCAGTGTTTTCCCTCCATAAATCGGTTCCTTCGTTGCCGAAACATCACTGCTTTTGTCAATATGGAAATGAGCTCTTTGGAGCAATGAGATCATTGATGTTTACTTCTTTGAAGCAATGGCAGTAGACAAAAACAGCGATATTTTATCAACAGAGGCACCAATTGACCCCAACCTATTTATCTGCCAGGATTTATCATCAGTTGTCTGGAGTAAATACACTGAAAAATTTAGGAGCTGTTTCATACAAGGTATGTCAAAAGTACCATTTTTTTTGGCAGATGGTCTTAAAATTGGTTCTTTGCCACTTTCTTAAGAGTGGACGGGAAGGGGAGTGGCTTAACAGCTGACTCAGCCATTCAATAGGACTGTTCTATATTCCATTCTTAATAAACTGAATAAAGCCAGTTTCTTCAGCTTTCAAGCTGTCGTTCTGCTGAACTTGTTCCTTGCGCCGTGCCTGTGATTGTTCTGGTATCTCAGCAGCTCACTGGGACACCATATAATGAACATGTTGTTGGAGTTGCTCCGTTGTTTAGGCAGCTCTCAAGCTGGCCTTTCTGCTGAACTTGTTCCTTGCACTGTGCCTGTGATTGTTCTGGCATCTCGGGAGCTCGCTGAGATGCCATATAATGAGTGTGTTGTTGGTAGATAATATTCAGATGCTCAGTGTTATCATAGAAAGATAATAGACCTGGCTTTATCAGCAATCTGCAATTAGCTGAGATAATGCTGCTGCCAAGAGCAGTTTAATATAGTATATGAACATAAATTCATAACAGACGTGAAGCCATGTCATTTACCGAGATAAAAAGTAGTTTGTGTTACTCCAGGTTACAATATATACAATTATCTGTGCGCTAAATTTCATCCAAATCCGTTTTTCCATTTTTTTTCCAAAATCCGTTCATCCATTTTTGCATGATTGAGTAACAAACACAAAAACTTTCACATTTATAATATTAGTAGGACTAGCGTGCATTGTTTCAAGTATCATTTTACACTAAGCAAAATGTATGACTGGCAGCAAAATGTTCTGTAAATCTCTATTAATTGTTTCTGTGTTATCTGAAAAATCCATATAACAAAAAAAGTCTTTACATACAGTCCTATGAAAAAGTTTGGGCACCCCTATTAATCTTAATCATTTTTAGTTCTAAATATTTTGGTGTTTATAACAGCCATTTCAGTTTGATATATCTAATAACTGATGGACACAGTAATATTTCAGGATTGAAATGAGGTTTATTGTACTAACAGAAAATGTGCAATATGAATTAAACCAAAATTTGACCGGTGCAAAAGTATGGGCACCTCAACAGAAAAGTGACATTAATATTTAGTAGATCCTCCTTTTGCAAAGATAACAGCCTCTAGTCGCTTCCTGTAGCTTTTAATCAGTTCCTGGATCCTGGATAAAGGTATTTTGGACAAACAATTCAAGTTCAGTTAAGTTTGATGGTCGCCGAGCATGGACAGCCCGCTTCAAATCATCCCACAGATGTTCAATGATATTCAGGTCTGGGGACTGGGATGGCCATTCCAGAACATTGTAATTGTTCCTCTGCATGAATGCCTGAGGATTTGGAGCGGTGTTTTGGATCATTGTCTTGCTGAAATATCCATCCCCGGCGTAACTTCAACTTCGTCACTGATTCTTGAACATTATTCTCAAGAATCTGCTGATACTGAGTGGAATCCATGCGACTCTCAACTTTAACAAGATTCCCGATGCCGGCATTGGCCACACAGCCCCAAAGCATGATGGAACCTCCACCAAATTTTACAGTGGGTAGCATGTGTTTTTCTTGGAATGCTGTTTCTTTTTGGACGCCATGCATAACGCCTTTTTTTATAACCAAACAACTCAATTTTTGTTTCCAAAATGAAGCTGCCTTGTCCAAATGTGCTTTTTCATACCTCAGGCAACTCTATTTGTGGCGTACGTGCAGAAACGGCTTCTTTCTGATCACTCTCCCATACAGCTTCTATTTGTGCAAAGTGCGCTGTATAGTTGACCGATGCACAGTGACACCATCTGCAGCAAGATGATGCTGCAGCTCTTTGGAGGTGGTCTGTGGATTGTCCTTGACTGTTCTCACCATTCTTCTTCTCTGCCTTTCTGATATTTTTCTTGGCCTGCCACTTCTGGGCTTAACAAGAACTGTCCCTGTGGTCTTCCATTTCCTTACTATGTTCCTCACAGTGGAAACTGACAGGTTAAATCTCTGAGACAACTTTTTGTATCCTTCCCCTGAACAACTATGTTGAACAATCTTTGTTTTCAGATCATTTGAGAGTTGTTTTGAGTAGCCCATGATGCCACTCTTCAGAGGAGATTCAAATAGGAGATCAACTTGCAATTGGCCACCTTAAATACCTTTTCTTATGATTGGATACATCTGGCTATGAAGTTCAAAGCTCAGTGAGGTTACAAAAACAATTTTGTGCTTCAGTAAGTCAGTAAAAAGTAGTTAGGGGAATTCAAATCAATAAAATGATAAGGGTGCCCATACTTTTGCACCGGTCAAATTTTGGTTTAATGCATATTGCGCATTTTCTGTTAGTACAATAAACCTCATTTCAATCCTGAAATATTACTGTGTCCATCAGTTATTAGATATATCAAACTGAAATGGCTGTTGCAAACACCAAAATATTTAGAACAAAAAATGATTAAGATTAATAGGGGTGCCCAAACTTTTTCATAGGACTGTATTCTCTTTGGTCTACTTAGCTTTGAGTTGCACTGAAGATGAGACCATAGGTTCAAGTACTGGTCAGGGCTTCTTAATATTCTGCTTCCATTGTTGACAAATGGGAAAGATATAAATGTATTGTGTGAAGAGCTTATGTCTCAGAGCTCCGAGTCTGTATAGTCATTTCTTAGTACAGTAAATGCCACAATTCTAGGTGAAGCTTTCTACTAGGTAATGATGGAAGGTGGGAATGGAAATGAAAAGATTGAATTATCCTACGTATAATGCAATGGAATATCTCATATAAAGGGATGCAAGATAGTCTACTTATAATGTAATATAAATGTGCTATATGTGGTGGCTCAAAAAACTTCTTTGGCCTCTACAAATAATCATTGACATGAAAGGAAAGACTCCTGGTCAACCAGCTGCTTGGAAGATGGGTCTGGGCACTAGTACATGCCTTTAGTTTCTTTATTTCTTATGTTTGCGCTTTCAGGGCACATTAATCGTATAGATGTCTCTTCTAAATACGCCAGTGAAGTTATGCACCCCTCTCCAACCTAGTTCTCTCTACTGAAGGAGTCAAAACTAGACTTTAATGTCTCTCTAAGCTGCCTCTCAAGCATTGCTCAGAACATCTCCAAGCTTCCTCCATGACTCCTGTACAGTGTTCTGCCTTGAAGGAATAGTTAATAGTTGTATAGTCCTTCTCCTTTTAGAATCTCCACTAGGGGCGTAGCTATAGCAGGTGCAGCGGTAACAGTTGTTACTGGGCCTCAGGCACCAAATTGTATCAGAGACCCTCCTTATAGTCTGGTTACTAGCAATAGTTAGGTCAGATGGCAGTGGAGTCAGGGAGTAGATCATAAGCAATGACACAAAGACAAAGGAAGTCAGTAGCCATGCCCTTTGAGTGGGACACAAATAGCCAAGGAAACAGGAAAAGAGCCAGAAATTTCAGGAATCGGAGAAAGGGAGTGTTAGAAATCTTCTGAGTGAATGATGTAATCAGCGAGTGCTGGATGATCTACCATAAAAGTGAGGCTGCATTTAACATGACCTCTGTATTTTCACCATCAACCCTTCCTCTCCTAAGCTGATCCTTCTTATACTACAAACTGAATTTAGACATCTGCTTATCCATTATTCATAAGTTATAAAATAATATTGGCTAGCTTTCAGCACCTTCATACAATTCCCCTATCACAGCCTGGAGGGACTTTGTTTAATGATCTTTGATTAGAAAGTCCTTAAAATATTTGAAATGAAGTATTCATGGCAAGAATCTGGCGACCAAGCTAAAGTCATGGAGTGTAGAGTCTGTCGAGTTTCTGCATCTGCCATTCATAGAGAAATAATCATAGTTTACGTAATGCGCTTCCCATTGTAATACATGCACTGATTGATTTCATTGTGCAAAATTCACAAAGATAAATGATGGTTTGTATTTTTAGAAGACCTTATCTTGTACTGCAGCATTAGATTGTCATATTACAATGAATTATTCAGAAAGAGTCAGCACTTTTGTCAGTGCTTAGATATGCATGCAATAACATCCAGAAGTGTGTTCAACGCTACATTAAATGACAATACCAGTAATTACAAGCTATTCCCTATTCACAGGATAGAGGATAGCGGTTTGATGGGTGGGAGCCCAACTGCTGGGACCAGTCATGGGGGTCCTGTATGCCTTGCATGTGCCCGCGCATGCACACTGCTCCTCCATTTCTCTCTATAGGACTGCTAAAGAGAAACAATTGGCAACCTATGGATAGGAGCTAGCTTATTGCCTTAATACTCGTCAAGTCTAAAATACTTACCATACCAATACTAGTCCCAAGGAGTAGAAACATACACTTATGGATAAAAACCAGTGAAGTAATGCGTAGATAATCATCTTTTTATGGATATGCAAATCATCTGGAATTATAACAAGTGCCGGCCTTAGACCCCATGCACATGAACATCATGTCTAAGTTTTAGATTTGCCTACAGACAGTTGTACATGCTCTTCAGTGCCTAGTATCTTAACTTTAGCCCTAAATTTACATTTTTAGCCTATATTTATATAACAGTTGTCCTCCGAGGCACTTGCAGGCTTATTTGCATATCCATAAAAGGATGATTTTCTTTGCATTGATTTATTGTTTTCTGGTCACAAAGGTATGTTTCTGCTTCTATGAAAGGCCCATGTATGTTACTGGCATTGGTTTGGGGGGCATTTCGGACACAAAAGATTCTTTGGTTGACCATTTCTATGGTATAAACTAGAGATGAGTGAGTAGTATTCGATAGAGTAGGTATTCGATCGAATTCTACAGTATTCGAAATACTCGTACTTGATTGAATACCAGTAAAACACAGTAAAAATTCGATTCCCCTCCCACCTTCCCTGGTGCTTTTTTTACACCAATATGTATGCAGGGGAGGTGGGACAGGAACAAGGACAAATAGGCATTGGAAAAAAAACGTATATAGTCATTGGCTGGCTAAATCAGTAGCAGTAATAATAATAATTAGAGATGAGCGAACAGTGTTCTATCGAACTCATGTTCGATCGGATATTAGGCTGTTCGGCATGTTCGAATCGAATCGAACACCGCGTGGTAAAGTGCGCCATTACTCGATTCCCCTCCCACCTTCCCTGGCGCCTTTTTTGCTCCAATAACAGCGCAGGGTAGGTGGGACAGGAACTACGACACCGGTGACGTTGAAAAAAGTAGGCAAAACCCATTGGCTGCCGAAAACATGTGACCTCTAATTTAAAAGAACAGCGCCGCCCAGGTTCGCGTCATTCTGAGCTTGCAATTCACCGGGGACGGAGGTTTCCATCCAGTTAGCTAGGGCTTAGATTCTGGGTAGGCAGGAACAGGCTAGGATAGGAAGGAGAAGACAACCAACAGCTCTTATAAGAGCTAAATTCCAGGGAGAATCTTGTCAGTGTAACGTGGCACTGACAGGCTCAATCTCCGCAACCCAGCTTTCCCAGCATCCTGAATGGAATACACTGACAGTGTATTCCCGTATACCCTATATATACACCCCAAATCCCCGTTCCAACGGTGTGCCCCCCCACCTTCACCCCAGAAATACCCTGCAAGTCCCCTAGCAATAGAATTGGGGCTATATACACCCACTATTTTTGCTACTGCCATATAGTGCCATTGTCTGACTGGGAATTCCAAGAATATATTGGGTTTACAAATACCCTCATTTCTTGCTACTGCTATATAGTGCCATTGTCTGACTGGGAATTCCAGGAATATATTGGGTTTACAAATACCCTCATTTCTTGCTACTGCCATATAGTGCCAGTTTCTGACTGGGAATTCAAAGGATATATTGGGGTTACAAATACCCTCATTTCTTGCTACTGCTATATAGTGCCATTGTCTGACTGGGAATTCCAATAATATATTGGGTTTACAAATACCCTCATTTCTTGCTACTGCCATATAGTGCCAGTTTCTGACTGGGAATTCAAAGAATATATTGGGGTTACAAATACCCTCATTTCTTGCTACTGCCATATAGTGCCATTGTCTGACTGGGAATTCAAAGAATATATTGGGTTTACAAATACCCTCATTTCTTGCTACTGCTATATAGTGCCTTTGTCTGACTGGGAATTCAAAGAATATATTGGGGTTACAAATACCCTCATTTCTTGCTACTGCCATATAGTGCCATTGTCTGACTGGGAATTCAAAGAATATATTGGGGTTACAAATACCCTCATTTCTTGCTACTGCCATATAGTGCCATTGTCTGACTGGGAATTCCAGGAATATATTGGGTTTACAAATACCCTCATTTCTTGCTACTGCCATATAGTGCCATTGTCTGACTGGGAATTCCAAGAATATATTGGGTTTACAAATACCCTCATTTCTTGCTACTGGTATATAGTGCCTTTGTCTGACTGGGAATTCCAATAATATATTGGGTTTACAAATACCCTCATTTCTTGCTACTGCTATATAGTGCCATTGTCTGACTGGGAATTCCAATAATATATTGGGTTTACAAATACCCTCATTTCTTGCTACTGCTATATAGTGCCAGTTTCTGACTGGGAATTCAAAAAATATATTGGGTTTACAAATACCCTCATTTCTTGCTACTGCTATATAGTGCCTTTGTCTGACTGGGAATTCAAAGAATATATTGGGTTTACAAATACCCTCATTTCTTGCTACTGCTATATAGTGCCTTTGTCTGACTGGGAATTCAAAGAATATATTGGGGTTACAAATACCCTCATTTCTTGCTACTGCCATATAGTGCCATTGTCTGACTGGGAATTCCAAGAATATATTGGGTTTACAAATACCCTCATTTCTTGCTACTGCCATATAGTGCCAGTTTCTGACTGGGAATTCAAAGAATATATTGGGGTTACAAATACCCTCATTTCTTGCTACTGCCATATAGTGCCATTGTCTGACTGGGAATTCAAAGAATATATTGGGGTTACAAATACCCTCATTTCTTGCTACTGCTATATAGTGCCTTTGTCTGACTGGGAATTCAAAGAATATATTGGGGTTACAAATACCCTCATTTCTTGCTACTGCTATATAGTGCCTTTGTCTGACTGGGAATTCCAATAATATATTGGGTTTACAAATACCCTCATTTCTTGCTACTGCTATATAGTGCCATTGTCTGACTGGGAATTCCAATAATATATTGGGTTTACAAATACCCTCATTTCTTGCTACTGCTATATAGTGCCTTTGTCTGACTGGGAATTCAAAGAATATATTGGGGTTACAAATACCCTCATTTCTTGCTACTGCCATATAGTGCCAGTTTCTGACTGGGAATTCAAAGAATATATTGGGTTTACAAATACCCTCATTTCTTGCTACTGCTATATAGTGCCATTGTCTTTCTGGGAATTCCAATAATATATTGGGTTTACAAATACCCTCATTTCTTGCTACTGCCATATAGTGCCAGTTTCTGACTGGGAATTCAAAGAATATATTGGGTTTACAAATACCCTCATTTCTTGCTACTGCTATATAGTGCCTTTGTCTGACTGGGAATTCAAAGAATATATTGGGGTTACAAATACCCTCATTTCTTGCTACTGCTATATAGTGCCTTTGTCTGACTGGGAATTCCAATAATATATTGGGTTTACAAATACCCTCATTTCTTGCTACTGCTATATAGTGCCATTGTCTGACTGGGAATTCCAATAATATATTGGGTTTACAAATACCCTCATTTCTTGCTACTGCTATATAGTGCCTTTGTCTGACTGGGAATTCAAAGAATATATTGGGGTTACAAATACCCTCATTTCTTGCTACTGCCATATAGTGCCTTTGTCTGACTGGGAATTCCAATAATATATTGGGTTTACAAATACCCTCATTTCTTGCTACTGCTATATAGTGCCTTTGTCTGACTGGGAATTCAAAGAATATATTGGGGTTACAAATACCCTCATTTCTTGCTACTGCTATATAGTGCCTTTGTCTGACTGGGAATTCCAATAATATATTGGGTTTACAAATACCCTCATTTCTTGCTACTGCTATATAGTGCCAGTTTCTGACTGGGAATTCAAAATGCGCAAGGCTCCCGGAAAGGGACATGGACGAGGCCGTGGGAGAGGTCGGTGGAATGGTTCTGGGGAGCAAGGTAGCAGTGAAGCCACAGGCGTCCCGTGCCTACTCCTGTGGGGCAGCAAGCATTGCCCCACTCCACAGTGCCAGGGTTGCTTGCCACATTAACTAAACTGCAGGGTACAAACCTTAGTAGGCCCGAGAACCAGGAACAGGTCTTGCAATGGCTGTCGGATAACGCTTACAGCACATTGTCCAGCAGCCAGTCAGACTCTGCCTCCTCTCCTCCTATTACCCAACAGTCTTGTCCTCCTTCCTCCCAAAATTCCCAAGCTTCACAGAACAATAACCCCAACTGTCCCTGCTCCCCAGAGCTGTTCTCCGCTCCTTTCATTGTCTCTCAACCTGCCCCTCCACGTCACGATTCCACGAACCTAACAGAGGAGCATCTGTGTCCAGATGCTCAAACACTAGAGTCTCCTCCATCTCCGTTCGATTTGGTGGTGGATGACCAGCAACCCACCCTCATCGACGACGATGTGACGCAGTTGCTGTCAGGGCATCCAGTTGACCTGCGCATTGTGTGGGAGGAGGAGATGAGACAGGAGTTGGAAGAGGAAGTGGTGGATGATGAGGACACTGACCCGACCTGGACAGGGGGGATGTCAAGCGGGGAAAGTAGTGTGGATGTTGAGGCAGGTGCAGCACCAAAAAGGGTAGCTAGAGGCAGAGGCAGAGGTCAGCAGCTTAGGCGAAGCCAGGCCACACCCAGAATCTCCCAAGATGTTCCAGTTCGTACCCAGCCCCGAAAAACTCCCACCTCGAGGGCACGTTTCTCGAAGGTGTGGAGTTTTTTCAAGGAATGCGCCGAGGACAGATATAGTGTTGTTTGCACAATTTGCCTCTCGAAATTGATTAGGGGCTCTGAGAAGAGCAACCTGTCCACCACTTCAATGCGCCGTCATTTGGAATCCAAGCACTGGAATCAGTGGCAGGCAGCAACGGCAGGACAAAGGCCGCCTGCCGTTCACACCTCTGCCTCTGCCTCTGCCACTGCCAATGCCACTGCTGACTGTGCTGGCGATGCACTCCAGAGGACGAGCCAGGACACCACTTCATCTGCCTCCGCCACTTTGTTGACTTCTTCCTCATCCTCCCCTGTTCCTGTCTTATCTCCTTCTCCTGCACCATCAAAGGCACCATCAGGCGCTTCTTTACAACAACCCACCATCTCTCAGACATTGGAGCGGCGGCAGAAATACACCGCTAACCACCCACACGCGCAAGCCTTGAACGCCAACATCGCTAAACTGCTGGCCCAGGAGATGTTGGCGTTCCGGCTTGTTGAAACTCCCGCCTTCCTGGACCTGATGGCAACTGCGGCACCTCGCTATGCCGTCCCTAGCCGTCACTACTTCTCCCGGTGTGCCGTCCCCGCCTTGCACCAGCACATGTCACTCAACATCAGGCGGGCCCTTAGTTCCGCGCTTTGCACAAAGGTCCACTTGACCACCGACGCGTGGACAAGTGCATGCGGACAGGGACGCTGCATTTCACTGACGGCACACTGGGTGAATGTAGTTGAGACTGGGACTGCTTCCCAAACTGGCCCGGTGTACCTCGTCTCCCCGCCTAACATTCCTGGCAGGGACACGAGAAGAACACCCCCCTCCTCCTCCTCCGCCACCGCCTCCTCCTCCGCTGTTAGATTGACCCCAGCTACGAGTTGGAAACGTTGCAGCACTGGCGTTGGTAGACGTCAGCAGGCTGTGCTGAAGCTGATCAGCTTGGGGGACAGACAGCACACTGCCTCCAAGGTGAGGGATTCCCTCCTCGATGAGACGGCAATATGGTTTGAGCCGCTGCACCTGGGCCCAGGCATGGTCGTTTGTGATAACGGCCGGAACCTGGTAGCAGCTCTGGAGCTTGCCGGACTCCAACATGTTCCATGCCTGGCCCACGTCTTCAACCTAGTGGTGCAACGTTTCCTAAAGAGCTACCCCAATGTTCCAGAGCTACTGGTGAAAGTGCGGCGCATGTGCGCCCACTTTCGCAAGTCGACAGTAGCCGCTACTAGCTTAAAATCTCTCCAGCAACGCCTGCATGTGCCACAACACCGGCTTTTGTGCGACGTCCCCACACGCTGGAACTGAACGTTTCAGATGTTGAATAGAGTGGTTGAGCAGCAGAGACCTTTGATGGAATACCAGCTACAAAACCCTAGGGTGCCACAAAGTCAGCTGCCTCAGTTTCTCATCCATGAGTGGCCATGGATGAGAGACCTTTGTGACATCCTACGGGTGTTTGAGGAGTCCACAAGGAGGGTGAGCTCTGAGGATGCGATGGTGAGCCTTACAATCCCGCTCTTGTGTGTTCTGAGAGAATCCTTGATTTACATCAGGGATAACTCAGATCACACAGAGGAGTCAGGGATAGCATCCGATCCATCACAGCTGGAGAGTAGGTCCACACATCTGTCCGCTTCATCGCGTTTAATGGAGGAGGAGGAGGAGGAGGAGGAAGAAGAGTTGTCCGATGATGTGATGGTGATACAGGAGGCTTCCGGGCAACTTCGAATCGTCCCATTGTTGCAGCGCGGATGGGTAGACATGGACGATGAGGAGGAAATGGAGATTGAACTTTCCGGTGGGGCCAGAGGAGTCATGCCAACTAACACTGTGGCAGACATGGCTGAGTTCATGTTGGGGTGCTTTACAACCGACAAGCGTATTGTCAAAATCATGGAGGACAACCAGTACTGGATCTTTGCTATCCTTGACCCCCGGTATAAAAACAACATCTCCTCTTTTATTCCGGTAGAGGGGAGGGCTAATCGCATCAATGCTTGCCACAAGCAATTGGTGCAGAATATGATGGAGATGTTTCCAGCATGTGACGTTGGCGGCAGGGAGGGCAGTTCCTCCAGTAGGCGACCAAGTTCTCACCGGTCCACACAAACGAGGGGCACACTGTCTAAGGTCTGGGACACCTTGATGGCACCCCCTCGCCAAAGTGCCGCCACGGAGGGTCCTAGTGTCACCAGGCATGAGAAGTATAGGAGCATGTTGCGGGAATACCTTTCCGACCAGAGCCCTGTCCTCTCCGACCCCTCTGCGCCCTACACATATTGGGTGTCGAAGTTGGACCTGTGGCTTAAACTTGCCCTATATGCCTTGGAGGTGCTGTCCTGTCCTGCCGCCAGCGTCCTATCTGAGAGGGTGTTCAGTGCAGCCGGTGGCATCATCACTGACAAGCGCACCCGTCTGTCAGCTGAGAGTGCCGACCGGCTCACTTTGATAAAAATGAACCACCACTGGATAGAGCCTTCATTTTTGTGCCCACCTGTGTAAAGCACCCCAACATGAAACTCCATGTCTGTGCTCAACCTCTCCAATTCCTCCGCATCCTCATACTCATCCACCATAAGCGTTGCACAATTCTGCTAATACTAGGCTCCCTCCACCCTGATTTCCCACAACTCTGCTGGTCAGAGGCTCCCTCCACCCTGATTTCCCCCAACTCTGCTGGTTAGAGGCTCCCTCCACCCTGATTTCCCCCAACTCTGCTGGTTAGAGGCTCCCTCCACCCTGATTTCCCACAACTCTGCTGGTTAGAGGCTCCCTCCACCCTGATTTCCCACAACTCTGCTGGTTAGAGGCTCCCTCCACCCTGATTTCCCACAACTCTGCTGGTTAGAGGCTCCCTCCACCCTGATTTCCCACAACTCTGCTGTTTAGAGGCTCCCTCCACCATGAATTGGTCCAAACTGGGCTGTTTAGAGGCTCCCTCCACCATGAATTGGTCCAAACTGGGCTGTTTAGAGGCTCCCTCCACCATGAATTGGTCCAAACTGGGGTTTTTAGAGGCTCCCTCCACCATGAATTTGCCCAAACTGGGCTGGTTAGAGGCTCCCTCCACCATGAATTGGTCCAAACTGGGCTGTTTAGAGGCTCCCTCCACCATGAATTGGTCCAAACTGGGCTGGTTAGAGGCTCCCTCCACCATTAATTGGTCCAAACTGGTGTTTTTAGAGGCTCCCTCCACCATGAATTGGTCCAAACTGGGCTGTTTAGAGGCTCCCTCCACCATGAATTGGTCCAAACTGGGGTTTTTAGAGGCTCCCTCCACCAGGAATTTGCCCAAACTGGGCTGGTTAGAGGCTCCCTCCACCATGAATTGGTCCAAACTGGGCTGTTTAGAGGCTCCCTTCACCATGAATTGGTCCAAACTGGGGTTTTTAGAGGCTCCCTCCACCATGAATTTGCCCAAACTGGGCTGGTTAGAGGTTCCCTCCACCATGAATTTGCCCAAACTTGGCTGTTTAGAGGCTCCCTCCACCATGAATTGGTCCAAACTGGGGTTTTTAGAGGCTCCCTCCACCATGAATTTGCCCAAACTGGGCTGGTTAGAGGCTCCCTCCACCATGAATTTGCCCAAACTGGGCTGTTTAGAGGCTCCCTCCACCATGAATTGGTCCAAACTGGGCTGTTTAGAGGCTCCCTCCACCATGAATTGGTCCAAACTGGGGTTTTTAGAGGCTCCCTCCACCATGAATTTGCCCAAACTGGGCTGGTTAGAGGCTCCCTCCACCATGAATTGGTCCAAACTGGGCTGTTTAGGGGCTCCCTCCACCATGAATTGGTCCAAACTGGGGTTTTTAGAGGCTCCCTCCACCATGAATTTGCCCAAACTGGGCTGTTTAGAGGCTCCCTCCACCATGAATTGGTCCAAACTGGGGGTTTTTAGAGGCTCCCTCCACCATGAATTGGTCCAAACTAGGGTTTTTAGAGGCTCCCTCCACCATGAATTTTCCCAAACTGGGGTGTTTAGAGGCTCCCTCCACCATGAATTTGCCCAAACTCTGCTGGTTAGAGGATCAATCCACCCTGATTTTCAAAACAAATGTTGGTGCCAACCTCAACATACTACAAGGGCCAAATTCACTGCTGGTGACAAGCTCTCCTCACTGCAAGTGCCAAATACACATGTTTCAAGGTGTTTTCCTACTGTCAGAGAGGTGGTATTGAGTGTGTAAAGTGTGTAGTTGTTAGGCTGTGATGTTGGGGTAATAGAGGGTCTTTGGTGTGTTAGATGCCCCCAGACATGCTTCCCCTGCTGTCCCAGTGTCATTCCAGAGGTGTTGGCATCATTTCCTGGGGTGTCATAGTGGACTTGGTGACCCTCCAGACACGGATTTGGGTTTCCCCCTTAACGAGTATATGTTCCCCATAGACTATAATGGGGTTCGAAACCCGTTCGAACACACGAACAGTGAGCGGCTGTTCGATTCGAATTTCGAACCTCGAACATTTTAGTGTTCGCTCATCTCTAATAATAATAATAATACTGGGACTTGGGCGTGTTAGATGCCCCCAGGCATGCTTCCCCTGCTGTCCTAGTTGCATTCCAGAGGTGTTGACATCATTTCCTGAGGTGTCATTGTGGACTTGGTGACTCCAATTGGTCGAATTTTGGTTTCCCTGAAATGAGCATATTTTTCCCATAGACTAGACTAATGGGATTAGATATTTGAACAAATAATCGAATCAAATTTAGAATTTTCTAATATTTTACTACTCGCTCATCTCTAATATAAACGTAAGAGTTTTAAAAATGTTTTCTGGTGAGATAAAAATTAGCAGAGATGCAGAATGAGTTAAAAAGGACCTTTCATGTCCTCAGGCACATGCGGCTTTATATACTGCTAGAAAGCCGACAGTGCACACTGTCGGGGTTCCTGTTATGTGCTATTGGTGCCATTACCAATAGCTCTTCGCTGTCAGAAGGTGTTTCTGGTAGTCTAGCTGGGAACGTCCCTCCTGATTGTACTGTGTGTAGCGCTATACTGTAAGGGGGCTTTCTTTACCACCCAGCTATGATTCTGAGCGGTGAGGAATGCCCCTCCAGTACTAGTCTATGGACGAGTACTGTCAGGAGTATGAGGGGCATTTCTCATCGCCCAGAATAGAGATAATCTCAGTATAGAGTTACAGAGATTGTCAGACATTGTCATAGTAATGCTAGAAGGTCTTTGAGGTGAGTAATAATTTCATTTACTTTAAATTTTTAACATGTCAAAAAAATCCCTTTCAAAATCTCTTTAAGGACGCATTCAGACACCAGTGAGTTCTGAGACTACTGCAAGTCTACTGATCTTAAAGGGGTTGGCCACTTTCAGACCAATATTGAGAGAAAAATGTTTTATAACAAGCTGTACAATTTTCCAATATACCTGTGTGTCCATCACATGACCATTGACTGTACATCACTAGAGATGAGCGAACAGCATTTGATCGAGTACATGTTCGATCGGATATCGGGCTGTTCGAGATGTTCGATTCCAGTCAAACACAACGTGGTAAACTCACAAAAAATTTGATTCCCCTCCCACCTTTCCTGGTGCTTTTTTGCACCAATAACTGCGCAGGGGAGGTGGGACAGGAGCTACGACAACGGAGGCATCGAAAAAAATCAGAAAAAGTAATTGGCTGGCTAAATCAGGTGACCTCCAATTTATACGAATAGTGGATTTAAAGGGGCTCTATCAGCAAAATCATGCTGATAGAGCCCCACATATGCGTGAATGCCCGCCCAGCATGCATGTTCGGTAAGTAGAGCACATTCTTTTTTAGGTTATTATTTTAAAGCGGGGGGGTAGTTTAATATAACATTTACGTTGCCTGAATAGCCTTTTTAAAGGCTATTTACACATATGTGGGGCTCTATCAGCATGATTTTGCTGATAGAGCCCCTTTAATATCCGGTTCATATGAGACTGTGAACTATGTGATTGTGAGACAGGGACAGATGTACAGGCAGGGTTAGCTAGGGATTACCTTTATTTAGGAGGGAATGTTACTCACACAGCTCTTTGGGGCTCTATCTGGTCGGGATCCCTGTCAGGTTGAGATACGCGCGAGCTGACTTTTTCCCATAGGAATGCATTGACCAGCGTTGATTGGCCGAATGCCATACAGAGTACAGCATTCGGCCAATCACCGCTGGTTCAGCCAGAGGCTCGTCTGTGAGGAGGCAGAGTCTAAGATCGGACCAGAATGGAGACTGCTGTGGACCGATATTAGACTCCGCCTCCTCCTGCAGAACCAGCGTTTATTGACCGAATGCTGTACTCTGTATGGCATTCGGCCAATCAACGCTGGTCAATGCATTCTTATGCCGAGATGTAGAAGTGCTGGCCGTGCGCTCAGCTCGACTACACCAGAGATGTAGTGACTTGGGCATGTTAGATTCCCCCAGACATGCTTCCCCTGCTGTCCCAGTTGCATTCCAGGATGTTGGCATCATCTCCTGGGGTGTCATAGTGGACTTGGTGACCCTCCAGACACGAATTGAGTCAAATAGTGGTTTTCTAATTGAGTATTTTTTCCCCATAGACTATAATGGAGTTCGAAATTCGATCGAACAGTCGAGTATTGATCGACTACTCGAATCGAATTTGGAAATTCGAATATTTCACTGTCCGCTCATCTCTATACATCACATGGCTACTCCACTGGGGTAAACGGAATGAATGACAGCAAGCAGAGATCTAGAAAACTGTGAGGGATTGGTACCGAAAAGATATTGGAAAGTTATATAACTTTTTATTATACAAACAATAACCTTTTTCTCTCAATATTGATCTAAAAGTGATCAACCCTTTTAAAGTATCGTTTCAGTATTCGACTGCACCCAGAGTAGTTTGGGAACTCACAGTATCATAAATCATTGTGATTCTGTCAGTCAGTTTAGCTAAGACAGGTTGCAGTTGGTCTGGCCGCTACATGGACCATGCTTCTCTGACCCAACATGGAAAATTCCACAAAAAGTGGAATATGAATAACAAAATAATTTACATGAATCTTGGGCTCCAAAGCCATAGTTAAAACCTGAAGACTCACCTCTACAAGATACTGAGATTAGATTTATAACCAATTCACTGCTGACAGACTCCCCATAACATCTGATAGATCCCTATTTCAAAGTTTCCTTCCGTCTTATACAGTCGGTAGCAGCTCTAGTTTGCACCTGTGTTTATTGCTTCCATGCAACCTTCTTATGAGTCCTTTGTGGGAACACATATGAAATACAGACGGGTGCACAGTCTTCAGCTATGCCCTGCTAGAGGACCCAAGAGTCTACTTTTTTACTGACAATAGCAGAATAGATTGCACCTCCTAGACCACTATAAATAAGAGATAGTAAAAAGTAAAAACATTTTAAGGTTTTTGGACGGAGATGAAAGCTGCACATAGAAACAATGTTCTTCAAGATGGCTGGCTGATAAGTTTATTCTCCTGTGACTATACTAGCACATTTTAGACTTATTGGAACATACATACTAAAACCGTCTGAAAGATAGTGCAAACTTAGATTCCAGAACCTTCATGTAAAGTGGTGAGGTTATACACCTTTAACAGTCTGGCTGTTCTGTTCTCGGTCTGCACCAACAGTTATGCAGTTGGGCAGAAGAGAGTCCAGCCACTGTTCACACTTTGCATATGGTTTGGCACAGGCATTATCTTGGTGCATTCTAAACAAATAGCTTGTTGCGTTGCGTGGGTGCATGTTGAGTAGTAAGTGTGGGTGCATGTTGAGTAGTAAGTGTGGGTGCATGTTGAGTAGTACATATCACTTTTATTGGTGCAGGTCATCAAGCAGTTGCATTGGAGGTTGCTGAAAGCCAGATGGCATATTGGCTTTTGATTGGTGAAAATGTGTTGTGCCTGAGAGTTGTACCACAGGATAACTTACAATTACATGGGGCGGGATGGAGCATGCAGTTGATAGGCCTGTTCATGCTCTTGTGGGAATGGTAGCCCATGGGTCTGGATAGCTTTCGGCCCACGACTTCTCTCTACCGACATTATTTGGTTTTTGAAACCAGGGCACCACCAGTATCTCGCCCAGCAGTGGCAAGGATTTCTAGGAGCAGGTGTAAGTAGATTTTATATTACACCAGAGTTTCTACAGCACCTCTACAATATTATATGGTCATATCTGGAGTAGTGATTTGACAGATTTTGGCAGACCCTTGGGCGTCAGAGTCTCAGCGGGCCTCCTGTCAGTCATGGAAAGAGGCCCAATCAGTTACATCCAGTGAGTGCTGCAATTCATAAAGAACATCATATCTGCTCTTTCTGAGTGGACAAATAAAGTTTCAGTCTTTTTAATGTTGCAGTGAATGTTGGTGGCTGCAACTGAGGGTGCAGCTTCTGTCAGAAGAAATGAAAAGTGTGAACCTGGCCTTATTCAAACAGTACTATAATGACTTGTTGGATGTATACATACAATTATCATACATGTTGTGAGAAGATGACAGGCAGAGTGCTGGATTCCCAGTATATCTTCCCCAGGTTTCTGACATGTGTGGTCCAGTGCGAATCTTGTGTAGGCCTCAGCCTTAGGTGTGGGTCCTGGGGTTGTTACAGGGCCATAAAAGGCTGCAGAACCTGCAGTTCAGGGCAGATCCTGGGAGTGAGAGGAGGCGCTTGTGCTCGTCCTGAAATACTGAGAGTCTGGTGAGACCGTACAGTGCTATTTTGTTTGTGTGGTTGGTAGTAAGCCACAGGTATAGTTAGCCTTATACTGTTTAGTTACTGCTCTGACGAGCAGGGTTTTGTTTGACGGTTTTGCCTGAAGTTAAGGCTGTATTTTATTTAGCTTATTCTGTACCTGAAGTGATGGTTTAATCATTTTGCTGTTTGTCCAAATAAACCTGTTTGGACCAGACATTGTGTCCCAGTCTCTGACTGGTTGGGTCCGCACCACTGCTGCTACTGAGCTACCTTCCCCACAATATGCAACATTAATTGTAATCTCAATACACTTTATACCCAAAAAATATCAACTTAGGGCTCTGTTTGCCTCTAAACAGAGGCAAAAACGCAAACCACGAAATAGTATTTTCTTTGTCTCATGGCAGACACCACCTTTACCCAATGAATTTCATTTACTTGAGTTTCATCATTTCATGCTTTTACACTTGACATTTGTTGTAATGATTCCTCATTACAACTACAAATATACAAAGTCACTGATGCGAACACAATCGCTGTGTAACAAATGTGAGGCACTACAAGTCCCAAGGCAGAGCAAATGTACAGTGAACTGATTTATAAACCTTGACAGACAAACAGGGAAAGTTTTATTCCTGTTAATTTGCTACTTATCTGTGGCCATTCACATACCAGCTCTTACAGAAGTACTATACATCACTTGGAGAAGGCAACAGCTACAGAGGGATCAAAAGTCAGAAACTGGAAAATTTAGGGCACAGGGGGTTGCAGTCAGATGACAGCAGGTTTAGCAAAGGTTTTGTTAATAAAGCTGATGTTTTCTGTTCTCAGCTGAGCAGTAGGCCCCTTTGAGCTCAATGGGTTTGCTGGGTGTTTACAGCAGCCCTGGTGACAGGTTCTCTTTAACATTACCGTGTAAAGCTGCATTATGCTGTATCACTTGTTATAGAATATTATCCATAGCCCTAAATTACACTCATTGACAAAAAAATATATACCCAGATATAAATATATTATTGCTGCAAACTGTAGAATTACTTCCCCATCTGCCCAATAAAAATGTTTTCAGGGCTTACTTTCGGGCAGCGTACCTCTTAGCAAGAGATTGTTGACTGGTAAACATGCCTCAAGGATGCACTTGAAGAAATATTGCCTAGCTGACAGATTTTGAAAGGGGGGTGCATCATTGGACTGAGAGAAGTATGGAGAACTGCCTGCCATCTAAGCCATTCTGACCTAGTTGTGGGAAGGTGTTGGGAGCAGTTGTTGTGTGAGGGCATGCACACAACACAAATAAACCACTACTAGAGAGGATTTTTTGATCTGCTAACAAGCATGAGCATTACCCACAATTCCTTTGTCCATCAAGATACAGGTGGCATCCTCATTGCACACCCTTGTCTCTAACTACTCCATTTTCTAAATTCTTAGCTGAAGGAAATTTGGTGTCATGGAGCTCATTAAATGCCCTGCCATTGATAGTCAGCATCACCACAGTGGTGTTGTGATTAAGAAACCTGGACCTTTACCGAACCTATTTGTCTCCATGCCCAGCCATATCTCATCTTGTATCTAGACTAGAGGTGGCTCAACAGGGTACTAGAGCTTCCTTTGAATTGAATATTGTTCCCCCAAAAATGTATCCTCTGTCTCAGTTTAGCCTTAATATTGTTATATTATTATCACTTTCACACATGTATACAGTAAAGTCTTATTCTAGTCCAAAACTCTTTTGCATTTTTTTTTCAGATTGTATTTATATTTTTAATATACATTTTACTCCACATTATATGCCGAGAAATGTATAGATGCTGCTTGTAAATGCATAAATATAGGAATTTTGGGACTCTGGCATTTGGCAATGATACTCCCTTGGAAAATGAGTTAAAATTAGATGTGCTATGTTCAGTCACAACTTCTTCAGGTTCTTGGTCACAATGACCCATCCTTGAACTGATCATGATATATGATAATCTGCAAGACTTCAAAGCTTGTTGGATTTATGTATTCTTCATCCTTGTGCATTTCCTACTATATTGGAGTTGAGCAACATATAAAGCTCTAAATCAAATCTTCTGCTTTCCATGGAAGCTTGCAAAGATAAAGCACACCATTGCATCAAACAGCAACATTACTTTACAACATGGGGTATGATTTGTGTTTATATTAAAGACATGAAGCCATCGTCACAAGATTTTCAATGAGCTGTATAGCAGAATAAAGCAGCTTGACTTTGAGCCTATTTTGAAGAATAAAGAATATAGTATAAACACACTTTAATTTAATCTTAATCTCTCCATTTATTGTATTGTCAGTAACAAGAAGACTAGGGGAATCCGTATACACGGATGAAAAGTTATTTGTCAGAGAGTAAAAAGGGCCAAGGAAGATGGAGATAAGCAGCCTAGAAGACTCATCTCTTGCTTGTTGCAATGCTTGTTTCCAGTAGCTATCCTGAATGAGCAGAGATGTAATGTTCAGTAATACATAGGGCAGAGACGGAGCAGCAGCTACAGGTACTGCTAAGGGCAGGTTCACACCAGCACCCGCTTTGCAGGTTTCCATATTCTGCCCAAGAAACTGGACAGGAGATGGAAACCCAGCAGTCAGTTTTCAAACCCATTCACTTGAATGGGTTTGCAAAGTGTCCGCCCGGGAGCGTCTTGTGCCTCTTTGCGGCGAAACCATTTTTTTTAACCGGACAGAAAGTCGGACATGCAGGACATTTTATGTCCCTACCATTTCCAATAATTTCTGTTATTTTAAGCCCCAATATGCTAATTTAGTAGTCTATTCTTATATAGGTGATCCCTGATCAAAATGTATACTAAGAACCTCACGTTCGTTCTGGTATATGTTGTAGTCCATGTCCACGATCCAGTCTAGCATGCTATGCTCCACAAAAGTAACAAATAGAGTGCTTTGGGTGTGAACATTAGTAATAATGCTTATCAAGTGCAGAGAACGCACTGGTGAACTTTATTACTCCCCGGATAACCCCTTACCAAATTAGTGCTGCAGTAAGGCATACCTCCCAACTTTCTGACAGAAAGAGGGACAAAATGTGCGGCTCGCTATGCGCTCCATGGCAAATTGAGCTCTGCACACTTCTACATTGACTCCACCCATTCTCACCGATTATTCTTTGTGCCCCCGCACAGTATAATGCTTCTACGGTCACCCTAATATTATATGACCCGCATTACAATGTTCCCCTTCAATTGCACCACAGTATGAAATCCCTCTCCTCTCTCAACTCAACTAGAGATAGATAAATCCCCCTTCATCTACCTTCATAGTTTAATGTCCTCCTCCAGTTGCCCCTAGTTTAATGTCACCCTACATCTGTCCTCCCCCCCCATCCCCAGTTTAATGTTGCTCTGATAAGTTGAGAAGTGGATACATTTGTATCCATTCTAAAAAAAACACTTTGTAAACTACAGAACCTTGATTGTGGACTGATACACTTTAGCAAACTACTAGAGAGGTTTTGCACCAGGTTCTCCATGGTTCTGGTCCACTGAGGGACCTGAATGACAAAGAGCCTGTTCACTAAAAAAGCAGTTACCTGTGGACACCTGTGAACTCCATAGACTGTAATGGAATCTGCTGAGTGTCCGTCTAGGTTTCCACTGGTGTTATACTGAAACCAGCAGAGAAAATCCTCTGTAGAGGACTTTTTTTTTTTTTTTTTTTTGCTGATTTTTAGGTGGAATCTGCAATGGAGACTGAATTGTAGATGTGAACCTAGCCTCAAATGGTTTTCTGGGATTGCAGTACCTATAACTGTCATTGTAATATGTCAACTCATAAATATGAGGTCTGTGGGGGTCTGAGTTTTTGAAGAGATCATAGCGTTTGAATGCTGCGGTGTCATCTATGCCTACCAAGCACCGCACCATACATTGCATAGTGTCTTTGCTTGATATTGTATCTCAGCCCCATTTACTTGAAAGGGATTGAGCTGCAAACAAACTATGTGATGGCATTGTACTATGAAGCAGAAGCAGTGTTCAATCCCTGCAGTCCTTGCTTCAAGCAGATGATCTGTGAGTTTTAAGAATTGGACCCCCGCAAGCAGATATTGACGCCCCCTAGGGAAATTTATGAAATGATTATGCTTTATTTACAGGGACAGGGAAACCTTTCCAATGCAGCCATGTTCTGTAGGGTAAGTAATGATCTGAACTTAATGGTGTTTGGGTCACATCTATATTCATGCTGATTTCTTTTACATTAGAAACCAAACTGCTGATCTCATTGTGAACAATTGCAATGAAAATGTTCACTGAGCTGAACACAGTGAGAACAGTCTGACTTGGTGACATGCATGAGCGCAGGGATTTTCCACCTGAACTCTCTTCAATGCCAAATGGATTTTTTTTTTTTTTTTGCTGTGAAATCAAATGAACACAGATGTAAAATCCACATGATAACTTTGTCTTTGTGTATAACATTTTATTTTAATATGGAATCTCTTCAGTTGATATTGATCAATTACATGCTGGGATACTTTGGTCATTGAATTCTTGTTGCTAGTAACAAACTGTTTAAAGAAATGTGAGTTTAACATTTTGGTGTCCGGCAATGTTCTGACATACTTTTCAGACATGTGAGGTCACGTGCCCCGGGGTCAGCACTGAAGCCTATGATTGGGCCTCAGCTTTCACACGGGGTGCATTAACGTAATAACGCTGGGTCAGTGTGTCATAGCATCAATGTGCCAAACGTGCTCCCCAGTGGTGTGAGATGCCAAAAAAGGTCCATAAAAGAGTTCATTGCAAAAAGGCTGCCTGAGAGAAGAATAATGACATTGTTTCACAGAAGACAGATGGTAGTGTAGTTTTCGCAGAGTATAGAGAACGTGGCTTGCATACCTCCCAACTTTTGAAGAACCGAAAGAGGGACAAAATGTGCATAGCGCGCCGTGGCAAATTTAGCCCCGCCCACTTTTGTGTTGACCCAGCTCACTCGTTAATTTTTCATGTGCCCACACACTGTATAATCCTCCTACAGTCACCCGTACATTATATGTCCCCCCTCTATCTCTCCCCCAGTTTCATATACACCCTTCATCTGCCCCCAGTTTCATGTCCCTCTTCCATCTCTGCCCCCAGATTCATGTCCCTCCATCTCTGCCCCCAGATTCATGTCCCTCCATCTCTGCCCCCAGATTCATGTCCTCTCCATCTCTGCCCCCAGATTCATGTCCCCACATCTCTGCCCCCAGATTCATGTCCTCTCCATCTCTGCCCCCAGATTCATGTCCCCACATCTCTGCCCCCAGATTCATGTCCCACATCTCTGCCCCCAGATTCATGTCCCTCCATCTCTGCCCCCAGATTCATGTCCCTCCATCTCTGCCCCCAGATTCATGTCTCCCATCTCTGCCCCCAGATTCATGTCCCCCATCTCTGCCCTCAGATTCATGTCCTCTCCATCTCTGCCCCCAGATTCATGTCCCCCATCTCTGCCCCCAGTTTCATGTCCACTCCATCGCTGCCCCCAGATTCATGTCCCTCCATCTCTTCCCCCAGATTCATGTCCCCCCATCTCTGTCTACAGATTCATGTCCCTCCATCTCTGCCCCCAGATTCATGTCCCCTCCATCTCTGCCCCCAGATTCATGTCCCCTCCATCTCTGCCCCCAGATTCATGTCCCCTCCATCTCTGCCCCCAGATTCATGTCCCACATCTCTGCCCCCAGATTCCTGTCCCTCCATCTCTGCCCCCAGATTCCTGTCCCTCCATCTCTGCCCCCAGATTTATGTCCCACATCTCTGCCCCCAGTTTCATGTCCACTCCATCTCTTCCCCCAGATTCATGTCCCTCCATCTCTGTCTACAGATTCATGTCCCTCCATATCTGCCCCCAGATTCATGTCCCCTCCATCTCTGCCCCCAGATTCATGTCCCCTCCATCTCTGCCCCCAGATTCATGTCCCCTCCATCTCTGCCCCAGATTCATGTCCCACATCTCTGCCCCCAGATTCCTGTCCCACATCTCTGCCCCCAGATTCCTGTCCCACATCTCTGCCCCCAGATTCCTGTCCCTCCATCTCTGCCCCCAGATTCATGTCCCCACATCTCTGCCCCCAGATTCATGTCCCCCATCTCTGCCCCCAGATTCATGTCCTCTCCATCTCTGCCCCCAGTGCCATGCCGTCCTCTCTTTCATCTGCCCCCAGATTCATGTTCCACCTCCACATTAAACTTACCTTCTCCTCCGCTCCCTCGCCGCTCTCGGCCCGCCTCTCTCGCTGTACAAGCCAGGAGCCGGCGGCAGCGGCAAAGCGAGGAGCTGACACGGGTCAGCTCCTCGCTTCAGCCGCATGTGTCAGCGAGAGAGAGAGACGCAGCGGCGAAGCGAGCACGCGAGCAGCTTCAGCCGCGTGTGTCAGGGAGAGAGGCGGGCAGCGGCGAAGCGAGGAGCTGACCTGTGTCAGCTCCTTGCTTCAGCCGCATATGTGTTCAACTCAGATCTGCGTCCTCTGGACGCAGATCTGAGTTGAAATCGGGACATACCTCCCTCCAACCGGGACCGCGGGACATGTCACCCAAATCGTGACTGTCCCGCGGAAATCGGGACGGTTGGGAGGTATGGGCTTGTAAAACTTAAAGGGAGTCTATCACTGCCCCCAGGTACTTTAAATCACTCCCATAGTGGTACAGATTCTGTTAGCAGAATAAAAATGATACCTTTGTTATGTTTCAGAGTCCCAGGGTTGCAGAGAAAAATAACTTTCATTCTTTATTCAGATGAGGATCTTGGAGCACAGGAGGCGTTTTCTGCTATAACTGAGCACTGCTGCTTCATCACTAAATACACCCACCCTGTATTCAGCTCTTGCCCCTGGGCAGTGGAAGAATCAACTCAAATGCAGGATGGGCATTAGGGGCATAATTACCAGGGTAACAGTGATAGCAGCTGCCACAGGGCCTGGGACATTAGGTATCCCGGCGACAGCCACTACCGCTGCAGTTTTTTTTCTAATAGACCGTTACCGGTTGGAGTTACTCCTTCTGGTAATGGGCCCTACTTACTTACCAAGCCTGGCAGGGACCAGGATCGATAAGTGATGCCACGGGCCCCACAAGCACTATTATACTCGGGGGTATTTTTGGACCCCCAAGTATAAGGATCGGACGTCCAGGATTAAGGGAGCATAAAAAACAGTGTTGCTTACCTCTCCGTGCAGGCTTCGGGCCCACTTGCGTGACGTCCCTGACATCACATGACCGGGACCTGCGTCCATATGCGTCTCGACTCTGGACCCCGGTCACATGATGTTCTGGACATCATTGAAGATGGCGGCGGAGAGTGCAGCAGAGCCAGAGATAGGTAAGTAACAGTGTTTTTATCCCCCCTGGGTCTCAAGTTATACTCTGGGGTCTTTTCAGACCCCAGAATATAATAATAATTGTTCATGGGTGTCCACAATGGGGCATAATACTGTCTGCAGGGGCCACTATGGGGTATAATACTATGTGCAGGGGCCACTTTGGGGCATAATAGTGTGCAAAAAAATGCAGGGGGGGTCATTTGGTTGAGGTCTTTGGCGTCGGAAGGGGGGGGCATGTCAAAAGTTCGCCACAGGGCCCCACCATTCCTAGTTACGCCACTGATGTACGTGTTTAGTGATGATGTATCAGTTCTCAGTAATAGAAGAAAACTACTCCTGTGCTCCAAGATCCTCATCTGAATAAAGAATTAAAGTGCTTTTTCTCTGCATCCCTGGAACTCTGAAACATGAGAAAGGTATAATTTTTATGCTAACATACATCTACAGCACTATGCAAGTGGTTTAAAGTAGGTGGGGGCAGTGATAACTCCCTTTAAAGGGGCTCTATCATTTGGAAAAGTCATTTTTAACTAAACACATCATTGCATAGGCTTTAGAAAGGCTATTCCACACTTACTTTTAGTATGTAGATTGCTTCAGTGGTGTCTGAATAAGTCCGTTTTTATTCATATGCTAATGAGCTTCCAGCCAGCTCAGGAAGTTCCCAGCAGTCTCCTCTCTTCTATTATCTTCTATGTGTGTGTGCAAATAGGAAGCTGAGTCATCAGCAGCAGCAGCCTGTGCTGTGCTCATAGGAAACAAAAGGAGAGGAGTGCGCTATGTATCGTGCACTAGTCTAATTAGCATATGAATAAAAACGGACTTATTCAAAAACCACTGAGGCAATCTACATACTAAAGGTAGGTGTGGAATAGCCTTTCTAAAGCCTATTCAAGGATGTGATTGGTTAAAAATGACTTTTCCCTGTGATAGAGCCCCTTTAAGATCGAATTTGATCAAAGTAGAGAACATGGTGAACTGCTATTTACCTAGGATATTGTGCAAAATACAGAAACAAAGTTTTTCTGCTTCCTTAATGCCAAAAAGTATTCAAAATAATAACAGCAAACTTGTCATTGCAGCAATTTTCTAATATATTGAGTGAAGTTAAACTCGGGGCAACTTGCTGCTTTAATAAACTAGGCTATTCTATTCAGTTTGAAAATGAATAGAAGGAGCATAAACAATTATATACAGATATGCAGATTTATTTGATAATAATAGGGAAAATTACTCCTGAAGTCTAGTATTACATTCTAGAATCTTCTTATTGGACGCTTATTGATTCACCAGGAAATTCTCTCAGTTAATTTTCTTCATTATCTGGACTTGCTGATGTGAAATGTGAAGGTAAGCTACGGCTGTTGAGTTATGCAGTCTGTCTTAGCATATAGATTTCCAGCAGCAATTCAGTGAATGAAGTCTAAGTCATTATTATTTCAGTATCAGTGGTGTACAATGCACAGGTCAATGATGCAACAGAAGATTCACTGCCCTAATGTACAGCCTTAAATGAGAATTGGGAGAATTATCAGAAATATCCGTTCATTTCTAATATATCACGGGGTTTATTAAGATATTTGGTTCAAATGGTTCTTAGTCAAAAACATTGTGGTGAATTTATTATTGTGATTGTAACTTGAATTTAGTATAAACTGTGCCAAAATTAGGTGTTAGGCAAAGGCCCCATGTTGGGGAAATGCAGTGTTTTTTTTTTGTTGTAGATTTTCCTGAGGTTTCATGAGCCAAAGTCAGGAGTGGAATTAATATAAGGGAAACCTCTAAGTACTTCGTTTTATATTTTCCTTTCCTTTTGTAGCCACTCCTGACTTTGGCTAAAAAAAAAAAACGCAGCGCAATGTAGAGAATTGTTCAAATAGGGGTTTTCCTTTTCATACTGACTATTATCAGCATTATGTTTTTGGTTTTTTTTGCCTACAATTACGCTAAAATCACAAACTGGAAGATACACAAATATATGTACTTTAAATTTCTACATACAAAGAGTAGAAAGATGATAAACACAGACATACTGTCTTTCATATTGTTCAATATCCTACATATATCCAACAGCTAAGGAGGATAAGTGTGCGGAATTTGATCTCCTCATAACTTTTCCCTATTTTCCAATAAAGCAGTTTAGGCAATAGTATGTTTGGTAACTCATAATAAAAGTATTTTTTTTTTAATAAATATACGCATAACTCCCAATTGTCTCGTATTCCGTGGGACAGTCATGGATTCTGGGCGCTGTCCCACGGTCCTGGTCGGCAGGAAGTATGTCCCAGATTCAACTCATCTGCTTATGGAGAGGATGTAGATGAGCTGAATACAGTGGTGTAGCAGGAATGGACAGCTCCTGCCTCTCCACTGTGCCCCTAAGTGCTCCAACTCCAAGACCTGTAGGCGCAATGTGATGACATCACTCACATCGTGCCTGTAGCTCCCTGAACACTCCGGGACAAGGTGCTGCAGACTGTGCAGCAGGGGAGGTATCAGTGTTTTTAATGTTAAAGTTTGCCATATGAAGAGGGGCATAACACTTTGGGGGTAGTCGAAGGGGGAAAATAAACTGGGGGGCATATGAGGGGGATATTAAATGGGGGGGGGGCATATGAGTGGAACATTAAACTTCCGGGGCAGATAGGGAAGGACATTAAACTTTGGGGGCAGATAGAAGGGGCATTAAACTGTGGGTGCACCAGGAGAAAGACTTTATACTGTGGGGTCAATTTGAGGAGGACATTATGAGTGAATTTTATTTATATAGCACCAACATATTCCACAGCACTGTACAATTTGTAGGGTTCACATACAGACAGAAAGATTACAAAGAAAGTTATTTCACACAATGGGACTGAGGGCCCTGCTCACAAGAGCTTACAATCTATGAGGTATAGGAGGTGACACAAGAGGTAGCAGGGGCGACATTGCTTATACAGTTGTCAGACAATTTTGTAATAGAGGTTACTGTCATTACACAAACATAAAACTTTACGAGCCATCACTAGTCGTGTCCTTTAACATGTGGATGGAGCTTGGACATATAAAGTCAGCCTGAAATGGCATCATATCATGTGGGGTAATGTGGGAGTGGGGACAGAGGAGGGTTAAATTTTGGGGATTCAAATTATAGTACAGAAGGGTTTACATTAGGAATTGTGATAGGCCTGTCTGAAAAGATGTGTCTTTAGTTTGCGCTTGAAGCTGTAGAAATTGGGAGTTAATCTGATTGTCCGGGGTAGAACATTCCAGAGAAGTGGTGCAGCTCGGGAGAAGTCTTGTATACGAGCGTGGGAAGTTCTGATAATAGAGGATGTAAGTGTTAGGTCATTGAGTGAACGGAGAACACGGGTTGGCGGTAGACAGAGATGAGGGAGGAAATGTATGGAGGTGCAGCATTATGGAGAGCCTTGTGGATGAGAGTGATAACTTTATATTTTATTCTATAATGAATAGGCAGCCAATGTAACGACTGACACAGACCAGAGGCCTCGCTGTAGCGTCTAGCCTGATAGATGAGCCTGGCCGCTGCATTCAGAATAGATTGTAGAGGGGAGAGTTTAGTGAGGGGAAGACCGATTAGTAAGGAATTACAGTAGTCAAGGCGAGAATGAATCAGAGAGACAATAAGTGCCTTTAATGTATCTCTGATAAGGAAAGGGCATATTCTGGAAGATGTTTTTGAGGTGAAGGTGACATAAGCGTGCGAGTGAGTCAATATGGGGGGTGAAGGAAAGGTCTTAGTCAAACATAACCCCGAGGCAGTGGGCATGCTGCCTAGCAGTTATAGTAAGGGTGACTGTAGGAACATATACTGTGTGGGGGAGCACAAAGAGAAATGGATGGGAATGAGCAGAGTCAATTTAGAAGTGGATGGAGCTAATTTTTCTGCGACAAATTTGAAATTTGGGAGCTATATATACTGTTGTAAAATAGTTTATATCGAATGAATATGCATCCAAATGACAATATTTACAGAAAAGATTACATTTTATTTTATAACTATACAATGAGCTTAAAGGAGGTTGCCCATTGATCAGGGGGCCTCCTTGTGAATGGAACATTAGTGCAATTTCTGTCTAGTCAGTTTGATTTCTGTCAGGTTCATGTGGAAAGTTTATCTGGATGCTGAATATACGATCTGTCTGAATGGATGATGTATGTGCAATTTATTGGATATGCAGTAGAGATGAGTGAATACCGTTTGATCGAGTAGGTATTCGATCGAATATTAAGGTATTCAACATATTCGACTTCGAACGAATACCATGCGGTAAACGCAGTAAAAATTCGTATCCCCTCCCACCTTCTATGGCGCTTTTTTTGCACCAATAACTGTGCAGGGGAGGTGGGACAGGAAAGAGGAAAATGTAGTCATCGAAAAAAAAAAATAGGAAAAAGTTATTGGCTGGCGAAATCAGGTGACCTTGGATCTATAAGAATAGTGGCAGCCATGTTCATGTCTTTTGCAGCTGGGATAGATAGGGAGACACATCGTGCTGAGGGTCAGAGAGAAATTTTAGCTCCTGCTAGGCAGGAAATATTCTGAAAACAGCAACACTGCTTGATGAGTCTATAAACACCATCAGCTTATACGCTCATCCTGCAGACCTTTCTCAAAACCACTTTTTAGGGCTGAAATTCTGTATCACTGGTATACAGTATATACCTGGGCTGAAGCAACAGAATGGGGCTGACACTTTAAATGCTGCTGTGGGAAGTCACAATTCAGAGAAAGGGGTGAAAGAATCACTACTGGGGGTTGCAGGGCTGAATTGGCACAGAAGGGCACAAAAGAATTCTCTGCTTGTGGACTGAAGCAACAGAATGGGGCATAAACTTGAAATGCAGGTGCACAAATCTAACTAGAACTCAAAAGAAAGCACAGACACGCAGGTTCTATCATGAAGTTACAAGTGGAAGAGTTGCTCAGCAAGTGACATTTGGGGTTTAGTGTGTACACTCTATGCCACCAAAAAGGCTAACTGGGGGGTGTTCTTGCACCTCCTTGCCAAACTCACCCAAACCTCAGCTGGGGGAAGCCTCCACTCACCCCAAGGGCCTAAAACCCTGCATGTACAAGGCGAAAAAATGACCCCAAGGGCCTGACAATATGCTGTTGTTAGGCTCCAGTCACAGAATGGGGCATAAACTTGAAATGCAGGTGCACAAATCTAACTTGAACTCAGAAGAAAGCATAGGCACACAGGTTCTATCATCAAGTTACAAGTAGAAGAGTGGCTCAGCAAGTGACAGTTGGGGTTCATTGTGTACACTCTATGCCACCAAAAAGGCTAACTGGGGGGTGTACTTGCACCTCCTTGCCAAACTCACCCAAACCTCAGCTGGGGGAAACCTCCACTCAACCCAAGGGCCACAGGTCCAACTTCTACACCCAATACATGTAAGGCGCAGAGGGATCAGAGAAGACAGGGCTGTGGTTAGCCAGGTACTCACACAACATGCGCCTATACTTTTCCCTCCTGGTAACACTAGGCCCCTCAGTGGCGGTAGTTTGGCGAGGGAGGGGGGGCATTAACGTGTCCCGCACCTTGGAGAGTGTTCCCCTGGTGGTTGTGGATCGGATGGTAGTTGTTAGCCTCTTTGAGGAAATCTCCTCTCTGCCGCCAGCGAGGGTTGACTGAAACATTTCCATCATATTCTGCACCAGGTGCTGAATGGGATGTTATTTTTATACCAGGGGTCGAGGATTGCAAAAATTCAGTATTGGTTCCTCTCAATGATGTGTACAATGTGTTTATCACTTTAAAACCAGTCCAACATGAAGTCAGCCATGTGTGCCATAGTGTTACTTGGCATGACTTTGCTGCCCCCACTGGAAGGGTCACTCTCCATTTCTTCCACTTTCAACTCCCCTTCACATCATCCACGCTGAAGCAATGGGATGCACTAAACTTCCCCGCTCGCCTCTTGTGGGACAATGACATCAAATGCCACTTCATGTTCCTCCTCTTCCTCCATCATCCAACGGTGCGAAGATGACAGGCGTGTGCTCTGAATGTTTTCTAGCTAGCAGCGGCTACTCTAGACTTACGAAAATGGACGCACTTTCACCAGTATATCAGGCTCAATGGGGTAGGTTTTTAAAAACCTTTGCACCAACAAGTTGAAAACATGGGCCATGTGTGAACCGTGTTTGAGTCTGGCAAGCTCCAGAGCCGCTACCAGTTTCTGAATATTATCACAAACAAACAAGCCTGGGCCCAGGTGCATCAGCATAAGGCACATTGCAGTCTCCTCTAGGATGGCATCCCTCACTTTGGGGGTAGTGTGTTTTCTGATGGCCAAGCTGAGCTTCAGTATGACCTGCTGGCGTCTCCACACGCCAGTGCTGCAGCATTTACAGCTCGCAAGAGGGGTCGATGTTGCAGCAGAGGAGTAGGCTTTCTGAGAACCCCTGGCATGAATTTTGGGCTGGCAGAGGAGATGGGCCGCCCCAGTTTGTGAGCCGGGCCCAGCCTCCACTACATTCACCCAGCCTGTCATTATAGAGAAGCAGCGTCCCTGACCGCATGCGCTTGCCCATGCGTCGGTGGTCAAGTGGACCTTAGAGCAAAGCGTGGAACTCAGGGCCTGACTGATGTTATGCAACACGTGCTGGCGCAAGGTGGGGACAGCACACCAACAGAAGTAGTGACTGCTAGGGGCAGCATAGTGAGGTGCCGCAGCTGCCATCAAGTCACAGAAGGACTGAGTCTACACTAGCATAAACGTCAACATCTCCAGGGCCAGCAGTTTTGAGATGAGGCCGTTGAAGGCTTGGGCATGTGGGTGTGTAGCACTGTACTTCTGCCTGCAATGAAACGCCTGGGAGATGGGGAGTTGCTGGGAAGAGGCGCAGATGAGGGTGAACTTCCTAAAGTGTCATAGGTGGATGTGGAAGTGTCCAGGCTGGTGGTCTGGACTGCAGCACCAGCACTGCAAACAGTGTAAGAGGCAGTGTCGGCAACGATTCTCCTACGTTTGCTCTCTCCCACTGAGCCCAGTGCTTGCCTTACAAATGACGGCGCATGGCTGAGGTGGTCAGGTTGCTTTTCTCAGAGCCCCTATTTAGTTTTGAGTTGAACAGTGTGCGAAACGCACTCAGTTTGTCCTCCACACATACGTTGCAAAATCTAAACAACATTGAGGGAGGTGGCCAACATGGGCGAGTTTTGGGCTAGTGGCTAGTACAGGGAAAATCTTGGGCCTTGCTGGTTCTGGCCTGGCTTCTGTGAAGCAGCTGTCCTGTTCTTCTGGACATGCCTCTGCTTCTAGCTGTAGGTTGACCGCAACCTTGCTCCACAGCTGCATTTTCACGCCCCCGGGCACATACTCGTCAATGTCCCTTAGCGCTAGCCTTACGCATAGGGTTGAGCGATCGTGTTTGGAAAAGATCGGATTCCGATCGGCGATCGAGAAAATTTCACGATCGCAAACAGAATTCCGAACACAATCTTTTTAGTTGGGATCGAGATTGGTACTATTTCCCATAATGCTTTGCTTAGCCTTCACACTGAGTATATGCTCCGCTCATTCTGAGTGGAGTGTATACTCAGTGTGAAGGCTCCGCTGCGTCCCGGGTCATGTGACGTCTGACGTCATTGAAGATGGACTACAGCGGAGGTCGACAGCGGAGAACTGCAGCAGAGCCAGGAGATAGGTGAGTAACAGTGGTTTTTTTAGGTTTTTCTCCCGATGGGTCTCCGATTATTATACTCTGGGGTCTGAAAAGACCCCAGAGTATAATAATTGTTTATGCTACAGTAGGGCATAATACTGTGTGCAGGGGCCACTATGGGGGATAATACTGTGTGTAGGAGCTACTGAGGGACATAATAGTGTGTTCAGGGGCCACTAAGGGACATAATACTGTGTGCAGGGGCCACCAAGGGACATAATACTGTGTGCAGGGGACACTATGGGGCATAATAGAGTTCGCAGGAATGCCTAGGAGGGGGTCGGTCGAGGTCTTCGCCATCTGTGTCGGTGCAAGGCTGCAGTGCTAACCACTGAGCCACTGTGTCGCCCCCATAAATACAACAATTTACATTACGGAGTTGCACAATCTTGTTTCCAATCTTCCACCATGGAGGTACAAATTTTCATGGACTTTCTGGGCTGGAGCAGGGGTTCTAGAGATCTTCATCTATAGATCAGCAGACTCTGCGCCAAGATTCTCAAACTCTGTATCAACATACTTTTCCTACAATATACAAGCTGTGGGCTGTAGGTCCAAGACCAAAACAAAATAGCATGAATGCTGCAAAACAGGGCTAAACTGTCCGTGAGCTCGTGTCTAGTCCAAAGCTGTGAGGCCCTATTTAAAATTCTCCTCACATGCTAAACCCTGTACACACAAGTGATCTGCCTTACTGACCAAGAGTAAGGGGTGAGGTAAGCTTATATAAACTAGCCCAGTCCCCTGCTAGAATAACCCAGGAACCACAGATAGATTAGCACTGCACTTAAAGGCACATGTTACAGCAACATATGTCCTAGTGAGACACTACATAGATCAAATATTCATCTAATCCATGCTCTTTATCTACAATTTACTGTATCTGCACTACAATTTAAGTATTGTGTCCACAATATGTGAGGTTTCTCTGTTATGGACATGACCATAGTCCATGACTGGTGATAACCCAGACTGACCTTTGATATAAGTGAAGTAGCAGTGACAGCCAAGTGCATTCTTGTAAACTGTGCCATTATATTGCTTCCCTTCCCTTAGCCATAGAATTAAATACTAATATTCTGTTTGCCTGCAACAGCCACAGAGTTGAGCTCATTGCATACTATCAAGCTTCAACAGCAAGACATAGCATTTTCACCCAAATTCTGGGTGACCTCACTATGGTACTGCACCTTGCCATACACCAACACACCCTGCCTGCAGAGATCGGCCCAAAGGGGTTTTATAGAGGTAATGGAGCCCCTTCCAATGCATAGCAGTGATAGATAGTTCATCAGTATAGGATGTGATGTCACTTCATTGTGCAACAGAAGCCGCTGCTTGGTGGGGGTGTCAGACCCCCCGCTCATTTCATATTGCTTATCTGTCCTGAGTCCCGGGGAGCTCCTTTAAGATATACCAATATTCAGGATAATACCATAACCATGGTGGGTTATCACTATAATAAGAAATAAATTGGAACTTTCAGCCGAGGTATAAACAGAACATATAATTGTTCATAGAAGCAATTTGGTGGAATCTGCTCCATATGAACTCATTATCTGCATCCGTGAGTTGTAAAATAGTCATTTTCTCCAAATTGAGTAATGTTAGCCTTTTGTTACTATGGTAATGGCAATGTGCAGTATCGGTGGATGAGGCTGCTTTGAGGCTTGCTTACTTCCTCCCACTCTCAGTAAACATTGCATTTCTCTTGCAGATGCGTTTCTAAGTGTCCTGGGAATATCTTGCTGTCTGCTCAGCTCCCTGAACACAGTTAAGGCCAACTGCATGAGGGCCGTCAGCTGCACGGGTACAGCTAGCGAGCCAAATCTATTTGTTCTTGTCTGGAATAAGAAATACAGTCTGGATGCTCTGAAAATATTATCCACTTAATCACTATTAAAGATTTAATGAGTCTGCAAAGAGGATGCGGCAACATCCTGATCTGTGGACTCAGTTCTAGGAATTATCTCTAGGTATACAGCATATTTTATAGCAGCCTTAAAGGGATTCTAGCATTAGAATCCATTTTTCAACTAAGAACACATCGGAATAACCTTAAAGAGGACCTTTCATCAGATTGGGCACAGGCAGTTCTATATACTGCTGGAAAGCTGACAGTGCGCTGAATTCAGCTCAGCTTTCCCGATCTGTGCCCCGGGTAAAGCACTATCGGTCCCAGTACCGTAGCGCTTTACAGTCAGAAGGGCGTTTCTGACACTTAGCCAGGGACGCCCTTCTGCCCAGCAGCGCCTATCGCGCTGTACTGTGTGAGTCTTAGAGCACAGCGCGATAGGCGCTGCTGGGCAGAAGGGCGACCCTGGCTAAGTGTCAGAAACGCCCTTCTGACTGTAAAGCCCTACGGTACCGGGACCGATAGCGCTTTACACCGGGCACAGATCGGGAAAGCCGATAGTGCGCTGAATTCAGCGCACTGTCAGCTTTTCAGCAGTATATAAAACTGCATGTGCCCGATCTGATGAAAGGTCCTCTTTAAGAAAGGCCATTCTTGGTTTATCTTTAATATTCTGATCCGCGCCACCGTTCCTGAGAAATTTCTTATTTCTTCCTTATGTAAATGAATTTTCAGAAAGCACAGAGGACATTCCCCTTTTGCTCAAAAAACAAAAGGGGTCATCGGGGCAACACGGTGGCTCTGTGGTTAGCACTGCTGGAGCCTGGGTTCGAATCTCGCCAGGAACAACATCTGCAAGGAGTTTGTATGTTGTCAACGTGTTTGTGTGGATTTCCTCCCATTCTACAAAGACATACTGATGAGAGAAAAAAAAGTATATTGTGATCCCTATATGGGGCTCACAATCTACATTAAACATAAATAAATTAAACAAATAAATAAAAAAACACAAGGGGCATCTCCTGTGCTGTCTGAAAACTTCCATCTTCTTCTCCCAACTGCCCCTTCACTGCATAGTCGGCCGTGTCTTCGGTCAAAAGCACTGACTGCGCAAGTCCGTTGGCCATTTTCTTGTGGCCTCTTTCACAAGCATCCGTTCGGCCACAGGAAAATGGGCGATGGACATGCACTTTTGGGTGATGACACGGCCGTTGACGCAGCGAAAAGGCAGTCCAGAGAAGAAAATGGAGGCGTCACTGAAGAGTCTTCGGCCAACACAGAAGACGCCCCTTGTGTTTTTTGAGCAAAGGGGAATGCCCCCTGTGCTTTCTGAAAACTCATTTACATAAGGAAGAAATAAGAAATTTCTCAAGAATAGCGGTGTGGATCAGAAAAAGAAAGGAGAAGAATAGTCTTTCTTAAGGCTATTTCGACATGTTCTTAGTAGAGATGAGCGAACACTAAAATGTTCGAGGTTCGAAATTCGATTCGAACAGCCGCTCACTGTTCGAGTGTTCGAATGGGTTTCGAACCCCATTATAGTCTATGGGGAACATAAACTCGTTAAGGGGGAAACCCAAATTCGTGTCTGGAGGGTCACCAAGTCCACTATGACACCCCAGGAAATGATACCAACACCCTGGAATGACACTGGGACAGCAGCGGAAGCATGTCTGGGGGCATAAAAGTCACTTTATTTCATGGAAATCCCTGTCAGTTTGCGATTTTCGCAAGCTAACTTTTCCCCATAGAAATGCATTGGCCAGTGCTGATTGGCCAGAGTACGGAACTCGACCAATCAGCGCTGGCTCTGCTGGAGGAGGCGGAGTCTAAGATAGCTCCACACCAGTCTCCATTCAGGTCCGACCTTAGACTCCGCCTCCTCCGGCAGAGCCAGCGCTGATTGGCCGAAGGCTGGCCAATGCATTCCTATGCGAATGCAGACTTAGCAGTGCTGAGTCAGTTTTGCTCAACTACACATCTGATGCACACTCGGCACTGCTACATCAGATGTAGCAATCTGATGTAGCAGAGCCGAGGGTGCACTAGAACCCCTGTGCAAACTCAGTTCACGCTAATAGAATGCATTGGCCAGCGCTGATTGGCCAATGCATTCTATTAGCCCGATGAAGTAGAGCTGAATGTGTGTGCTAAGCACACACATTCAGCACTGCTTCATCAAGCCAATACAATGCATTAGCCAGTGCTGATTGGCCAGAGTACGGAATTCGGCCAATCAGCGCTGGCTCTGCTGGAGGAGGCGGAGTCTAAGATCGCTCCACACCAGTCTCCATTCAGGTCCGACCTTAGACTCCGCCTCCTCCGGCAGAGCCAGCGCTGATTGGCCGAAGGCTGGCCAATGCATTCCTATGCGAATGCAGACTTAGCAGTGCTGAGTCAGTTTTGCTCAACTACACATCTGATGCACACTCGGCACTGCTACATCAGATGTAGCAATCTGATGTAGCAGAGCCGAGGGTGCACTAGAACCCCTGTGCAAACTCAGTTCACGCTAATAGAATGCATTGGCCAGCGCTGATTGGCCAATGCATTCTATTAGCCCGATGAAGTAGAGCTGAATGTGTGTGCTAAGCACACACATTCAGCACTGCTTCATCAAGCCAATACAATGCATTAGCCAGTGCTGATTGGCCAGAGTACGGAATTCGGCCAATCAGCGCTGGCCAATGCATTCTATTAGCCCGATGAAGTAGAGCTGAATGTGTGTGCTAAGCACACACATTCAGCACTGCTTCATCAAGCCAATACAATGCATTAGCCAGTGCTGATTGGCCAGAGTACGGAATTCGGCCAATCAGCGCTGGCCAATGCATTCTATTAGCCCGATGAAGTAGAGCTGAATGTGTGTGCTAAGCACACACATTCAGCACTGCTTCATCAAGCCAATACAATGCATTAGCCAGTGCTGATTGGCCAGAGTACGGAATTCGGCCAATCAGCGCTGGCCAATGCATTCTATTAGCCCGATGAAGTAGAGCTGAATGTGTGTGCTAAGCACACACATTCAGCACTGCTTCATCAAGCCAATACAATGCATTAGCCAGTGCTGATTGGCCAGAGTACGGAATTCGGCCAATCAGCGCTGGCTCTGCCGGAGGAGGCGGAGTCTAAGGTCGGACCTGAATGGAGACTGGTGTGGAGCGATCTTAGACTCCGCCTCCTCCAGCAGAGCCAGCGCTGATTGGTCGAGTTCCGTACTCTGGCCAATCAGCGCTGGCCAATGCATTCTATTAGCCCGATGAAGTAGAGCTGAATGTGTGTGCTTAGCACACACATTCAGCTCTACTTCATCAGGCTAATAGAATACATTGGCCAATCAGCGCTGGCCAATGCATTCTATTAGCTTGATGAAGCAGAGTGTGCACAAGGGTTCAAGCGCACCCTCGGCTCTGATGTAGCAGAGCTGAGGGTGCACAAGGGTTCAAGTGCACCCTCGGCTCTCCTACATCAGAGCCGAGGGTGCGCTTGAACCCTTGTGCAGCCTCGGCTCTGCTACATCAGAGCCGAGGGTGCGCTTGAACCCTTGTGCACACTCTGCTTCATCAAGCTAATAGAATGCATTGGCCAGCACTGATTGGCCAGAGTACGGAATTCGGCCAATCAGCGCTGACCAATGCATCCCTATGGGAAAAAGTTTATCTCACAAAAATCACAATTACACACCCGATAGAGCCCCAAAAAGTTATTTTTAATAACATTCCCCCCTAAATAAAGGTTATCCCTAGCTATCCCTGCCTGTACAGCTATCCCTGTCTCATAGTCACAAAGTTCACATTCTCATATGACCCGGATTTGAAATCCACTATTCGTCTAAAATGGAGGTCACCTGATTTCGGCAGCCAATGACTTTTTCCAATTTTTTTCAATGCCCCCAGTGTCGTAGTTCCTGTCCCACCTCCCCTGCGCTGTTATTGGTGCAAAAAAGGCGCCAGGGAAGGTGGGAGGGGAATCGAATTTTGGCGCACTTTACCACGTGGTGTTCGATTCGATTCGAACATGGCGAACACCCTGATATCCGATCGAACATGTGTTCGATAGAACACTGTTCGCTCATCTCTAGTTCTTAGTTCAAAAAGGAATCCTAATGATAGAATCCATTTAAAGGATTTATCCAAATATATTAAAACAGTCCCCATGCTGGAAACAGAGTGAATAAAAAAAGGTGAACCCACCTTTTCCAGGTTTACTGGTGCCAGCAGCAGCAGCGTGGTCCCTATTGTTGCCAGTCCTTGGATGACCTGGTGTATATGTAGAGGTAACCAGGAGATCAGGGATTGGCTGCAGCAGTCACATGAGCAAAAGCAGAGTATCATCAGCAGATGTTACAGGCAATGCCACAGGAAAAAGATGTCCTATTTAAAGATGACTTCTCTTTATTATTATTCACAATATTTTTGGCATAGAAGCTTGTTTTTATTTGCGTTGGACAATTGATGAAATTGTCATCAGAGAATGAGAGAATTGTCACAGAATTTACATGTGCGCTATTTTTGAAGTCCATATTACCAGATGATGCCGTGTAATAGTTGATCTAATGTTACAAGTTTATCTAAATGTTACATGAATAAATGTTACATGGTGTTGCATCTTTATAGAGGTTGTGCTTTCAATGTAAATGTTAATAAGTAAATTGAATTAGCATTTTAGAATTGATAGAGATCACCGATTGTAGGCTCCTGCGCGCAGGGCCCGTGCTCCTGATACTTTTTTTTTTTTTGTCACAAGGTAATGTCAAATATTGTCTGTTCATGTACCCTCTAATTTGTGCTGCAGAATATTTTAGAACTATATAAATAAAATTACTGTTATTATTAGAGTAACTTTTTAAAATATCGCTAATACAAAAGATTTCCTGTAATAAATATCACAATTATCTGCTTGTAATAGCACCCCCTGGTGTTCAAAATGTATAAGTCTGTGTATATCATTCATGTGAGGCTGTGCTTGTCATACATGCTTAGTAAAATACCATGCAGCTTTTGCCGTATCCTAAGTAAGAGAAGCAAGGATATCATTCCTTGTGCTTGTCACAAAGGAATCCTAGAATGGATTACATCTACACTCATTAAGGCTGGGTTCACACTAGCGTAGGTGTCCGACAGCTAGTGTCCACAGCTAATGTCCGCGCAAGATTTTAGCATCGGACACTAGCTGCGTCCGTTTACAATTTCCATTATTTTAAATGGGATATTATGTTGTGTCCTTAAAGGGGTTGGCCACTTTCAGACCAATATTGACAAACACATGTACATTAAAAAGATATACAATTTTCCAATATACTTTCTGTATCAATCCCTCACAGTTTTCTAGATCTCTGCTTGCTGTCATTCACTCTGTTACTTCTAGAGGATAAAACTCTGACTATGGTCATGTGATTTACGGTCCATGGTCATGTGATGCAGGGGCGGATCCAGAGCCGGGCAACCGCCCGGGGCCCCGCGCTTACAGGGGTCCCGCGGCGCGGCCGGGACCTAACAAAATGGTCCCGGTCGGCATGTCCCGATTCCAACTGAGCTCAGCATTAAAGCAGGAGCTGACAGCTCCTGCTTTAAACGCCTATGTATTCAGCGCATCGGCGGTAGGACGCCGATGCGCTGAATACATAGGCGTTTAAAGCAGGAGCTGTCACAGCTCAGCTCCTGCTTTAACGCTGAGCTCCGGCATTTGTAGCCGCGATGTGATGACGTCATCACATCGCGGCTACAATTTGTGTATGAGGGAGAGAGCTGCGAAGGAACGAGGAATGGTGAGTGTGTGTGTGTGAGAACGGCATGACACTGGGGCAGATGGAGGGGGGAGAACGGCATGACACTGGGGCAGATGAAGGGGGAGAGAACAGCATGACACTGGGGCAGATGGAGGGGGAGAACGGCATGACACTGGGGCAGATGGAGGGGGGAGAACAGCATGACACTGGGGCAGATGGAGGGGGAGAACGGCATGACACTGGGGCAGATGGAGGGGGGAGAACGGCATGACACTGGGGCATATGGAGGGGGGGAGAACAGCATGACACTGGGGCATATGGAGGGGGGGAGAACGGCATGACACTGGGGCAGATGAAGGGGGGGAGAACAGCATGACCCTGGGGCAGATGAAGGGGGGGAGAATGGCATGACACTGGGGCAGATGGAGGGGGAGAACGGCATGACACTGGGGCAGATGGAGGGGGGAGAACGGCATGACACTGGGGCATATGGAGGGGGGGAGAACAGCATGACACTGGGGCATATGGAGGGGGGGGAACGGCATGACACTGGGGCAGATGGAGGGGGGAGAATGGCATGACACTGGGGCAGATGAAGGGGGGAGAATGGCATGACACTGGGGCAGATGAAGGGGGGAGAACGGCATGACACTGGGGCAGATGAAGGGGGGAGAATGGCATGACACTGGGGCAGATGAAGGGGGGAGAACGGCATGACACTGGGGCAGATGAAGGGGGAGAATGGCATGACACTGGGGCAGATGAAGGGGGGAGAACGGCATGACACTGGGGCAGAGACGGGGGGAAATGAAACTGTGGGCAGATAAAGGGGGAGAATGGCATGAAACTGGGGACAGAGATAGAGGGGGGGACATGAAACTAGGGGTAGATGAAGGGTGTATATGAAAATGGGGGAGAGATGGAGGGGGGGACATATAATTTACAGGTGACTGTAGGAGGATTATACTGTGTGGAATCACATGAAAATTGAATGAGAATGGGTGGAGTCAACATAAAAGTGGGTGGGGCCTAATTTGCTGCACGCGCCGCACGTTTTGTTCCCTCTTTCTAGTCTTCAACAGTTGGGAAGTACAGGTTAGAAGTGCGAGACCCCCAGTAAGTAGGGCCCCGCCAAAGTCAATTGCCCAGGGCCCCGCAAACCCTGGATCCGCCACTGATGTGATGAGTACACAGGCGCACAGCTGATTACCAGGCAGATGTCTGATTACTGTGCTGTGACTATAACAAGCAGCACCTGTGCGCTCATCACATGACCATGGACCGTAAATCACATGACCATGGTCAGAGTTTTATCCTCTAGAAGTAACAGAATGAATGACAGCAAGCCGAAATCTAGAAAACTGTGAGGAATTGATACAGAAAGTATATTGGAAAATTGTATATCTTTTTATTGTACATTTGTTTGTCAATATTGGTCTGAAAGTGGCCAACCCCTTTAAGTCTACGTTTACAACCATGTCCGATTTTTCAAGAGGACGGCAAAATCCTACCATTTTCCTCCATGTGAATGGACCCTAAGGGCTAGTTCACACGTGAACAAAGGGGCGGATTTTGACGGCGGATTTCGCTTCAAAATCCGCCCCTTTACAATGGTGGTCTATGTAGACCACCGGGCTTTTTTTTTCCGCCAGCGGCGGGCTGCCGCTAGCGGAGAAAAGAAAGGACATGCCCTTTCTTCAGGCGGAAGCCGTGCGGCTTCCGCCCCCGGCAGCTCCCTCCTATGTCGGCTCATTCATTTGAGCCGACAGCGGAGGGGAAAGCTGCGACCGCGATGGTTGCGGCAGGCGGGTTTTGACAAGAGAGAGACGCGGCTCACCGCGTCTCTCTCCGTGTCAAAACCCGCGCGGGCAGTTCACGTGTGAACTGACCCTAACAGTACCCACCTCCACATATAATAGAATTACTTATGTGTTGGGGCTATTAGCTATGGGGAGTGCTGTTAGAGAACTATTTCAATAATAGATTCCCCTCAGGAGTAATAGTCCCCCAACATAGATTACACTGTTCCTTTTATCTATGAAGACACTAATTCCAAATGTGGGGGAAACCATCAGGATCCATTCAACTTGGCACAATATGAGGAGGAATATCCACCTGAGATTCTTCTCCATTTTCTGGCTCTTTCCTTCCCTCCTTTGACTAATGGGGCTAGTCAGTGGATAGGCCTATGCTGCCAGTTCTGTGGCTGATCAGTGGTATAATTCACAGGAAGATCGAGCAGGATGCTTATTTCTTTTCCAGTGGAGGAACCATTCTAACTGCGATGGGGCCCTAAGGCTCTTGTGACCCACTTCAGTAAACCACTAGGACTGAGCTGTAAGTCAGTGCCCACACTGATTGTGGGCATTAAGACCCCCAGCACCTCGGTAATCCTTGGTCATCGACTTTGCCAGTGGTACCTGGGTGCCGCCATTTTGCTAGGAAAAGCTGGTAGCCTTCAATAGGCTTGTCTACCATACATATACTGTATACCGATATTTTAAATCACTCCCTCCCTTTCCCTACAATATATATAAAAATGAAAAACATACACATTAGTGTCTGAAAATGTTTAGTCTACAAACTCGTAAAAATATTTTTCTCATACAGTGAACTGCCGTTTCGCCTCTGAGAAAAACTTTAAAAAAAGGGTTCAAAGCAATAGACCTACCCCAAAATAGTATAAATAAAAAGTACACCTAACCTCACAAAAAAAGACACTATATGCATCCATGGACATGGAAATATAAAAAGGGGGTGTCGTAATATGGTGACATTTAGAAAATAAATATTTTTATATTTTTGTTAAGGGGTTAAAATGTAAATAAAACTATATATAAATTTGGTGTCCCCAGCATTGTAACAAAACCTGCAGAGTGAGCACCATAAAAATGAAGCCCATAAGAAAGTCATACAAATTAACTTTTAACCAATTCCACTCCATTCTGAATTGTTTTCCAGCTTCCCAGTACATTGTGCAGAATAATAAATGGCACTATAAAGTACAGTTTGTCCCGCAAACATAAAGACTTAGCTGCAGTGTCTGTTTTGGCTTCTGTCTGTCTATACATGACAAATGGTTAAGGATCTTAGCAAAGGTCAAATTTTTCTAAAACTTCTTCCATAAGCTTAACCCTTAACTGGAAC
Organism: Leptodactylus fuscus; assembly: GCF_031893055.1. Classification (NCBI taxonomy): domain Eukaryota; kingdom Metazoa; phylum Chordata; class Amphibia; order Anura; family Leptodactylidae; genus Leptodactylus; species Leptodactylus fuscus. The sequence continues at coordinate 170,667,300 of NC_134269.1, read as the reverse complement.
ACAATTTGCTTAAATTTCGCCCAGTTTGCACATCACAATGATTTTGGCAGCTTAAGAAAGCATCATCTTGGGAGTTTCCGGATGCACACTAGACTCTTGTAGATCAAATTCAGCATCATAAGCGAAAATAAGCTTTCTTGCTAGAAAATGTGTTCTTGGAGCAATGCAAGTCTATGCAAAGTTAAGACAATCATGGTGCTTACTCAATTATTCACATATATAGACCAGATTGGATACAACCGTAATTGTTATTCCAGACTCACAAGCAGCAGTAAATCTGTTACAAATTTGTGGTACATTTGGGACCAAAATTTTCTTTGTGCAAGTATTTATGGTAAATGTGAACATACAAGGGCATACTTATCAATATTATGACACTTTTCTGTCTACATTTACACCTACATTTCTGACGTTCAGGATTGATGACATATTTATTTATTTCTTATAACAGAGTGCACCAGAAAGAACAGAAAAATATCACCAAAATGGTTCTGGTTTAAACCCTTCCCGCCAAAGGCATTTTTTTTTTCATTTTTGTTTTTAACTCCCTGTCTTCCAAACCCCATAACTTTTGTTATTTTACTGCTCACAGAACTATATGAGGGCATAAAGGGGTCGGCCACTTTCAGACCAATAAGTACAGTAATCAGACAGGTGCCTGGTAATCACATGACCATGGTCAGACTAATATTTCCTAGAAGTATCAGAATGAATGACAGCAAGCAGAGCTCTAGAAAAGCATGAGGATTTCATAAAGAAAGTATATTGGAAAATTGAATATCCTTTTATTGTATAAACTATGACATTTGTTTCTCAATATTGGTCTGAAAGTAGACAACCCCTTTAATATTCTGTACGATGTACTGGGAAGCTGGAAAAAAAGCCTTTCTACAGGTGATTGTTACGGCATCTCACCAGCTCGCTGGGATGCCATATAATGAGCGTAATGTTTGTGTCGATGATTCACTTGTTCCAGCGTTTCGGCAGCTGTCAAGCTGGCCTGCCGTTGAACTCGTTCCTCATGCTGTGCCTGTGATTGTTCCGGCATCTCAGCAACTCGCTGGGACGCCATATAGTGAGTGTGTTGGTGGCGCCGTTGATCCCCCTCAGCTCCGCTTGAGGAGAACTCTGTGACTTCTGGCTACCTTCATAGCTTTTATTGTTTTAGAATTTTGCAACAAATTACATTTTCTTTTTCCCAGCATGTTTAAAAGTAGCACACTGCCAATTTGTAGTAAAGGTGTTTTCCCATCCAGTGTGTCAGCACTGTATGGAGCAGATCACATAATATGCAAATGCATGTGCAGAATAGACTGAGAGTTAGCTGAGTGTTTATGTAAAGAGATAACAGACCTTGCTTTATCAGAACCTGACATAAGCTGCAGCCAAGAGCAGTTTCATATAGTATGTGAACATAAATTCATAACAGTTGTGAAGCCATGTCATTTACCGGGATAAAAAATAGCCTATATTTTAATCGAGGGTACAAACTATCTAAGTGCTGAATTTCATTCAAATCCGTTCAGCCGTTTTTGCGTGATTGAGGAACAAACATCCAAACACACAAAACTTCACATTTATAATATTAGTAGGATCCTTTCTACCATAAGCTATCGGCAACTAAGGCTGCTCTAACAGCTGATCTGTGCAGGGTCTGGGTGTTGGACCCCGACAGATCACCTACTCTGGATAGATCCGCATGAAAAAAACTATTTGGGACCAGAATTAAAGTAGGTTTTATGATGCAACTGTGATTTGTATATTTTATGGAGTATTGGGGAATAGCATTTTTTTCTGACTTGGTCAACTAGCCTAGACACAGTATGGAAGTCTCAAAAGTGGCCCCCAGACTCCATGAAAGGACTATGTATTTTGTTAATTTATAGTCAGAATAACAGATTCTCAGTGCCCTCATAACAGTTACAAGGTACAAAACTCTCATACATGTGAGTGAAAAGTGAGTGAACTTGGATGCCATTGCGTCCAGAGCCACATTCAAGGTCTCATGGGCCAACAACTAGGCATCAATGTTATAATAAAACATGATGGAGTTTCTTTACAAAATAGTAAACATAAAGAAATTAATTACAATAGTCAGTATCCTCAATAAAAAATACTACATAAAAATACAAAAACAAATGACAATTACTGCTTAAGTACCATATAAACATTCTAAAAAGATAAAAATGGTAACATTAGTACTAGACTCCAAAGAACCTTACCAGCAAAGCACAAGCTGTCAACATGAAACACTTGAATACAATAAAGTAGATATTACTATTCTACACTGAGAGCTTAATCATTTTATACTCTCTTTGAATTTTCAGTCTGTGGTAGAAAATTGATTCCTTTTGATCTGAGGAACGTCAACTACTATGTCTCTATGCATGTTGTAAGAAAATTATCTTTTTTTTTTCTTACACAAGAATGAAGCTAGGTAACTTCAAAGAATACAATATGAATCTCTAAATCTTCTTCGAACCATATATGCTTCCCTTCACTTCGTAACGTTCCAAAAAACTAAAGTTTAAAAGAGCAGTATTTATTAAGCTTCCAATATTCTGCTGTTATTGGGGATGTAGTTGAGCCAGAGTTGGCCTAGTGTAACAGTCAAGACCACCAAAACTATTGTTGAACACCAGCAGAACTGCTTGCACTATTAACTATTCAATGATGGTTGGTCATGACGGGTCTGGTTGAAGTCCATGCTGTCACTGTTATGGGGGCCACTAAAAAGGAATGGTCTATTGCTGTCACTGTTGTCTGGAAATAGTCTGGCTGTTACTCTTATTTGTGGTTCTTAATATAATTGAAGTCTATGGCAGAAAGGGAAAATCTATAACTGTCCCTCTATGGGAAGCAGTAAGCAGTATTGTTTTCATACTTCCTGGTGTTCTATGGCTCTCACCAGCATGGTGGGGGTAGGGGGTCTGTGGCTGTCAATGTTAAGGGAAATAGTTTGGTCGTCACTCTTATGGGTGCTCTATTCTGTGTGAGAAGGTGACAGGCAGAGTGCTATAGTCACAGTATATCTCCCCCAAGTTTATGACTTACTAGCTGGTACCCGCGACTTCGTCTGCGGTGATTGTAGAAGTGGGTATATACAGGCGTGGGTAAGGTTTTCGTAGTGTGTATAAGTTTCTCTGCTCCCAGAGTCATATGAGGTCTTAATTTTTCCTGGGACAAATTTTTCTTCATGATGCCACCATTATTTATTCTATATAATGTACTGGGAAGCAGGGAAAAAATTCAGAATGGGGTGGATTTGAAGTAAAAATGCAGTTCTGCGACTTTCTTACGGGCTTTGGTTTTACGGCGTTCACTGTGCAACCAAAATGACATGTCCCCTGTATTCTGTGTTTCATTACGATGCTGGGGATACCAAATTTCTATGGTTTTATTTACATTTTGACCCCTTAAAAAAAGGCAAAACTGTGTTAAAATTTTTTTTTTTTGAAAAGTCGCCATATTCCGACAGCCGTAACTTTTTTATACGTGCGTGTACGGGGATGTTTAGGGCGTCTTTTTTTGCGGGACCGGGTGTACTTTGTAGTTCTACCATTTTCGGGAAATGTTATTGCTTTGATCACTTTTTATTCAAATTTTTATCAGAATCAAAACAGTGAAAAAACGGCGGTTTGGCACTTTTGACCATTTTTCCCGCTACAGCGTTTACCGAACAGGAAAAATATTTGTATAGCTTTGTAGAGCGGGCGATTTCGGATGCGGGGATACCTATTATGTATGTGTTTCACAGTTTTTAACTACTTTTATATGTGTTCTAGGGAAAAGGGGGTGATTTGAATTTTTAATCCTTTTTATTTTTTTTTTATATTTTTTTTTACTTTTTTTTTTTAAAAAAAATTTTTTGCATTTATTAGACCGCCTAGGGGTATTGACATGGGTGGGGGGTGTCGCGGATTGTCAGAGCGGTGGGGGTCGGCAAACATGGCTGCTCCGGAGCGTTAAAGAGAGCCTCCTGGAGTATCGTTAAGGTGAGGGGCAAAGTGGTAAAGTATATGTATATGTGATTGTGTGGGGTTAGGGGCGAGGCTGTAGAGGGCAATATGAATTTTGTGGCTTGCTATGGTCCAAAGTGTGTGAGATTGCAGAGATGGTGGTGTGAATTTGGGTTTTGTGGGGGTCCTGGCACAAACGTATGTGCGCTATTGTGACGAAAAGTAGCCTATTGCACAATCGGGTGTATTAACTATGTGGAAACTTTCAGCCAAATCGGTCAAGCGGGTTTTGCGTGATTGAGGAACAAACATCCAAACATCCAAACACACAAACATCCAAACTCACAAACTTTCACATTTATAATATTAATAGGATGTGTGGTCCATGGCGGGTGTTGAGTAGGCCTCAGCCCCAGGTGTGGGTCCTGAGCTCATTACTGAGCCATAAAAGGCTGCAGAGACTACACTTTAGGGCAAATCCTGGGAGTGAGAGGAGGCGCCTGGGTCTGTCCTGAAATACTGAGAGTTTATGGTGAGACCATACTGTGCTTTTTACTGTTTAGTTAGTGGTCTGACGGGCAGGCTTTTCTTTGACATATTTGCCTGAAGTTAAGGCTGTATTTTATTTTGTTCATTCTGTACATGAAGTAAAGGTTTATTTGTTTTGCTGTTATTTCCAAATAAACCTGATTGCACCAGACATGATGTCTCTGTCATTGACTGGTTGGGTCTGCACTATTCCTGCTACCAAGTAGAGATGAGCGAACACTAAAATGTTCGAGGTTCGAAATTCGATTCGAACAGCCGCTCAATGTTCGTGTGTTCGAACGGGTTTCGAACCCCATTATAGTCTATGGGGAACAGATACTCGTTAAGGGGGAAACCCAAATCCGTGTCTGGAGGGTCACCAAGTCCACTATGACACCCCAGGAAATGATGCCAACACCTCTGGAATGACACTGGGACAGCAGGGGAAGCATGTCTGGGGGCATCTAACACACCAAAGACCCTCTATTACCCCAACATCACTGCCTAACAACTACACACTTTCCACATTCAAAAAAACCTCTATCAAAGTGGGAAAATACCTGGAAACCTTCTTTACTCCCCAAATGGATGGACACAAACCCCAATTTAAGCTCAACAAACAGTAACAACCACCCCTTTAAATCACGTTCCCCATGACAACCACAAATGGAATAGGCAATGGGAATTCCAAAAGCCCTCACCCTTAACTGTCATTTTGAGTGTGTGTGTGTGTGTGTGTGTGTGTGTGATGTGGTAAGACCTTCCAAAATTCACTTTTCTAGCCCTTAACATGAGCCCTTCCAAACAAAGTTACATGACCTTAAGCTGAGCTACCAGCAGAGATTGAGGCCCTTGGCATGAGTAGAGCCTTGCACCAGCAGTGTTTTTGGCACTTAGGGTGAGTTGAGCCTTGTACCAGCGTGTGTCCCTTAACATCAGGCGGGCCCTAAGTTCTGCGCTTTGCACAAAAGTTCCACATTAACTAGGCTGAATGGTACAAAGATTAGTAGGCCCGAGAACCAGGAACAGATCTTGCAATGGCTGTCAGATAACGCTTAAAGCACATTGTCCACCAGCCAGTCAGCCTCTACCTCCTCTTACCCAACAGTCTTGTCCTCCTTCCACCCAAAATTCCCAATCTTCCCAGAACAATAACCCCAACTGTCCCTGCTCCCCAGAGCTGTTCTCCCTTCCTTTGACTGTACCGCAACCTGCCCCTCCATTTCGCGATTCCACGGACCTAACAGACGAGTATCTGTGTCCAGATGCTCAAACACTAGAGTCTCCTCCATTCCATCTCCGGTCGATTTGGTGGCGGATGACCAGCAACCCACCCTCATCGACGACGATGAGACGCAGTTGCTGTCAGGGCAGCCAGTTGACATGCGCATTGTGCAGGAGGAGGAGGCGAGACAGGAGTTGGAAGAGGAGGTGGTGGACGACGAGGACACCGACCCCACCTGGACAAGGCAGATGTCAAGCTGGGAAAGTAGTGTGGATGTTGAGGCAGGTGCAGCACCAAAAAGGGTAGCTAGAGGCAGAGACATGTCCAGAGGCAGAGGTCAGCTGCTTTGCCGAAGCCAGGCCAGACCCGGAATGTCCGAAGATGTTCCCTTTTGTACCCAGCCCAGAAAAACTCCCCCATCGAGGGCACGTTTCTTGAAGGTGTAGAGTTTTTTCAAGGAATGCGCCGAGGACAGATATAGTGTCGTCTACACAATTTGCCTCTCGAAATCGAGTAGGGGCCCTGAGAAGAGCAACCTGTCCACCACTTCAATGCACCGTCATTTGGAATCCAAGCAATGGAATCAGTGGCAGGCAGCAACGGCAGGACAAACGTCGCCCGCCGTTCATGCCACTGCCTCTGCTCACAGTGCTGGCGATGCACTCCAGAGGACGAGCCAGGACATCACTTCATCTGCCTCCGCCACTTTGTTGACTTCTCCCTCATCCTCCCCTGTTTCTGTCTTATCTCCTTCTCCTGCACCATCAAAGGCACCATCAGGCGCTTCTTTACAACAATCCACCATCTCTCAGACATTGGAGCGCCGGCAGAAATACACCGCTAACCACCCACCCACGCAAGCCTAGAACGCCAACATCGCTAAACTGCTGGCCCAGGAGAGGTTGGCGTTCCGGCTTGTTGAAACTCCCGCCTTCCCGGACCTGATGGCAACTGTGGCACCTCACTATGCCGTCCCTAGCCGTCTCAACTTCTCCCGGTGTGGCGTCCCCGCCTTGCACCAGCACGTGTCACTCAACATCAGGTGGGCCCTTAGTTCCGCGCTTTGCTGCAAGGTCCACTTGACCACCGACACTTGGACAAGCGCCTGTGGTCAGGGATGCTGCAGTGCTTATCTTTAATGACAGGCAGGGTGAATGTGGTGGAGTCTGTTCCCCGGGTGCAAACTGGGGTGGCCTATCTCCTCTCCCAGGCCAAAATTCATGGCAGGAGTAGACTGAAACCCTACGACGCTGCAACCTCCACCACAGCTACTAGCGGCAAACGCTAAAACACTGGTGTGGGGAGACGTCAGCAGGCGGTGCTGAAGCTCATCAGCTTGGGGGACAGACAGCACAGTGCCTCCGAGGTCAGGGATGCCATCCTGGCTGAGATGGCATTTTTTTTTCCCTGCTACACCTGGGGCCTGGCATTTTTACGCCTGTGATAATGGCTGGAACCTGGTAGCGGCTCTGGAGCTTGCCAGCCTCCAACACGTTCCATGTTTGGCCCACGTCTAACCTAGTGGTGCAAAGTTTTTTAAAAACATACCCAAATGTACCGAAGCTACTGTTGAAAATGCGGCGCTTGTGCGCCCACTTTTGCAAGTGCACAGGAGTCGCTGCTAGCCTAAAAACACTCTAGCAAGGCCTACATCTGTCCAAACACAGGCTGTTGTCCGTCATTCACACACGCTGAAACCCTACAATACCATATCTTGAGCAGGGTGTGTGAGCTGCACAGACCTTTGATGGAGTTCCATCTACAAAACCCAAGGGTTCCTCAAAGTCAGCAACCAAAGTTTCTGCACCATGAGTTTCCAGGGGTGGCAGAGTTATGGCTAGGGGAAGAGGCATGGATAGGGATGATGTCTAGGGGCAAAAGCAGTGTGGATGTGGAGGCAAGCTAAGCAGGAAAAACTGGGGGTACAAGCTAAGGCATGGACTGGGGTGATGTCTAGGGGCAAAAGCAGTGTGGATGTGGAGGCAAGCTAAGCAGGAAAAACTGGGGGTACAAGCTAAGGCATGGACTGGGGTGATGTCTAGGGGCAAAAGCAGTGTGGATGTGGAGGCAAGCAAAGCAGGGAAAATGGTGGCTAGAGGCAAAGGGATGTCCATAGGCAGCAAGGGCAAAGATGCAAAACTCTCCCGTTTCAAGAATTTTCCTGACTTGTTTCCCCACAAAACATTCCTGGGAGGAGGGCTGAAACACCACCCTCCTCCTCCTCCGCTGTTAGATTGACCCCAGCTACGAGCTGAAAACGCTGCAACACTGGTGTGGGGAGACGTCAGCAGGCTGGGCTGAAGCTCATCAGCTTGGGAGACGGACAGCATATTGCCTCTGAGGTCAGGGATGCCATCCTGGATGAGATGGCAATTTGTTTATCCCCGCTGCCCCTGGGCTCAGTGGGTGAGAGCAAGCGCAGGATAATCGTCGTTTGGCCTGGCGGCCACTGCCTCTTCCACTGTTGACAGGGCTGGCGCTGCAGTCCAGACCAGGAGCCAGGACACCTCCACATCTGCCTCTGACACTTTGGGGAGTTCACCCTTATCCTCACCTTTTCCTGCCATTTCTCCTTTTGCCCGCGCCATCATGCGCCTCTTCCCAGCAACTCCCCATCTCCCAAGCCTTTCATTTCATGCTAAAGTACAGCGCAACCCACCCACATGCCCAAGGCTTCAACGGCCTCATCTCAAGAAATCTGGCCCAGGAGATGTTGGAATCCCGGCTGGGGGACACTCTGCCCTTTTTGGGCAGAGTGTCTACTGCGCCACCGCACTGTGCCGTCCACACCAGCACTTTCCCCCAAACATGAGGCGGTCCCTAAATTCAGCGCTTAGCCCTAAAGTTCCATGTGACCAGTTACAAATGGACAAGTGCATGCGGACAGGGACGCTAACTTTCAATTTGGGCACAGTGGTTGAATGTAGTTGAGGCGTGGACCGGGTCGCAAAATGTGGTGGCCTGACTTGTCTCCCCACACAACATTCCTGGGAGGAGGGCTGAAACACCACCCTCCTCCGCTGTTAAATTGACCCCAGCTACGAGCTGGAAACGCTGCAACACTGGTGTGGGGAGACGTCAGCGGGCCGTGCTGAAGCTCATCAGCTTGGGGGCCAGACAGCACACTGCCTACAAAGTGAGTCATGCCATCCTCGATGAGACGGCAATGTGGTTTTTGCCACTGCACCTGGGCCCAGGCATGTTGTCATGTGTGATAATGGCCGTAACCTGGGATTGGCTCTGTAGCTTGGCAGCCTGCAACATATTCCATGCCTGGGCCACGTTTTTAACTCATTGCTGCTAATCTTTTGAAAAAGGTACCCCAATGTTCCTGAGCTACTGGTGAAAGTGTGGTGCTTGTGCGGATAGTTTTTAAAGTGTATAGTTGCCGCTGCTAGCCTCTATGCACTCCTACAACGCCTGTACCTGCTGGAACAACGGCTGTTGTGCGACGTCTCCACACTGCTGGCACTAAACATATCATGTGTTGAGCAGAGTGTGTGAGCAGCACAGACCTTTGATGTAGTTCCAACTCCAAAACCCTCGGGTTCATCAAAGTCAACTCCCTCAGTTGCTCAACCATGAGTGGCCATGGGTGGCAGACTTATGTGAAATCCCATCCCATCCATTGCACTGGACACGAAACATTAGCATGCGCTCAGCACAACTTCGGATATGGCAGATGCGTTAAGCAGGGTGCAGGGTACAACACAGACCAGGCCCGAGCACCAGGAACAGGTGTTAGAAATACTGCAGCATCTGCCATTTCCTTCCAATTTTGGGGTTTTGGACTCGCCACCGACTTGTCTGGACCTAAGTGGGGATCATGAGACACAGTTGCCATCAAGGCAAGCTGTGGTCATGTGTGGTTTGCAGTAAGGGGGCAGTGCGCAATTGGAAGAGGAGTTGGTGGATGACGAGGCCACCGACCCCACATGGACAGGGGTGATGTCTAGGGGCTAAAGCAGTGTAGATGTAGAGGGAAGCTAAATCAACAAAAAACCTGGGTAGAAGCAAAGGCATAAACTGGGGTGATGTTTAGGGGTGAAAGCAGAGTAGATGTGGAGGGAAGCTAAGCAGCAAAAACAGTGGGTAGAAGCAAAGGCATGCAAAACTCTACCCTGTTGGAAGACTTATTCCTAGGTCTGGAACACGTTAATGGCCCCCCTGGACAAATTACTGCCACTCAGGGGCCTAGTGTCACCAGGAGGGACAAGTATAGGCGCATGTTGTGGAAATACCTGGCCGACACCAGCTCTGTCCTCTCCGATCCCTCTGTGCTCTACAGCCTAAACTTATTTTCTCATCTTTTTTTCTGAACTGCACATCTCTTGCCTGCTTCCTTTGGGATCTTAGAAATGGTGGTCCACTCCCACAGATGGTAACTTCAATAGACAGTGTAACGGGAGTAGCTGAGGGATCGCTGTCTTAACCACTTTTTGGCACAAAATTAACTTCCAAAGCCAAATATGGTGCAAGTATATGATGCAAGGACACCTACACACCTATCTCTGACACATTGGGGAGTTCACCCTCATGCGCCCTTTTGGCCTGCACCATCATGCGCCTCTTCCCAGCCACTCCACATTTCCCAAGCTTTTCATTGCAGGCAGAAGTACAATACAACCCACCCCCATGCCCAAGCCTGTAACAGCCTCATCGATAAATTGCTGGCCCTGGAGATGTTGGTGTTTGTTTATGCTTCTGGAGACCCAGGCCTTCCGTCAGCAGATGGCAGCTGGGGCACCTCCCTATGCTGGGCCTAGCCGTTACTACTTCTCTTGGTGTGCTGTCTCTGCCTTGCGCCTGCATGTGTCCCATAACATCAGTCGGGCCCAGAGCTCTGCGCTTTGCTGCAAGGTCCACTTGACCACCGACACATGGACAAGCGCCTGTGGTCAGGGATGCTGCAGTGCTTATCTTTAATGACAGGCAGGGTGAATGTGGTGGAGTCTGTTCCCCGGGTGCAAACTGGGGTGGCCTATCTCCTCTCCCAGGCCAAAATTCATGGCAGGAGTAGACTGAAACCCTACGAAGCTGCAACCTCCACCCCAGCTACTAGCGGAAAACACTGTAACACTGGCATGGGGAGATGTCAGCAGGCCGTGCTGAAACTGATCAGCTTGGGGGACAGACAGCACAGTGCCTCCGAGGTCAGGGATGCCATCCTGGCTGAGATGGCATTTTTTTTTCCCTGCTACACCTGGGGCCTGGCATTTTTGCGCCTGTGATAATGGCTGGAACCTGGTAGCAGATCTGGAGCTTGCCAGACTCAAACACGGTCCACGCATGGCCCACGTTTTCCAACTTGTTGGTGCCATGTTTCTTTGAAACCTACACCATTGTGCCTGATATACAGGTCAAAGTGGGGCCATTTTCGTAAGTGAGAACTAGCCTCTGCTAGGCAGAAAACATTCAGAGCACACTCCTCTCATCTTCGCACCGTTGGCTGGCGGAGGAAGACGAGGGGGTTGGAGTGGCATCTGATGTCCCTATCCCACACGAGGCTAGAGGGTGCACTTCAGTGCATCCCATTGCTTCACCACAAATGGTGTGAAGGGGAGTGGAAAATGGAGGAAATGGAGAGTGACCCTTACAGTTGGGGCCAGCAAAGGCATGCCAAGTAACACACTGGCACACATGGCTGACTTCATCTTGGGTTGCTTTTCAACACATATTTCACATCATGAAGAACAAATAATACTGGATTTTTTCAAGCCTCGAACCCCGGTCTAGGTCTAATGTCTGTTCCTTTCTTATATTAGGGGAGAGGGAAAAAAAATTACTTCAGTGATACGTTTAGCGTACATAGACTGACTATTAATGTGTATCCCACTTAGTGTTGTTAGGGTTACACACCGTCACAACCTGGCTAAAGCTTCTATAGCTGTTAATAAAGTCAACATAACTTTACGGTATCCAAAAAGACAGCTGGTACCGACAGAGAGCAAGACAAATGTCACCCAAAGCTGTGAGCTCTGAACACCCACAGTGACTTTGGCGTCATCATCATTATAAGGGAGCGGGTGGTAATAAATAACTTGGCAGTGCCTAAAACCCAAAAAGCTTATACAACTATATTTACATTAAGATACACAAATGAAACTTTTCAGTAGCATGTCATGAGACAAGCTGATAAGCTCTTCCTTTGTGCAGTGCTATTTGAAAGTTAAACGCTGCCTTTATTTTAATTCTGGAGAAGGTGCAGACATTAGATTTAGAACATGTTGTCTTCATTGTCCAAATCCTCTATATAGGTAACGCGTTTTTCGGGCCGAGCTGTCTGGGAACGAGCTGGTGCAGCACTGACAACCTGGGTGAATATGGCAAGAGCCTGAGATGTAGGGTGAATGAATCCCCAAATTATTTGTGGAATTCCCAGTGAGACAATGGCACTGTATACCAGTAGCAAAAATTGTGGGTGCACGTAACCCCCATATATTCTTTGAATTCCCAGTCAGACAATGGCACTATATACCAGTAGTAAAAATTGTGGGTGCACATAACCCCCATATATTCTTTGAATTCCCAGTCAGACAATGGCACTGTATACCAGTATTAAAAATTGTGGGTGCACATAACCCCCATATATTCTTTGAATTCCCAGTCAGACAATGGAACTGTATAGCAGTAGCAAAAATTGTGGGTGCACGTAACCCCCATATATTCTTTGAATTCCCAGTCAGACAATGGCACTGTATACCAGTAGTAAAAATTGTGGGTGCACATAACCCCAATATATTCTTTGAATTCCCAGTCAGACAATGGCACTGTATACCAGTATTAAAAATTGTGGGTGCACATAACCCCCATATATTCTTTGAATTCCCAGTCAGACAATGGCACTATATACCAGTATTAAAAATTGTGGGTGCACATAACCCCCATATATTCTTTGAATTCCCAGACAATGGCACTGTATACCAGTAGTAAAAATTGTGGGTGCACATAACCCCCATATATTCTTTGAATTCCCAGTCAGACAATGGCACTATATACCAGTAGTAAAAATTGTGGGTGCACATAACCCCCATATATTCTTTGAATTCCCAGTCAGACAATGGCACTGTATACCAGTAGTAAAAATTGTGGGTGCACATAACCCCAATATATTCTTTGAATTCCCAGTCAGACAATGGCACTGTATACCAGTAGTAAAAATTGTGGGTGCACATAACCCCCATATATTCTTTGAATTCCCAGTCAGACAATGGAACTGTATAGCAGTAGCAAAAATTGTGGGTGCACATAACCCCCATATATTCTTTGAATTCCCAGTCAGACAATGGCACTATATACCAGTATTAAAAATTGTGGGTGCACATAACCCCCATATATTCTTTGAATTCCCAGTCAGACAATGGCACTATATACCAGTAGTAAAAATTGTGGGTGCACATAACCCCCATATATTCTTTGAATTCCCAGTCAGACAATGGCACTGTATACCAGTATTAAAAATTGTGGGTGCACATAACCCCCATATATTCTTTGAATTCCCAGTCAGACAATGGAACTGTATAGCAGTAGCAAAAATTGTGGGTGCACGTAACCCCCATATATTCTTTGAATTCCCAGTCAGACAATGGCACTGTATACCAGTATTAAAAATTGTGGGTGCACATAACCCCCATATATTCTTTGAATTCCCAGTCAGACAATGGCACTGTATACCAGTATTAAAAATTGTGGGTGCACATAACCCCCATATATTCTTTGAATTCCCAGTCAGACAATGGAACTGTATAGCAGTAGCAAAAATTGTGGGTGCACGTAACCCCCATATATTCTTTGAATTCCCAGTCAGACAATGGCACTGTATACCAGTAGTAAAAATTGTGGGTGCACATAACCCCCATATATTCTTTGAATTCCCAGTCAGACAATGGCACTGTATACCAGTATTAAAAATTGTGGGTGCACATAACCCCCATATATTCTTTGAATTCCCAGTCAGACAATGGCACTATATACCAGTATTAAAAATTGTGGGTGCACATAACCCCCATATATTCTTTGAATTCCCAGTCAGACAATGGCACTGTATACCAGTAGTAAAAATTGTGGGTGCACATAACCCCCATATATTCTTTGAATTCCCAGTCAGACAATGGCACTATATACCAGTAGTAAAAATTGTGGGTGCACATAACCCCCATATATTCTTTGAATTCCCAGTCAGACAATGGCACTGTATACCAGTATTAAAAATTGTGGGTGCACATAACCCCCATATATTCTTTGAATTCCCAGTCAGACAATGGAACTGTATAGCAGTAGCAAAAATTGTGGGTGCACGTAACCCCCATATATTCTTTGAATTCCCAGTCAGACAATGGCACTGTATACCAGTAGTAAAAATTGTGGGTGCACATAACCCCAATATATTCTTTGAATTCCCAGTCAGACAATGGCACTGTATACCAGTATTAAAAATTGTGGGTGCACATAACCCCCATATATTCTTTGAATTCCCAGTCAGACAATGGAACTGTATAGCAGTAGCAAAAATTGTGGGTGCACGTAACCCCCATATATTCTTTGAATTCCCAGTCAGACAATGGCACTGTATACCAGTATTAAAAATTGTGGGTGCGCATAACCCCCATATATTCTTTGAATTCCCAGTCAGACAATGGCACTGTATACCAGTAGTAAAAATTGTGGGTGCACATAACCCCAATATATTCTTTGAATTCCCAGTCAGACAATGGCACTGTATACCAGTATTAAAAATTGTGGGTGCACATAACCCCCATATATTCTTTGAATTCCCAGTCAGACAATGGAACTGTATAGCAGTAGCAAAAATTGTGGGTGCACGTAACCCCCATATATTCTTTGAATTCCCAGTCAGACAATGGCACTGTATACCAGTAGTAAAAATTGTGGGTGCACATAACCCCCATATATTCTTTGAATTCCCAGTCAGACAATGGCACTGTATACCAGTATTAAAAATTGTGGGTGCACATAACCCCCATATATTCTTTGAATTCCCAGTCAGACAATGGCACTGTATACCAGTAGTAAAAATTGGGGTGCACATAACCCCCATATATTCTTTGAATTCCCAGTCAGACAATGGCACTATATACCAGTAGTAAAAATTGTGGGTGCACATAACCCCCATATATTCTTTGAATTCCCAGTCAGACAATGGCACTGTATACCAGTATTAAAAATTGTGGGTGCACATAACCCCCATATATTCTTTGAATTCCCAGTCAGACAATGGCACTATATACCAGTAGTAAAAATTGTGGGTGCACATAACCCCCATATATTCTTTGAATTCCCAGTCAGACAATGGCACTGTATACCAGTATTAAAAATTGTGGGTGCACATAACCCCCATATATTCTTTGAATTCCCAGTGAGACAATGGAACTGTATAGCAGTAGCAAAAATTGTGGGTGCACGTAACCCCCATATATTCTTTGAATTCCCAGTCAGACAATGGCACTGTATACCAGTAGTAAAAATTGTGGGTGCACATAACCCCCATATATTCTTTGAATTCCCAGTCAGACAATGGCACTGTATACCAGTAGTAAAAATTGTGGGTGCACATAACCCCCATATATTCTTTGAATTCCCAGTCAGACAATGGCACTATATACCAGTAGTAAAAATTGTGGGTGCACATAACCCCCATATATTCTTTGAATTCCCAGTCAGACAATGGCACTATATACCAGTATTAAAAATTGTGGGTGCACATAACCCCAATATATTCTTTGAATTCCCAGTCAGACACTGGCACTATATGGCAGTAGCAAGAAATGAGGGTATTTGTATTCCCAATATATTCTTTGAATTCCCAGTCAGACAATGGCACTGTATACCAGTAGTAAAAATTGTGGGTGCACATAACCCCCATATATTCTTTGAATTCCCAGTCAGACAATGGCACTGTATACCAGTATTAAAAATTGTGGGTGCACATAACCCCCATATATTCTTTGAATTCCCAGTCAGACAATGGCACTGTATACCAGTAGTAAAAATTGTGGGTGCACATAACCCCCATATATTCTTTGAATTCCCAGTCAGACAATGGCACTATATACCAGTAGTAAAAATTGTGGGTGCACATAACCCCCATATATTCTTTGAATTCCCAGTCAGACAATGGCACTGTATACCAGTATTAAAAATTGTGGGTGCACATAACCCCCATATATTCTTTGAATTCCCAGTCAGACAATGGAACTGTATAGCAGTAGTAAAAATTGTGGGTGCACATAACCCCCATATATTCTTTGAATTCCCAGTCAGACAATGGCACTGTATACCAGTAGTAAAAATTGTGGGTGCACATAACCCCCATATATTCTTTGAATTCCCAGTCAGACAATGGAACTGTATAGCAGTAGCAAAAATTGTGGGTGCACATAGCCCCCATATATTCTTTGAATTCCCAGTCAGACAATGGCACTATATACCAGTAGTAAAAATTGTGGGTGCACATAACCCCCATATATTCTTTGAATTCCCAGTCAGACAATGGCACTGTATACCAGTATTAAAAATTGTGGGTGCACATAACCCCCATATATTCTTTGAATTCCCAGTCAGACAATGGAACTGTATAGCAGTAGCAAAAATTGTGGGTGCACGTAACCCCCATATATTCTTTGAATTCCCAGTCAGACAATGGCACTGTATACCAGTATTAAAAATTGTGGGTGCACATAACCCCCATATATTCTTTGAATTCCCAGTCAGACAATGGCACTGTATACCAGTATTAAAAATTGTGGGTGCACATAACCCCCATATATTCTTTGAATTCCCAGTCAGACAATGGCACTATATACCAGTAGCAAAAATTGTGGGTGTATATAGCCCCAATTCTATTGCTAGGGGACTTGCAGGGTATTTCTGAGGTGAAGGTGGGGGGGCACACCGTTGGAACGGGGATTTGGGGTGTATATATGGGGTATACGGGAATACACTGTCAGTGTGTTCCATTCAGGATCCTGGGAAAGCTGGGTTGCGGCGATTGAGCCCGTCAGTGCCACGTTACACTGACAAGCTTCTCCCTGGAATTGAAGTTATATGTAAGCCCAATATATTCTTTGAATTCCCAGTGAGACAATGGCACTATATGGCAGTAGCAAAAATAGTGGGTGTATATAGCCCCAATCCTATTGCTAGGGGACTTGCAGGGTATTTCTGGGGTGAAGGTGGGGGGGCACACCGTTGGAACGGGTATCGGGGGTATATATCGGGTATACGGGAATACACTGACAGTGTATTCCATTCAGGATCCTGGGAAAGCTGGGTTGCGGCGATTGAGCCCGTCAGTGCCACGTTACACTGACAAGCTTCTCCCTGGAATTTAGCTCTTATAAGAGCTGTTGGTTGTCTTCTCCTTCCTATCCTAGCCTGTCCCTGCCTACCCAGAATCTAACCCCTAGCTAACTGGACGGAAACCTCCGTCCCCGGTGAATTGCAAGCTCAGAATGACGCGAAGCTGGGCGGCGCTGTTCTTTTAAATTAGAGGTCACATGTTTTCGGCAGCCAATGGGTTTTGCCTACTTTTTTCAACGTCACCGGTGTCGTAGTTCCTGTCCCACCTACCCTGCGCTGTTATTGGAGCAAAAAAGGCGCCAGGGAAGGTGGGAGGGGAATCGAGTAATGGCGCACTTTACCACGCGGTGTTCGATTCGATTCGAACATGCCGAACAGCCTAATATCCGATCGAACATGAGTTCGATAGAACACTGTTTGCTCATCTCTACTACCAAGCTACCTTTCCCATAGCTGTTACTAAAATACGTGTCTGCTGCTGTCCCTGTTTTGGGAGTCTGTGGCTATCGCATATCGGCAAGATGGATTATGGCAATTGCTGTTATCAAAGATTTATGGCTATCGTTGTTATCAGAGATTCATGGCTGGGATTGTGATGAAGGAATCTATAGGGGGAATATCACAGAAAAACAGACAACTACCACAATATAGTGTGATCAGGTGTCCAAGCAATGTGGACAATGTGTAAGGTAAAAATTACTATGCATGTAAATAAGGGGTGAAAAAATGGCTAAACTACACAGTCTGTAATGCATATACACTGTCCAGTCATATTAATGTGACCAGCGCCTACTTTGACATCAACGTTAAATAACCAATCGCAGAAGGCACGTATCATCAGCCATCTGGGTGCACTCATCATTGTGGAAGGCACGATGGATCAACACAAGTATGCATCTATCCTTGCGGACCATGTTCACCCCTAGTTCTGCTCAACTACACCGTGTGCCGGTCAGCCCATCAGATGTAGCAGAGCCGAGGGTGCACTAGAACCCTTATGCACACTCGGCTCTGCTACATCAGATGTGTAGTTGAGCAGAACTGGCTCAACACTGCTAAGTCTCTGCATTCCCATAGGAATGCATTGGCCAGCCTTCGGCCAATCAGCGCTGGCTCTGCCGGAGGAGGCGGAGTCTAAGGTCGGACCTGAATGGAGACTGGTGTGGAGCGATCTTAGACTCCGCCTCCTCCAGCAGAGCCAGCGCTGATTGGTCGAATTCCGTACTCTGGCCAATCAGCGCTGGCCAATGCATTCCTATGGGAATGCAGAGACTTAGCAGTGTTGAGCCAGTTCTGCTCAACTACACCGTGTGCCGGTCAGCCCATCAGATGTAGCAGAGCCGAGTGTGCATAAGGGTTCTAGTGCACCCTCGGCTCTGCTACATCTGATGTAGCAGAGCCGAGTGTGCACACTCAGCTCTGCTATATCAGATGGGATGACCGGCACAGCGCTGTCCAATGCATTCCTATGGGAAAAAGTTTATCTCACAAAAATCACAATTACACACCCGATAGAGCCCCAAAAAGTTATTTTTAATAACATTCCTACCTAAATAAAGGTTATCCCTAGCTATTCCTGCCTGTACAGCTATCCCTGTCTCTTAGTCACAAAGTTCACATTCTCATATGACCCGGATTTGAAATCCACTATTCGTCTAAAATGGAGGTCACCTGATTTTGGCAGCCAATGACTTTTTCTGATTCTTTTCGATGCCTCCGGTGTCGTAGTTCCTGTCCCACCTCCCCTGCGCTGTTATTGGTGCAAAAAAAGCGCCAGGGAAGTGGGAGGGGAATCGAATTTTTTTGGAGTTTGCCACGTGATGTTCGAGTCAAATCGAACACATCGAACAGCCTGATATCCGATCGAACATGTGTTCGATAGAACACTGTTCGCTCATCTCTAATTGCTATTCATGTGTGCTTTTCCTAATATTTGTTTGGGGTGACTTTTTTTTTTTTTTTTTGCAGGGCCAGCTGTATTTTATTAGTTATACCATTTTGGGGAATACCTATTACTTTGATCACTTTTTATTCAATTTTTTATCAGAGGCGAAACAGCAAAAAAAACCTGGTGGTTTAGCACTTTTGATTTTTTTTTTTTTTTCCAGCTACGGCATTCACCGTACGGAAAAATATTTTTATAAGTTTGTAGACATTAATTTTCAGACACAGTGATACCTAATGTGTATGTGTTTCATAGTAATTAGATATTTTTTTTATTTGTTCTATGGGGTGATTCGAATTTTATATTTTTTTAAGGGTTTTTTTGGTACTGTAATTTTTTGAGCCCCTAGATGTATTATCACTAAGGCAATGCAATACAATTCTAATGCATTGCAAAATACATGTCCTACAAATGAATGCCAGACAAGCCTGGAAGCCTTTATTCAATAGGATGACATTCTAGATGCCAGTGATTCTCAGCAAAATGGCAGCGCCCAGGAGACCAAAGCACTGGGGGCCTTAGTGCCTGTGATAATACAGCAGAGACCCGGCAGCTATGGCGGCCGCTCAGCTCCCGTGCAACCGCCATATTTAAATACCCAACATCCACTGTATTATTACCATGGATGTCAGGAAGGAGTTGATGCTAGCGCTTTTTGTTTAGGGCTTCTCTTACAGAGGTTCTTTAACATAACAGTACATTGTATATTTTTTTGCGTCTGATAATTCAGTTAAAATTACATTACAGTAGTTTATTGGATATACAAGAAAAATAAGATAAAATATTATTTTTCCTAAGCAATGTTGTTATTGTATTCACAAACAGAAGGGCCAGTAATTCCTAGCCAACATTCTCTTACATCATACCTGACATCACAGGTTCTAAACTGAAAGCTGTATGTGTCATAATAGCCTCAGCTATAGAACATCAAACTAGAATTCCACCAGTCACTGACCAACAGCTCTTTGTGGAAGCAACACGAAAACATCATGCCTTCTCACAAACATCGCAGAAGTAACAGCAAGCCTTCTCAGAAACATCGCAGAAGTGCCCATCGCAGAAGAAGGACGACTAGGACCAAGACTAGATCTAGGACTAGGCAGCCTACCATAGGTACATAGCAATAATAAAGTAGACTATAGCTTAAGTGTTATAAAGTGAACATCGTATACTCCTCTCCCTTTTCGATAAGGATTACTAACATTGAGCTTCATTTGTATATCCTAGGTCATGGACGTAGACACCGCTATTATTACCGGAGACGGAAATAGTGAATCCAAGAGTGGCCTGTACATGCTGTCGATGAGAAGAACTAGCCCAACCTCAAGGGATTCATGACTTCATTACCTGCCACCAACTGCAGGACACTAGCATGAAATAAATAGCACAAGGCAGATTTCTGTCTCTTAGTCTTTCTTTTAAAGGAATACAATTTAAAATTTGTCTACCCCTAAATTCCGGAAAAATAGGGTGCATATACTGTATGCTTAGGATTTTAACTCCAAGGCTTTGTGATTTAGCAAAAATAATATTTTATTTAGTTCTAATAAATAATACTGAAATAATAATAATAATAATAATAATTAATAATAATATATTATTATTATTATTAATGATGATATCAGAATGTCCAATCCCTAGCCTATAAAAAAAAATGCATGTCTGTGACACTTAAAATTCTGTGAGTTGCTATTTAAGTAAGGACTCTAAAACTGCAGTACTATATGTATTTTTTTTTATAAGTATTCTTAATAAATACCATAATCAGAATGGAAAATGACATGTGAAAATATCAGCTAAACTGAGTTTACCGTAAGTGTTCTCTAGGACCAATATGTAATAATGCACGTTCATTATTACACTGAAACTTCTTCAGGCTAAGGCCCCACGTACCGAGCTGCAGCTAAAAAGCTCAGTGGAAAAGACTGCGGTGGAAATGCATCACATTTTTTTCCACACCGTTTTTCACAGAAAGTCCACAGAGTTTTCGTCTGCAGACTTTATGTGCCTATTATATCTAAATGGAAAGGTATTGCAAAATGTTGCGGTTTTTGCCACAGTGTTTTCACAACGTGGAGCCCAAGCCTTAAAAGGACTAAACAAAATTGATATGAAAATGGTCTTTTGGCGGGGCGCTCCTTCTCAAGAAAAAAGCCAATATGTTGTATAGTGAAATATATACTGAGATAATTTTTTTTTGTTTAATCCAAGAGCTCCATCTACTGCCTAGTAACAGGAATTACTAAGAAAATCAGAGATGAACCTTTGTACGTAGTTACTAGAAGTTCCGCACAGGGGTGTAGCTATAAGAGGTACAAAGGTAGCATTTGCTACCGGGCCTTGGACACTTAGGGGGCCCCCGATTCTAAATTGCACAAAGGGAAAAGGTTTGACAGTTTAGATTTCCAAAGCAGAGACTACACTGATAATGCATAATGCATAGATAATAAACAGGCTGTAATGTTCCCACTGGCAATAGTCTAAGCATTGCCAGTGGGAACATTACAGCACTATGTAGAGCTGTGGAGTCTCCCATACACCTGTACTCAATGCACTGTGCAGGGCTGTAGTGTCTGTCCCATATACTTGTACTCAACGCACTATATAGAGCGGCAGAGCCTGTCCCATATCCCTGTGCTCAATGCACTGTGTAGAGCTATAGAGTCTGTCCTATACAGCTGTACTCAATGCACTATATAGAGCTGTAGAGTCTGTCCCATATACCTGTACTCAATGTGTAGAGCGGGAACATTTTTAGTAACCAAATGGATATGGCCACTTCAAAAGGCTGTATCTCTGGTATTATACTAGCTAGATAAATGATTCTGGTATAACATTAAAATGATAAATTGACTTTAAAGAGGACCTTTCACCTCCTGGGGCACATGAGGTGTGATACAGCGCTACATTGCTCCACAGTGTCTCCCACAGTAAAATGCTCCAGTGTCTCCAACGAAATACAATGCTCCACAGTGGCTTCACACAGTATAATGCCTTAAAACGAGATTCGTTTTAACAAATTTTTCATGAGATATCCAACCCCCTCCTCCCTTCCCTCCACACACACACAAGTCATTTGAGTGAATTACTGTACTCAGACCCCAGAGTATAATAAGTAGAAGCCCAGGGAAGAAAAGGAAAAATAAACATTTACCATCACCTTGCTTCATCTCTCCTGGGCATCATTCTTGGTGTCTGGTAACATCCTGTGGTTACCTCGCACCCTCTTCAGGTCTCTTGTGAAATCACGCACCCCAGGGGTCACCACTGAGGCCTCTGATGCACTGACCCAATGTTATGACGTCAGCGTACTTTCATTTGCCACCATTTTGAGGTACATACACCACTGTCTACCCATAAGTACTTGGACACCCATACAAATGAAGATGTCTGCGGTCGTGATGTACGTGACACCTTCCGCCGCTAAATAGGAAACAGCAGTCACATGTAAGATGCCACGAAGTGCAGAGTTGTCCAATTTTGAAAAAGGGGTAATTGTGGGGTACCACAGAAATGGTCAATCCTTAAGGGACATAGGAAGCAAACTGAATTACCCAAAATCAACAGTGACCAATTACGAAGTAGACGGTGAACAGTGATTGTCAGAATGTGCCCGAGTCGGCAGATCCCCGAAACTGGGAGATAGAGACCAACGAGTGCTGGCCAGAGAAACTGCACCCAACTGATGGCTCACATACACCAGGAGTTTCACCAGGCATCCGGGAGTATTGTGTCGATCAATACCATCCGTAAGGAAGCATCTGCTGGGATCTACCAACTATTCAATATGAATAAATGTTGTTTTTCTATTCTACCACAGGTGTCCAAATACTTATTGGTAGACAGTGTATAATGTCTTCATTAGCTTTCATTTACGTTTTGTGAGGTCCATGTGAATAGTGAAGAATTTTCCTATATGGCCTAACTCTAAGATATGCAATAAATATCTGATTCGTTGGATGCCAACAGGCAGCTTCCATATGGATTAGCTACTCGAGGTCACTTCCATCGCCTGTACTATACACCATATGGAGCTATAGGCAGATGGCTCTGTGCCCTGTATAGTGGCTGGGAGCCAGTGCTGCAGCTCAGTTATCATTGATTTCAGATGTCTCCAGCATACTTAGCCTTCTCAACCACTTATTCTTGGGTCATAAGGTAAATTTTCGTATGACCTTTGTTCATTTTTTCCCAATTAACCCTCTAGCACTATGGGACTGGAAAAATGCTCCTTTGGCCCCAATATAGTGTGAAAGTGATATTACATTTTTTAAAAACAACATATTTACAATTTTCGAATATTTACTCACTCTCCTCCA
The DNA here is from genome assembly GCF_031893055.1 of Leptodactylus fuscus. NCBI lineage: Eukaryota > Metazoa > Chordata > Amphibia > Anura > Leptodactylidae > Leptodactylus > Leptodactylus fuscus. The sequence goes on along the minus strand of NC_134269.1, from coordinate 170,644,005 downwards.
TGCTTGGTTGGAGAAACTAACTGCTTGGCATAGTTATATGTCCTCTTTTTTCCTTGGAGCTGAGCCACACAAAAAAAAAAAAACTTCAATAAATAAAAGTGACGGTCTTCATATCGCAGATATGTTGTAAAAGAAAACTATATCTCTATAGTGCAGATGTGTCTCTACTTCTTTGTTTGTTCTATCCTCCTCCTCCTCCCCTCTCCATATACTTGTATTGTACAGATTCCATTCCAGTATAATGTCTCTGCCTCTTCAGGTCTCTGCGCCACCCTCTGCTTGGACACTGTGGCGCAGGAGGCGAGTACAGTTTGATTCTTTGCTTACAGTTTTTGTTGCTCTGTCTGAACACTGGTCTATTACCTCTCCTCTGTAATTGAATTTTCACCACACCCATCTCCTGCACCTTGTTTCCCTCTGTTCATCAAATGGTAAATCTTAACCTTGCCTGTGTGATTGACAGCCTGTCTACCAATCTAGTCTGGGGCAGGTCCTGGAATTCCTATATACAGGACATCAGCCCACACAGGTTTGCTGGCTATTTTGACTCGGCCCTGTGACTTTTTCCTCACTAGTTTCCTACTTGATTGTATTGTATTACTGACCTATGACCTTTGACTCCAATCCACCCATTCCCTTATTATCTTAGTTGTCCTTCTCTGCACTCTCTCTAGTACAGTTACTGTATGTCCTTCTTGTACATTGGGCCTAAGGCTGCTCTCACATGGTCATTGTTTGGTAATTTTGACTCGCAATCACTGAACAAAATCACTGAGCAAACACTAACCATGTGAAAGCAGCCTTAACTAGTACACAATAGTCTAGTGATTTGTATAGAGGCACAACTATGTTCTTGTCATGAGCATCTATGCCTCTTTTAATGCATTTTATAATGTTATTTGCCTTGACAGCAGCTGCCTGACACTATTCACTAGGTAAGCTTTCTGTCCACATAATCACAATCATAATCTTTTGGACAAAATTTATAATCTTATATTTACCTACATTGAAGTTCATTTTCCAAGTCTCAGCTCATGCTTCCAGCTCCCTTAGGTTATGTTCACACAGAGGTTTTTGCAGGCAGATTTTGACGCGGAATCCGCCTGTAAAAATGGCTCCTATTGAGCGGCTCAAGACATGCTCCTGTTTAGGCCTGTTCATTTGGGCTCAATCAGGAGCAGGAAGCACCGACGTGCATCAGCATCCCATCGCAGATAGCTGCACTGACGTTTACACGGCAGAAACCATTTTCTGCTTTGTGAACATCTCCTTAGATTCACCTGTAATATTCTACTCTCCTCCTCAGTTTTGATTACGTTACAGGGTTTAGAACTATCTGCAAATATAAACACCCTATAAACCCTCTACCAATTCATTACTAAACATATTAAAAAGGAGAGACCCAATACGGACCTCTGTGGCACTCAACTGGTGACTGTGACCAAGTCTGAAAATTTCCCATTAACAACCATTTTCTGATTCCTATCTCTGAGCCAGTTGTAAACCCAGATTCATCTTTCCCACAGTCCCATAATTCTCATTTTGTATACCAACCTTTTATGTGGTAGAATATCAGAGTGGTAGAATATGTCCAGTAAGTCCTTTGAAATGTCCAGATATACTGCCTCCACAACATTACCCATGTCAGGTCAATAACTGACTTCTTCATAGAAGCTGATCAGATTAATCTTAGGGTCCATTCACTGAGTTTTTTGGCGATGATTTTGACACTGAATCCACATCAGAATCCACGTGGAAAAAACCCCTCCTATTGACTTCAATGACTTCCTTTTTCTGCTAGTGTCAAAATAAGCACCAAAAAACTCCATGTGAATGGACCCTAGACAGCACTGATTCCTCATAAACCTATGCTGATTGTTTGTTAAAAGATTATTTGCATTGAGATACTCCAGGATAACATCTCGTGTAGAAGACCTTCAAACATTTCACCTAGCACTGAGGTTAGACTTACCAGCCTATAGATTCCGGGATCACTTTTGACCTCTTTTTTGTATGTGCATGTGTCAGTATAGTGAGAGAGAGCCTGTTTCTATAGAGTTCCACCGTCCTTAAATGTAAAGATATAGAGGTCTGTCTAAGTGCATTTGTACTTTCTCCTATGTTAAGCAGGTGACATTCAATGGAGCATTTACATTATCTCTGCTCATGCTAACCAATATTGCATTTTCCTGTGAAACTACCATAGAGAGGAAGGTATTTAATTCATTTGCCTTTTCCTCATCCTTCTCCACCATTACTCCCCGTTTATTTTTTGAGAGGGTCTACTGTTTCCGGTCTCAAGTTTTTATGTTATTAATGACACTCAACTATATTTTGGGGGTCATTTTTACTTTTCCTGATGTTGAACCTCTGACTCAGTCTTTGCTGCCTTTATCTGTTTACTTCCTTCCTGTTTTAATAATTTCCTCCTATACATTTATTGCACTCCTCACAGTTTATTTCAACCACATTTTTTCAACCACATTCAACCACATACCCATATGATATACATCTTTCAAAGGACATATTTAATAATGTCCCATGTAGTATGTGTACTTTTGTTTTTAAGGACATTGTTCCAGTTTACAGCCCTAAGCTAATCCTTTTCCTCACCGATGTCTTGCAGTATGGGCTTTATGCGGGATTTTATATGTAAGCAAACCCATTCCCCTCTGTTATTTATGAAGTCCTTTCTGAATTGATTGTACCCCTATATATTTACAGCCCAGTCATTGCTGTCATCCAGACATGCCTTGCTTATCCTCCACCTATTCGTCTTCTAACATTATGGCTAACTACTTCTTCTTTTCTTGGGCCATTAGTATACATGTTCTTTAGTTGTTTTACTTTAGCATTTTCTGATTATCTGTTCTAACTTCTCCCTCCACTCCACCCCCAGTTTCTTTGTTTCCCGCAAACCCCTCCGTCTTTCCCCTCTGTATCATTTATGCCTATATCTTTTAGTGTATTTAAAAACAAACGTAAAATAATGTGAATAATGTAAAGTGAATTTATTTTTAAGTTTGTTTCGTTTTCATTACGTTATTTAATTTATCATTTCCTTTGATCATACTGTTTGTGGGACATCAACTTGATAGTTGGGACGTCAATAGAACTAAAAGGAAACTTAAATTTATCAGAGGAAATCCACCACATCCTCTTTACAAGGTGAGAGTCAGCAGAGCACTTCCAGTGGAAGGATCAGCCAGCTTCACTGTGGCAGGTAAAGGTTCAGAAGATGTTTTATTCTACTAGTAATCTCATTCTTCAACAATGTTAATACTTGGAGAAATAAATCATGTATACTGCTAGAGATGAGCGAACAGTGAAATATTCGATTCAAATAGCCCCTCAATATTCGACCATTCGAACGAATATCGAATCCCATTATAGTCTATGGGGAAAAATGTTTGTTTCAGGGGAAACCACTATTCGACTCAGGAGGGTCACCAGGTCCACTATGACACCACAGCAAATGATGACAACACCTCTGCAATGCAACTGGGACAGCAGTGGAAGCATGTCTGGGGGCATCTAACGATCCCAAGTCACAGTTTTACCCCACCATCACAACCTATCAACTACACACTTTCCACACTCAAAAAAACCTCTATGAAAGTGGAAAAATACCTGGAAACCTTCTTTCCTCCCCAATTGGATGGACTGAAACCCAAATTTTACGCTAATGAAACCTTAACAAGCACCCCTTTAAATCACGTTGCCCATGACATCCACAGATGGAATAGGCAATGGGAAATCCAACAGTACCCACCCTGAACTCTCGTTGTGGATGTGTGTGTGTGTGTGTGTGTGTGTGTGGAGTTCATCACAAGGCTGACAGACCCAACTCCAAATGCTGCAGCACAAGCAACCAGCAGTCAGCCTAAGATTGTCTCTTCTTCAAATAAGACACACTATTCTTTGAAACCAGAATAGGAAAACCCAGTGATTGCCATTGCGGCAGTGCCTAGGTCATCAGTGTTTTTGGCCCTTGGGGTGAGTTGAGCTATGCACTAGCAGTGTTTTTGGCTCTTGGGGTGAGTTGAGCCTTGCACCAGCAGTGTTTTTGTCCCTTGGGGTGAGTGGAGCCTCTAACCAGCAGAGTTTGGGGGAATCAGGGTGGATTGAGCCTAGTAGGAGCAGAATTGTGCAACGCTTATGGTGGAGGAGGAGGGGGAATTGTAGAGGGTGAGCACACACATGAAACTTCATGCCGGCGTGTTTGACACAGGTGGACATGAAAATGATGGTTCTATCCAGTGGCTGTTCATTTTGATGAAAGTCAGCCGGTCAGCACTGTCAGCTGACAGACGTCTGTGCTTATCCGTGATGATGCCACCGGCTCTGCTGAAGACCCTTTCCCATAGCACGCTGGCGGCAGGGCAGGAAAGGACCTCCAAGGCGTACAGCGCAAGTTCTAGCCACAAATCCAACTTGGAGACCCAATAAATGTATGGCGCAGAGGGATCGGAGAGGACAGGGCTGTGGTCGGCCAGTAACTCCCGCAACATGCGCCTATACTTTTCCCTCCTGCTGACACTAGGCCCCTCAGTGGCGGTAGTTTGGCGAGGGGGTGCCATTAACGTGTCCCAGATCTTGGAGAGTGTGCCCCTGGTGGGTGTGGACTGGATGGCAGTCGTTAGCCTCTTGGAGGAACTCTCCTCTCTGCCGCTAAGGAGAGTTGATGGAAACATCTCCATCATATTCTGCACCAGTTGCTTGTGGCAATCATTAATGCGATTGGGCCTCCCCTCTACCGGAATAAAAGTAGAGATATTATTTTTATACCGAGGGTCGAGGATTGCAAAAATCCTGTATTGGTTGCTCTTCAGGATTTTGACAATGTGTTTGTCACTTGAAAAGCACCCCAACATGAATTCAGCTATGTGTGCCAGAGTGTTACTTGGCATGACTTCGCTGCCCCCACCGGAATGGTCACTCTCCATTTCCTCCTCTTCTTCTTCTTCCTCCTCCTCCCATTTCGTCCCATCCGTGCTGCAGCAATGGGACGTACTTAAGTTCCCCGCTAGCCTCCTGTGTGACAATGAGATCTTCCACTTTGTCATCCTACTCCTCTTCCTCCGTCAATATACGCTGTGAAGTGGACAGGAGTGTGCACTGACTATCCTGCTGGGATGGTTCTGCTCCTATGCCCGACTCCTCAGCGTACAATGCGTTATCCCTGATGGCAAGGAGGGATTCTCACATCACACACAGGAGCGGGATTGTTACACTCAATAGTGCGTCGTCACAGCTGACCTTCTTGGTGGACTGCTCAAAGGCACGCAATATCTCGCATAAGTCTGCCATCCATGGCCACTCATGGTGCAGAAACTGCGGGAGCTGACTCTGAGGAACCCTCGGGTTTTGGAGATGGTACTCCATCAAGGGTCTCTGCTGCTCACACACTCTGCTCAACATGTGGTACGTCAAGTTCCAGCGTGTGGGGACGTCACACAACAGTCGGTGTTCGTGCAGATGGAGGCGTTGCTGGAGTGTTTTGAGGATAGCAGCGGCTACTGTAGACTTGCAAAAGTGGTCGCACAAGCGCCGCACTTTCACCAGTAGCTCGGGTAAATTGGGGTATGTTTTAAAAACCGTTGCACCACTAAATTGAAAACATGGGCCAGGCATGGAACGTGTTGGAGGTTGGCAAGCTCCTGAGCCGCTACCAGGTTCCGGCCGTTATCAGACACGACCATGCCTGGGTCCAGGTGCAGCGGCAAAAATCATGTTGATGACTCGAGGAGGGCATCCTTCACGTCGGAGGCAGTGTGCTGTCTGTCCCCCAAGCTGATGAGCTTCAGCACGGCCTGCTGACATCTCCCCTTGCCAGTGCTGCAGCGTTTCCAGCAGGTAGCTGGGGTCGATGTGATGGCGGAGGAGGGGTAGGAGGAGGGTGTTGGTTCAGAGCCCCTGTCAGGAATGTTGGGCGGGGAGACGAGGTAGACCGCCACAGTTTGTGACCCGGTCCCAGCCTCAACTACATTCACCCAGTGTGCCATCAGTGAAATGTAGCATCCCTGTCCGCATGCACTTGTCCATGCGTCGGTGGTCAAGTGGACCTTCGTGCAAAGCGCGGAACTTAGGGCTCGCCTGATGTTGCGTGACATGTGCTGGTGCAAGGCGGGGACGGCACCCTGGGAGAAGTAGTGATGGCTAGGGACAGCATAGCGAGGTGCTGCACTTGCCATGAGGTCATGGAAGGCCTGAGTTTCCACAAGATGGAACGGCAACATCTCCTGGGCCAGGAGTTTGGAGATGTGCCCGTTTAAAACTTGTGCATGTGGGTGGGTAGCGCTGTACTTTTGCCTGCGCTCAAACGTCTGGAAGATGGTGGGTTGCTGGGAAGAGGTGCATGATGGGGCAGGAAAAGGGGAGGATGAGGGAGATGTCCCCAAAGTGGTGGAGGCAGATGTGGAGGTGTCCTGGCTGGTGGTCTGGACTGCAGCGCCAGCACTGGCAACAGTGGAAGAGGCAGTGGCGGCAACAACGGACGACGATTGTCCTGCGTTTGCTCTCTCCCACTGAGCCCAGTGCTTGCATTCCAAATGACGGCGCATAACAGTGGTCGTAAGGTTGCTCTTTTCAGAGCCCCTACTCAGTGTCGAGTTGCAAAGTGTGCAAACCGCACTATAATTGTCCTCCACAGATAAATTGAAAAATCTCCACAGCACTGAAGACTGTGGCCTCGATGGGGGAGTTTTTCTAGACTGGCTAGAATAGGGAACATCTTGGGCCTTTCTGGCTGTGGCCTGGCTTCGGTGAAGCAGCTGTCCTCTGCCTCTGGACATGCCTCTACTTCTAGTCACCCTCTTTGATGCTGCTCTTCCCTTCACATCTACACTTCTTTCCCTACTTAACATCCCCCCCTGTCCAGGTCAGGTCAGTGTCCTCGTCGCCCACCACCTTCTCTTCCAATTCCTCTCTTGGCTCCTCCTCCTGCACACCGCCCATGGCAACAGGCTGCCCTGATGGCAACTGTGTCTTGTCATCGTCACTGAAGGCGGGTTGCTGGTCAACAACAACAAAATCAACAGGAGATGGCGAATGCTCCAGTGTTTGGGCATCAGGACACAGAAACTCATCTGTTCACTCCCGGTATTCGGGAAGTGGTGGGACAGAGAGAGGGACAGTGAAAGGACCCAAAAACAGCTCCTGGGTGGTGGGAAAGTTGGGATTACCCTGCTGGGAAAACTGGGCATGTTTTGAGGAAGGAGGACCAGACTGTTGGGTAGGAGGAGGAGTTGAGGTAGAGACTGGCTGGTGGAGAATGTGCTGGAAGCATTATCCGCTAGCCACTGTAATACCTGTTCCTGGTGCTCGGGCCTGGTTAGTGTTGTACCCTGCACCCTACTTAATGTGGTCATCAAGCAGGGGACTGTGGGGAAGCGCAATGCTTGCTGCTGCAGAGGAGTAGGCACGGGATGCGCTGTAGCTTGACTGCAATCTTGCTCCGCAGCTGCATTTCCATGTCCCCGTCCATGTCCCTTTGCGCTAGCCTTAAGCATTTTTAGATGTATATAAATGCGAATTTTATGGTGTATACACCGAGGAAAGCTGGATTGAGCGTATATAGCCTGACTGAATTGCTGTGTATCCCACTTAAGTGTTTGGGGGGTACACACCGTGGAAAGCTGGATTGAGCATATATGGACTCCTCTCCCTGCAGTATAGCTCTGAAAAGAGCTGTTGTTGTTCTTCAGATTTCCTGCCTAGCAGAAGCTAATCCCTCTCTAGCCCTCCGCAGATCTCTGTCCCTATCTCTCCAAGCCGCAAATGAAACAAACATGGCGGCCACTATTCTTATAAATCGGAGGTCACCTTCGGCAGCCAATGGTTTTTTCCATTTTTTTTTCAATGCCTACATTGTCGTAGTTTCTGTCCCACCTCCCCTGCACAGTTATTGGTGCAAAAAAAAGTGGAAAAAGGGAAAGTGGGAGGGGATACAAATTTTTACTGCATTTGCTGCATGGTATTCGGTTCTAATTGAATATCTCAAATAGCCTGATATTCGATCGAGCGCTGTTCGCTCAACTCTACTAGTAATCACTTGTGTTTGACTTGTTATTATGGTAATGGGGGATGTTTATCGCATAAACATTAATGTAATTTTTTTTATTTGGAAATGTTGCTAAAAGTAGTATTGCCCTAAGCTTGACTTAAAGGGGTTGTCCCATCACAAGGATCCTATCTATACTGCTTGTTAATGTGGATGTAAGACTTTTCCTAAATACATTGCTTCAGCAAAACTGCTTTGTTTGTCCACTATCTTACTTTATTCAATTCTTTGTGGCCACAGCCCTGACTTAGCTGCTTATGAGTCAAGTGATGTATCTGCTGCTCTCAGGGGGAGGGTGGAGGGGCTAAGTGCACGGGAGCGAGCCTGTGTATCTAGCTATTCCTGTGTCTACACCATGTGACCTAGCTTCCTGCTCTCAGATAGGGGAGAGGAGCTGCTTTCATCTGTTCTCCCAGTTATCAGGTTAGCTAATTCAATTGTGTTCATTATGGCAGAGACAGGCAGTCTCTCTATGTAACACAGAATGGAGTTGCTGCTGCCTGTACTTCATAGTCCAATATGGGTGGTCGGGGCTACACGTGAATTTGGGGGCGGAGCTATACGACAGGTTGCCTGTGAAACCCCGCCCACCAAATAATGCAAGAAACCAGGAAGAAAGAAGATTTTACAGCAGTAAAGACTGCTGAATATGCGAGGTGGGAATACCCCTTTAACTATGTAGTGGGTAATGGTAGAAGGAAGAGGAGCACAGTAAAAGGGAAACAGACACTGCTGCAGCTCTATTCATATCAAAACTGTTCAGTAGTGCTCTATAATATATTTCATGCTGCTTCCTTCTGAGGGAGAATTAGAGAGCACAATCTCCTGTTTCCGTCATGTACTGTGTATAGGAGATAACACAGCTGCTGATCTCCACCGACCAGCTCAAAAAAACTGAGAATACTGAGAAATAGAGAACACAAATGTCACAAATATTTTTGTTCAGCACGTTTCTACAAAAGTTACAAGTGAATGGAACAGTGATTCAACACTCTTTCTCAGTTGATGCCAACTCATCTTGGACTGAGATACTGTGTATGGCCATCTAAGGTTGTTTAACTACAGAGAATTACCTTCACCTCCCTCACATAACTAGTATTAAATGTGAGACAGTGTGTATAAGGGCAGGTTCACATCTGCACCCGGTCTCCGGTTTAGCAAATCCGGACGGTTTCTTTCTTCTGCCCCGTGAAACTGGACAGGAGATGGAGCCCCGGCAGTCAGATTTCAAACCCATTCACTTGAATGGGTTTTAAAAGGTGACTGCCAGTGTGCATTTTGTTCATGTCTATGAAACCGTTTTTTTTAGCTGGACACAAAATCAGACATGCAGGAGAAACTGTCCAGTTTCGCGGGACAGAAGATGGAAATCGGACAGATTGGCTAAACAGGAGACTGGGCACAGATGTGAACCCACCCTTACTACTACAGTCTGGATTCCAATATATGACACTGTGTAACATTACTGGCCTTGCCAGGAAGTAGATAGCTTTATTCTCTGTGTAGTGGCTAGACCAGGTACTGCAGCTTAGGTCCCATTCATTTGAACTAAGCTGCAGTAACTTTTCCACCGCCAGCTTTTTCACGCAGCTAGCAGCGACAGGATACCGATGCAGTGCATTCCTGTTGTATATTTCACAGTACTACAAGTTTCCATAGATCATTTTGGAAAACCATTGTAATATAGATGCATTAAAATTGTAGTTTTCCCATTTTCATACTTATTTTTTGTGTTGTTGCTCTGTAGTGTAGTAATAGAGCCGCCCTGTACTGCACACACCACTAATGTGATCCTAGTATTAGAGTATGTTCACACTTAACAGACATATTGGGGATTTCTCTGTTTCTCTGCTTTTACAAATATGCAATGTAAAACCTTTATCAGAAAGCTTGTATGTTTTCTAAATGTTAACGTAGGTATTAAGGATGTCAAAGAAAATGATGAAACTTTAATGTTGCCAAAAAATTTCAGATCAATATACAATTTGCACAATTTATTTCATTTTTATGTTTTTTCATATGAATGAATTGTAATTTAAAGGCTTGTTGACACGGGGCAAGAGGGGGCAGATTTTGGGGCTGAATCCACATCAGAATCTGCCCCCTCACAATAGAGGTCTATGTTGACCTCTAGCTTACTTTTTTCCTAGAGAGATATGTTCCCGCTCACGGAAAAAAAGAAGCGAGCTGCCCTTTCTTCAGGCGGATTCCGCGGCTGATTCAGCCCCGGCGTCCGCCTCGTGGCAGCACCCTCTGGACTAGGCCCATTCATTTGGGCCTACTCTGGAGCGGGAAGCTGTGACAGTCGGAAGCCACGACAGTCGTGGCAGGTGCATTTTAGCCTTATTCTGACGCGGCTTCCCACGTCACAATCAGGACCAAAATACGTCATACTATGTCCCGTGTGAACTAGCCCTAATTGGTCTTGATTATCATAATTATACTCTATATAAAGTTTAGTCGCTGTCTGAGATTGGCTCCGAAACGTCACCTTGGAATAACGTCACTAGTTACATGATCTGTCTGAGTGCTGCCATTTTTTGTCTATAAAGATTTATGACTATATTATTCACTGAAATGACATTTTATCTGCATGGTTTTTTTGTAAAGTCTTCAGTTGCTTTGAATGAAACTTGACCATTTTTTTCATATTATATTGGTATTTCAGAAGTGTCCTCTAGGGGGCAGCAAAGTCTTCAGTCAGCAGTAAGTAAGTAATGTCCCTGGGACTTCCCTGTGGTGAACTTGTACTAATGAGAAAGAGCAGCCTGTATGACTGGCATCCAGTGTCCCTCTGTTACCTCCTCCAGCATCTTCATAGGAGACACCTGTCCAGCCACACATTCTCCTTCATCCTCACCATGGTGCAAGGTAAGGGCTGCTGGACTGTGTGTGCTCTACTTGTTACTATTTGCTATTGCCCCTGACTTGTATTATATGTGTCCATCTTATTATTATCTCTATTAATAATACTAATAATAATCTTATTACTGCTTTTATTGGGCATCAGTTTATCCCTCCAGCCACTTTTATATCCTAAGAAGTGAGTCTACTATGTCATTTGTCTATATAGCAAAATTGCTTTTCTAGTGTTTTCTTCAGTAAAAGCAACATATAGTCTTATCTGGCATCCGAGAAAGTTATTTTTCATTCTGGTTCTACAATGCATTTATGTGACTTATTACCCTTTATATTTCGTATTGCGAATAATGGGGCTTACTACTATGCAGATATGACAGACATGAACTCTCTGGAACGGATTCTGCATCCGCCCTGGGTTTACAGCTTTTTTAGCACATATACACAATTAATAGACTTTACATTAAACATTTTGTGTATTTGACTTTTTGTTGCGCAGAATGTGCATTAACATTCCAGGAAAGTTTCATGGTTGTGTAGTCCGGGGTACGGTGAGTGTTCAGCAACAGTTGCACTATAGAAGGTTGTGTTTGTAGCCCATGTCCTACTCTCGCAGGACAGATAATGCAGTCGTTTTTCCCTCAAGGTGATATTACCTAGAATTGTGCCAAACAAACTCTTCCATGTCTGTACATTATCTTATTATTACATTATATGAAACCAGTTCAGACTGTGTAGCTTGTACAATGCGTTCTGAATAATAATAGGGCACAAGTTAATACAAAATGTTAAATGTCAAGGGAAAAACCTTAAATTCCAACTATATAGCAGCGACTCTTAAGGGGTTAATGTAACATTGCGATCGGGAAATATGTTTCTTATTCCATTATAACCTGCTGCTTTAGGTGTTCAGTTCCCTTGTCCCAGACAGAGACCTGGTAGGACTCTATACTGTGTTTCCATAGGCTCTGAATGGACTCAGTACATCACCATATTGCAGAGAGGGGACAACAATCTGTAATATAATGTCTAGTGGGCTATACAGTGCTACAAGATGGTAACCTTACCCAGTATGGTTGATACTAATTCGTAGATGACTTTTAGTATGTAATATGGTCAGGTTATGTCGGGCATTGCAGCATATATAGTATATTCAGCAGAGCTTCTTTTATCCAGCACGATAGTGTTAACATCTTGGCAGCACTTCATAAAGTATATATTTAGGCCGAGTGTTTTATCAGTGCTCATAGATCACAATTATCAGCTGAATTAATACAGATATAACATAGAGGACGATACGGCCCTGTAATATACGTGCAGGCTATTAATGCAGTGTACTGGGTTGTAAACTACAGGACTGAACAGTTTATCCTGGGATTGTTTCTTCTTAAGGTCATTTTTATAGATGAACATTTTTTAATTAAATGATACTGAATTTTATTGGAAATATGTTAACTGCAATATTTTCTAAACTCTGCATAAAAAAACTTAAGTAAAATGAATATTGTCCAGAAAAATAACTAAGGACGGCAAGCCTTGTGAGATTTCCTTGTCATTACAGGGTATTATATCTCTCTGTATTCACTGTACTATGATCAATATTCTAGGGCAAATTAATAATACAAGGTAGGGGTACAGAAAGCAAATGTGTCAGGTGTTAAGGAAGAAAGAGAGTTGCATACTAGAGATGAGCGAGTAGTATTCGATCAAGTAGGTATTCGATCGAATACTACAATATTCAAAATACTCATACTCGGTTGAATACCACGCGGTAAACGCAGTAAAAATTCACACTATAAATATACACTGTATACGTTTTTTTTTTTCAATGCCTATGTTGTCCTAGTTCCTGTCCCACTTCCCGTACATAGTTATTGGTGTAAAAAAAGCACCAAGGAAGGAATTTTTAAGCGTGGTATTCAACAGAGTACGAGTATTTAGAATACCGTAGTATTCGATCGAATATGTACTCGATCGAACACTACTTGCTCATCTCTATTGCATACCAGGTTGCAAGCCTATGTGTATGGTATTGTCATGATATCTAAAAGGTAAATAAACCATATGTGTCATCTGTACATGTCATCGCCTAACATCACAGTGTCATTGAACATCCAATGGTGACCGTGTGAATGTGTTTCCATTGCTCATGCATGTGACTCATTGATAAAATGTTGCAGTAGGAAAACAGGTGCCTGACTTCTCTCTTACAAACTTTAATATGTTTCATCATCATCATTACCATTACGAATCTACTCCTTTTAGATCAGTGCTCAGAAAATTGAGAGTATAAGGGGCAATGCGGTGGCTAAGTGGTTATCACTGTAGCCTTGCAGCGCTGGAGTCCTGGGTTCGAATCCTGCCGGGAACAACATCCGCAAAGAGTTTGTATGTTCTCTCCGTGTTTGTTTAGATTTCCTCCCATTCTACAAAGACATACTGATAGGAAAAAAATGTACATTGTGATCCCTATAATCTACATAAAAAAGAAAATTGAGAATATGGAACAAAAATTATATTTGACAGTTTTATTTTCTGCGATGGTACCATGGAGTTCCATGAGGTTTAATGTCTTATAGAAAATGTTCGAAAATGAAAAATAGACAGTGCTCCTAAGGGTAATAAGATCCCTGAAAAAGAGAGTAGCTCATCTCTCTGTGTTGTGCTAAGGTAGATGACACTGCAATAGGTTTAATAAGTCATTTTCAGCTTCACCAAATAGTACAGTAACGTTTCCTCGAAACATCAAAGCCAATTGAATAACCGCCTGCTCAGCTCCAAAAATCTATATGTAATGTCCAATGCCAGGTGACATGTGCCAACAGGAGATCTATGCCATATATGCCGCAGAGGTGGATGTCAGTAAACAAAAGGATATACATATTGATATAACTTTTATTGTTATGCTCGTGAAGCATGCTAATAAAATATATCTTTTGGTTTGCCAACAGCCATCTTTCCATTGGCATTCATCTCCCGCTGGCACATTTCACCTGGCTTAGTTCTTTGTCAGTCCTATGGGTGATTCATATATATTCATACAAAGCCATGCAAAATTATTCTCTAAAAGAAAAATTGTATACTGTTGCTTTGCTTCTAGGCCAAAATGTTTCCATGTGACTAAGGTTCTCCATTCATTTATTTGCCATTACTTGCAATGTGCAAACATAGTCCACAGTACTGCTGAGACATTGTAATACAAATGCTATGGAGTTATTGACATTGGTTGGATCCCTAGTATCTTCAAATATGTTCCTTCTCTATGCAGGATGAACAAGACAAGACACTGGTGAATACTGGTAGTGGAACCTATGAGGATGTAACTACAATACTTGGAGTCTTGCACAAGTGACAATGGGAGCCAATAATTCAAGCAAAACTACAGTGTGTGATGGCAATGAGGAAGGTGAGGGAAGCTCGGGTGAAGTATGCCTTAAAGTAATATTATTAGTACGGTCGGAGGGGGCAAACTTGTCATCCATCATGAGCTATGGCCTACTGGGCAGATACAGAGGATTTCTAGTGCTTTCTAGTAGGAAGTCATATTTGATGTGCGATTATGATGGCCTGCTATGGAGAGGTAGACAGTTCTGCAGTTAGACAGACTATAGTATTGTAAAAGAAAAGATACTTGTATTTCACGTAAATGTTGTTTGACCCTTGTCTTACCAAATGCCAAAGAACCATAGTCAGCTATAAGAAGGATTTGATGGTAAATTTTTAGATGGTAAAGTGTTTAAAGGGCTTTTCCAGCCCTTGAAAAAGCACTTCCACTAAATCCACAATGGTGTCAGACAACAGTCAGATGGACCACTAACATTGTGTTTACAAACTGAGGCCAGTGAACCACATTGACTGGGGACTGTTGTTTTAACACTGAAATTGGTGGCTGCTAAAGATGTAAAATTTCAGGAAAACAAAGCGCCTGGGTCTCCAAACCCTGTCTGTAATGTGAATGTAGCCTTATACTGCCGTAAAATAATAAAATAAATAATAAGCGGTTTTCCAGTTCCCCGCCATTGCAGTGCCAGTGCTTCTCTGTTCCTCCAACAGTCATTTTTTAACCTTTACAGTGAGTAATGACATGGACATGTGACCACTGCAGGCAAACACTGGCTTTAAGCAGTGACATGTCTGGTCTGGCTCTATCAGTGACATCACGGAGGTCACTGCTGTGGCCAGTGATTGGCTGTGAAGGTCACATGTCTGTGGTGGCACATCATCGCTGGAGCAGGAAGAACAGAGACTGGCGGGGTACCTGGGAAGAGCTGGTACAGAAGCAGTGGGGAATCAAAGTCATTAGAATATATTTTCTATTTGTATCTATTACTATTAGGTGGCTGGACAACCTATTTAATGGGAACATCTAATTTACCTCCTTTTCAGTATGTGTCATTTGTATAGGAGGTGTTTAGTTGCCCTCTGTTTGCCAATGTTTGGATGCACTTGTGCTTTCTAATCCATCGCTATTATAGCATCAGCCACTTTAGCCTACTGTAGAAGTTGTTGTATTTATGGGTTTTCTTTAATTTTATTTCAATGTGTATGTGGAGAAAAAAATGTTAAATTTTGATACTAATGATAAAAAGACAACTGGTCAAAAACACAACTGTAACTCTGTACCGCCGAGTTTTTTTTCTCCGTATTGTCCATCTGATTTCTTTCTGTATCCTATGGATTACATCCATCAGCCTGTGACTATCTAGCTTCATTGGTCCACACCAATAGCGTTCATAGTCTCCTACATAGTCTCCACCAGCAGTAGGGATCATCAGTGACCTCCAGTGAAGCGCTATATTACATATCAATAACAATGATTACAGTAAAAACATATCTGTTCTATTTACTGTGTTTCTGAGGAAACCGGTAAAGGCTGATTTCTTCAAGTGTCCTATAGCCTGGCACAAGTATCTTAAATACCGTGGAAACAAGGTCATGACTCTGCTCCCCGTTTGAAAGACGCAATTGGTCGTAAAGTCATAGAAATGCTCCTGAGATGTTACTTAGCATGTTACATAACCTTGTTGTGTCCCTGCTTTTGTCTTTAAGAGAGCTTTCTGCAGCTCAGATATCAGAAAGGAAAAAGCCTTAGGTCTTGCCTTAGGCTTTTCTTTGTTTGTTTTATTTGCAAGTGAACATTCGAATTTTTTATAATATTTTACACATTCCTTATAAAAACTGTCTTAAAGTGTTGCCCATACCAACTACATTCATGATTTTAATATTCAAAGTAGATCTGAAAATAAGCTTTGAGTTGACTATTATATACTATATTTTGCTATGACGTAATGTGATACTGTTGCCGAGGTAGCAATATGACCCCTTCCTTTTTGCACGGACCCCTTTAATAGGACTCATTCATGATAATCAATAAGTGTTATATGGTTGCCTCAGTAACTGGACTGCAGAATGTGCATTAATGTCTTTCCGTACTTGAAGCCAGATTTGGTAGGAGAATAGCATTAAAGATTGGGAGGGAACTTTCCTATGGAACGAACAATCTGTCTGGTCTGGTCATGTGCAATAAATGCAGAAAAGTGTAGACTAAATGTAGAGAATAGAGATGAGCGAACACTAAAATGTCCGAGGTTCGAAATCCGATTCGAACAGCCGCACGCTGTTCAAACGGATTTCGAACCCCATTATAGTCTATGGGGGGAAATGCTCATTTCAGGGGTACGCAAAATTCGATAAAATTATACTTACCAAGTCCACGAGTGATGGTCAGGCTGGATTCCTCTTGAAGTCTTCTCCCGGCGCAGCGTCTTCCGGCTGGAATTCACTCTGCCTAGGCAGAGTGAATTCCAGCCGGAAGACGCCGCGGGGACGCTGCACGGAGAAGACTTCTAAAGGTAAGAGAAGAACCAGCGTTGATTGGCAGAATGTATTGCATTCTGCCAATCAATGCTGGTTCTGCATTGAACCTTAAACTTCAAACAGCTAGTAGTGTTCGATCGAGTACGAGTATTTCGAATACTGTAGTATTTGATCGAACACCTACTCGATCGAACACTACTCGCTCATCTCTAGTAGAGAAGCAAAAGCCAGAGGGTTTGCAACTAGAATGAAATGTGTTTGTTTGGGTCCTACACTATGACGTCTTATATAATAAATATAATTATTTCTTCTTAAATAGATATTTAGTTTTGTTTTTTAATTTGCACAATTTTAATCAGACATGTATACATATGGGAAAGTGTATTACTAAAGAAAAATAAAATTAAAAACCTGTATTATTTAGGGGATAGAAATACCCCTCAAGTCTCATGTACACAGCAGAATCCCTTTCAAAAACGTATATCCCCTTAACTTAGAATCCTACAGCCACTATTCTCTGTACACAATAAGACTGAGTTCAGACAGAGTTTTTTGATCCGGAATTTGGCGCAGAGGCCGCCTCAGATACCGGACCAAAAAACGGGTAGCCGTGGTTGGATGCCGGTGCATTGCACCAGCATCCAGTCGCGGCACCCTGCTCCTGATTAGGCCAAAATGAATGGGCCTATTTAGGTGGGATGGAGTGTCTTCAGGCGAACATCCATGGCTGAATCAGCAGCCGAATGAAGAAATGACCAGCTCCTACCGTGTTTCCCCTAAAATAAGACAGTGTCTTATATTAAATTTTGGTCCAAAAGACATGCTATGCCTTATTTTCAGGGGATGTCTTATGTGCTTGTTGTGCAAAGACTTGTATGAAGAAAAACATTGCAGCCGGTATCACATTGCTGATGCCACTGTGATACCGTACGTTGTATCCACTGTTCCTGCTGCTGTGGGATGAGCTGGGAGAGTGGACCCCCCGCCGCATACGATGCTTAGTGTATGCACCTCCCAGCTCACCCTACAGCAGCAGGAACAGTGGATACAACGTGCGGTATCACAGTGGCATCACCTTCATACAATATTTGTGCAGAAAGATTATTACCCTATTATTGGGGGATGTCTTACTTTCAGGGGGTGCCTTATATTAGGCAATTCAACAAAACCTCTGCTATGTCTTACTTTCGGGGGATGACTTATTTTCAGGGAAACAGGGTATTGATTTCAAAGGAAGGCGGGGTTTTTTTTTTGGTCAGGACTTTGACGCAGACTCTGCGTCAAAATCCTGACCAAAATATCCCATCTGAATTCAACCTCAGGGCACATTCTGAGGATAAGTTCACATGGATATTTTTGGTCAGGACTAGAGATGAGCGAACACTAAAATGTTCGAGGTTCGAAATTCGATTCGAACAGCCGCTCACTGTTCGAGTGTTCGAATGGGTTTCGAACCCCATTATAGTCTATGGGGAACATAAACTCGTTAAGGGGGAAACCCAAATTCGTGTCTGGAGGGTCACCAAGTCCACTATGACACCCCAGGAAATGATACCAACACCCTGGAATGACACTGGGACAGCAGGGGAAGCATGTCTGGGGGCATAAAAGTCACTTTATTTCATGGAAATCCCTGTCAGTTTGCGATTTTCGCAAGCTAACTTTTCCCCATAGAAATGCATTGGCAAGTGCTGATTGGCCAGAGTACGGAACTCGACCAATCAGCGCTGGCTCTGCTGGAGGAGGCGGAGTCTAAGATCGCTCCACACCAGTCTCCATTCAGGTCCGACCTTAGACTCCGCCTCCTCCGGCAGAGCCAGCGCTGATTGGCCGAACGCTGGCCAATGCATTCCTATGCGAATGCAGACTTAGCAGTGCTGAGTCAGTTTTGCTCAACTACACATCTGATGCACACTCGGCACTGCTACATCAGATGTAGCAATCTGATGTAGCAGAGCCGAGGGTGCACTAGAACCCCTGTGCAAACTCAGTTCACGCTAATAGAATGCATTGGCCAGCGCTGATTGGCCAATGCATTCTATTAGCCCGATGAAGTAGAGCTGAATGTGTGTGCTAAGCACACACATTCAGCACTGCTTCATCACGCCAATACAATGCATTAGCCAGTGCTGATTGGCCAGAGTACGGAATTCGGCCAATCAGCGCTGGCTCTGCTGGAGGAGGCGGAGTCTAAGGTCGGACCTGAATGGAGACTGGTGTGGAGCGATCTTAGACTCCGCCTCCTCCAGCAGAGCCAGCGCTGATTGGCCGAATTCCGTACTCTGGCCAATCAGCGCTGGCCAATGCATTCTATTAGCCCGATGAAGTAGAGCTGAATGTGTGTGCTAAGCACACACATTCAGCACTGCTTCATCACGCCAATACAATGCATTAGCCAGTGCTGATTGGCCAGAGTACGGAATTCGGCCAATCAGCGCTGGCTCTGCTGGAGGAGGCGGAGTCTAAGATCGCTCCACACCAGTCTCCATTCAGGTCCGACCTTAGACTCCGCCTCCTCCGGCAGAGCCAGCGCTGATTGGCCGAAGGCTGGCCAATGCATTCCTATGCGAATGCAGACTTAGCAGTGCTGAGTCAGTTTTGCTCAACTACACATCTGATGCACACTCGGCACTGCTACATCAGATGTAGCAATCTGATGTAGCAGAGCCGAGGGTGCACTAGAACCCCTGTGCAAACTCAGTTCACGCTAATAGAATGCATTGGCCAGCGCTGATTGGCCAATGCATTCTATTAGCCCGATGAAGTAGAGCTGAATGTGTGTGCTAAGCACACTCATTCAGCACTGCTTCATCACGCCAATACAATGCATTAGCCAGTGCTGATTGGCCAGAGTACGGAATTCGGCCAATCAGCGCTGGCTCTGCTGGAGGAGGCGGAGTCTAAGGTCGGACCTGAATGGAGACTGGTGTGGAGCGATCTTAGACTCCGCCTCCTCCAGCAGAGCCAGCGCTGATTGGCCGAATTCCGTACTCTGGCCAATCAGCACTGGCTAATGCATTGTATTGGCGTGATGAAGCAGTGCTGAATGTGTGTGCTTAGCACACACATTCAGCTCTACTTCATCGGGCTAATAGAATGCATTGGCCAGCGCTGATTGGCCGAATTCCGTACTCTGGCCAATCAGCACTGGCTAATGCATTGTATTGGCGTGATGAAGCAGTGCTGAATGTGTGTGCTTAGCACACACATTCAGCTCTACTTCATCGGGCTAATAGAATGCATTGGCCAATCAGCGCTGGCCAATGCATTCTATTAGCGTGAACTGAGTTTGCACAAGGGTTCTAGTGCACCCTCGGCTCTGCTACTTCAGATTGCTACATCTGATGTAGCAGTGCCGAGTGTGCATCAGATGTGTAGTTGAGCAAAACTGACTCAGCACTGCTAAGTCTCTGCATTCGCATAGGAATGCATTGGCCAGCCTTCGGCCAATCAGCGCTGGCTCTGCCGGAGGAGGCGGAGTCTAAGGTCGGACCTGAATGGAGACTGGTGTGGAGCGATCTTAGACTCCGCCTCCTCCAGCAGAGCCAGCGCTGATTGGTCGAGTTCCGTACTCTGGCCAATCAGCGCTGGCCAATGCATTCTATTAGCCCGATGAAGTAGAGCTGAATGTGTGTGCTTAGCACACACATTCAGCTCTACTTCATCAGGCTAATAGAATACATTGGCCAATCAGCGCTGGCCAATGCATTCTATTAGCTTGATGAAGCAGAGTGTGCACAAGGGTTCAAGCGCACCCTCGGCTCTGATGTAGCAGAGCCGAGGCTGCACAAGGGTTCAAGCGCACCCTCGGCTCTGATGTAGGAGAGCCGAGGGTGCACTTGAACCCTTGTGCACCCTCGGCTCTGCTACATCAGAGCCGAGGGTGCGCTTGAACCCTTGTGCACACTCTGCTTCATCAAGCTAATAGAATGCATTGGCCAGCACTGATTGGCCAGAGTACGGAATTCGGCCAATCAGCGCTGGCCAATGCATCCCTATGGGAAAAAGTTTATCTCACAAAAATCACAATTACACACCCGATAGAGCCCCAAAAAGTTATTTTTAATAACATTCCCCCCTAAATAAAGGTTATCCCTAGCTATCCCTGCCTGTACAGCTATCCCTGTCTCATAGTCACAAAGTTCACATTCTCATATGACCCGGATTTGAAATCCACTATTCGTCTAAAATGGAGGTCACCTGATTTCGGCAGCCAATGACTTTTTCCAATTTTTTTCAATGCCCCCGGTGTCGTAGTTCCTGTCCCACCTCCCCTGCGCTGTTATTGGTGCAAAAAAGGCGCCAGGGAAGGTGGGAGGGGAATCGAATTTTGGCGCACTTTACCACGTGGTGTTCGATTCGAACATGGCGAACACCCTGATATCCGATCGAACATGTGTTCGATAGAACACTGTTCGCTCATCTCTGGTCAGGACCAAAAATACGGCTCCCATTGAAATCAATGGGAGCCGTTCAAGTGTTTTTTCCTTGAGCTATAAAAAAGAAGCAAGATGCTCATTCGCCTCGCAATTCGACCTGAAGACACTCCCTCCTCCCGACTAGACCCATTCATTGGGCCTAATCCAGAGTGGAGTGCGCGACTGGATGCTGGTGCAGCGCCCCGGCATTCATTCGCGGCTACCCATCTTTTGGACCGGAACTCCAGTCCAAAAACCCCAACTGAACTTACCCTAAGAATAATTTGCGACCTGTTAAAAGAAGTTTGCTTTTTCATATACAAGCCAAATTCTCTTTAGACAATTTTCTGTTATATTGAGATATTGTTGAATTACTTCTCAGATGTCAAATTGTTATTGACCCTTTCAGAAAGGCGGAGATCTTCCAGCGACGTATGATGACATTTGCTTGGTGTAACTTTCCACCATCAACATGTTTTTATTGTCTACTTTAGGAAAGACCTCGGGACACTGGAGCCCAGCGAGGTGTAATTACATACACAATAGAGGTATAATTGTACATATGTAAAAGTCACAGTATAAATATCTACATTATAATCCTAGGTGACATAAGAACAAAGCCTAAAGATAATGCAGCACTGGATTTACCTTTAAAGACACCATAGGCAGTAAAGACATATCAGCCAGTGAAGACATATCCAAGACATAGCCATAGAGAGCCACGAATTCAAGTGCAGTGAAACTGAACCGACATGTCATACCTATGTGCCATCTGTTATCTCTACAGACCCATACATTTCTTTAATAATTCTAGACCACAAAATGAACAGTAATAGGACCTCTCATGATACCTTACCGTCGTCTTATGGTCCTCTAACACAGACCCACAATAATACACTGCCCGGCCAAAAAAAAAAGTCGCGAGTGTTAATATTTAGTTGGGCCACCATGAGCACGAATAACAGCACGCATCGTCTCGGCATGGAGTCTATAATGTTCTGTAGTGTAGACTCAGGGATTTTGATCCAATTCTCGAGTATCAGGGAGCCCAGGTTACGCAGATTCGTTGGGGGTGGTGAGTGACAGCGCAGGTTCCTTTCCAGCACATTCCAGTGTTTCGTCTGCTTCTCGTCGCACCCGAATACGACCATCATTCTGGAACAATGTGAAACGTGATTCATCTGACCACATGACCTTTCTCCACTGCTCTAGGGTCCAATCCTTGTGGTCTCTTGCAAATGACAGGCGCTGACGTCTGTTGGTCTCTGTCATCAATGTGGCGATGTTTCGTGTGGCGACACAACTGTTGAGACCCATTCCTTTGAGTTCTCGTCGCATTGTTCGCTCCGAAATGTGTTGCTCCATCGAGTTGAACATCTGTGAGCTCAAAGGTGGTTTTCTGGCAGTTATTCTTCATCAGTCTAGGGACCCACGACCTTGAGTTTCGAGTATAGTCTTACGCCCACACTTTCCACGGTTGGAGGGGCGTTCTCCACCATTTCGCCTTGCTTGTATTATACGCTGAACAGTTCTCTGTCCGATGCCAGTTACTTCGGCTATCTCCCTGGTCGATTTGTTGGCCTGATGCAATCCAATGACTTGCCCCTTCTTGAAGGCACTAACATCTCTTCCTCTGGTAGCTCTACCATTCGCAGACATTGCTTCACACCTTTAATTATGATCTGCACTTGACAGGCCACAGCTTATGTATATATATATATATATATATATATATATATATATATTCAAGAATATATGCAAATTCCTGTCATGAACAGTTCATAATTATATCAGGGGTGGAACGGTACATTGTTGCACAACGCAACTTTTTTTTTTGGCCAGGCAGTGTACATGGTCATGTGTATGGAGCCAAAGGAGAACAGGTCAGTGCGCTAGCCGTTAAAAATGTGGCTAGCATAGGGACAAAGCACACAGTTGT
This sequence comes from Leptodactylus fuscus, assembly GCF_031893055.1. Taxonomy (NCBI): domain Eukaryota; kingdom Metazoa; phylum Chordata; class Amphibia; order Anura; family Leptodactylidae; genus Leptodactylus; species Leptodactylus fuscus. The sequence goes on along the minus strand of NC_134269.1, from coordinate 170,620,910 downwards.
GTGCATGGCCAGCTAAGGCCGTATTATATAGTACCTTTGATGTGTTGTTTGTTCAGTGTATTTGTGAATAAGTTTTTTCTGATGTAGACGTGTTCTTCCTTACCTGTCCTCCAGTCTCAACAAATTCAGATATTTGTATTACAAGTTGAACAGGTAGTCCATAGTCACTAAATATGGCCACTGACATTGGAGGGGTTATTAACTAACAGAGCAGTACTTACCGCCGGAACTTTGTCTCTTGGTCTCCCATACTAGTTGTCAGTGTTTGTCAGTGTTGTCAGGTAAGTACTGTGCTTTGTGTTTTTTATCTCACGCCCTGCCAGTGGTTATTTTTTTCAGTAAAATAGACAACTCCTCTATGCAGCTTTTCTAAAAACACCATGATTTTTTTTTTTTTTTTTAGGCGCCGCCCCCTGAGAGGCTGGCTGCCTTTGATGCAGTGCTCCAAGCTGGGAGCAAACTTTTTCTTTTCTTTTTCACTCTTTTTCCCTATATCTTCAAGAATCTGGTAACCAAGCAATCTAGCACTATGAATTTAGCAACTATAAATCGAATGGAAGACCCTGTGGAGTTTTTTGTTCCTTTTGTTTCCATTGTAAAGCATGGGCTCAAGACCTGGTTCAGCTGGTTTCCACATGTGCCTGTTACCATCCCCCCAGCTAGGACAGCATGGCTCAACATGCGGCATGGAAGAGAAACCTACATGGAAATGCGGACTTCTTCGTTCAAGGAGATGATTTCTGGCATCAATTGCTGATGTGTGAAGATGCTACAGTTGACTGGTATTTCTTTCTATTACTGTGGACACGTGGGACTCTGTTACAGCCTGGGAACCATCACCCACCTACCCCAGGAGTTATGGAAGCTTGGCAAGAGAGCAGCACCCTGTCTACCTGGATGGTCTCTGACTTCCTTGGGGCAGTAGAACACTGTAGTAGGGAGGAGGAGGACGGCTTGTGATGAAGGACATTTGGGGCATTTTTTGTGGTTAAAAGGACAATAGTGCTGATGCAAGATACCAAACTATCAGCTGTGAGCAGGAGATCTCACCACCTACCAAAGAACTGCCATATGTTATCATGATAGCTGCTTATGTCCCCCACCTCTGCAAAAATTTCTGCTTGTTATATCCACATGCTGTGACCCCCCTCCTCGTGTCCTACAACCAAGTCGGCTGTATTATTATTATTATTATTATTATTATTATAATTATTACTATTAACATCAATCTGCACTAAATGATCCTGCAGTGTGTCTGTGTTTCTTTCTTTTTTAGTTTCTATGATTCCTAGGATTTCTCTATCTGCCATGAGCTTGTATGTGTTTTCTCTCTTGTTATATACTACTGTACCTTCTATGAAACTGTATCACTGAAATTTCCCCATTGTGGGACTATTAAAGGAATATCTTATTTCATGATACGTTATTGCTAAGTGATATAAGTATCCTATTTGTGTCTACAATCAGGGATGTATGAAGCCTTTCAATGGTTTTGCAAGCATGTTGTATTTTTGTGATGAATTGGTCTTATGAGTTACTAGTAGAATACCCGTGGCTTCGCTCGTGGACAATATGTTGAATTGTTGGTTATGCTAAAGTAAAATTTTCAGTCACACTGAAATTGACATTTTCAGAGCTACAGTAAATCTTTTTTTCCACTTTAAATTTTTATTATTTTGACATTTTACGAATTTGTCGTAACATTGATGTGAACAACTTTTTTTTATTTTTTTAATTTCAACATTTTTATTGATTTTACATATTCAATACATATTATGTAGTATAAACTATTACAACAATTTTTTTGAACTATTTTATCAAAAATGTATGCACCTTACACAAACATATAAAACATTTACACCCAATTAACAACATAGTGCAGCCCTTCCCCCCTCCCTCCAGTGTAATCTATAAGTAGTTCACAGACAAAAGAGTAAAATTGGTTTCCAGTTACACAACTATCTATTGTCGTGCTTCAGTGATGAAAGCTCCCTGTATAGTAAGAAATAATGACAATCTTACTATCAGGCAGTTTTCGCCTGACTAATATTGCTGCTCAGTAAGGCTGCTTGCACACTACAGTATTTTTCACAGGTCTCCGGGCCATGGATTCTACAGCTCCATAAACTTCTATGGCCCGGAGGCCCATGAAAAATACTGTATTGTGCAAGCAGCTACTAAGGATACTGTGTGTTTTGTCAGTGCGTGTGTGTATATCTGTGTGCGCGTACACGTGTGATCCATGTGTATGTATTCGCGTGTGCATGCACGTGAGTGGTTTGTGTATGCGTATTTGCACGCGTGTGATCCATGTGTATGTATGCGTGTCTGCATACACATGTGTGGTCCATGTATATGTATGCATGTATGTGCGCATGTGATCCATGTGTTTGTGAGTGCGCAGTGCAAGTGTCCATGCGTGCGGTAGTTGTGGGTGAGTATGCATGTGTTCGTCCGTGTGTATAGTGTGAATCCATCTGTGTTTGCATGCGTGTGTGGTCGTGCGTGTGTGGTGTGCGTGTGGTATTTATGAGGTGGTGTTGTGGTATTTGTGTTGTGTGTGTGTGTGTGTCTAGAGTGATCTGGTGTTTGTGTGGTGTGTTGTGGCATTTGTGTGGTGTTGTGCTTGTGGGTTGGTGTATGTGTGCTGTCTTTGTGATGTTTATATGGTGTTTGTGAAATGTTTGTGTGTTGTGTGTGGTGGTGTGGCCCCTTTAGCAGCATCTCTTTGGCACCGTCGCTATAATCCGTCCCTGTCAGACACAACTGTTGTTTTCCTCTCAGCACTTTTACTTTCACCTTCACATTTCCCCATTATATGTATAGGGCAATGGTAATGTAATGGTACCATACATAGGAAAATATTGAGCACAGAAAGAAGGACAAATACTGTTTTAAATGTAATATATTAAATCTCAGGCAGTAACTCAAATTTCTCTTATTACAATCCACCTCTGAATGGATGTAATCATGGGTGTTATGTTATGTTTCTTGTAGAGGTGTTAACTTCTATTGTAGTACCATCTATCTCATTTGTTTGTGATTTAAATGAGGTGACTGCAGCAAAGAAAACCCTACAGAATTGGCAAGCGTCAGTCTATTATTAGGATTATATTCGCTAGATGAGTGCTCAATCATAGCGAACATATTGGATCCAAATAGACTGAGTGGTAATGGCTAGATAGAATCTCCCTAGTATCCACAGGGTAAAGTATATACAAAGTACTGTATATACAATATTGTCTAGAAACAATAATCAGAATTCCCTCTCCTCTGAAGATATCTATTAAAGGTTTTATTATCAACAGTAAAAATACAAATATAAAAATATAATGATTCAGAGAAAAATGTAACAAAAACATGAATACATAAGAAGGGCAACACGGTGGTTCAGTGGTTAGCACTGCAGCCTTGCATCGCTGGAGTCCTGGGTTTGAATCCCGCCAGGAACAACATCTGCAAGGAGTTTGTATGTTCTCCCCGTGTTTCTGTGGATTTCCTCCATTTCTACAAAGACATACTGATAGGGAAAAAAAATGTGCATTGTGATCCCTATATCATATATCCCTATATGGGGCTCACAATTTACAATAAAAAAAACAAAAAAACATGAATACATAAAATACATATAGAACCTCTCTTAAATGCATAAAAACAGACCAAGATATGGGAGCAGTAAAAACATACATCAAGTGGGGCCCACAAAAAAGACACCTCCTAGTTATACCACTTTTGAGTTATTGTATGTGTCCATATAATAACTCAGAATAGACACTATTAACGGCAAATAACATCAACTGGACAACTGTGTCTGTCTAACAGCAAATGGTAGACAAAAAGCACTGTAAGTTAAAAATCCATAGCATATGCACTCAGTATGCACGACAAAATGCTGGTTAATAGCCGTGCCAAAAATAGATCAATAGCTCAGTTCATTCTCATCAAGGGAAAATATATAAATTTTATATATTTTCCTTATTGGTATAAATGTTACTGTACTTTAGGTGGTTATCCAGGTTTTAGAATTTTTATTTATTTTATAAATTTTTTTAGTATAGGCCATAAATATTTACGTGGTGGTGGTAGTAGTGGGGGTGGTGGTGGTGACAGACGATCAACTGTACAAGTTTGATTCCGATGTAGGGTGACAGACTCTCCTCACCATTACATATAAAAGGCTGGTAGTGCTTGTACTGGTAGTACGTGTTTCTAGTGCTGAGACCACAGATCAGGATTATTATATGAATATTAGGTCACACCAACAGTGTGTTGTAGGGGACATTATGCGGAGCACCATCATATCTTCAGATAGTCTAGTAGACAATGACATACTGAGCATGGGATCCCCTCCTCCTCCTGGGAGGAGAGGATCAATAGGCCCCATCACCACCCTTTAATTTCTTTTGATGTCTGACAGTAAATTGTAAATTCTTCCTCCCTGCTTTATTTACAGATAATGATACAAAGTAGACATGGTGAGCATAATGCCCTCTACAATGCACTGTGTAAATATTGAATTTCCTGCTGACAGACTCCCTTTAAAATCACCTGAAAATAGCATAAAGTAAAAATGAATCAGCACTTACATGTCCATTCTGTGCTGGCTGACAACCCCCCAGAACCTGTTCATGCAGACAGTTTGTTACTAGAGATGAGCGAACAGTAAAATGTCCGAGGTTCGATATTCATTTCAAGTAGCCCCTCAATATTCGACTACTCGAATCGAATATTGAACCCTATTATAATCTATGGGGGGAAAATGCTCATTTCAGGGATAGGCAACATTCGATCAAATTATACTTACCAAGTCCACGAGTGAGGGTCGGGCTGGATCCTCCGAGAAGTCTTCTCCATGCAGCGTCCCCGTAGCGTCTTCTGACTCTTCATTCACTCTGCCAGGCATTGGGCCTGGGCAGAGCCGACTGCGCATGCCCGCACTACAAGCGGACATGCGCAGTCGGCTACGCCCAGGCCCGATGCCTGGCAGAGTGAATGAAGAGCCGGAAGACGCTACGGGGACGCTGCATGGAGAAGACTTCTAAAGGTAGGAGAAGAACCAGCATTGATTGGCTGACTGTATAGCATTCGGCCAATCAATGCTGGTTCTGCATCGAACTTTTACATTCGAACAGCGAGTGGTACTCGATCGAGTACGAGTATTTCGAATACCGTAGTATTCGATCGAATACCTACTTGATCGAGTACTACTCGCTCATCTCTATTTGTTACCACTGCAGCTGATCAATGGCATCTGACTACTGCGGCCACTGACTGACTGTAACAATCACTTCCCATCTGCATGTAAACAGGGGACAGAAGGACCAGCGCTGGATCATTGGAGGAACCACCAGGTGACTATTGACTGATAACCTGGAGACTCCCTTTAAGAGCAGTGATGACATCTGCAAGTGATACATTCGCATTATTGTTTTAACTACTATTTTTATATGGATCCTTGATGAGTGTAACACAACCTTTCTGATCCAAGTGACTTACAATGTAGTCGGCCATGGTTTTGTCTGATTTCTAGTCTTGCGCGGTATCAATGGAGTCCACCGAGTCTTGTATATAGTTAAGTGGTCCGCCTTGTTCATTCTTCTGGTCCTCTAATGGACCAGAACAAGGAACAGCCAAAGCTAGTGTGTGCCCAGTGTAAAACTAAACTACCGCATTACCAATCTCGTCTTTTTTACTGTGAGGTGCCACTAACACCAAGTGCATGTTTGCTGATGTTATGCATAGTCTTTATCATTGAGTGTACCAAGATCGTACCTCTCATTGGGAATGCACTATGATTGAACTCACTGAAACAAACAACTTTGCCAGTCCATTATCTGCCTGCAGTGTAGAATTTTAAGAAATGTCAGTTTAATAAACTGTGACTTGAGCAACACTATGAGGTCTTATCGCCTTCATTTTTTATGGCACTTGGTGTCTTGACTCAGTCAGTGGTTCCTGTTTCCAGTAAGTAAGATCAGTTATCTTAATCTCACAGTATACCTTGACAGGCATTTTGCATAAGGTATAAAAGCCTTGTCTCTTATATTTGACTCTGCAGGATAATCCATCTATATTATTAAAATTATTTCACGTTTTTGCTGATTCAGCCCTGGCACAAGAAATAAAATATGACTTAAAGAGCATCAGTCGTAAAGCTGCATTTGGGCCATATATCATCCCGGCAAGTCCGGCTACTGCAGTGCTGCATTTAATTTTTGTGTTCTTAAGAGACACCACCTGATATATTGAAAACTTGTCAGGGGTTTTATTAAAGTTTGCTAAAGCTATTATTATTTTATTTTTTTATTATTTTATTTTCCTGCTACCGAGGTACATCACCCTTAGGCTTCCATGTTGAAAAAAAATGTGATACTTTATGGAATAATGCAATCATCTGTGTTATCTCATACAGAAGAAAACAATGTACAATGGCATTATATCGCACACCAGCACAGCAGAGGTCAAATGGACAGTCTCTTGGTCTCTGCTGGATAAAAGGAGGTCAGTGGATATGTTTGAGGCCGCCTCAGGTTCCGATCCAAAAGCCGGGTAGCCGTGACTGAAAGCCGGTGCACTGCACTGGCATCCAGCCACGCACTCCGCTCCGGATTAGGCCCAATGAATAGGTCTAGTCTGGAGGAGGGAGTGTCTTTGGGCCAAATCGCAAGGCACCTCGAAAAAGCTCCTGAGCAGCTCCCATTGATTTCAATGGGAGCCGTCTTTTTGGTCAGGATTTTGAGGCAAATACGGCCCCAAAATCCTGACCAAAAAACCCTGTGTGAACTTACCCTCAGAATGTCAATTATTGCTGCACATTCCACATCAGGTTTCAGCCTTTGTAAAGTAAAGGTTGCAGGGGTTATACACATGGTGGTCTTTCGCCGTAGGTGGCTCTGTGTAGCCATAGTCTAGGTTGTTTTTTAAAGAGAAGGAATCTTTTGGGGGTTTTTTTTAGACATATTTAAGCATACAAATATGGCACTCTCAAGTACATGGACAGAGTAGCAGGCAATGCCATTGAGGACCCATCTCCGCTCATGTAGATAATGGAGGCAAATAGAAAAAAGGGACAAAGGAAAGGATACAAATTTTGTTCAGATCTTAGGAAGACCTCAGGAAGGAGGATAAGGCCAAGCAAGCGTTTCATATCCAGAACTGATTTGCTATGAAGTTTTTGCATATACTGTCCAGTTGGAAGAAATCTTCTTTGAGAGGATATTACGCTATTTGTCATAAATACACCCTGGTATAATAGAAACAAGAGTATAGATTTCTAATCCGTTTCACTTCTGATTCTGTTTTGCTTTTTTCTTGATTTTAAGAGCCTTTATTTAAGGGCCCCTAACCACGTAATAGGGTAGTTAATAAAAAGCGTTGCTGACCGCCGTTAGCAGTGTGTAAATCAATGTTTCCATAAGTCATTGGAACTGGAGATACAGTATGCAAAACAGAGTGGCGATCATTGGTGCGGCCATTTTTGGTCATTAAATAACACTACGGCCACCCTATTACCAACAGCAATAAACTGGGCATGTAGAACATATCAAGGATATTGGGATTGTTCAACTCTTAAGCATTTTCTACCCCTACTTAGCCTAATGATTTGTATAAAATTCATTTTAATTTCTTACCCTATTATATAGGAAGATTAAACAATATCCGCTTATTATAAACCTCTAAGAGGCATTTCCCCTTTAAAGCTGAATTCTGTTAGGTAGCTTTACATTGTCAGTAGCATTGTGGTACATCAGCAGCTATATTAATGCGCTGATTGCATGTCGGATTGATTACACAGTCTACAGAGCGGTAATCAACATAACTAATGCCGCCATCTACATCCGAAAAAAATCTCTTTGTAAATTTACCTCCAGAAGTCAAGCGCAGAATACCTGTCATTTGCTAATTCCTTACATTGTTCTGCTATTATCTGCAATGCTTTATAAAGCAGAAGAACACTTCAATAAACTGCTACCTAGAAGTGTTTGCACTGAAATTGTTGCAGTAAAGAAATTGACAACCTCTTAAATTGCACATTCTGAAAATTAATTTTCCTTCAATTTTTGCTCTTCATTTACTGGATACTCACCATGCTTTAGAATTTGTAGGTAACTGAACCATCCACAATACTGATGGAAGGTCACATTCCAGCTGTAGATTTCCCAACTTTTTTTTTTTTTTTTCTGAGCAGTCAACTATATTAACCCCTAAGGGATGTAGTCCGTTTTCAACTTGAGCTCATAGGACATTTATTTATTTTGCCATGTTTTTTCCATTGACATACTGTATGTGTATATGGGGCTTAAATTTTTTTTTTGCAGGAGGAGTTGTAATATTTATTAGCATTATTGAAGTTATAAAACATAAGCATTTAAAATCTGTTTCACAATATTTTTTTTTTAGTCTATAGGCTTTATTCTGTGTAGTTACTATTATATATGTATTGTATAGTTCACTTTTATTTTTTTAGATAAATGCTATTTTTATGGAATTTTTTTTTCTGTTTTAAACAACTTGGAAGTATATTAACAGGAGTTGTGCCATTAGAGACACTTATCCCCTATCCACAGGGGACATGGCTGGGTTTCTGGCAAGTCCCAGAGCATATACAGTCTCTGCATTCATGGCTATATCCATTGGCAACCAACCAAGACAACAGACTGTCACCACTAAGATGGTTACAGAAAATCAGCAAATTTTTAATTATTATATTTGGAAAAATGTTTAACTTTTGTCTTAAATTTAAATACGGTTATGTTCATGGGAAATTTCCTTTAACAAAACATGTTTGTGAACATCACTGTATGCCAATGCATTACTGACTGGCAGTCATGGGGGCCTTTCTTATTGTATGGTTGATGATAAGAGGACAAGCTCTCCTCCCACTTGTGATCATACAAACACCATTACTATGGCATATATTTGTGGTCAGGCTCCTTACAAGCAGGCCTTCAGTGCTGTAGATGTATGGTGAATGGCACCAAAAGTTTAAAGGGGAAAGAGTCTATAAACATTATCACCAAATAAAATGACTCTGTTGAAGCGAAAAGCAATGTTTGAATTTCATTCAGGGCCGGCGTCAGCGCACGGCATAGTCGGACAAGTGCCAGGGCCCACAGAGCCTCTGGGGCCACTCCAGCACTTGCCCGCTCCAGCACTTGCCTGTCCCGATTTCAGCTCATTGGCCGATGAGCTGAATACATAGGCGATTAAAGCAGGAGCTGTGACAGCTCAGCTCCTGCTTTAACACTGCGGCCCGGCTTTGGCATGTGTAGGCGCGATGTGATGACGTCACATCAGGCTTACAACTATGTGAGTGGAGTGATAGAGCAGTGTGGGAGCGATGGAAGGTGAATGTAAGTGTTTGTTTTGGTGGTGTTTAAGGTGAAACATAATGTAGGGGGCCCATGAAACTGGGGGAAAATGAAGGGGAGGGGAGGAACGGCATGACACTGGGGAAGATGAAGGGGGGGGACGGTATGACACTGGAGAAGATAAAGGAGGGGGGTGAACGGCATGACACTGGGGCAGATGAAGGGGGGGGAAGAACGGCATGACACTGGGGCAGATGAAGGGGGGGAGAGAACGGCATGACACTGGGGCAGATGAAGGGGAGGAGAACAGCATGACACTGGAGCAGATGGGGGGAACGGCATGACACTGGGGAAGATGAAGGGGGGAGAACGGCATGACACTGGGGCAGATGGGGGGGAATGGCATGACACTGGGGCAGAGATGGGGGGACATGAAACTGTGGGCAGATGAAGGGGGAGAACGGCATGACACTGGGGACAGAGATGGAGCAGGGGACATGAAACTGTGGGCAGAGGAAGGGTTTATATGAAACTGGGGGAGAGATGGAGGGGGGCATATAATTTATGGGTGACTGTAGGAGGATTATACTGTGTGGGAGCACATGAAAAATGAATGAGAATGGGCGGAGTCAACATAAAAGTGGGAGGAGCTAAATTTGCCACGGTGCGCAGAGCGTGCCACACATTTTCTCCCTCTTTCTGCTCTTCAAAAGTTGGGAGGTATGGCGTTGGTGACGCCACACATCCTGCGTGATGTCACTCGCTTCGTCTGTGATGCGCAGTGTCCTGACTCACCCCGCCTCCTCCACAATGGGGCCAACTGAGGCTCTGTCGCCCAAGGGCCCATAAAAACCCGGAGCCGGCCCTGATTTCATTTGTTCATAGGATTTTTATTTATTATAACTTTTGCCACATTCAAGTTATTTCTGTGACCATTGTGAGTTTTTCTTTCATTAAACAAGTGGTACCAACAATTTTGTCCAAGTGTGTATACTGTGTGTGGCTTGTGAAGACAGGTGTATAGCGTGTATCTTATCATTATATACTGGAATAGAAGAAGAATTATTGAGAACATGTATTACGTATTACGGTGTTTACCTCTGCTTTTCTCTTTGTAATGTAAGTTGTTTTTTTGTGCTTAAGTGTGTGCCTGGTTTTCTTTAGTGTTTACTATTAGAGATGAGCGAACACTAAAATGTTCGAGGTTCGAAATTCGATTCGAACAGCCGCTCAATGTTCGTGTGTTCGAACGGGTTTCGAACCCCATTATAGTCTATGGGGAACAGATACTCGTTAAGGGGGAAACCCAAATCCGTGTCTGGAGGGTCACCAAGTCCACTATGACACCCCAGGAAATGATGCCAACACCTCTGGAATGACACTGGGACAGCAGGGGAAGCATGCCTGGGGGCATCTAACACACCAAAGACCCTCTATTACCCCAACATCACTGCCTAACAACTACACACTTTCCACATTCAAAAAAACCTCTATCAAAGTGGGAAAATACCTGGAAACCTTCTTTACTCCCCAAATGGATGGACACAAACCCCAATTTAAGCTCAACAAACAGTAACAACCACCCCTTTAAATCACGTTCCCCATGACAACCACAAATGGAATAGGCAATGGGAATTCCAAAAGCCCTCACCCTTAACTGTCATTTTGAGTGAGTGTGTGTGTGTGTGTGTGTGTGTGTGTGATGTGGTAAGACCTTCCAAAATTCACTTTTCTAGCCCTTAACATGAGCCCTTCCAAACAAAGTTACATGACCTTAAGCTGAGCTACCAGCAGAGATTGAGGCCCTTGGCATGAGTAGAGCCTTGCACCAGCAGTGTTTTTGGCACTTAGGGTGAGTTGAGCCTTGTACCAGCGTGTGTCCCTTAACATCAGGCGGGCCCTAAGTTCTGCGCTTTGCACAAAAGTTCCACATTAACTAGGCTGAATGGTACAAAGATTAGTAGGCCCGAGAACCAGGAACAGGTCTTGCAATGGCTGTCGGATAACGCTTAAAGCACATTGTCCACCAGCCAGTCAGCCTCTACCTCCTCTTACCCAACAGTCTTGTCCTCCTTCCACCCAAAATTCCCAATCTTCTCAGAACAATAACCCCAACTGTCCCTGCTCCCCAGAGCTGTTCTCCCTTCCTTTGACTGTACCGCAACCTGCCCCTCCATTTCGCGATTCCACGGACCTAACAGACGAGTATCTGTGTCCAGATGCTCAAACACTAGAGTCTCCTCCATTCCATCTCCGGTCGATTTGGTGGCGGATGACCAGCAACCCACCCTCATCGACGACGATGAGACGCAGTTGCTGTCAGGGCAGCCAGTTGACATGCGCATTGTGCAGGAGGAGGAGGCGAGACAGGAGTTGGAAGAGGAGGTGGTGGACGACGAGGACACCGACCCCACCTGGACAAGGCAGATGTCAAGCTGGGAAAGTAGTGTGGATGTTGAGGCAGGTGCAGCACCAAAAAGGGTAGCTAGAGGCAGAGACATGTCCAGAGGCAGAGGTCAGCTGCTTTGCCGAAGCCAGGCCAGACCCGGAATGTCCGAAGATGTTCCCTTTTGTACCCAGCCCAGAAAAACTCCCCCATCGAGGGCACGTTTCTTGAAGGTGTAGAGTTTTTTCAAGGAATGCGCCGAGGACAGATATAGTGTCGTCTACACAATTTGCCTCTCGAAATCGAGTAGGGGCCCTGAGAAGAGCAACCTGTCCACCACTTCAATGCACCGTCATTTGGAATCCAAGCAATGGAATCAGTGGCAGGCAGCAACGGCAGGACAAACGTCGCCTGCCGTTCATGCCACTGCCTCTGCTCACAGTGCTGGCGATGCACTCCAGAGGACGAGCCAGGACATCACTTCATCTGCCTCCGCCACTTTGTTGACTTCTCCCTCATCCTCCCCTGTTTCTGTCTTATCTCCTTCTCCTGCACCATCAAAGGCACCATCAGGCGCTTCTTTACAACAACCCACCATCTCTCAGACATTGGAGCGCCGGCAGAAATACACCGCTAACCACCCACCCACGCAAGCCTAGAACGCCAACATCGCTAAACTGCTGGCCCAGGAGAGGTTGGCGTTCCGGCTTGTTGAAACTCCCGCCTTCCCGGACCTGATGGCAACTGTGGCACCTCACTATGCCGTCCCTAGCCGTCTCAACTTCTCCCGGTGTGGCGTCCCCGCCTTGCACCAGCACGTGTCACTCAACATCAGGTGGGCCCTTAGTTCCGCGCTTTGCTGCAAGGTCCACTTGACCACCGACACTTGGACAAGCGCCTGTGGTCAGGGATGCTGCAGTGCTTATCTTTAATGACAGGCAGGGTGAATGTGGTGGAGTCTGTTCCCCGGGTGCAAATTGGGGTGGCCTATCTCCTCTCCCAGGCCAAAATTCATGGCAGGAGTAGACTGAAACCCTACGACGCTGCAACCTCCACCACAGCTACTAGCGGCAAACGCTAAAACACTGGTGTGGGGAGACGTCAGCAGGCGGTGCTGAAGCTCATCAGCTTGGGGGACAGACAGCACAGTGCCTCCGAGGTCAGGGATGCCATCCTGGCTGAGATGGCATTTTTTTTTCCCTGCTACACCTGGGGCCTGGCATTTTTACGCCTGTGATAATGGCTGGAACCTGGTAGCGGCTCTGGAGCTTGCCAGCCTCCAACACGTTCCATGTTTGGCCCACGTCTAACCTAGTGGTGCAAAGTTTTTTAAAAACATACCCAAATGTACCGAAGCTACTGTTGAAAATGCGGCGCTTGTGCGCCCACTTTTGCAAGTGCACAGGAGTCGCTGCTAGCCTAAAAACACTCTAGCAAGGCCTACATCTGTCCAAACACAGGCTGTTGTCCGTCATTCACACACGCTGAAACCCTACAATACCATATCTTGAGCAGGGTGTGTGAGCTGCACAGACCTTTGATGGAGTTCCATCTACAAAACCCAAGGGTTCCTCAAAGTCAGCAACCAAAGTTTCTGCACCATGAGTTTCCAGGGGTGGCAGAGTTATGGCTAGGGGAAGAGGCATGGATAGGGATGATGTCTAGGGGCAAAAGCAGTGTGGATGTGGAGGCAAGCTAAGCAGGAAAAACTGGGGGTACAAGCTAAGGCATGGACTGGGGTGATGTCTAGGGGCAAAAGCAGTGTGGATGTGGAGGCAAGCTAAGCAGGAAAAACTGGGGATACAAGCTAAGGCATGGACTGGGGTGATGTCTAGGGGCAAAAGCAGTGTGGATGTGGAGGCAAGCTAAGCAGGAAAAACTGGGGGTACAAGCTAAGGCATGGACTGGGGTGATGTCTAGGGGCAAAAGCAGTGTGGATTTGGAGGCAAGCAAAGCAGGGAAAATGGTGGCTAGAGGCAAAGGGATGTCCATAGGCAGCAAGGGCAAAGATGCAAAACTCTCCCGTTTCAAGAATTTTCCTGACTTGTTTCCCCACAAAACATTCCTGGGAGGAGGGCTGAAACACCACCCTCCTCCTCCTCCGCCGTTAGATTGACCCCAGCTACGAGCTGAAAACGCTGCAACACTGGTGTGGGGAGACGTCAGCAGGCTGGGCTGAAGCTCATCAGCTTGGGAGACGGACAGCACACTGCCTCTGAGGTCAGGGATGCCATCCTGGATGAGATGGCAATTTGTTTATCCCCGCTGCCCCTGGGGCCAGGTTTTTTAGCTTGTTGGAGGGCTCTGGAGCTTGCCAGCCTCCAACACGTTCCATGCCTGGCCCACATGTTCAATGTAGTGGTGCAATGATTTTTAAAAACATACCCCAAATTAGCTGAGCTAAGGGTGAAAGTGCGGCACTTGGACACCCACTTTCCCAAGTCTACAGTACCTGGAGCTAGCCGCAATACACTCCAGCAAGGCCTACATCTGCCTGAAGCACCTACTGTTGTGCGAGGTCACCACACGCTCTAACCCTAGATACCGTATGTTCAGCAGGGTGTGTGAGCAGCAGAGACCTTTGATGGAGTACCAGCTACAAAACCCAAGGGTTCCTCAGAGTCAGCTCCCTCACTTTCTGCACCATGAGTTTCCATGGGTGGCAGACTTATGGCTAGAGGCACAGGCATGGATAGGGGTGATGTGTAGGGGCAAAAGCAGTGTGGATGTGGAGGCAAGCTAAGCAGCAAAAACTGGGGGTACAAGCAGCCGGTGACATCATCACTGACAAGCACAGCTGTCTGTCAGCTGACAGGCTGACTTTCACCAAAATGAACAGACAATGGATAGACTCATCATATACATGTCAGTTACATGACAAATTTAGTGCAATTTGCAAGTCCAAGATGGTTTGGAGATCTGCGGAGAGGAATCTCACCACCTCTTGCGGGTGCCATCATTTGGAAGGCAAGCCCTGGGCTCAGTGGGTGAGAGCAAGCGCAGGATAATCGTCGTTTGGCCTGGCGGCCACTGCCTCTTCCACTGTTGACAGGGCTGGCGCTGCAGTCCAGACCAGGAGCCAGGACACCTCCACATCTGCCTCTGACACTTTGGGGAGTTCACCCTTATCCTCACCTTTTCCTGCCATTTCTCCTTTTGCCCGCGCCATCATGCGCCTCTTCCCAGCAACTCCCCATCTCCCAAGCCTTTCATTTCATGCTAAAGTACAGCGCAACCCACCCACATGCCCAAGGCTTCAACGGCCTCATCTCAAGAAATCTGGCCCAGGAGATGTTGGAATCCCGGCTGGGGGACACTCTGCCCTTTTTGGGCAGAGTGTCTACTGCGCCACCGCACTGTGCCGTCCACACCAGCACTTTCCCCCAAACATGAGGCGGTCCCTAAATTCAGCGCTTAGCCCTAAAGTTCCATGTGACCAGTTACGAATGGACAAGTGCATGCGGACAGGGACGCTACCTTTCAATTTGGGCACAGTGGTTGAATGTAGTTGAGGCGTGGACCGGGTCGCAAAATGTGGTGGCCTGACTTGTCTCCCCACACAACATTCCTGGGAGGAGGGCTGAAACACCACCCTCCTCCGCTGTTAAATTGACCCCAGCTACGAGCTGGAAACGCTGCAACACTGGTGTGGGGAGACGTCAGCGGGCCGTGCTGAAGCTCATCAGCTTGGGGGCCAGACAGCACACTGCCTACAAAGTGAGTCATGCCATCCTCGATGAGACGGCAATGTGGTTTTTGCCACTGCACCTGGGCCCAGGCATGTTGTCATGTGTGATAATGGCCGTAACCTGGGATTGGCTCTGTAGCTTGGCAGCCTGCAACATATTCCATGCCTGGGCCACGTTTTTAACTCATTGCTGCTAATCTTTTGAAAAAGGTACCCCAATGTTCCTGAGCTACTGGTGAAAGTGTGGCGCTTGTGCGGATAGTTTTTAAAGTGTATAGTTGCCGCTGCTAGCCTCTATGCACTCCTACAACGCCTGTACCTGCTGGAACAACGGCTGTTGTGCGACGTCTCCACACTGCTGGCACTAAACATATCATGTGTTGAGCAGAGTGTGTGAGCAGCACAGACCTTTGATGTAGTTCCAACTCCAAAACCCTCGGGTTCGTCAAAGTCAACTCCCTCAGTTGCTCAACCATGAGTGGCCATGGGTGGCAGACTTATGTGAAATCCCATCCCATCCATTGCACTGGACACGAAACATTAGCATGCGCTCAGCACAACTTCGGATATGGCAGATGCGTTAAGCAGGGTGCAGGGTACAACACAGACCAGGCCCGAGCACCAGGAACAGGTGTTAGAAATACTGCAGCATCTGCCATTTCCTTCCAATTTTGGGGTTTTGGACCCGCCACCGACTTGTCTGGACCTAAGTGGGGATCATGAGACACAGTTGCCATCAAGGCAAGCTGTGGTCATGTGCGGTTTGCAGTAAGGGGGCAGTGCGCAATTGGAAGAGGAGTTGGTGGATGACGAGGCCACCGACCCCACATGGACAGGGGTGATGTCTAGGGGCTAAAGCAGTGTAGATGTAGAGGGAAGCTAAATCAACAAAAAACCTGGGTAGAAGCAAAGGCATAAACTGGGGTGATGTTTAGGGGTGAAAGCAGAGTAGATGTGGAGGGAAGCTAAGCAGCAAAAACAGTGGGTAGAAGCAAAGGCATGCAAAACTCTACCCTGTTGGAAGACTTATTCCTAGGTCTGGAACACGTTAATGGCCCCCCTGGACAAATTACTGCCACTCAGGGGCCTAGTGTCACCAGGAGGGACAAGTATAGGCGCATGTTGTGGGAATACCTGGCCGACACCAGCTCTGTCCTCTCCGATCCCTCTGTGCTCTACAGCCTAAACTTATTTTCTCATCTTTTTTTCTGAACTGCACATCTCTTGCCTGCTTCCTTTGGGATCTTAGAAATGGTGGTCCACTTCCACAGATGGTAACTTCAATAGACAGTGTAACGGGAGTAGCTGAGGGATCGCTGTCTTAACCACTTTTTGGCACAAAATTAACTTCCAAAGCCAAATATGGTGCAAGTATATGATGCAAGGACACCTACACACCTATCTCTGACACATTGGGGAGTTCACCCTCATGCGCCCTTTTGGCCTGCACCATCATGCGCCTCTTCCCAGCCACTCCACATTTCCCAAGCTTTTCATTGCAGGCAGAAGTACAATACAACCCACCCCCATGCCCAAGCCTGTAACAGCCTCATCGATAAACTGCTGGCCCTGGAGATGTTGGTGTTTGTTTATGCTTCTGGAGACCCAGGCCTTCCGTCAGCAGATGGCAGCTGGGGCACCTCCCTATGCTGGGCCTAGCCGTTACTACTTCTCTTGGTGTGCTGTCTCTGCCTTGCGCCTGCATGTGTCCCATAACATCAGTCGGGCCCAGAGCTCTGCGCTTTGCTGCAAGGTCCACTTGACCACCGACACATGGACAAGCGCCTGTGGTCAGGGATGCTGCAGTGCTTATCTTTAATGACAGGCAGGGTGAATGTGGTGGAGTCTGTTCCCCGGGTGCAAACTGGGGTGGCCTATCTCCTCTCCCAGGCCAAAATTCATGGCAGGAGTAGACTGAAACCCTACGAAGCTGCAACCTCCACCCCAGCTACTAGCGGAAAACACTGTAACACTGGCATGGGGAGATGTCAGTAGGCCGTGCTGAAACTGATCAGCTTGGGGGACAGACAGCACAGTGCCTCCGAGGTCAGGGATGCCATCCTGGCTGAGATGGCATTTTTTTTTCCCTGCTACACCTGGGGCCTGGCATTTTTGCGCCTGTGATAATGGCTGGAACCTGGTAGCAGATCTGGAGCTTGCCAGACTCAAACACGGTCCACGCATGGCCCACGTTTTCCAACTTGTTGGTGCCATGTTTCTTTGAAACCTACACCATTGTGCCTGATATACAGGTCAAAGTGGGGCCATTTTCGTAAGTGAGAACTAGCCTCTGCTAGGCAGAAAACATTCAGAGCACACTCCTCTCATCTTCGCACCGTTGGCTGGCGGAGGAAGACGAGGGGGTTGGAGTGGCATCTGATGTCCCTATCCCACACGAGGCTAGAGGGTGCACTTCAGTGCATCCCATTGCTTCACCACAAATGGTGTGAAGGGGAGTGGAAAATGGAGGAAATGGAGAGTGACCCTTACAGTTGGGGCCAGCAAAGGCATGCCAAGTAACACACTGGCACACATGGCTGACTTCATCTTGGGTTGCTTTTCAACACATATTTCACATCATGAAGAACAAATAATACTGGATTTTTTCAAGCCTCGAACCCCGGTCTAGGTCTAATGTCTGTTCCTTTCTTATATTAGGGGAGAGGGAAAAAAAATTACTTCAGTGATACATTTAGCGTACATAGACTGACTATTAATGTGTATCCCACTTAGTGTTGTTAGGGTTACACACCGTCACAACCTGGCTAAAGCTTCTATAGCTGTTAATAAAGTCAACATAACTTTACGGTATCCAAAAAGACAGCTGGTACCGACAGAGAGCAAGACAAATGTCACCCAAAGCTGTGAGCTCTGAACACCCACAGTGACTTTGGCGTCATCATCATTATAAGGGAGTGGGTGGTAATAAATAACTTGGCAGTGCCTAAAACCCAAAAAGCTTATACAACTATATTTACATTAAGATACACAAATGAAACTTTTCAGTAGCATGTCATGAGACAAGCTGATAAGCTCTTCCTTTGTGCAATGCTATTTGAAAGTTAAACGCTGCCTTTATTTTAATTCTGGAGAAGGTGCAGACATTAGATTTAGAACATGTTGTCTTCATTGTCCAAATCCTCTATATAGGTAACGCGTTTTTCGGGCCGAGCTGTCTGGGAACGAGCTGGTGCAGCACTGACAACCTGGGTGAATATGGCAAGAGCCTGAGATGTAGGGTGAATGAATCCCCAAATTATTTGTGGAATTCCCAGTGAGACAATGGCACTGTATACCAGTATTAAAAATTGTGGGTGCACATAACCCCCATATATTCTTTGAATTCCCAGTCAGACAATGGCACTGTATACCAGTATTAAAAATTGTGGGTGCACATAACCCCCATATATTCTTTGAATTCCCAGTGAGACAAAGGAACTGTATAGCAGTATTAAAAATTGTGGGTGCACGTAACCCCCATATATTCTTTGAATTCCCAGTCAAACAATGGCACTGTATACCAGTATTAAAAATTGTGGGTGCACATAACCCCCATATATTCTTTGAATTCCCAGTCAGACAATGGCACTGTATACCAGTATTAAAAATTGTGGGTGCATGTAACCCCCATATATTCTTTGAATTCCCAGTCAGACAATGGCACTGTATACCAGTATTAAAAATTGTGGGTGCACATAACCCCCATATATTCTTTGAATTCCCAGTCAGACAATGGCACTGTACACCAGTATTAAAAATTGTGGGTGCACATAACCCCCATATATTCTTTGAATTCCCAGTGAGACAAAGGAACTGTATAGCAGTATTAAAAATTGTGGGTGCACGTAACCCCCATATATTCTTTGAATTCCCAGTCAAACAATGGCACTGTATACCAGTATTAAAAATTGTGGGTGCACATAACCCCCATATATTCTTTGAATTCCCAGTCAGACAATGGCACTGTATACCAGTATTAAAAATTGTGGGTGCACATAACCCCCATATATTCTTTGAATTCCCAGTCAGACAAAGGAACTGTATAGCAGTATTAAAAATTGTGGGTGCACGTAACCCCCATATATTCTTTGAATTCCCAGTCAAACAATGGCACTGTATACCAGTATTAAAAATTGTGGGTGCACATAACCCCCATATATTCTTTGAATTCCCAGTCAGACAATGGCACTGTATACCAGTATTAAAAATTGTGGGTGCACATAACCCCCATATATTCTTTGAATTCCCAGTGAGACAAAGGAACTGTATAGCAGTATTAAAAATTGTGGGTGCACGTAACCCCCATATATTCTTTGAATTCCCAGTCAAACAATGGCACTGTATACCAGTATTAAAAATTGTGGGTGCACATAACCCCCATATATTCTTTGAATTCCCAGTCAGACAATGGCACTGTATACCAGTATTAAAAATTGTGGGTGCACATAACCCCCATATATTCTTTGAATTCCCAGTCAGACAAAGGAACTGTATAGCAGTATTAAAAATTGTGGGTGCACGTAACCCCCATATATTCTTTGAATTCCCAGTCAAACAATGGCACTGTATACCAGTATTAAAAATTGTGGGTGCACATAACCCCCATATATTCTTTGAATTCCCAGTCAGACAATGGCACTGTATACCAGTATTAAAAATTGTGGGTGCACGTAACCCCCATATATTCTTTGAATTCCCAGTCAGACAATGGCACTGTATACCAGTATTAAAAATTGTGGGTGCACATAACCCCCATATATTCTTTGAATTCCCAGTCAGACAATGGCACTGTATACCAGTATTAAAAATTGTGGGTGCACATAACCCCCATATATTCTTTGAATTCCCAGTCAGACAATGGCACTGTATACCAGTATTAAAAATTGTGGGTTCACGTAACCCCCATATATTCTTTGAATTCCCAGTCAGACAATGGCACTGTATACCAGTATTAAAAATTGTGGGTGCACATAACCCCCATATATTCTTTGAATTCCCAGTCAGACAATGGCACTGTATACCAGTATTAAAAATTGTGGGTGCACATAACCCCCATATATTCTTTGAATTCCCAGTGAGACAATGGAACTGTATAGCAGTAGCAAAAATTGTGGGTGCACGTCACCCCAATATATTCTTTGAATTCCCAGTTAGACAATGGCACTGTATACCAGTAGTAAAAATTGTGGGTGCACATAACCCCCATATATTCTTTGAATTCCCAGTCAGACAATGGCACTGTATACCAGTATTAAAAATTGTGGGTGCACATAACCCCCATATATTCTTTGAATTCCCAGTCAGACAATGGCACTGTATACCAGTATTAAAAATTGTGGGTGCACATAACCCCCATATATTCTTTGAATTCCCAGTGAGACAAAGGAACTGTATAGCAGTATTAAAAATTGTGGGTGCACGTAACCCCCATATATTCTTTGAATTCCCAGTCAGACAATGGCACTGTATACCAGTATTAAAAATTGTGGGTGCACATAACCCCCATATATTCTTTGAATTCCCAGTCAGACAATGGCACTGTATACCAGTATTAAAAATTGTGGGTGCACATAACCCCCATATATTCTTTGAATTCCCAGTGAGACAAAGGAACTGTATAGCAGTATTAAAAATTGTGGGTGCACGTAACCCCCATATATTCTTTGAATTCCCAGTCAAACAATGGCACTGTATACCAGTATTAAAAATTGTGGGTGCACATAACCCCCATATATTCTTTGAATTCCCAGTGAGACAAAGGAACTGTATAGCAGTATTAAAAATTGTGGGTGCACGTAACCCCCATATATTCTTTGAATTCCCAGTCAAACAATGGCACTGTATACCAGTATTAAAAATTGTGGGTGCACATAACCCCCATATATTCTTTGAATTCCCAGTGAGACAAAGGAACTGTATAGCAGTATTAAAAATTGTGGGTGCACGTAACCCCCATATATTCTTTGAATTCCCAGTCAAACAATGGCACTGTATACCAGTATTAAAAATTGTGGGTGCACATAACCCCCATATATTCTTTGAATTCCCAGTCAGACAATGGCACTGTATACCAGTATTAAAAATTGTGGGTGCACATAACCCCCATATATTCTTTGAATTCCCAGTCAGACAATGGCACTATATACCAGTATTAAAAATTGTGGGTGCACATAACCCCCATATATTCTTTGAATTCCCAGTCAGACAATGGCACTGTATACCAGTATTAAAAATTGTGGGTGCACATAACCCCCATATATTCTTTGAATTCCCAGTGAGACAATGGAACTGTATAGCAGTAGCAAAAATTGTGGGTGCACGTCACCCCAATATATTCTTTGAATTCCCAGTCAGACAATGGCACTGTATACCAGTATTAAAAATTGTGGGTGCACATAACCCCCATATATTCTTTGAATTCCCAGTCAGACAATGGCACTGTATACCAGTATTAAAAATTGTGGGTGCACGTAACCCCCATATATTCTTTGAATTCCCAGTCAGACAATGGCACTATATACCAGTATTAAAAATTGTGGGTGCACATAACCCCCATATATTCTTTGAATTCCCAGTCAGACAATGGCACTGTATAGCAGTATTAAAAATTGTGGGTGCACATAACCCCCATATATTCTTTGAATTCCCAGTGAGACAATGGCACTGTATACCAGTAGCAAAAATTGTGGGTGTATATAGCCCCAATTCTATTGCTAGGGGACTTGCAGGGTATTTCTGAGGTGAAGGTGGGGGGGCACACCATTGGAACGGGGATTTGGGGTGTATATATGGGGTATACGGGAATACACTGTCAGTGTGTTCCATTCAGGATCCTGGGAAAGCTGGGTTGCGGCGATTGAGCCCGTCAGTGCCACGTTACACTGACAAGCTTCTCCCTGGAATTGAAGTTATATGTAAGCCCAATATATTCTTTGAATTCCCAGTGAGACAATGGCACTATATGGCAGTAGCAAAAATAGTGGGTGTATATAGCCCCAATTCTATTGCTAGGGGACTTGCAGGGTATTTCTGGGGTGAAGGTGGGGGGGCACACCGTTGGAACGGGTATCGGGGGTATATATCGGGTATACGGGAATACACTGACAGTGTATTCCATTCAGGATCCTGGGAAAGCTGGGTTGCGGCGATTGAGCCCGTCAGTGCCACGTTACACTGACAAGCTTCTCCCTGGAATTTAGCTCTTATAAGAGCTGTTGGTTGTCTTCTCCTTCCTATCCTAGCCTGTCCCTGCCTACCCAGAATCTAACCCCTAGCTAACTGGACGGAAACCTCCGTCCTCGGTGAATTGCAAGCTCAGAATGACGCGAAGCTGGGCGGCGCTGTTCTTTTAAATTAGAGGTCACATGTTTTCGGCAGCCAATGGGTTTTGCCTACTTTTTTCAACGTCACCGATGTCGTAGTTCCTGTCCCACCTACCCTGCGCTGTTATTGGAGCAAAAAAGGCGCCAGGGAAGGTGGGAGGGGAATCGAGTAATGGCGCACTTTACCACGCGGTGTTCGATTCGATTCGAACATGCCGAACAGCCTAATATCCGATCGAACATGAGTTCGATAGAACACTGTTCGCTCATCTCTATTTACTATATATGCATCTTAGTGAAAGAATAAATAGTTGAAAAAAATTGTCAACAGTATAGGAAATTATTGTGTATATTTGTGTGTATAATATCAGTGTATTATTGTTCTCTTTGCTTATATGTGCCGTTACTTTTAAGCTAACTTGTCTGGAAACTTCAGCTCATGGAAATGTCAGAGACAAAACCAAAAATAATGAGATTATAATTATAGGGAGTGTTTCAGTGATACTTCTGTCACAGACCTGTGTGTACAGCTCTACATGGAGATCTGTGGTGACTTCACAATGAAACATATAGACCTGACAAACCACCAGTAAAAATAAATCCTAAAATGTGAAGATTATCATGAATATAGCATATTACAAATTGTCATTTTACTATTGAAAGTGAAGCTTTGGTTTGCAGGAACCTTAAGTGTTATTTTTGGCATTTTTGTAAAATAATTCTGTATTACTGGAAGTGTCTCCATTTACCAGCATTTGCTGCTTTACTGCTGAGAAATCCATCATATTCCCTGTAATACTGAATCGTACATTCCCTAATATAAGGAGGCATCACACCACTAAAGACAGCCAAGGACAATTCAGGCTTATGGTAAGGATTTCCAGTACGTCCTGTTCTTCTGGTGGCAAGACTGACTCCACATTTATGTATTAATATACTGAATCATGTATGTGTTATCATAGTAAATACAGCCATCAATAATGTGTCTGGGGTCAAATCACAATGGACCAAATTTTGCAGTTTCTTGCATACATGTTAATGGTGACTGTGTAATTTATCTTTTACTACAGTACATCCAGGTAACACCACCACACATTGATTAAATAATACTACCCTATAATGTATAAATAAGTCTGTCATACAGTGCAAATAATACAGTAGCGTCAGATTAAGTTGAAATAATACCATATTGTGTGCATTTAATACAGCGCATGTTACCGTCACATTAAAATTGCAAAGACCCATTCATTCATCACTGTCACTTTGATTGTAGGTTTTGAGTTTATGGCTCAAGTATATATTGTTGGCACATCATTCTGGCGCCTTATAGCATATTTATCCTTTAGCGATCTAATATATTTCAGCCTTAAAGGGATTCTACCACTAAATAGCTATTTTTTTCTGCTTTAGACGTCGGAATAGCCTTTAGAAAGGCTATACGTCTCTTACCTTTAGTCGTGGTCTCCGCGGCGCCGTTCCTTAGAAATCCCGTTTTTTACCGGTATACTAATGAGTTCTCTTGCAGCAATGGGGGCGGGCCCCAGCGCTCAAACTGCGATGGAGGCGTCCCCACTGCTGCCCGAGAACTCTCTCCAGCGACGCCTCCTTTTTCAGCTGCATCCTCCCCTTCTCTGTTGTCTTCCTTCTGCGTCAGCTCCGACGCCTGCACAGTCGGCTCTGCCAGCGAGACACTAGTAGAACCGACTGCGCATGCCGGCGGCCATATTTTCGAGGCCGCAATTGCGCGCACGCGCAGTATGCTCCTCGAAGTCTTTGCCGAGCTGCACATGCTCAGTAAGGTCTGTACAGACCTCTGACGCGCGAATGAAATCATCCAGGCTTTGGAGGGTCTGTACAGACCTTACTGAGCATGCACAGTATGCTCTGTTTGGCGAAGACTTTGAGAGTACTCAGGCAGCAGTGGGGACGCCCCATCACCGTTTGGGGATTGGGGCCCGCCCCCATTGTTGCGAGAGAACTCATTAGCATACCGGTAATAAGCGGGATTTCTAAGGAGCTGCGCCGCAGAGACCACGTCTAAAGGTAAGAGATTAATAGCCTTTCTAAAGGCTATTCCGACGTCTAAAGCAGAAAAAATAGCTATTTAGTGATAGAATCCCTTTAAATAAGTAACTTTTTAGCTCTCTTTTCATTCCAGGATTCATAACTTTTTCATTTTGATTTTAATTAAGTTGTGCTTTTTCGGTACATATAATATACTGAATAAATTTATTTTTCGATGTACTACATGGAAAAAACAGCAATTGGGCTGGAAGTGATATCATAAAGAAAAGTTCATGGTACTCTTGGAGTCATCTAAAATCACAGTGACAGGAGAATGAGAAATCATTCTCTTCTCCCTGCACACTGTCATCTGAACGTATTCCCCTGAATAGAAAGCTGTGAATATATAGAGCTCCCACTTCAACCAGTGATAACTCAGCATCTAATGGGGATACAGGCATGATCTTCATCTTACTTTTTAAAGCCAAAACAAGACCAAAAGCTGTAGCCAGTGCTACTCTGGAGCCAGGGCTGTTTTAGTAATTGTTGCCTCTGCAGTCTCACTGCCTGTATTTTGCATGCTAAACTGTTAAATGCTTTGCTCAAAGCTTGGGAAGGAGATGAGTAAGACTGTTAAGGGATTAATATTATTTATATAGTACCAATGTTTTCTGCAGTGCAGCACAGAGACTGTCAGTCTTCTTCTTTGGTACCTGTCCCCATGGGGACTTGAAATCTGAATTCTAAATGAACCGTTTAGTACAGTATATTTTTGGGGTATGGCAGGAAGCTGGAGTACCCAGAGGAAACTCACTGAATTCATGGGCTAGGAGTCCTAGAATTTTGCAAAAGTTTGGTAAAAAGTTAGTTAACTAATAGGTTGTATAAATATAGACTAGACAGTTTGAAAAAGCAGCATATTATGCCATGTACCAGCCATTGTAATAGACAATTTTGTCTTGTATAGTTTGCTGTTTCAATTGTATTATAGAAAAAAATAATTTTTTAGGAGTCGTCAGTTTTTAATGGCTAACTAAAAATGATGACATATTGCAAGCTTTCGGGACTACTAAAAAGGTCCCTTCATCAGGCTGGTATATCACAATATCTGAAGGCAAGCACATTTATACAGGAATAGAGTGTTAGATGCACAATTGATGGAAAGCAGTACATGCATATAAACAGTTAAAAAAACATATACCGTATATACTTGAGTATAAGCCGAGGCCCCTAATTGTACCACAAAAAACTGGGAAAACTTATTGACTCGAGTATAAGTCGGGGGGGGGGGGGTTGGGGGAAACAGCAGCTACTGGAAAATGACAAAAATTAAAATGGTTGGAGTTTCTGGGTATAGTAGGTGCTGGGGAAGGGGAGGGGGTGTTTTGGTGTCTGTCTGCCCCTTCCCTGAGCTTGAGGACTGTTTCCCCCCCACACACACACACTTGGAATTCAGCCTGGCTGAATATAGGGTATCTGTTGTGCTCCTATTAACCCCTTCCCGACGGAACAGGAGCACTGCAGATACCTTATATTCAGTAGACCGGGCACTGTCAGACACAGGGATACCTAATGTGTATGTGTTTTCACAGTAATTTTCTACTTTTATGTGTATTCTAGGGAAAGGAGTGATTTAGAACTTTTATTTACTTTATTTTTTATATATTTTTTAAAGCTTCTTTTTTTTCACTATTTTATGGGAGATTCTATACATTACTATTGTGGCTGGTCATAGAACCGTCCTCCCCCCCCCAAAAAAAAAAAAAAAAAAAAAAAAAATTGTTTTGCTTGACTCGAATATAAGCCGAGGAGGGCTTTTTCAGCACAAAAACTGTGCTGAAAAATTTGGCTTATACTCGAGTATATACGGTATATCAGTTCACAAGAAGTTTCTCTGAGTTTATGGTTCCTTTGAACAGTCACATGGTGTCTAGTTGTTGTAAATCGACATGAAACCCTGTGACTGGTTTAACCCCTTTGCAGTGTGTTAAAGGTCATCATGAGTTTATACTCCCATATCCTTCTATGTTTTCTCCTTATGCTCAATTGTATTAGTACAAGTGACTAGAGATGAGCGAACACTGTTTGGAACAGCCGTTCCGAACAGCACACTCCCATAGAAATGAATGGAAGTGGCTGGCATGTGGGGGGTTAAGCGACTGGCCGCCGGCAAAACATACGTGCCAGGTGCTTCCATTAATTTCTATGGGAGTGTGCTGTTCGGATCGGCTGATCCGAACAGTGTTCGCTCATCTCTACAAGTGACCCAATGTAGACTGATTCTACGAGGTCGCAGACCATGTGAGGACATAAGTTAGTGCCGTACTAGTAAATTGTTGCTTGTATCATGACTCGTGAGCACTTTGCTGGGAAATACAGTGCATCCACCACTAGCATTTTATACTACTAAAACCATAAAAATCTATTCAAAACCGGAGAGATTTTTTTGCCATCACAAATCAAAAAAGATTGACTTGTAAGAATTCAACGACTATTTTGTGAGTGTCCATCAAGCATCCATTAGGTAGAGTTTACAAGCTTTGTTTCCTCAATGTCACATCGTGTCCCCTTGAGCATCTTCTTTTGGCAGCTTTAAAAGCAGAGATGAAATTAATGGGGCCTGAAATCTGAGGTGTTAAATTGGGGCTGTTAGTCAGGCTCCTTAAGCAGGAGGCTAAAAGAAGGAATGCAGTCTCCTGGGTATCTGCAGCAAAACAATTCTCTCCGTATGTTGTTTTCTTATATAGTGAATATTAAATTATTTGTCTGTAAAATTGTAGTTTCTTTGTGTGCTATAGCCGCTGCTGGACTAAGGCACTATGTAAGAACCAACTTGAAAGTAAAATATGTGCAGGTACCAGCCAGTTTATATTTCTGTTGCTTTTGCTTGGACATATAGGAGAGACTTTACTTTTCTAAAATTTGTGTACCATACAAAAATTATGAATATTATTTCTACTTTGTTTCCAGATAATGTTTAAGACCACATGATCAAACGTTATAGGGTACAGTATAGACCAAATGTTTGGACACACCTTCTCTTTCAAAGAGTTTTCTGTATTTTCATGACTATGAAGATTGTAGATTCACACTGAAGGCATCAAAACTATGAATTAACACATGTGAAATTATATACTTAACAAAAAGGTGTGAAACAACTGAAAATATGTCTTATATTCTAGGTTCTTCACAGTAGCCACCTTTTGCTGTGATTACTGCTGTGTACACTCTTGGCATTCTCTTGATGAACTTCAAGAGGTAGTCACCAGAAATGGACTTCCAACAGTATTGAAGGAGTTCCCAGAGATGCTTAGCATGTGTTGGCCCTTTTGCCTTTACTCTGCGGTCCAGCTCACCCCAAACCATCTTGATTGGGTTCAGGTCTGATGACTGTGGAGGCCAGGTCATCTGGTGTAGCACCCTATCACTCTCCTTCTTGGTCAAATAGCCCTTACACAGCCTGGAGGTGTGCTTGGGGTCATTGTCCTGTTGAAAAATAAATGATGGTCCAACGAAATGCAAGCCGGATGGAATAGCATGCCGCTGCAAGATGCTGTGGTAGCCATGCTGGTTCAGTATGCCTTCAATTTTGAATAAATCCCCAACAGAGTCACCAGCACCCCCACACCATCACACCTCCTCCTCCATGCTTCACGGTGGGTACCAGGCATGTAGAGTCCATCCGTTCACCTCTTCTGCTTCGCACACAGACATGGTAGTTGGAACCAAAGATCTCAAATTTGGACTCATCAGACCAAAGCACAGATTTCCACTGGTCTAATGTCCATTCCTTGTGTTCTTTAGCCCAAACAAGTCTCTTCTCCTTGTTGCCTGTCCGTAGCAGTGGTTTTCTAGCAGCTATTTTACCATGAAGGCCTGCTGCACAAAGTCTCCTACAGTTGTTGTAGAGATGTGTCTTCTGCTAGAACTCTGTGTGGCATTGACCTGGTCTCTAATCTGAGCTGCTGTTAACCTGCGATTTCTGAGGCTGGTGACTCGGATGAACTTATCCTCCGCAGCAGAGGTGACTCTTGGTCTTCCATTGCTGGAGCGGTCCTCATGTGAGCCAGTTTCTTTGTAGCACTTGATGGTTTTTGCAACTGCACTTGGGGACACTTTCAAAGTTTTCCCAATTATTCAGACTGATTGACATTCATTTCTTAAAGTAATGATGTCCACTCGCTATTCTTTACTTAGCTGATTTTTTTCTTGCCATAATACAAATTCTAACAGTCTATTCAGTAGGACTATCAGCTGAGTATCCATCTGACTTCTGCACAACACAACTAATGGTCCCAACCCCATTTATAAGGCAATAAATCCCACTTATTAAACCTGAAACCTGTGAAGTGAAAACCATTTCCGGTGACTACCTCTTGAAGCTCATCAAGAGAATGCCAAGAGTGTGCAAAGTATTAATCAAAGCAAAAGCTGGCTACTTTGAAGAAGATAGAATATAAGACATATTTTCAGTTGTTTACACTTTTTTGTTAAAGGGGCTCTATCACTGGGAAAAGTCATTTTTAACTAATCACATCCTTGCATAGGCTTTAGAAATGCTATTCCACACCTACCTTTAGTATGTAGATTGCTTCAGTGGTTTCTGACTAAGTCCGTTTTTATTCTTATGCTAATGAGCTTTCAGCCAGTACAGGAAGTTCCCAGCAGCCTCCTCTCTCCTATTATCTCCTATGTGTGTGAGGCAAACAGGAAGCTGAGTCATCAGCAGCAGCAGCAGCCTCCCATAGGAAACAACAGGAGAGGAGTGCATGATGTATCGTGCAACAGTCTAATTAGCATATGAATAAAAACGGACTTATTCAGAAACCGCTGAGGCAATTTACATACTAAATGTAGGTGTGGAATAGACTTTCTAAAGGCTATGCAAGGATGTGATTAGTTAAAAATGATTTTCCTAGTGATCGAGCCCCTTTAAGTATATAATTCCACATGAGTTAATTCATAGTTTTGATGCCTTCAGTGTGAATCTACAATTTCCATAGTCATGAAAACACAGAAAACTTTCTGAATGAGAAGGTGTGTCCAAACTTTTGATCTGTACTGTGTATGGCATATATGAGTTTTTCCTTAGGTTTACCACAGTGCACAAAATAAATTATTAAAGGGATTCTACCATTAAAATCACATTTCTTGTCGATAACACGTAGGAATAGCCTTAAGAAAGGCTATTCTTCTCCTACCTTTAGATGTCTTCTCCGCGCCGCCGATTGGTAGAAATCACGGTTTTCATCTGTATGCAAATGAGTTCTCTCGTAGCACTGGGGGCGGGCCCCAGAACTCAAACAGCACTAGCGGGTGTCCCCAATGCTGCAAAAGAAATCTCCAGCGCCGCCTCTATCTTCTTCAGGAATGGCCTTTCTGCGCCTCTCCGGAGCTGGCTTCAAACTTCTAGGCCTCAGGCAGAGCCGACTGCGCATGCCCGCAGCCACAAGAAAAATGGCCACTTACACAGTGAGTAAGCAGCCATTTTCTTGTGGCCTGTGGACATGCACAGTCATCTCTGCCTGAGGTCCGAGACCTAGAAGTTTGACTGCCAGTGCCGGAAGAAGACACGTGAAGAGGCCATTCCTGAAGAAGATGGAGGTGGCGCTGGAGATTTCTCTTGCAGCATTGGAGACACCCCCAGTGCTGTTTGCGTGCTGGGGCCCACCCCCAGTGCTGCAAGACAACTCATCTGCATACAGAAGAAAACCTGGATTTCTACCGAAAGCACGGAGAAGACATCTAAAGGTAGGAGAAGAATAGCCTTTCTTAAAGCTATTCCTAGGTGTGATCAACAAAAAAATGTGATTTTTTTAGAATCCCTTTAAATGGCAAATATAACTACATCTGTACATGAGGAGCGGTCTGCAAAAATTTTCACATGAGCTAAATGAAACAACTTAACCCTATATTGTGCTGTAAGGGCAACATTTTTTTAAGTTGTATTTTTATCTCTCCAGATTTTGCAACTTCAAACCATCTTCAGTAACTGTATCAATATAATAGCACATATTTGTAAAAGCAGAAAACGACATTGATTTCAATAGGGTACCTGCATTTCAGCTCTAATTTAGTAGCCTTTTGCTACATGTTTGTACCCTAGAGATGTTAATAAAAATCTTTCATGCTTGAATTCATAAGGCAGGAGAAGTCAAGCAAGAGTTTGTCATATCTAATTTGTCCTTGACCATCTGAAACTAATTTCTCCCAGTACACCATTGATCTTGACGCTGACCTACAACATTCTGCATTTTAGTTCCCTCTCCACTGCTCCTGTGTAATGGCATTGCTGCACTGCCAAGCCTGTATATTCCTCACTGCAGGGAGATCGCTTCCTAAAACATTTCACAGGCAGTGTATTTCTTTTCAAGCTCCCTGTATCTGAAATACTGCATATGTAGTAAAGTAAGATAACACTTTATTTTTACTTTTATTTACTTTACTTGTCTTTTATTTCTGGGAAAAGTGAAGTGATAACAATTACAGTTCCATGAGATATAATCATACATCTGTCCAAGAGAGAATCTACAGTGCGGTAGCGGAGTGGCATCTCCTGTGGTAGCTGTAATGGGCACTACCTTGCCAAAAGCAGAAGTTGGGAATGGATTTAGAACAATGTTTAAAGGGATCCTATCATTAGAAAATGTCGTTTTGACGTGATGGCACATTGGAATAGCCTTTAGACAGGCTATTCTACTCCTACCTCTCATCCTCTTATGCACCCCACCGTTTCTGTAAAAAAGCGTTAATTCTGATATGCAAATTATGCTCAGAGAGCACAGGGGGTGTTCCCCTTGTGCCCCGAGCTCACCAGTGTCATCCACGGCTCGCCGCCCCTTAATGCCTCCTGTTCACTGCTCCCTGCATCTTCTCCTCATCTTCAGCCTTGCAACTCAGCCCCAGCATAAGTACTTGCTCTGTTGCTCTTTGAACTCCCATGTAAGTGAATGGAGTATGTTGGAAATAGTAGTATCACAGCAGCTTTTATAGGCAGTCGATGTTAAATTTTTCTTTGGAGATGCTTAAGGCTGAGTTCACCTGGGGTATTTTGGTCAGGATTTTGAGGCGGTATCTGCCTCAATGGGGGCCAGTCGTTTCTTTTTTCCGGGAGCCGTTTGTTCCGGCTCCTGGAAAAAAAGAATGGACATGCTCATTCTTCAGGTAGATTGTGCCTTGCGAATCCGCCTGCAGACACTCCCATTCATTTGGGCCTAATCCGGATCGCAGTGCCGCCACTGGATGCCAGTGTACTGCACCAGCATCCAGTACGGCTGCCCGTATTTTGGACCGGAACCTGAGGCGGCCTCTGCATCAAATTCCGATCCAAAATACATTGTCTGAATTCAGCCTAAGGGGAATTTAACATGCCTGGTTTTTCTTAAAAGTAAAGCTGTGATCTCACGGTTTCGATTTTTTATTCAGTGACCTATCACCCATGTTAAAAACACAATACGTTATATGTTTTTAGTGATAATGAATAGTCATTTGAGCCTTGCAATACAGCCGTTGTTTTCTTGCGATCCACATGATTTTGGGATCATTCAGTGAACACAATAGTATATAATTTCCGATGTACTGTGTGTCTGCTGACAGGTTTTTCTAGAATGCCTCCTTTTCAGTAGTCTTTCATTATGTAGCAATTAACATTTCCTAAAAATATTAAAATATCTTACCTATAAAGTACTGACGATAACCTCTCCTTTCTTGTGTATTGTTTGTAATCTGTATAAAAATAATATAAATAGCCCTTAATAGCCTTGTTTCTATATTGTTTTGTGCAGTTGATCTTTAGATGTCCATGTAGAGTAATATAATCTTCCTCTGATGTTTTAGTTGTATTTATGTGTTATTGGGTTAAATGGGGTAAGACACATTAAAGATGAATAGAATCAAAGGTGTGTTAGATTGTCAAGTGCTTGCTAATGTTTTCCTAGTGCTCAAGCAGTAATACAAGGCCTTCAGATTGCAAGCCATACTGATCTGACTTGCTTTCACATCCAGTCTATCATCTCTCAGGATAGTTTGTTGTGTAGCATTGGATCAGGGCTCTATGGCCTTACTAGGGGATATTATTTGGAGGGCTATCCAGTCAACTATTCTGTTCTAATATCAGTCCAGGCTGGCTGTTGTATAGAAGTGGCCTCTAGACTAAAAGAAAAGTGTCTCAAATGTTATTATTGGAAAGTAGCAAGTTAATATCTAGATGTCATTGTAGGCCCACATAGTGTCAGAACCAAGAATTAAGGTCATGTTTAAAGGCGTTTTCCATTTTGAATATCACATTACAGTAGGGGTGAGCGATCGGGAAAGATTGAGTCCCGATCCGCGATTGAGCAAATTTCACGATCGGGATCAGGATCAGCTGGAAAATGATTGAAAATCGGATTTTGAAATCTCAAGATCGGCTCAACTCTACTGTATATATAATATACAATTAGGGTTGAGCGATCGGGATCAGGAAAGATCGTATCTTGATCAGCGATCGAGCAAATTTCACGATCAGGATTGGCTGGAAGATTTTAAAATCGATCCTGAAATTTCAAGATCGGCTTAAATGGGTATTCCCATGTCCCTTGCTCACCAGTCTTCGCTGCTGCAAAGACTTCTTTCTTCCTGGTTTTCAATGTCAATTGGTGGGCAGGGTTTCATATGCAAAGCCATACTGTCCGAATACCTCCAGTTTAGCTCCGCCTCCAAATTAGCATGTAGCTCCGCCCGCCACATAGCGTGATCCTATGGGACGACTGAAGGGCCTGTGATGTCATCAAAGGTCCTATAACACTTGGATCTAGCTTATTCTATATAGAGTTGGCTAAATCCTAGTGGGCTAAGGGACCAGGTCCTTTAGCCCACTAGGATTTAGTCTGTTTTATATAAGAAAGCAGTACTCATTTCCCCCCTCCTTTATCTGAGAGCAGGAAGCTAGGTCACATGTGTGGTGTAGACACAGGAACAGCTACAGACACAGGCTCACTCCCATGCACTTAGCCCTTCCTTCTCCCCCCTAAGAGCAGACAGCTACATTACTTGACATTTGAGCAGATAATCCCAAGGGCCATAGACATGAAGTGTCAACAATGAAGTGAATAAATTAAGATAGAGGACAAACAAAGCAGTTTTGCTGAAGGAGTGTATTTAGGAAAAGTCTCAAATCCACATTAACAAGCAGTATAGATAGGATCCTTGTGATGGGACAACCCCTTTAACCCTACATTACAGGCAAAAAATTTAACCAAAAACGTGTAGAAGTTTTTGACCTGTAATGTTCAGTAGCAGACGATTTCTGCCATAGCTTTCTTTGCTTATTGAGCAGATTGTGACTAAGCATTCAACTGGAGGAGATTTTCCAGGCTAAGTATATACAAACTCTGTTTCTGTACATTTATTATGGCCATTTGACACTCTTTAGTCTAACTTGACAAAGCAGTATGGCTTAGCAGGAACAGGACATGGTTTAACAGGAGGACATGGTTTAACAGGATGACGTGAACCAATGTATGACAAGATTTTCCACCAAAGAAAGCCAAACATACATGTCTAAAGATGCCTCCGTTTTATCTTATACAGTTGGCCATTTTGAGAAATTTGGCACATTTTTAGACTGCTATGTCTAAAACCTGTTAATACTATCTCAATATTAGGTGAAGTAAATCTGCTCCGCTATGTGTACAGTATGTAAATAATTTAATTTTTTTCTACATTTTTTTGCAGTAAACTTTAATCATTTTGAAATTCTAAGAGCTATTGGGAAAGGCAGCTTTGGAAAGGTGAGTTTTACTAATGTCTAACATATCTTGTTACAGTTTACATGCAGTAATACACTTCTATTTCAGGTCAATAATCCTGTCCGGGTATATGGTTGTTGTAGATAACCCATTCTCTATTACCCAGAGAGCCACTGTCAAAAGCCGCCCATATAGCATTGCAATGACCATATATTGCATAGTCACCCATCGATTGTCCAATCCTACTAATATGATAAATGTGAAAGTTTGTGTGTTTGGATGTTTGTTCCTCAATCACGCAAAAACGGCTGAACCGATTTGAATGAAATTCGGCACATAGATAGATTGTAACCTTGATTAACACATAGGCTCCTTTTTATCCCGGTAAATGACATGGCTTCACGACTGTTATGAATGTATTTTCATATACTATATTACACTACTCTTATCTCAGCTTCTGAGAAAGCCAAGGCTCTTATCTCTCTATGTAAACACATGCTAACCCTCAGTGTTCATGTATTTGCATATTATCTGATCTGGTCCAGGCACTGCTCAAAAACTGACATGGGCAAACACCTTCAATCCAAATTGGCAGTTTGCCAATTTTCAACATGCCTGGAAAAAGAAAATTTAATTTGTCTCAAACAACAACAGCTATGAAGGAAGCCAGAAGTCACAGAGTCCTCCTGAAGAGGAGCTGAGGGGGATCATGAGCGGCAACAACACACTCATTATATGTTGTCCCAGCGCACTGCTGAGATACTGGAACACTCACGGACACAGCACGAGGAATGAGATTAGCAGCAGGCCAGCTTCACAGCTGCCGAAACGCTGCAGCAGGCGGATCATCAACACCAACAGCACGATCATCATATGACATTCCAGCGAGGTGCTGAGATGCCGGAACAATCACAGGCACAGTGCAAGAAACAAGTTCAGCGGCAGGCCAGCTTGAGAGCTGACAAAACGGATCATCAATGCCAACAACACGCTCATTATATGGCGTCCCAGCGAGCTGCTGACTTACCAGAACATTCACGGGTACAGCATGAGGAACGAGTTCAGCAGCAGGCCAGCTTGACAGCTGTCGAAACAACGGAGCAGGTGGATCATCAACGCCAGCAACACGCTGATTATATGGTGTCCCAGCAAGCTGCTGAGATGCCGGAACAATCACAGGCACAGTGTGAGG
Organism: Leptodactylus fuscus; assembly: GCF_031893055.1. Classification (NCBI taxonomy): domain Eukaryota; kingdom Metazoa; phylum Chordata; class Amphibia; order Anura; family Leptodactylidae; genus Leptodactylus; species Leptodactylus fuscus. Next base: position 170,585,279 of record NC_134269.1, on the reverse strand, counting down.
AACAAGGTCAGCAGCAGGACAGCTGTCTTTTCTTGATCCTCGCAGTCATTTTTGAATTAACCCAGTTTTATTCATATGCAAATAAATCTTCAGGGAGCACAAGGGGCGTTATCCCTGTGCTCCAAGCACCCCTGCATCATCAATCGCCTCCTTCCCTCACCGCCCTCCTTCTACACCTCTTTACTGTTTACAGAGCAGCTAGTCATGTACAATGCAAATAAAATCAAATCTCATACATGAGCTTCTTTGGACGCAATGAAGAGGTGTAGAAGGAGGGATTGTCTTTCAAAAAGGGGGCCGTAAGAAACAGAGGCAGCTGAAGACGCAAGAGTGCTCACGGAACAGGGATAACGCCCCTGATGCTCTGCGAGGATCAAGAAAAGACAGGTATGCCTAGAATAGCCCTTCTAAAGGCTATATAAAGATATGATTATTTAAAAACTGAGCTAGGGAATGATATACTCCCTTTAATCTAACCTTTTTAGTGTTAAAGCGGTTGGTCACTTTCATTAAACCTGAAGCACTATGGTGCAAACGGCACATAATGGCGCCTACTAATACTAATTCCTGTTGGAGCCTCTTGGGGCTCCTACTGTAGATACAGATGTAATGCTGTTTACTCTTGGCTGTGTAGTAATATTGAAGCAGCATCCAGGCATGGCTGCTGAAGAAGAGTTATGGGACCCAACTTGCCCATCACCAGCTCCTTAGACTAACACTGCAGATGCCTAAAGAATCTAACTCATGTGTATCCATTCTATGGAGGTCTATAATGGATGCCATATAGTGCCATCTGTTACCAATAGGTTATTATAGCCTCCGTTAAATGGCATATCTTTTTAAGCGGGCATTCCATGATGGAAAAGCTAAGTCTACTGTTATTTTCCATTACTATTTCATTTTTGCTATATACTTATATGTTCCATCTAGATGGAGGTCAAAAGGACACTCTTTTGTCCTCCCTTTGAAAATAGAGACACGTTTAGCTCCATGTTAGGAACTTTCTCAGCATAGATGCCATATGGAAACAAAAAACAAGAGTTAAACATGTCCATGTTTGGTGATCATGGAAGAGAATTTTACAGTAGCGATCAGTAAGGTGATCTGACGCTGGGTTCACACCGGCATCCGGTGCTGGCAGAAGACGGAAACCTGTCCGTGTGCAGCCATGCGTGTCGGTGAGCGTTTTGTGCTCTCTGCGGCCAAACCGTTTTTTTTAAACCGGACACAAAGTCCTGCATGTCCGACTTTGTGTCCGGTTAAAAAAAAATGTTTTTGCCGCGGAGAGCACAAAACGCTCACCGGCACTCATAATATACATAATTAATCACAACCTGAGCACTTGAGGCCTATTGAATATGCTTCGGTGTCTTGCCAGATTGCTAAAATTGGTGTATAAAGACTCTGAGGGTAAGTTCACATGGAGTTTTTTTGGATCGGAACCTGAGGTAGAGGCTGTCATAGGTTCCGATCCAAAAAACGGGTCACCGCGACTGAAAGCCAGTGCACTGCACAGGCATCCAGCCGCGCATTCTGTTCTGGATTAGGTCCAATGAATGGGCCTAGTCCGGAGGTTGGAGTTTCTTCAGATCGAATTGCAAGGCGACTCAGCTCCAAGAATGAGCATCTCGCTTCTTTTTCCAGGAGCCAGAAGAAACAGAAAAAAGCTCCTGAGCGTTCCCATTGATTTCAATGGGAGCCGTCTTTTTGGTCAGGGTTTTGAGGCGATTACGGCCTCAAAACCCTGACCAAAAAACTCTGTGTGAACTTACCCTAAGGGTGCATGCACACTACGTAACGCCGGGCGTGTATCAGAGCCGTACACGCCGGCGTTACAGCAGGGCTGCCGAACACTTCCCATTCACTTCAATGGGAGCGCTCGTAAACGCCGCTGTTACGAGCGCTCCCATTGAAGTGAATGGGAAGTGTTCGGCAGTCTACTGTAATGCCAGCGTGTACGGCTCTCATACACGCCCGGCGTTACTCAGTGTGCATGCACCCTAAGAGGTCATAATTTTTTTGTAAGAGGGGAACTTTTTATATTTTATTACTTCGTTTTTTTTAAATCTTTTAGTGATTTTATTTTTACGTATGACAGTATTTATTTATTTTTTTAATTAATCAGTTAAATTATTTTTTACTATGGGACCTTGGGTTAACAGTAAATGTAAGATCACTGTATGTGATCCCTGATAATAGAGCTCTAATGGTAACACCCCATTACCTCTGTTACGAGTAATCTGTATTCCCAGAAAGGCAGAAAAGTTTGTGTCTTCCGTGCATGTCTCTATACTGCCTCAGCTCTGGGAATCCCTATGATGTCATGGTTTTCCCTATAAACTAGCCAATTGCGGAAACACAGATCTCAACATGACTGATGTACAGTATTTAGTCCCCTCACATAACAAGATCATGTAAATTAATGGGTAGCAAGCACGAGGACCTTATTCCATTAATTTGTGTTGTTGTGAAGGGGTTAACTTAGAAACCTTGTGCCATGTCTTAAGTATTTCTGTAATCTTTGCAGATCAGTAACCTTCTGCAGTCTTTTTTAACAGGTCTGCATTGTTCAGAAAAATGATACAAAGAAAATGTATGCGATGAAATACATGAACAAACAGAAATGTGTTGAGCGCAATGAAGTGAGGAATGTGTTTAAAGAACTGCAGATCATGCAAGGTCTGGAGCATCCATTTCTAGTCAACCTCTGGTGAGTAATGTATTACTGTAGGTTCCTGGTCTGTGCCAGTGTCCCCCATGAAATATATTTTACTGAATCCTTGAACAAAGTGTTAACTAATGTGAGGATGTTACTGCGAACTTCATGAGAACTGTAGACCTTTCATTTATAACAGTGTATTAATGGACTGCTCACATGGGATGCAAGAGCTGAAAGACAGACCATCAGATGACAATGTCAATTGATCCTTAAAAGGGTTGTGCATGATGGTCTGTCTTTCAGCTCTAGCCTATCAGGTGACAATGTCAACTGATCCTTAAAGGGGTTGTGCATGGTAGGCTACAGCTGAAAGACCATCATGTGACAATGTCAATTAATCCTTAAAGGGGTTGTGCTTGATTAAAAAAATGGCTTATTTCTTCTTATCGGGAAGTGACATCATGTCCGATCATCACATAGCCATGCTGCAGCTCAGTCCTATGTATTCTGATCTGTGTACTTAACTGTAATACATAGTAACATAGTATAGTTGAGAAAAGACATATCTCCATCAACTTTAACAAGGGGATGGCAAAGGACATGACATTCTCTAAATAGTCATCTAAGCCACTATATTCCATTATAGCCTAACCTATATAGAGCTCTAGAATGCACATAATCCTGCTGCTAAGAGAAGCTGTGAAAATGGGGAGTATGGGAAAAATATGCAAATATGTTTCCCAAGATGTAAATAGGGAAACAGTGCCTCTGTTTGCTGCCATCTAGGGGTAGCTCCCTTGAACATCATGTCCGAGTTTCCAACAAGACTTTACTTTTATGATGCTGGATTTTGCCAAGTCGGTATCCCAGCTGTGGACAGCGCTGTTTCGATCTGGTTGGATCTCTTCAGCACAGCATAGGGAGAACTGACTTGGCAGAGGTGTGAGACTTTTAGACCAGGTTCCAGGAATAATGTCTCTCCCTAAGGAGAGATCACCTTCTCAGGCATATGGAGTCTTACAAAAAGTCATTTTAGCTCCACTGGGAGGATTATGGGAAAAATATGCAAATCTGTTTCCCAAGATGTAAATAGGGAAACAGCGCCTCTGTTTTCTGCCCTCTAGGGGTAGCTCCCTTGAACATCATGCCAGACTTTCCAACAAGCCTTTACTGCTATGATGCGGGATTTTGCCAAGTCAGACTCCATACGCCTGAGAAGGTGGTCTCTCCTTAGTGACATTATCCCCAGTAAATAGGGAGTGACATACTGTTAGACATACTGGCTTCTTATAAATCCCTTGTTATGCTTCATCATAGGATCAAAGAAACGGACTGTTAACTAACTTAATGATGGATGGACAGAAACAAGAAGCTTCTGTAATGTTTTTTGCTTTATAGTGAATGATAATGAATGTGCACAGAGTGTGCTCTGTCTATATTAGTCATTCAGGCAGCTTTTTTATTCTGTTGTCCTGATCCTATATCTCAGGCTAAAATAATTCAATGTGAACTCAGCCTAATAAGTATAGTTTCTGAATCAGGTGGAATATGGTATACAAATAGATGGCTAGATAGATATGATAGACAGAGTATATACATATATACACACACACAATATATATATACACATTTATATCTATATGTACAAATATCACTTCACATTTTTATTATGATTATTATTACTGCGGAAAACAATGAGCTAGTTTTTAGCGAGGACAATATCTAATAATACAGATGAAAATGAAAAATATGAGAATTGACAGTACGCCATTGCCTTTGAAACACTGTGATTTCAGCTCTCGGGTCATCATTAAAAGCAGTGATATATATGAGAAGACGAGACTTGGCAACCCTATGAAATTAAAATGGAAAATTTATTATGGAAATGTTCCTGCCCAGACAATAATGAAACAGTGGGACATCCTCCAAAAAAGTCCATTAGGGCTTCCAAGTCGAACGCTGCTTTGTTAGACAATGAATACTGCTAGCTTAGAAAATTGCACATCACACAGATTTCGTTTTCACACATTTCAGTCATTTTCTTCTAATATGGATTGTTTGTTTTCCATGTAACCTTGTTTTCAATGCAGTCTGTTTAGTGTGAGGACTTATAGGTGTACAAAATACAGAAGTTGTATGGAAAGTAATAATACCTCTGGGGCATTCTTATATTGATGTGAATAGCAGCCCTCGCTGTTTTGGTAAACCCGATAATCTGGAGATGTTCAGACATTGTTTTATGGAGGAGAAACAACCACTCACGGCTTCTGGAGAAAGCCCTGGCTCAGTTCCACTCAAGCTTTCTGTAGCTTTGTACCATTTGATTTCAATAAGGAAATGGAAGAACTGGCAGCGTGTGAAAATTAAATGCGCCAATGAATGGGCTGAAAGATCAAGATTTACATTGTAATCAGTCAATGTTATGGTCTGGCGTGAGTCCTCCTTCCTACTGAATGATATTTCTCAAAGGACAGTTCTAGAGTGGAGTCTAAGTTTGGCACTTGGGGACACAAGATTAATATGTATGAGCCTTACACACCTGCTCCTAAAGCCGAGCGCTACGTGACCGACACTGCAGTCGCTTCTCTTGTTTTCTAGAATAATACGTTGAGAAGTTAGTGTAACTGCTTTTCAACAAACAGCACATATGTGAGACGGAGCCAAATGTTGAGTTATTTCTGCTAGTTATTATCCAACCTTAATTCTCAAAAAGTGTGAATAAAATGCAATCCCCCCTAAAAAAGTTTCCAATGCTCAGGGTTCTCCTAGGATCAGTCAGTGTCTATCTACTTTAGACAGACTCTTCAAGGAGTATGCTCTTTTCTCTTCCACAAAAACCACAAAATATCTACAATTACTCAATCCGTGTTCTAAAGGATGCCGAACATGGCCAGGGGCTCATGGGTTCCAGTTGTAGCTGTGAAGTCCATCAAAAAACTCCCTTCAGTCTCTGTTCCAGAAAGTGAGCAAAACTAAAGCTTACTTCCTTTTTGATTGTGATATTGATACTTGTCCCGACACTGACAGACTGAGTAAGTGTAACCAAATCAATCCAGCTAACACATTAAAGGGGTTATCCAGGATAAACTGATAATTAACCCCTAAACTTAACTCCCTCCCCCACCTAACTTCTAATTTAACTCAAATTAAAAAAAAAATAAATCTTTAATTACCCACATCTATGGAGAGGTCATGTGACCAACACAGGGACACTTTCTGATAATACAGTGACATTCTATTTCTCCACTTCCGAAACATCAGTCTTCCCCTCCCCTAACCCCATCAATATTTGCCAAGTCTTCCTGTGTCCGGGAATGGTTCCTTCCTGTCCTCTAGCAGTGAGTGGTATAGGTTAGCTAGGGAGATGGGGGAGGGTGGGAGGGGCTAGTAATGGGCGGGGTTGATAGAGTTAGTGAGATAGGGAGGCTGGGAGGGGATAATAATGGGCGGGTTTGCTAGTCAGTGAGAGTGTGAGTGGCTAGGCTTAGTGAGACAGTGAGAGTGTGAGTGGCTAGGCCTACTGCGACAGTAAGGGTGGAAGGGGCTAGGCTTAGTGAGACAGAGGGTTTTGTAGGGTTTTGTAATGGAGGAGGAGGGGGCTGAGTGAGAGGGAACTAGTGTAGAAGCTACACAGAAAGTTGCACAGCAGGAAGCTAACACCTGTAAACAAAGCAGGGGAACGCCAGCAGCAAACAGAGACACCCAGAAATCACTCCAAACACTGCTAAAGGTATATGGGTGTACTTATTAACCCATCACTAGCACTAACCTTTTTTAAAAAAATTTCTGCCCAGAGAATCCTTTTAACCTTCTTTTCCTAGCAAAGAGGAAGACTAGACTGCCTTTTCCTCATTCTAGGAGGGAGGAAGACTGGACTGTTTAAGTCAGGGGATCTCCTACCACATTGGTTCAGTCCAGTTATCAGGCAAAAACGCATCAAACTACTACATGTTAAAGTGCAAGCACATAGTAAAATACTTTTTAAATCCTTTAGTACTGAGCCTTCTGAGATACTACATACTCAGGAAAATGCATGTCCTACATCGCTATTGCTCTATGGCTCACACTCAAAAGCTTCAGCAGCATGAAGGCCATTGTAAAGCAGTTCTGAGCAGTTGAGATGCGAATCTAGCAAGACAGTAAAGCACTTACTTGCTAGCAGGAACATTTCTGTGTTTTCTTCTTTATCCCTCTGCAGTTTAGTTTAACTTTTCCTTCCCCCACCTCTTCTAAGACTTCTATTGGCTGCTGATCCCTCAATGAGGGATGGTTTGTCTCCTCTCATAAGAAAGATTTTCCAGTGAATTCAAAGAGAGTGAAGGAGGGGAAGACGGAAATGAGTCTGATAAGTGGAGAAAGTAATTTTTTTTCTGATACAATTTCTCTTGTAATATTGAATTATGCAAAATTTACATTTATATTGTACTAGCCTCTGCCCGTGACTTCACCTGCGTGTTGTTGGCGTCAATGATCCACCTATATTCAGGAAATTGTTGCCATCGATGGTTGGCCTTCTCCGGCATTTAGGCAGCTCTTAAGCTGTCCTGCTGCTGAACTCATTCCTCATGCTATGCCCATGATTGTTTTGGCATCTCAGCAGCTCGCTGGGAAGCCATATAATGAGCGTGTTGTTGGCATTGATAATTCTCCAGCTCCAGTGTTTTGGCTGCTGTCAAGCTGGAATGCTGCTAAGCTTATTCCTTGTGCTGTGCCTGTGATTGTTCTGGCATCTCAGCAGCTCTTTGGGACGCCATATAATGAGCGTGCTGTTGGTGTCTGTTGACTTCTGTCTACCTTCATAGCTCTCATTGTTGTAGAATTTTTCGACAAATTAGATTTAGATGTCTCAAATTTAGATTTAGAATTAGATGTCTCAAAGTAGCAAACTGATAATTTGGATTAAAGGTGTTTTCCCTTCCAGTGTGTCAGTATGTTGCCTGGAGCAGATCAGATAATATGCAAATACAGGTACAGAATCCACTGAGGGTTAGCTGAGTGTTTACATAAAGAGACCTGGCTTTATCAGAATCTGAGATAAGCTGCTGCAAGAGCAGTTTAATATAGTATGTGAACATAACAGTTGTGAAGCCATGTCATTTACCGGGATAAAAAGTAGCCTATGTGTTAACCGAGATTACAAACTATCTATGTGCTAAATTTCATCCAAATCCGTTCAGCCATTTTTGCGTGATTGAGGAACAAACATCATTTATAATATTATTAGGATAATATGTAAATATGCACTTTACATTTGGATCCATCTGTTTGTTAAAGGTATTGTGTATTACATACATTTTGATGTGCTAAATAATGTAGCCATGTGTAGACCTGTCTACATGGTGGAGTGCACCGCCACCATGCTGCAAGTTACCTATGTAGCTTTTACACAGGATAAAAATTCTCCATTTCCCTTCATACACTGACCCTATTACCAGAAACAGCCTTATCATATTGCACTGTTATAGAAAGGTAAATGCAAGAATTGCACAGAATACATGTTACATAATTAATGATGTGGTAAAAAGTGTGCAAAACTATTAATCTCAATGGATCCGAGGGTTAATGGAGAAAAAAGGAAAAACTTATGCAGATCAATGAGTTGAGCTGGTTTGTAACATGAGACACCCATTCAGTTATCGTGTTTGGTGACATGTCTGAACAACGTCTTGGTATTCCAATGGAGTGCAGGTGGCAGTGAGCAGGAGTGGGGATCGGTAAGCAAATAGGACCCGTCACTTACTGGGGATACTCCAGCATGTAAAGGCCTATCAAAAATGTTTAAAAAAATCATCAGGGGCCACCGAGCCCCCTAATGTCCCAGGCCCTGTGGCAGCAGCTACCACTGCTACCCCGGTATTTAAAGAGGACCTTTCATGGTCCGCGGCACAGGCAGTTCTATATACTGCTGGAAAGCCGACAGTGCGCTGAATTCAGTGCACTGTCGGCTTTCCCGGTCTATGGACGAGCACTGTGAGCAGAGGGTGGGGCGTTCCTCCCCGCTCACACTGTACAGCGCGATAGGCGCTGCTGTGGAGAAGGACGTACCTAACTGACTATCAGGAATGTCCTTCTGACTGTAAAGGGCTACGGTACCGGGACCGATAGCTCTTTACCCGGGGAACAGATCGGGAAAGCCGACACTGTCGGCTTTCCAGCAGTATATAGAACTGCCTGTGCCCCGGCCCATGAAAGGTCTTCTTTAAGCCACTACCATTTATCATACTGTTGTCTGTTATGTGACAGAGAAGATGTTGAACCCGTACATCTTGTACATCTTTCTAGAGGCTTATTAGTTATTATCAGTTCTGATTATATTGCTGCACATTGAGCTGTGTAATGTGTTTACCTTCATTGCATACCTCTGAGATGACTGTAGTTCTCTGTAGTATCACACTCTTCCTTTAATCTGGCTTTTTCTGTTACCTTTTGACCCTATTTAAATAAACATTGTTTCATTCCGGCATTTGTGAATTGTGCATTGCGTCTCCCAAAGTTGATCCCTTAAGGCGAAATTTCTTTGCGTCTCAAGGTGAAGATGAAAAATAATGAAGTGTTAAATTGTTTTCCACAGTAATTTTGAAGGTGAAACATTATTTCTATAGTTGTTAAAAAATGTGAAAATGAAAGCACTACAAAATAAATGTAATTTAAAAAAACTAGACTTTCCTAAAACCATTGTCGTCGGCACATATTTGGCAGTCAAAATTAAAGGGAACCTTTCACCTAAATTTGGGACATTAAACCACCAGTCTTTATGGACTAATGGTTTAACACTTATATACATTTTGCCTTGTGAAAAAAAAAAAAAAAACTAACAACAATCATTTAGTCTTGCAGTGAAGTAAGGGCAGTCCATTGTTAGCTTCTGTGCGCACGTGCCCAATTTCTGGCAATTGCATCGTATAACTGGTGTACTGCGGCTTCTGTGCTGATATGCACATGTGGCATTGAAAATTATCAGACACATATCTAGTTAAAAGAGGTTTTCTGGGTAGAACATCTTTTTTTCAGAAAGGTCTGTTAGTGCTAGCAATGGGTTAATAAATACACCCGTATACCCAGTGACGTAACTAGAAATGGCGGGGCCCCGTGGCGAACTTTTGTCATGCCCCCCTCCCCTCCCTGTCTGACGCTGAAGACCTCGACCAACTGACCCCTGAGGTGCCCCCCCACACACCCTGCGCGCATTTCTGCACACACTATAATACCCCATAATGGCCCCAGTACACAGTATTATGTCCCCATAGTGGCCCCAGTACACAGTATTATGTCCCCATAGTGGCCCCAGTACACAGTATTATGTCCCCATAGTGGCCCCAGTACACAGTATTATGTCCCCGTAGTGGCCCCAGTACACAGTATTATGTCCCCATACTGGCCCCAGTACACAGTATTATGTCCCCATACTGGCCCCAGTACACAGTATTATGTCCCCATAGTGGCCCCCGTACACAGTATTATGTCCTCATACTGGCCCCCATACACAGTATTATGTCCCCATACTGGACCCAGTACACAGTATTATGTCCCACTGTGGACACACATGAACAATTATTATATTCTGGGGTCTCTTCAGAGGGGATTTTGTTTATGTGTTATTTCTTAGTTTATCCTGGGCAACCCCTTTAAGTATAAAAAAAATATATAACATATATTAAAAAAACAAAAACAAAAAAACAACAACAACAAAAAAACAGTCCAGACAGTCCTTCTATAAGGATTTTTGAGACACTCAACCACTGGTCCATAAGAACCAATTGGTCATGTAATGTTCCAAGTGACCGGTTCTCTTTAACCTTGTAGGGCATACATCTTAAAAGGGTTTTCAGTCAGTCTGTAAAGTTAAGGCCCCACTTTGCAAAAATGCAGCTTTTTTTTTTTTAAGCCAAAGCCATAAATGGCTACAAGAGGAATGGAAAATATATGCAAAGTACTTATACTTCTAACTTCTGCTTAATCTTCTTCTGCAAAATCTGCAACAAAAAAACGCTACATTTCCACAATGTGGGGCCTCAGCCAAAAGGTCTTGGGTACTTGGCCATGTGGCAACTGTATAATACATTAGTTGTTTAAAGTTGTACTATGACAACCATGGAAGTCTATGAGCCTATATTGTACCCCACATGTCTCTGATTGAATTTCTTTGTTCACACATCCACCAATCTTTACATTTTTAAGAGCTGAAAAATGTAAATTTATAGTAACTTTAAAGTGGCCATTCATTGCGATGGGTATTTCTTGCCATCACTTTACATGCTTTCCGTCAGGTGTCTGTTTTCTTTGCGTGCTGACACCTGATAGAAAGAAGCTTGTTTCTTTTTTTCGCCACCACTTAAATGGTATGAAGGATGCAAATGGAAGGCTTCAGATTATGTTTGGTTGCACCCATCGAAAACAGATCTGTTAAAATGGATCAGTTAAAATTGAATCTATCAAATCCCGAACGCTTTCTAGAAATGTAAGAAGAGTCTTATAGAATTATTCTCTGAACTGTACTGAATAATTTGTCATAGTTTGCAGATGTTTATATGGAAATTATTTCCATGTTACAATTCTTAGAGAATAATATAATGTACAGTAAATCCATCAAGATCAGGAGGTATTTCTTTTTTCTTTTTTTTTTTTTTTTCTTAAGGACATAATTCCTCATAGTTAATATTTTTGCATATTTCATATTTTAGGTATTCATTTCAAGATGAAGAGGATATGTTTATGGTTGTGGATCTCCTACTTGGTGGTGACCTTAGGTACCATCTTCAGCAAAATGTTCGCTTCACTGAGGCCTCGGTTAAACTCTTCATCTGCGAAATAGCTATGGCACTTGACTACTTACAGAGCAAAAATATCATTCATCGGTAAGTCTATTATTCCTATTTCCATGCAGGTTCCAGTTTTCTATATATATATGAACCTACTTGCAAGGTGGTCATACACATTAGATAGAAGTAGGCTCAGAGTAAAACTGGTGAAAGTCCTTCTGCTGACAAAGCCGTAGACATCCTTGCCTATATTGTTGCCACAATTGTTTCAACTGGTCATACAAATTGGGACAAAGACTCTTTTTTGGGGGACATTGTTACAACGGCCTTTGAAGAATTCATTCTGGTTCAAAAATCTTTCATTAGTGCGAAAGATTTTTTATTTGACCAAAATTTCAAACATGGTATATCACAGGTCAAATGATCAATTGTAAAATTTCACCTGCTGGATGTTTTCTCTGATTAAGATCCTCCATTGTTATATTTAGTCTAGTGAGTTTGTTCACCCAGTGTAAGGCTGAATCCCCACATTGCGGAAACGCAGTTTCTTTGGTTGTAGATAGAGACAAGCGAGTAGTATTCGATCGAATACCTCGCCGCCATAAGAATGCGTGTAAGCGGACGATCAACAAGGGGTTAAGCTCATCGAATATTCAATGCGCTTAACCCCTTGTTGATCGGCCACTTACGTGCATTTATATGGCGGCGAGGTATTCGATCGAATACTACTCGCTCATCTCTAGTTGTAGATATTGCTGCGGTTTTTTAAGCCAAAGCCAGTAGTGGATCGAGCAGAAAGTAGAAGTATAAGAACTTCCTATATATTTCCCATTCCTTCTGTAGCCATTCTTGTCTTTGGCTGAAAAAAAAATCAACAAAAAAAGCTGTGTTTCCATAACGTGGGGCTCAGCCTTAACACTGGAAAGAAGGAAATGGGCATTAGATCACCTGTTTAGTAGATTTTTCTCTTATTTTTCTCTTATTTTTCTCTCATCTCCAAGTCATTCCTTATGCTTGGTTTGGCTGATTGTGAATGAGGATATAGTGTAATAAGTAAACAATAGGTTTGTTTTCCTATACAGTATATATTGGAATAATGTTTAGTATCCCAATAGGCTTCAGACTATCAGACTATTGTCTGAACCTGTTTATATTGCTGGTTTGTCTGCAATAACTTATAACGTATAGATTGATTTATGACAGAATTGTGAAAAGGTTAACAAACTGTACATGGAGATTATCAGGGAATCTCCAAACGTGCTCCAGTGAAAAATACTAATATTAAACCCGGTAAAACCCCACCACATGGGGGTACTATGGCATAACATCTAAAATAAAAAATCTCGTGCTCCAGCAGGATGTTGTCCGTGATAGGAAACCTAAACTGATCACCTGAAGTTAATGTGCAGTTAATGGGGTAAATCGGATGTCCAGGATTTTTTTAATGGTCTATCCAATCCTATCAATAGCCGAATGGTGGGGGCCAACACTACAATAATAGCACCCGGCCAATATACAGGATATGAAGCTGTTTCCTCCTCAATTTGCTGTACAGTAACAAGCACTGGTCTCACCTCGTGGCACCAGCCATAGTTCCCCCACCGACCAGATATTCATAGCCTACCCTAAGGTTAGGCCCTAAAAACAAAAGGCCTGGACAACCCCTTTACGTTTGGACACATCTGTACATCACTGTAAACAAAAGCTCACCATGACCAGCATGGGGATTTTCCTGTTAAAAACCTTTTTAAATTTCCAAGCCACCGAACGCAGAGAGAGAGGACACAGAGGTGTATTTACAAGAAGAACATGGGACACAGTTACAACTCATGAATAGAGATGAGCGAACACTAAAATGTTCGAGGTTCGAAATTCGATTCGAACAGCCGCTCACTGTTCGAGTGTTCGAATGGGTTTCGAACCCCATTATAGTCTATGGGGAACATAAACTCGTTAAGGGGGAAACCCAAATTCGTGTCTGGAGGGTCACCAAGTCCACTATGACACCCCAGGAAATGATACCAACACCCTGGAATGACACTGGGACAGCAGGGGAAGCATGTCTGGGGGCATAAAAGTCACTTTATTTCATGGAAATCCCTGTCAGTTTGCGATTTTCGCAAGCTAACTTTTCCCCATAGAAATGCATTGGCCAGTGCTGATTGGCCAGAGTACGGAACTCGACCAATCAGCGCTGGCTCTGCTGGAGGAGGCGGAGTCTAAGATAGCTCCACACCAGTCTCCATTCAGGTCCGACCTTAGACTCCGCCTCCTCCGGCAGAGCCAGCGCTGATTGGCCGAAGGCTGGCCAATGCATTCCTATGCGAATGCAGACTTAGCAGTGCTGAGTCAGTTTTGCTCAACTACACATCTGATGCACACTCGGCACTGCTACATCAGATGTAGCAATCTGATGTAGCAGAGCCGAGGGTGCACTAGAACCCCTGTGCAAACTCAGTTCACGCTAATAGAATGCATTGGCCAGCGCTGATTGGCCAATGCATTCTATTAGCCCGATGAAGTAGAGCTGAATGTGTGTGCTAAGCACACTCATTCAGCACTGCTTCATCACGACAATACAATGCATTAGCCAGTGCTGATTGGCCAGAGTACGGAATTCGGCCAATCAGCGCTGGCCAATGCATTCTATTAGCCCGATGAAGTAGAGCTGAATGTGTGTGCTAAGCACACACATTCAGCACTGCTTCATCAAGCCAATACAATGCATTAGCCAGTGCTGATTGGCCAGAGTACGGAATTCGGCCAATCAGCGCTGGCTCTGCTGGAGGAGGCGGAGTCTAAGGTCGCTCCACACCAGTCTCCATTCAGGTCCGACCTTAGACTCCGCCTCCTCCGGCAGAGCCAGCGCTGATTGGCCGAAGGCTAGCCAATGCATTCCTATGCGAATGCAGACTTAGCAGTGCTGAGTCAGTTTTGCTCAACTACACATCTGATGCACACTCGGCACTGCTACATCAGATGTAGCAATCTGATGTAGCAGAGCCGAGGGTGCACTAGAACCCCTGTGCAAACTCAGTTCACGCTAATAGAATGCATTGGCCAGCGCTGATTGGCCAATGCATTCTATTAGCCCGATGAAGTAGAGCTGAATGTGTGTGCTAAGCATACACATTCAGCACTGCTTCATCAAGCCAATACAATGCATTAGCCAGTGCTGATTGGCCAGAGTACGGAATTCGGCCAATCAGCGCTGGCTCTGCTGGAGGAGGCGGAGTCTAAGGTCGGACCTGAATGGAGACTGGTGTGGAGCGATCTTAGACTCCGCCTCCTCCAGCAGAGCCAGCGCTGATTGGCCGAATTCCGTACTCTGGCCAATCAGCACTGGCTAATGCATTGTATTGGCGTGATGAAGCAGTGCTGAATGTGTGTGCTTAGCACACACATTCAGCTCTACTTCATCGGGCTAATAGAATGCATTGGCCAGCGCTGATTGGCCGAATTCCGTACTCTGGCCAATCAGTGCTGGCCAATGCATTCTATTAGCTTGATGAAGCAGAGTGTGCACAAGGGTTCAAGCGCACCCTCGGCTCTGATGTAGCAGAGCCGAGGCTGCACAAGGGTTCAAGCGCACCCTCGGCTCTGATGTAGGAGAGCCGAGGGTGCACTTGAACCCTTGTGCAGCCTTGGCTCTGCTACATCAGAGCCGAGGGTGCGCTTGAACCCTTGTGCACACTCTGCTTCATCAAGCTAATAGAATGCATTGGCCAGCGTTGATTGGCCAATGTATTCTATTAGCCTGATGAAGTAGAGCTGAATGTGTGTGCTAAGCACACACATTCAGCTCTACTTCATCGGGCTAATAGAATGCATTGGCCAGCGCTGATTGGCCAGAGTACGGAACTCGACCAATCAGCGCTGGCTCTGCTGGAGGAGGCGGAGTCTAAGATCGCTCCACACCAGTCTCCATTCAGGTCCGACCTTAGACTCCGCCTCCTCCAGCAGAGCCAGCGCTGATTGGCCGAATTCCGTACTCTGGCCAATCAGCACTGGCTAATGCATTGTATTGGCTTGATGAAGCAGTGCTGAATGTGTGTGCTTAGCACACACATTCAGCTCTACTTCATCGGGCTAATAGAATGCATTGGCCAATCAGCGCTGGCCAATGCATTCTATTAGCGTGAACTGAGTTTGCACAGGGGTTCTAGTGCACCCTCGGCTCTGCTACATCAGATTGCTACATCTGATGTAGCAGTGCCGAGTGTGCATCAGATGTGTAGTTGAGCAAAACTGACTCAGCACTGCTAAGTCTCTGCATTCGCATAGGAATGCATTGGCCAGCCTTCGGCCAATCAGCGCTGGCTCTGCCGGAGGAGGCGGAGTCTAAGGTCGGACCTGAATGGAGACTGGTGTGGAGCGATCTTAGACTCCGCCTCCTCCAGCAGAGCCAGCGCTGATTGGTCGAGTTCCGTACTCTGGCCAATCAGCGCTGGCCAATGCATTCTATTAGCCCGATGAAGTAGAGCTGAATGTGTGTGCTTAGCACACACATTCAGCTCTACTTCATCAGGCTAATAGAATACATTGGCCAATCAGCGCTGGCCAATGCATTCTATTAGCTTGATGAAGCAGAGTGTGCACAAGGGTTCAAGCGCACCCTCGGCTCTGATGTAGCAGAGCTGAGGGTGCACAAGGGTTCAAGTGCACCCTCGGCTCTCCTACATCAGAGCCGAGGGTGCGCTTGAACCCTTGTGCAGCCTCGGCTCTGCTACATCAGAGCCGAGGGTGCGCTTGAACCCTTGTGCACACTCTGCTTCATCAAGCTAATAGAATGCATTGGCCAGCACTGATTGGCCAGAGTACGGAATTCGGCCAATCAGCGCTGGCCAATGCATCCCTATGGGAAAAAGTTTATCTCACAAAAATCACAATTACACACCCGATAGAGCCCCAAAAAGTTATTTTTAATAACATTCCCCCCTAAATAAAGGTTATCCCTAGCTATCCCTGCCTGTACAGCTATCCCTGTCTCATAGTCACAAAGTTCACATTCTCATATGACCCGGATTTGAAATCCACTATTCGTCTAAAATGGAGGTCACCTGATTTCGGCAGCCAATGACTTTTTCCAATTTTTTTCAATGCCCCCAGTGTCGTAGTTCCTGTCCCACCTCCCCTGCGCTGTTATTGGTGCAAAAAAGGCGCCAGGGAAGGTGGGAGGGGAATCGAATTTTGGCGCACTTTACCACGTGGTGTTCGATTCGATTCGAACATTGCGAACACCCTGATATCCGATCGAACATGTGTTCGATAGAACACTGTTCGCTCATCTCTACTCATGAATAAATCCATTCAAAAATATTGTGGCATATTCTGTTGGGCTTCTTATGTACAGAGAAAAGTTACAATACAGGCATTACTTATATTGGAAAGCTCCTATGTACACACGCAGTTCGACAGGGTTAGCCCAACAGTACTCGGAGGCTGTACAGCTCCCAACCAGTGTACATGAGCCCCTAAGGTCTATTTATATAGGGCTGTCAGAAAGCCAAAGGAACCTGACAGACCCATTATGGTGTCATCATTTTGATAACAGAAGCCATGACACCAATCCGAACAGAACTTTTAGCGTATTCAGGAGCATAGTCTCATTTTGCTTTCTGACCCGTGATGATGTGCATAGTATAATGAAGTCTTAGCTGAAAGATGAGCCATGATCCAAACATGGACATAATCGGCAAGAAAAATAAAACAATTGTGAATAAATAAGCACTTTGTAATAGGAATCATTAGGAGTAGAGGGAAGTCTTTGGGGACTGTCGAATACTTGGTTGCCTGCTAGAATCATTCATGCAGAAGCTGATGTTCCAGAAATGAATTGTTTCCCTATAAATGACATGACGATTAGTCTATATCAGTCAGTTCCAGGCTGGCAGTTTTATACAGATGTTAATGTCATGTCATGCTTTAGGTTAGTGAAGAGTGACAGGCGATTTAATGCTTTCTTACCAGCACATTCACATGCATTACAAGTCTCCGACACCAATATTTCCCAGCAGTAACCAAAATGCAAACACTGGGGGGAAATTTATTAAGAGCGAAGCTTCCTAGGGCAGTTTTATAAGCAGTCTTTGGTCCTGTGTGCCTTAGGAACATGCATTTTTGCCAGCCTTACCAACAGAGCTATGGGCACTAAGGGTCCATTCACAGAGTTTTTGGTGAGGAAAAAATCTCCTTCAGAAATTAGGAATGTTTTTTTCCTCCTGCACAGTGTATGGACCTTGAAAAAAAATGGTAGTTTTCTCGGGTTTTTGCTAACTCCACGTGGATTTTCCGCCTCCCATTGACTGCGTCGGTTTTTGCAAGTGGAATCTGCCTGAAGGAAGCTTTTCTTCCACTAGTGGACAAAAAAAAGCTATTGAAACCCATAGAACTCTATGGGGAGGCATTTTTTCCATGTGGATTCTGACCAAAATCCTCGCCTCGTTTGCTAGCAGAGTAAGGGACACATTGAAGTCAATGAGAGGCTTTTTTTCAGCACTGAAATTCCACACCAAATTCCTCACCATTTTCCTCCGTGTAAATGGACCCTTAGCTGACAGAGGAAAATTGGGAGACTTGCATAAACATGTGTGTGGCCAACTTTAAGGCCGGTTGCAAACAACCGTGTTGCAACCGGCCAGCCTTGAATTAAAAGCACAGGCGGTACACGGGGGGATGTACCCGTGTGAAGACCATGCAGGGACCATACTTCCGTGGCTCCTTTCATTAAATGAACAGGAGCCATGGAAGCAAGGGCCACAAAACAGGACAGGAATAGGACCTTTAGGCCCACACATGTGACCATGGTATTCATGTTCGCATGTAGGGGCACATTGCAATTAATGGGTCAGTGTGCTTGCAGTGAAATACACAGATAGCACACTGAACATGGCCACAGTCGTCTGCAACCGGCCTAAGGTCCAGCCTGCAGCTAAAATCGTATCCTTTATGGTGTATCATATACCATATGATGCCTTAAAGGGGTTGGCCACTTTCAGACCAATATTGACAAACAAATGTACAATAAAAAGAGATACAATTTCCCAATATACTTTATGCATCAATTCCTCACGATTTTCTAGATCTCTGCTTGCTGTCATTCATTCTCTTACTTCTAGAGGATAAAAATCTGACCATGGTCATGTGATGAGCACAGAGGTGCACAGCTGATTGCCAGGCAGATGTCTGATTACTGTGCTGTGACTGTAACAAGCGGCACCTGTGTACTCATCACATGACTGCGATATGTAGACTGGTGCTCCAGGGTTATAAAAAAAGGGGGGTGGGGGGGGAGTGCCTCCCCCCCCCTAACATATCCCTAACTCGTAGAGGGACCCCATAGCTATCACCCCCACCCCCTCCCCCTCCCCAACCCACCACTGCGTGACCCATCCAGCCCCAACACAAAACACACTGAGGCTGTAATTTTGGATAATTTGGCCACAGCAGCCAGTTTATTAACAAACATACATAAATAAAACATATTAGATAACCCAACTATAAAAAACAGTAAAACCTATATAACACTAATAACCCGAGCGGAAGGCCCTTGGAGCTAACTAACACACTGGCCTGGCGCCCCAACTATAAGTTATGGCCAGATAATATAATTTACTTGCCACCAGCCGTTACCCCCCCAGCTCAGCGACACCGAACCTGGCCAACCAATTAATGTAGGTTCTCAAAGTAGTGAGATACCTGCCATGCGCCAGACCACCCGCCACCATAACTATTAACAGCTTGTGCTGAGAGGGGGTAGCCACCACACAGACTTCCCCCACCACAGACTTTTCTTCACCTCCAAGGACCCCCCACCCGCCACAGCTAGCACCCTTGACCACCTTAAGGGTGCGACGCCCTCCACAGCGCTACAGCCCTCTCCACTCCCTCCTGAAGGCCAAGAGCCCAGATATCAGTACCGACGCCATTGAGATGTACCCCATCCCGCAACCAAAACTCCCCCTGCCCATACTCCAGGTCAAGATGCCGCACGGTGAGGCCCCCGTTGCGGGCCAAAAAACTAGAAATAGCACAATTAACCTTGATCCGCGCTTTATCGAGTCTTTCCACTGAGCGCGCAGTCCGCCAAGTCTTACGAGGCACAATATCCGACCACACCACTATCAAGCCCGGAAACTGTACCCATAAGCGCAACAAGTCATTCTTAACGTCCCTAATCAGTTCACGAAAAGGGCGGGCCCCCAACATGGAACAGCACAATGTCCGGGGGACGATCCAGTCGCACAAAATGATGGAACTCAGCCAACACCCGCTTCCAAACCATACCTCTAAAACCGAGCCACTGGATCACCGCCACATCCCTACTAAGACCAAGCTGCCTGCCATTGGGACGAATGTCAGCACGCTCAGCACCCCGATACACGTAAGAATGGCCGAAAATCCAAACCAATGGAACCGGACTACCTGCAGAAACAAAAACAGAAAAAGGGGGGCATAGGCAAAGCCATCGAAAAATTACAGCAAGGGACAAACAAAGGCAGAACAACAAAAAAACAGGAAAAATGCTGCATCAGAGCAAGTGGGGGCGCACATAGAGATTGCAACGCGAAGACTCCCACCGCCCAATAACCCGGACCTGCGATTCAGACAAGCCCCGCCCCGCCGCCTCCGTGGCCGCCCCAATTCTGAACGAGTGAGGAGCAAAAGTCCCAGCGTCCAGGCCCAGGGCGGACAGAGAGCGGCGCAGGACCGCCGTAAACTGGTACCTAGACAAAGAGGAGCCGTCTGCATGGCACAACAAGGAGCCCGAACGAGGAGGGAGGAAACCCCAGAAGGCCCGCAAACACCCAACAGGACACGCCGTCGTAGAACTATTAGACCCCAAAACTACCCGGCGCCCACGACCCATTTGGTCGGTTTTTGAACGCCGGACCCAAAAAACAACCCAGCACGGCTCCAGGAACACATCCCTAGCTAACAACCCTCCCACACAACGTGTGCTCGGCGCCACCAGTTCACTCACACGCAAGGCCCTGTAAAAAGCCCAGGTAAACGCCAAACGGAAAAGAGACGCCTCGAAAACAGACTCACACACCTGACCCAAAACATCCAGCAACCTGACTAACAAACAAAAAGAGATCGGACGACGCGTGTCACCCCACGCTGACCGACGCCCGAAACCCCGCAGAGCCTGTCGCACCACGAAAACCTTAGTAATATCATATGCACCACGCACTCGCAACCCATAAGCTAACCCTGCCATGAAACGCCGTACCCTAGCCCCAGACCATCCCTCCTCAGCCACCCTGCCCAGAAAACACAGCAAAGCACCCACCCTGTCAGCCACAGAGGGACCCACCCCCAAATCAGCCACACACCTCTCCCAGGCGCCCCAAGCCGCCGCATACGCTGCCCGCGTGGAAGGAGCCAACGCAGCATCCAGCAAGTGCGCCGCTGCAGTCATACCAGCCGCCATAAATCCTCCGGACACCGCAAACCCCGACTCTCTGCCCCTGGAGCCAGTTGCCGGAACCGATCCCACTGAAAACGAGACAGAGAGTCAGCAATGGAGTTAGCAACACCCGGCACATGCACAGCCACCACCCACGCATTCAGACACAAGCAGCGCAACACCCAACCTACGCAACAATCGAACAACTGGCGGAGAGGACGCAGACATCCTATTGATTGCCATAACAACCCCCATATTGTCGCAGTGAAACCGCACCTTTTTATTCCGGAAAAGATCCCCCCAGATAGTCACCGCGACAATAATGGGAAATAACTCTAGCAAAGCCAAGTTACCTGTCAACCCCCTCTCAACCCAGTCAGACGGCCACGCCTCGGCACACCAGCTACCCTTAAAGTACGCGCCAAAACCCGTACTCCCGGCTGCATCCGTAAAAAGATCGCAGTCAAAACTGTCAACCACCTCAGACATAACTAAGGACCGGCCATTATACTGCACCAGGAACTGCGACCAGACCGCAAGATCCTCCCGGTGCTCAGCCGTCAGCCGCACAAAATGATGAGGGGACGCAACACCCGCCATAGCCAACGCAAGGCGTCGGCAAAAAATCCTGCCCATAGGCATAACTCTAACCGCGAAGTTAAGCTTGCCCAAAAGAGACTGGAGGTCCCGAAGCGGGATCTTACGCAAGTGGCGGGCACGAAGCACCGCAGCCTTCAAATCCTCCAGCTTCTCAGGGGGCAAGCGAAACTCCATCAGCACGGTGTCAATCGTTATACCCAAAAAATTTAGGCAAGTAGCCGGCCCCTCCGTCTTTTCCGGCGAAAGCGGGACCCCGAACTTGCTAGCAACCCACTGAACAGTAGTCAACAGAACAGAACAAGCATCGGAACCCCCCGGGCCAACACACAGGAAATCATCGAGGTAGTGGATGATAGAGGAGATGCCTGAAACATCCCGTACCACCCACTCCAAAAAGGTACTAAAAGCCTCAAAGTAAGCGCATGAAATAGCGCAACCCATCGGCAGACACCTGTCCACATAGTACCCCTCACCCCAACGACAACCCAAAAGCGGGATGCTGTCGGGGTGAACAGGAAGAAGGCGAAACGCCGCCTCGATATCGGTTTTTGCCAGCAATGCACCCGAACCGCACTTTCGCACCCACGACACCGCAGCATCAAACGACGTATATTGAACCGCGCACAACTCCGCATCTATACCATCGTTAACCGACGAACCGCGAGGATGTGACAGATGGTGGTTCAAGCGGAACTTAGAGGGCTTCTTTTTCGGCACCACCCCCAGAGGCGAAACAACCAAATCCTCAAAAGGTGGAGACGAAAACGGGCCGGCCATCCTACCCAGACTAACTTCCTTATTCAACTTATCCAACACTACCCCGGGGTGCGCATAAGCAGACTGCAAATTACGCCTACAACAGGGGACCCGGTGAGGGGGAGCGGGTATAACAAAACCATGTAAAAACCCCTCAAACAAAAAGGCGGCCATGTCCCTGGCTGGATATCTATTTAGAAAGGGGAGCATTTCCCGCAGCCTCACCGGGGTCACCCCCTTGGCCACTCGAGTTGGACCTCCCCTTTGACTTGCGCAAGCAACGGGAAGCTCCGTGGGACACGCCGTTACAATGGGAGCAAGCATGTTTGAACTTGCAAGACTGTCCAAATCTGCATTGGCCCTCATTGAACTGCCAGCAGACTCCGTGCTTGGCCTGCTGGCCACTGGCACTCTGGCCGGCACCACCGATCCCGGAAGGGGCCGCAGAGCCAGCCCCCCCTGGAAAGTGCTGCCCGGACCGGGCTGGGGCCATTACCCGCAACCAAAGAGCGATGTCCTTCTGATCCCATCGGATAGAAGGACGAACGGCCTTCCGCTGCCGGAACAGTTCGTCATACCGCAGCCACGATTGGCCGCCGTACACGCGATACGCCTCCCCAATAGAATCTTGGTAGCAAAAAAGGCCCGAACAATTGTCCGGGGCTTTTTCACCAATGACACTGGCCAAAATCAAAAACGCCTGCGTCCAGTTAGAAAAGGTTTGCGGTATCAACCGCCACCGACGCTTCTCCTCCTCCTCCTTCTTGTAGTCCTCCCTCTTGCCCTTATCCAAATTAAATTTTGCAAGTGGGAGCAATGAGAAGATCTCGACATATTCGTCTTTCCATATCTTCTCCTTGACCTCTTTCTTAAGATGGGCGCCCAGGGGGCACTCATAGCATAAATACACCTCACCCCGTGCTCTATCGTCCAAGCGGATGCCATCACCCGACGCAGAATCCGTCTGGACCGAAACCGTGACACCCTCCCCCCGCCCCCCACCCGACCCCAAAAACGGAGCGGAACCCACCCCCGTCGCAACTACGGCCGGTGACAAACCCGGCAACCACCCCGGCATGGGGGATGGGGAAGGGGCCTGACCACAACGAGCTAACAATTCCCGAACGCTACCTAACAGCTCACGAACCTCACCCGAGCCCACCCGGTCCTCTCTCACCGCCGGAGAGCTGGGCCTACTACCCACCCCCTGAGACATTAAAATAGGTGGAAAAGGACAGGACAAGGACATGTACTCACCGGGCTGCGCAGGAGCTGTGATCCCACCAGCCGGAACTCCGGAATCCTGAAGCGCCATCACATCATGGTCTTGATCGGGGGAGAAAAGCAACAGCGAACCCATGTCCCTGCTGCGGCTGCAACAGGACGCCGACCGATTGCCCACCGCCGGGGGCCCAGCTGACCGATCCACGACTCCATCTTCCACTCGAAACTGCGCCAGGGAAAAATCCGGAAGAGACCTCTGTGTCCCGGTACCCTCCCCGACAGGAGCATCGCCATGGGAGGTAGCCGCCACGACCGTTGAGGAAGGACGACAAGAGGGGGGCTGGCCGGGCCTGGCAACAGAGCCGTCACCAGGACCCCCAACCCCCGCTGGACACGGCCGCCTGGTAGAATTCCTCCCAGGCCTGGACCTCCCACCAGAGGCAGAGGAGGGAGGCGACCGGCCTGGAGCGTCCCTGGTGGGGCTTCTGCGGCGCCGTGTCCTGGGCACTGCATCAGGGCTAAGCCGCGCCGGCGGGCGAGCCCTACGTTGCGGCCTAACCGACACTTCTGCTGCTGGGGTGCCCCCCCCCCCAGCATCCCTGCGACCTGGGAGCGCAGCCATGCCTCCCAATTTGGGCCAGCGGCAGCCCGAAGCTGCCCCAGGAGATCCTCTGCAGAAGACATCCGGAGAAAAAACTTTCCTGTTGCGCAGGGAAAGAAATAGGGCGCAGGGCAAGACGGGTGACCGCTTCCAATGGCGTCTACCCGCCGAATGGAGCTTCTCCGGCTAACCGCCGGAAGTGACACGCAAGCCCCGCCCCCCCACTTCCGGAAATCCGCGCGGAGGAGCGGGGCAGCGCCATCTTGGAAAAGGTGAGTGAAGCCAAAAGCCTCTCCTCACCTTTTCCCCCTCCCCGCACCGCTAACAAGGCCAGTCATGCCGGCCTCCGCTAGCGGTGCCTGCGGCGCTCGCTCCGGCCGCTACTTGACCATGGACCATAAATCACATGACTATGGTCAGAGTTTTATCCTCTAGAAGTAACAGAATGAATGACAGCAAGCAGAGATCTAGAAAATCGTGAGGAATTGATACAGAAAGTATATTGGGAAATTGTATCTCTTTTTATTGTACATTTGTTTGTCAATATTGGTATGAAAGTGGCCAACCCCTTTAATGAAGATACCAGTGTAATACAGCATACACTGGAGCATGACAGAAAGGGTCACAGCAGGCTCTGCCTGCTCAGGAGGCTGAGGGCCTTCGGAGTCCAGCGGACACTTCTTAGGACCTTTTTCAATCTGTGGTTGCCTCAGCCATCTTTTTTGGTGTGGCCTGCTGGGGGTGTAGTATGTCAACCAGGGACAGAAATAGACTTGACAGGCTGATTAGAAGGGCCAGCTCTGTCCTGGGGAGCCCCTTGTACCCCTTTAGCTGCTATGGACTCCTAGTATATCTTCTCTTCTCAGTTTATGTGTGTCTACTTCTGTAATATATTACTGTATATTATCCTGTATCTGTATTACTATGCTGCTGTAACATACTGAAATTTCCCCACTGTGGGACTATTAAAGAATTATTTTATGACATTTTTTGTAGATCTACACTCACCGGCCACTTTATTAGGTACACCTGTCCAACTGCTCGTTAACACTTAATTTCTAATCAGCCAATCACATGGCGGCAACTCAGTGCATTTAGGCATGTAGACATGGTCAAGACAATCTCCTGCAGTTCAAACCGAGCATCAGTATGGGGAAGAAAGGTGATTTGAGTGCCTTTGAACGTGGCATGGTTGTTGGTGCCAGAAGGGCTGGTCTGAGTATTTCAGAAACTGCTGATCTACTGGGATTTTCATGCAAAACCATCTCTAGGGTTTACAGAGAATGGTCCGAAAAAGAAAAAACATCCAGTAAGCGGCAGTTCTGTGGGCGGAAATGCGTTGTTGATGCCAGAGGTCAGAGGAGAATGGCCAGACTGGTTCGAGCTGATAGAAAGGCAACAGTGACTCAAATAGCCACCCGTTACAACCAAGGTAGCCAGAAGAGCATCTCTGAACGCACAGTACGTCGAACTTTGAGGCAGATGGGCTACAGCAGCAGAAGACCACACCGGGTGCCACTCCTTTCAGCTAAGAACAGGAAACTGAGGCTACAATTTGCACAAGCTCATCGAAATTGGACAATTGAAGATTGGAAAAACGTTGCCTGGTCTGATGAGTCTCGATTTCTGCTGTGACATTCGGATGGTAGGGTCAGAATTTGGCGTCAACAACATGAAAGCATGGATCCATCCTGCCTTGTATCAACGCTTCAGGCTGGTGGTGGTGGTGTCATGGTGTGGGGAATATTTTCTTGGCACTCTTTGGGCCCCTTGGTACCAATTGAGCATCGTTGCAACGCCAAAGCCTACCTGAGTATTGTTGCTGACCATGTCCATCCCTTTATGACCACAATGTACACAACATCTGATGGCTACTTTCAGCAGGATAATGCGCCATGTCATAAAGCTGGAATCATCTCAGACTGGTTTCTTGAACATGACAATGAGTTCACTGTACTCCAATGGCCTCCACAGTCACCAGATCTCAATCCAATAGAGCATCTTTGGGATGTGGTGGAACGGGAGATTCGCATCATGGATGTGCAGCCGACAAATCTGCGGCAACTGTGTGATGCCATCATGTCAATATGGACCAAAATCTCTGAGGAATGCTTCCAGCACCTTGTTGAATCTATGCCACGAAGAATTGAGGCAGTTCTGAAGGCAAAAGGGGGTCCAACCTGTTACTAGCATGGTGTACCTAATAAAGTGGCCGGTGAGTGTATATGGAAGTCTCCACAGCATATGGTAAAGCCATATATTACAGGTCTACAAACATGAATCCATGAAACTGCAGTGGCCACAGGCTTTTACCTTCTGGAGAATGAATTACCGTATTTTTCGGACTATAAGACGCACTTTTTTTCCCCCAAATTTGGGGGGAAAAGAAGGGTGCGTCTTGTAGTCCGAATGTGGCGCCTGGCACCCGCTGTACTAGAGAGGCGGAAGCCGGAAAGGGATAGACGCCGGGGCCTGAGACATCGCTGCGCTCCTCTGCCCTGCATGAAGCCAGCAGCGGGAGGAGTGATGCTATTCTGCTCCTCCGTCCCCCCGCCACTGACTTCATGCAGGGCAGAGGAGCGCAGCGATGTCTCAGGCCCCGGCACCTGTGCCAGCGTCTATCCCTCCCCGGCATCCGCCTCTCTAGTACAGCGGATGCCGGGTCAGTATCGGTGGCCCCTTCTCCCCCGGGGCCGGTCCCCACCGGCCCCGTACCTGTAGAGTTGCAGGCTGGCTCCTGCGCGGCGATATCGCAGGAGCCGACCTGTTCGGGTGACAGCCGGGAGCCTAATGAGGCTCCCAGGCCTGTCACTGCTATATTAGTATTGCGGCTGGTCTCTATGACCAGCCGTAATACTAATAGACAGAATGTCCCATAGACGGCAATACAGTTGTATTGCCGTCTATGGGACTTGCAATCAAGTGACCGCAGGTTCAAGCCCCCGGGGGGGAATAAAATAGTTAAAAAAAAAAAGCTTTAAAAATATAAATAAAAGTTCTAAATCACCTCCTGTCCCTAGAAAAAAAAAAAAATATATATATATATCATAAACCACCGGGTTTTTTTTCAATACAAGGTGATCTAAGCAATAGATATTCCCCAAAATGGTATAACTAAAAAGTACAGCTGGCCCCACAAAAAAAAAACACTCTATGCGTCCCCGTACAGCTGCAGGGTCACCTGTCAATGTGGCCTTGCAGCTGTTGCAAAACTACAACTCCCATATATTAAATATTTTACCATTTTTTGCTTCAAAATTTTTTTTCCCTATTTTCCTCCTCTGAAACCTGGGTGCGTCTTATAGTCCAGTGCGTCTTATAGTCCGGTATAATAATCTGAAATATAATCTTTTGAGAATTATATTGACGGATTATCTTTTATTGTTTTAAGTTTTTCACTTTCTACATCTAAAATCAGTGTAAATATTACGTTGCAGGTTCAGTCTATTTGTCCGACATGCCCTCATCACAAATTGCACATGACAATCTTTTCATATGACTTTGCTAAGCACAATTCATGGTTTTACTATTTTGGTGTATGGCAGTGTGTAGTGAGTCAGAGGTAATTGTAGAGGGTGACGGACTACAGATGTGATTGGGCCATGTGCTTTGTCACATTGCTGCTGCCATGCTGTATAATTTACATTGGTGTAAACATGCTTTCTCGATTCCTCTTGTGGGTTAAAAAGGCTGTGCATCTGTTCAGAACTGATCTATGATTCTCCGTCAGCCGAGTCACTCAGTGCATTTATTTTGTACCCCATGGGTGAAGGAATAATTACAGACTATTAAACATGTGCCAAAGAGGTTTCATCATGTTGCATGTGCTGTATTGACATAATTCTGCTGGTTTTGCAGCCTCCCTGGTGAGGTTTTCCAGTTAGTCAATTGCCCATGACGGTTATAGTATAGTATTATCAGTTATTGTACATGTATTGGAAGGTGATTTATATTTGTCTTTATTTGGTTTTAGCAGTTTATGTGGCCTTTATACTATAACTCACATCAGCTTCCTTGGTCTTATAGATAAGGATTCTGGATAAATTAAGCAAATGCAACCCAATCTCAAATTTCAGAGAAGAATTACAGGTTTCAGACACAATAGGTCACATTTATTAAATTTTTCACACAATTTTTCAGGTCAATTTCAGATTTTTTTTTTTCTTAACAAAAGTCTGGTCCTAATCCTAGAGTGAACATGACCGTGTGAATAGATCGCACAGCATCATTCTGAGTTTAGAGGCAGTGAGCTCCTAAGGGTCAATGCACAGAGAGTTTTTTGGTGCTGATTTTGACGTTAAATCCGCCTCAAAATCAGCCTCCAAGCGAAAGTCATGACATGCTGCAGATTTAAAACCCACTTTGCAGGTCACTTTGCGCTTCTTGTTTTAGTAGCAACTAGAGATGAGCGAGTACTATTTAAAAAGGCTGTTTCGAATAGCACGCACCCATAGGAATGAATGGAAGCGGCCGGCACACGGACTTTGCCGGCGGCCAGCCACTTAACCTGCTGCGTGCTGGCTGCATCCATTTATTCCTATGGGTGTGTGCTATTCGAAACGGGAGTTTCGAATAGTACTCGCTCTTCTCTAGTAGCACATGTTGAAGAGATTTGTATAAGGGTCATTCCATGTCAAGTGGACCAGTACTCCCCACTCGACCATCTCCAGTGAAAGGTCAACAGTGCCCCAGGTATTTGATATCTGGCCCTAAAAATTTACAGAACCTCGTTTCAAACATACATGTACATCCTTATAAATTTTCAGCAAAATCGGAGAAGGTCGAGTGGGAACGATTTTAAAAACTGGTCCACTTGATGTGGAATGACCCATAAATCTAGTACGTATGTAGTGCTGCAATTGTATATTTCAGGAGGTTAGCCCCTGGCAAGTTTCCATTGGTTAATCCATAGTTGACAATACTCCTGGAAAATGGTGGGAAGAGGCATGGCCAATCAAAAAAGGGGCATGGTTTGGGTAAAATTGCCCTCCAAAGTGGGAAGTTTATGGGTGTTCCTCGGATAAGTTGTCAATGGGTCCAGGGAGGGGGCAATAAAATCTTGCAGAATTTTTTTGGCAATTATGACTTTAACACTGATTTGTGAATAAGACCTAAAGCTGGCCAGACACATTAGATCTTGAGTTGGCATGATGTTATGATCATATGATCAATTCCTCCATCAACATTAAGGCTAGATGTACACGATAGAGTTGCAAAACGGCTGTGAAAAACATCGATTTTTCATGGCCATCATGGATTGTCTTGCACCCATTTTCATGGATCCCCGATACACTTCAGTGTATGGAAGGATTTGTGAAACTTTTCAAAAATAGGACATGACCTATACATTGACAGTCTGTGACAGAACTAAAAAAAAAAACAGTCATAGCGTAAATGCCATGATATGGCCAGAGCGTTTTGCAGTACCTGCAAAGTGGATGAGGTTCTGGTTAATCCCATCCACACATTACAAATAAAAAATCTGCAGTGGACATGCTGAAAGTTCAGAAATGCAACATGTCAATTATACCTAAGGAATCGCTGGCGTTTTCCATGTAAGTATAATAAAAGCAGAAAGTCCACATGGGAAAACTCTGCAGACTTTCTGTGAAAAGTGTTGTGGAATGCACTTCTGTGTGGTTTTTCCCACGTTATGTTTTGGTTGCAGCTCCATACGTGGGGCCTTATCCTTACAGTCTCAGCAGGTGATTTCCCTTAATGACATTTCCATATTGCAGAAAAAGTGACACTGCCGGTATACATTTTTTTAAAAACGCAACATGTTAATTTTTTTGCCAGAGACATATTTGACATCAGGGGTGTAACTACCAGGATAGCAGTGGTAGCAGCTGCCACAGGGCCTGGGACATTAAGGGTTCGGCGACAACCGCTACTGCTGCGTTTTTTATTTTCTTAATAGGCCATTACCAACTGGAGTAACTCCAGACGTAACTCAAGGAGGCCACTATGGGGCATAATAGTGTGTGCAGGGGCCAGTATGGGGCATAATAGTGTGTGCAGGGACCACTATGGGGCATAATAGTGTGTGCAGGGGCCACTATGGGGCGTAATAATGTGTGCAGGGACCACTATGGGGCATAATAGTGTGTGCAGGGGCCATTATGGGGCATAATAGTGTGTGCAGGGGCCATTATGGGGCATAATAGTGTGTGCAGGGGCCATTATGAGGCATAATAGTGTGTGCAGGGGCCACTATGGGGCATAATACTGTGTGCAGGGACCACTATGGGGCATAATAGTGTGTGCAGGGGCCATTATGGGGCATAATACTGTGTGCAGGGGCCATTATGAGGCATAATAGTGTGTGCAGGGGCCACTATGGGGCATAATACTGTGTGCAGGGACCACTATGGGGCATAATAGTGTGTGCAGGGGCCATTATGGGGCATAATAGTGTGTGCAGGGGCCATTATGAGGCATAATAGTGTGTGCAGGGGCCATTATGGGGCATAATAGTGTGTGCAGGGGCCATTATGGGGCATAATAGTGTGTGCAGGGGCCATTAGGAGGCATAATAGTGTGTGCAGGGGCCATTATGAGGCATAACACAGCAAGCTGGAATGTGGGGAGGGAGGGGGGGGGGCCTTTTCAAAAGTTCGGCACAGGGCCCCGCCATTCCTAGTTAACGTCACTGTTTGACATACTAAAAAACTGCGGCTACATTTTTGCTGAAATATATGGAAGATGCAATTAAAACACTCAAAAACAAGTTGTGTTTTTGTATTGCGTCTTCTGCTGTGTTTTCGTTACTTTTTTTTTCAGCAGTGTTTTTCCTCTGTGTTTGTCCTTAGTCTAAGGGTATATTTAGACAGTGAAGTTGGGTGTGACATGTAAAAATAATACTTGTATTTCTCTGTCTCTCATTATTACCTGCTTCACGTGTATGGTATTGTTTTATTTTTACAGCCCTCTATCTTGTAAGAGTTCCCTTTGGCTGGAAATGATATACTTCTGGGAATTTCATCTATCCGCACTTCTTTTTCCTAAAAGCCAGCTCTAATTTCATTGTTTAAAGAAATTCAAGTCTCTCCCCATTTTGCATGTCACATGGTCAATAAAACACCAAAATGGAAATGGTAGTGTTGAGAGGATGTAAGAGACACTCATATATTATTTGTTAGCCGGGAGCAGCTGCAGGACTGAGGTCATTAACTCAATCTCTTCATTACCACACTACGTTTTGCAGCTTGGCTGAGTGACATGCTGCGTGAGTAACCTCAAAAATGAGAGACGGGAAACTCAAAACGAATTTCCAGTTTAACAAAATTGACTCCTATGAGCTTGCATATGTACAAAAGAGCGCAACTTGGTGAACAGACATTGCGACATCGCTATAAAGACCTTGCAGACATTGGCTGTCATTTATCATTTGTACAACTGCATCCTAAATTTTGTACATAATTTCACTAATGGAGTCCAATTTCAGATCTCTTGGGTTCTTTAGATTACCCATTTACTGGGTGCTGGGGCATTTCGTAAATGCACTGCAAAATGTTAGATCTTGCCCCCCTTCTATCTCCCCTTGGATCCTCCCGTGATAAGATCACTGGTTCCAATGGGTTTCCATGGTCATCAATATGTCTAGGTAACCTCTAATAAGCACCTATTCACATGGCAGTTCTACAACTTAACTTGTCCCTGGCCAAATTGCTGTAGGTGCACCTGCTTCCTTACCTTTGCCAACTGATGGCATGTGCTCATCCTCAATGAAGGATAACTAGCTGCCATTAGGGTTCATTCACACAGAGGAAAATGGTGAGGAATTTGGTGCGGTATTTCAGCACTGAAAGAAAAACATTCCATTGAAGTCAATGGGAGACTTTTTTTTTTTTCAGCGCTAAAATACCATATCAAATTCCTCACCATTTTCCTGCGTATGAATGGACCCTTATTTCTCTAGGAAAGCTGTCCCTGCTTTATACTGGCTTGTTTTGGAGAAAGTGGGCCTTTCATTATATCTGTCAGTCAGGTGAAAGGTGCTTGGTGAAATTCCACATGTTGGGGTGTCTGTGTAAGTAGCAGAAGGCGTTGAATGGTTACTGCATGCAGCAGACCATAGATACAAGGTGTTAGTTTGAGATCCGTCATTGTAGGCTCATGAGAGAATGTTGTCACTTTCTCAAGCCCTTTGAGAAGGCCACTATATTTGCCAACAGGGACAACTGGACTGGAAATGGGCTTTCAGCTCCTACTGCTTTTCCTGCTAAATAGGATGGATATTAAAATAACAGTGCAAGAATCAATTCCCATTGCACAGGGTGGCACAGTCAGGATATAGTAGAGGTCTCGGAGCTAGAAGCTTTTCTCTAGGAGCTGAAAATCCACCCCCAGTGCACCAATTGTCTCATTTGCATAAGACTTCAAAATAATTTTTCTTTATTTCTACAAAAGTATGTTGTTTCTGTATTGTGCTTGGAGGAGGTGATAGAGTTCCTTGAATTAATTTTTATGGGCTTTCAAAGAATAGCCAAGCAATTGTACTTGCTAGGAGTTGTGGTTTCACAACAGCTGTAGTTCAGAGGTTTGCTGACTCCTTCTGCAGCACACCCCTGGATAACATAATCATAAAGCAATGTTTCATAAGCCCTAGGTGGCGTTTCAGTGGCATTGAATTTTTGCTGCTGGAAACCCACATAGAGCTTGTTTAAGCACCTTTAAAACTGCTTATAGTTGAGATACAAAAACAGATGACAGTGCGCAACCCCTTTATGTTTCAACTTGTCCCCTATGCAATTAGTGCCTAACTTTTTTCAGTGTGTTTCACTCTTTATTTGAATATTTCTTAACCCCTTCCTGCTCTATGCCGTACTATTATGTTGCATCAAGCGCATAGTTAACGCTGCAAAAGTAGTACGGCACTGCAGTGCTTTCGACACTTGGCTGTGTTACAAAGGGTTGAGACCAGTCACTGGAGTTGGCAGATACTCCAACACTGGCGAATTAACCCTTAAAATGCTATAATCAATAGAAAGATTACCCTCCCCCCCCCCCCCAACTACTGTGCACAGGGAATCTGAGATCCAAGCTTCAATTCCCTATGTAGGGCATGTAAAAGTGGAAAAAGAACAAAAAAAAAAAATAGATACAAAATATGCACAAAAATAAATACACAAATAAAAACTTTAAAAAACCCACCTTTATATTTTAAAAATATATAATGTAAACAAACATGTTAGTCTCACTACCCAAAAATAGCGCTAATTATCTAAGACATAATTGTTATAAAAAAAATACCGCAATGTGCAAATTATTGTATCAACGTCAACAATGCAGTACAAAAATTTATAGGCTTCAAAATACGATGTCCGCAGGAAAATCATCAATTTTCAAAGAAGGACATTTTATCGCTAAAAAATTATAAAAACCAATATAAGGGTGAATTCACACTGAGTAAACGCTAGCTTATTCTGAACGTAAAACACGTTCAGAATAAGCGGCATCTAAAGCAGCTCCATTCATTTCTATGGGAGCGGGGATACGAGCGCTCCCCATAGAAATGAATGGGCTGCTTCTTTCACTGCGAGCAGTCCCATTGAAGTGAATGGGGAGTGCCGGCGTATACGGCAAGCTCTGCTCATGCCGGAGCGTACACGCCGGCACTCCCCATTTACTTCAATGGGACTGCACGGAGTGAAAGAAGCAGCCCATTCATTTCTATGGGGAGCGCTCGTATCCCCGCTCCCATAGAAATGAATGGAGCTGCTTTAGACGCCGCTTATTCTGAACGTGTTTTACGTTCAGAATAAGCTAGCGTTTACTCAGTGTGAATGCACCCTAACTGGTATCGCTGTAATCATAATTGGCCCGCCGAACAAAGCAGCAATGTCATTTTTAATCATCCCCCTGTAAAAAAAAAAACACTCCCAATGGGATCTTATTGGAACACAATGTAAAACACACTATGTTCTGGCTTATTCCATCCAAACATTGCAGAAAAAAATTCTGCAGTGGAAAAGCAGCGTTTTTGAAATTCGCAGCATGTCAAATATACCTACGGAAATGCTAGGGGTTTCTGTATAGGTATAATAGGGGTAGAAAGTGATGCTGTGGAAAAAGCCACAATGTGTTTCCCCTTTAGTAGCACTTAGTGCTATTAAAAAAAGGTGAAATGTGAAAAACACATTTTTCCTCACTTTTTTAATTACATTTTCCCTTCTATAAAAAAGAAGAAAATACATGCAAAAATAAAGCCCCAAGTGTCAGTGAAAAAAAAGACAAAAAAACTAGTTGAATAACCCTAGAAAATGTGTCTGGTCCTGAACCAGGGAACCTAGCCCAGTACTGAAGTTGTTAAACAGAATATGTAGTATATGGGAATACATATACATGTTATATTGAATTGATAGAACTCAATAGTGGTCTGTATGTAACCTCAGTTCCTAATTTGTTTTTCTAGCCCTTCCTGCTTTTCCAGAATGAAAAAAAAAGTAAATGTAGATTGAAAACCATGTCCTTATTCTTGATAGCACGGCGCCCTGGCACTGAAGCTGTTAATCTTCAGAGGTTTCTCAGGTGATCATTAGTTTCACCCCAGTGGTCTGATCATTGTGAAGGATCGAATGGCAGCCTGTGTGTATGAGCAGGACATTAGTTGAAAAGTGATGTAATTAGCCTACGGATTCCAGGTAATGTCTTGTAAATCTACTCAGGTGGATCTTGAAGGTAGATCATATGTACACCTTCAGAGTCTCTGCACTCTGTAGACTGCAGGCATATGCAGCACTCCTTGTTATGTTACTGCTAGGCATCTCTCACACCACATTTATTAAAATACAATTTACTGTGTGCCCCAGGGTGTGGCCCAAAATGGCACCAGAATTTCCTCTTTGTACTCCTTAGGGCCCATTCAGATGGAAGTGTTTGGTCTAGAAATACAGTCCAGTGTTACGGCCACATGTCCTGGGCTGACCACAGCTTGTTTGAACATACACATTTATGATGCGGTTTGTTCCCAAACTGCCACAGACCTACTGTCCTGCACTCGCCTCTACCTAATCCCCCACCACTCCAGTCCAGAAGATATCTGGGTCTTCAATGAAATAATATTTTCTGCTGAAATTGTTCCAATATTTGCAACAAAGGCTGTAGGGTCTGCAAAGGGACATAATACTGTGTGCAGGGGCTGTTATGGGATATTATATTGTCTGGAGGCCACTTTGGGACATTATAGTATATGTAAATGAGGTGTAATACTGTGTGGGAGCCAGGAAAGGAGGGCACTATGCTGTGTGGGGGGCGGGGGGACTTTGCTAGTTACGCCACTATCTATATTACCCTCATTGAAATTAAAGGGACTCAATCATTAAAATGCTATTTTTGTCCCTAACACATAGGAATAGCCTTAAGAAAGGCTATTCTTCTCCTACCTTTAGATGTCTTCTCCATGCCGCTGTTTGGTAAAAATCCTGGTTTTCTTCTGTATGAAAATAAGTTCTCTCACAGCACTGGGGGCATCCCCAATGCTGGCAGAGAATTCTCCAGTGCTGACAGCAGAACCGACTACACATGCCTAGAAGTTTGAAGCCAGCGTCAGAAGAAGATGCAAGGAGAAGCCGTTCCAAGCAAAGATAGAGGTGGCACTGGAGAGTTCTCTTGCAGCATTGGGGATGCCCCCAGTGCTGTTTGAGAGTTGGGGCCCGCCCCCCAGTGCTGCGAGAGAACTCATTTGCATATAGAAGAAAACCAGGATTTCTACCAAACGACGGAGCGGAGAAGACATCTAAAGGTAGGAGAAGAATAGCCTTTCTTAAGACAATTCCTACATATTAGAGACTAAAAATTGCATTTTATCGATTAAATCCCTTTAATGTAGCTGTGTGTGCTGCCCGACCTACACTTTATTCAGGATGGAGGATAAAACTCCCCTTTCCTGGTCAATGAGTGACTGAGCTGCTGGACCCTCACCAATCTTCAACTTTTCCCCTATCCTGTGGACTATATTACATGGATACAACAAATATACTAATTTTAACATTAAGGGAAGCCTACCTATATATTTTTAGTTTAATTATCTGTTGTATTCAGTACTACCTCCAATTATAGAGTTAAATGACGTTCTCTGTTTGCTGTGGCACAATTACTGTCACATGTGAATATACACCTATACTGAATAACAGCAGGTAGCATGATGGAAGCAATATTGGAGGGCTTAGTAGTTGCTTTGCTCATGCACTTATAGGGATTGTGGAAGGGCTGCTATCATTAGAGTTTTTGTCACTTTCTGCCATGGAAGAAAGTGATCCTTATCTGACACACTAAGGGAGCCTTCACACGGAGTAAATGCGCGTGTATTTTTGCAAAATACACATGTAAAAATAAGACTCCCATTGACTTCAATGACATTTTACAGGCGTATTTTTACACGTGTATTTTTACAAGTGTATTTTGCAAAAATACACGCGCGGTTACTCCGTGTGAAGCTAAGATGAAAATTCTTTGTTATGGGTAGCACTTTGGTTTAAAGGTCTTGGGTATGACTCCAACGAAAGGCAACATCTGCACTGGGTGGGTTTGCATATTCTCATAATGAACATACTTATAGATTACTTTGGAATTTGGACTGTGAGCCGCAGTATATAGTACAGGTACTATAAACAGATAATTATTGTTTGGTGACTTGGTGCAGGTCTAAGAGTTTCATGTTATGCGTTTCCATCAAATAAGTAATTTGCATGTGGTCTAAAGCTTATTTTCTCTGCAAGATTGCACTAACCCCATTTTGGATCTTGACGCAAAACTCTGTAACACCAACTGGTATAGATTACAAAATGGACTTGATTCTGAATTAGTGACAGTTTAGACACTTTTTGGAAACTGTGAGGGGTTTTCAGGCAAAAAAATAATTTTTCAGAAAAGGTCTGTTAGTGCTATTTAACGGTTAATAAGTGAAGCCAAGTACCTTTAGGCTGAGACCCCACAATGCGGAAACGCAGCTTTTTTTGAGCCAAAGCCAGGACTGGATTGAACAGAAGGTAGAAGTATAAGAACTTCCTATACTGTATATCCCCCATTCCTTTTGTAACCATTCTTGGCTTTGGCTCAAAAAAATGCAACAAATACTGCAACAAAAAAAGCTGCATTTCCTCAATGTGGGGCCTCAGCCTTAGCTGTGTTTTGAGTGATTTCTGAGTGAGCTCCTGACATCTTCTGCATTTGTTTATATACACTTATAATTTTTTATTATTTTTTATAGGGATATCAAACCAGATAATATACTGCTTGATGAGCAAGGTAAGAAGGATTTATTTACCATACATATTGTTTGATAGTATGTAAATGTATACAAGTGAATGTGTGTTTTGTTGTTCAAAGTTGAACTCTTCACCAATTTCTGTTATACATTTCAGACTTCACTTAATTTTTTTTTTCATTATATAGCTATTCCCCAAAGATAGTGTGTTTGTATGTGAGTGTGTGTATATATATACGTTGTCTATAGTACCATGTAGCACCCATAATACAGAGGTATAAGAAAATATGCTTCTAGAATAGAGTGCTTCTATGGCACGGTATCTAGTTCAGCATGCCACCATATTTTTCTGTTTGGGTCGATTCACACGGAGGAATTTGGTGTGGAATTTCAGCGCTGAAAAGAAAAAGCCTCCCACAGACTTCAAAGGGTTCCTTTTTCTGCTATCAATCACTGATAGTACCGCCTCCTTGTCTTCTGGGCATATTATCTAATTGTCTACTACTTGTATATGTTGGTATTCGTTTGCTTCAGGGTTACTAAAGAGCATGATTTTCGAGTGAACTGTATGCAAAAAATGTAAACTAAATGTATACTGCACACTATAACTCCCATTTGATTTTTTTTTTTTGCTATTGTTCCTTGGGCTGTTTGGTGAAAAATTTTATAATATATTTAATTAACCTATCTAGCTTCCTTTTTAATAGAAAACAAGCTGTAACATTTTCCCTAGCAACCATCTAGCTGAGCTTTTACTACAGCTGTATTGCAAGTATGCAGAAGCATTTGGGTCATTCCATGTCAAGTGGACCAGTACTCCCCACTCGACCATCTCCAGTGAAAGGTCAACAGTGCCCGGGTATTTGATGTCTGGCCCTTAAAATTTACAGAACCTCGTTTCAAACATACATGTACATCCTTATAAATTTTCTGCAAAATCGGAGATGGTCGAGTGGGGACGATTTTAAAAACTGGTCCCCTTGATGTGGAATGACCCATTTACCAAAGGGGGATGGTCACTTCAAATGGCTGTATCTTTGGGTTTATACAACCTAGAATAATGGTTCTGGTATCACAGGAAAGTTGAGTCTGGCATGCTGCACATAAAATTAACATTCCTGGCTACTGTTGTTTTAACTAGTGATATCTCTGGTTCTTTTATAGCTATGACTTCAATCTTGCCAGCATACAAAATTTGTGGTATAAAACCAGAGATACAGCAGTATGAAATGACTATCTCCTCTTTAGTAAATGCTTCAGCTCTAGACAGTGGCGTAACTAGGAATGGCGGGGCCCCGTGGCAAACTTTTGACATGGGGCCCACCCCCCGACCGACACGGACGTCGAAGACCTCGACCGACCCCCTCCTCGGCATTTCTACGCACTCTATTATGTCCCTTAGTGGCCCCTGCACATAGTATTATGCCCCTTAGTAGCCCCTGCACACAGTATTATGTCCCATAGTGGCCCCTGTACAAAGTATTATGCCCTATAGTGGCCCCTGCACACGGTATCATGTCCCTCAGTGGCCCCTGCACATAGTATTATGTCCCTCAGTGGCCCCTGCACACAGTATTATGTTCCTTAGTGGGCTCTGCACACAGTATTATGTCCCATAGTGGCCCCTGTACACAGTATTATCCCCCATAGTGGCCCCTGCACACAGTATTATGTCCCTTAGTAGCCTCTGCACACAGTATTATGTCCCTTAGTGGTCCCTACATACACTATTATGTCCTTCAGTGGCCCTTGCACACAGTATTATGTCCCTTAGTCACAGTCAAAATCATTGTGTAACACCAGACTTAGGAACTAAAGAATGCCATTGTGCATCAGATACTGACAAACTTCCAAACATTTGGAAAAGCTATTGCAGGTGCAATGTTTTATTGGAGGGAGAACATGCCCCTTTGTAAAACTTTTAGGAAAAGTGGGACACACATTTTTGTTGCTAAAGATGTAACTATAAATGTGTACCATGTTTTCTCCATTCGGTGAAAATTAATCATCTCTCAACAATATTAATAACTCTCTCCTATGTCATAAATCCGTCCTACATGATCACCACTACACATTCTTTAACAGGTTTTAGAAATATAAAGTACTGACTTTCCACCCATGTTCACACTCTGCCTCCTCTCAATATTCCATTTCAGGCGACAATCTTTAGTCTCTCCAATTAAAATAAATTCATTAGCAGGTCCTTAAGCCGTGTAAGTGCATTTATTGCAGAGCGTCCTGACCGTTCTTTCTCCTAATTCACTTCTTAAAAGCCAATTCTAAAGTACACGTGACCTGAGTTCTTTTAAATCTACAAAAACATCGCATTGTGTTGGCCAATATTTTCCTGTTCCTACAAATACAGGAACAGTTATCCGACTTTTTAAAATATTTTAATCACTCGCCATTTTCAAAGTCTGAATTTGCTGTTATTTAAAGGGACTATTCAGGAGTAGAGATGAGCGAGTACTGTTCGGATCAGCCGATCCGAACAGCACGCTCGCATAGAAATGAATGGACGTAGCCGTCACGCAGGGGGTTAAGCGGCCGGCTGCCGTCAAAGCGGAAGTACCAGGTGCATCCATTCATTTCTATGGTGCGTGCTGTTCTGATCAGCTGATCCGAACAGTACTCGCTCATCTCTATTCAGGAGTTTTTCCCTTAGTATAGGTCATAAATGTTTGATCGGTGGAGGGTCGACAGCCTGCCTTACATGAATCCTACTATACAGTACACAGAGCTGGAAATAGATATATCCATGCCCTGTTTGGTACTGGGTGCCATTACTGCGGCTTTGCTCCTATCAATGTCAATGGGACCTGAGCTACAATAACAATGTCCAGTCATCATAGAGGGCACGTATCTATCTGCTTCTGGCTCTATGCACTGTATAATACAGGCGTTGGATGTGTCCCAAAAAGATGATCTGTGCGGGGGTCAAGTGTCAGCCTGCGACAATAAGATATTTATCTTCTATAAGAGTAGGCTATTGATAAAAAAAAAAGTCTTGAACAACTCCTTTAATGAAAAAATCCAGAGGCTAAAATCAATTCTTCCTTGTTCACACGTACAAGCAGTAGTCTAAAGCTGGTCATACAAATAAGAACACTTTCAGTACTAACCACACACAAGGATACGCAGTTCCAGTGTCCATTTGTGGCCTGAATGGTAGGAAAGGAGAAAGTCGCTGCCAGAAAGCTCAGACAATGGTTTAGCTTTTTGAGAACATAAAGATGTGAATTGAAAATGAACTGCCTAACCTTCTTGCCCTAAAGCTGCCATTGGGAATGGTTGAGAAGCCACATACATATTAAATGGTCAGCCAGTCCTGCTGAAGTTTTAGGCTTCACATAACAATCATCTAATCAGTATGGCAGCACAAAGACTCGCTGGTAGCACAGATGCTTTTAACATCTACAAGGAATGTGTATATTCTCCTTGTGCTTGCCTGGTTTTCTCCAGGT
The DNA here is from genome assembly GCF_031893055.1 of Leptodactylus fuscus. Lineage (NCBI taxonomy): Eukaryota > Metazoa > Chordata > Amphibia > Anura > Leptodactylidae > Leptodactylus > Leptodactylus fuscus. The sequence goes on along the minus strand of NC_134269.1, from coordinate 170,544,594 downwards.
ACTCCAGGTTTCACTGGAAATTTGACCAGCTAAGGCCGGAGCCCCATGTGGCGCAAATGCTGCGGTTTGGCCACAAATAAAACGCAGCGTTTGACATTCACTGCAAGGTGGATCGGATTCTAGCGAATCCCAGGCACACATTGCGGAAACGTATGTGCAGAAGACACAATGCTGTCATTGTTTTGGAAATCGAAGCATGTCAATTATTTCTACAGAAATGCCATCGATTTCCCTATAGGTATTTCCTCTGTGGACTTTCTGTGAAAAGCGCTGTGGGAAAAACCACACTTTTGTTACGGCCACTTTTTTTTCCGCAGCGCTTTTTTGCTGTGGCCAGCTATGTGGAACCTTAGCCTTGTAGTATATGTCAGCACAGTTTATGGGAATTGATCTGGATGCCGCATTGTAGTGGTGGGTAGTATTTTGGGCTCCACCAGTGTTTTGTATATCTCATGGGACCTACACAATGATTGTCCAGTCAAGAGACTGGAAAGTTGCTTCAAGCTATGTGCGTTTTCAGTTCTATGGAAATCTCCTTTGGATATAAAGCATCTTATATTACAAAGTGAAATGCTATATAATTGCTTTAGCAAGGTGAGCTTTTACTAGAAAGTGATTTTCTAGATATCTGCACTTAAGAGACTTGGTTTTGGGGTGGGGTAACAGGTGAACTAGTCTCCTCTATGCTGAGTGACAGAACTCTCCTGTTTTGCATTTTGACAATTAGCATGTGTGACATTGTGCGCCGTATTGTCATGTGCTGTGTATGGAAGTGTTATTAGGGCACTCATCTCCTGGGTATAAATGTACGCTCAGAAGAAACAAATGGGACATCAATACTGTCAGATCTTCACTTGAGTGCCTGATGTATGAATCGTGACAGGCGCTTTATTCCAGCTCCCGCTGCACTGCAAATTGTTCATACAGCCATCCCCCAGTCATCGTGCTTGTATAAAATATTCATGTAGGTAGATACACAGGACTCTAGCGGGACTGTCTGTCTCAAAGTTCACATTGAGATGTAAAGACCTTAGACATAAAAGAAGAATGTTTGCAATGTTAACCTGTAAGTTACCATCATCACTACATACTGAAGTTTTCTGTAGCCTCTTCCGTGGTTTCCCATACTCAGAATGAGCTTCCATTCTTTTATATGACAATGCGGTTATTGTTTCCCTATTCCATGTTTTAGGGATGGTATACAATATGGCTTTGATCTATGAATGCCCTGTATACAGAATCAAATAATTATATGTCTATTTTCTGTGTCTAGAAAACTGTATTAAAAAGTCAGGTGAGAAATAGTTTGCGATATACCATCATTCATCATACATATCATAACATATCATCATACATCATTCTACATTCTCTTATCTGTGTTTCGGGCTCTAGATTTAGGTCACTTCAAAGTTAAAAACAAAGGATTATATCATATGTAGATGTAGAGTTATTCATCATAATAAGTATGGGGAAGTTAACATTCATTACTTGAGTGAAATTCCTAGCGAGCAAAGACATAGCGAAAGTACATGTACCAGTGAAATAAGGGAGATGGCTTTGTCTTTTTCTGGAATTCTCTTAGAAATGACTAGAGCAACCTGTACACCTGTATATTCCCATGGCTAGTGGGGATAGAGGATATGCTGTAGGTGAATATGGGATAAGTTGAATTTGTGGTCATATCCCTTTAATGGTAAACCTTTGTTCCTTTTTAAATGTAACTAGCAGCATACCTATGGGAAGAATATGGAAATCTGTCTTCCATGATGTAATTAGGAAGTCAGGTGCTTCAGTGTTGCAAACCAATAGAGGGCGCTGACTGGAATGTGCAAGCCTGTCTTCCCTGATGTAATTAGGAAGACAGAATCTCAGTGAAAATAGCCCAATAAAGGCTGCTCCCTTTAACATCATGCACGACCTTCCAAGAGGCCTTTGTTTTGCAATGATGCTGGGATTATTACCAGGTATAGTCTCTCAAAACAAAGGCCTCTTGGAAGGTCGAGCATGATGTTAAAGGGAGCAGCCTTTATTGGGCTATTTTCACTGAGATTCTGTCTTCCTAATTACATCAGGGCTTGCACATTCCAATCAGCGCCCTCTATTGGTTTGCAACACTGAGGCACCTGACTTCCTAATTACATCATGGAAGACAGATTTGCATATTCTTCCCATAGTCCCTTGCAAAGTGGAGTGCTAAAGGCTTAATAAGTCTCCACATACCTAAATGGTGGTCTCTCCCCAAGGAGTGACGATACCACCCTTAGCAGCATACCGTAAATAATTGTACTAATATACTATGCTTGAGAAAGATACAACGTTTCATTTGCTTAGTACAAAACACCATTTTTACATTCTTTGTACAGATGCATACAATTCTTAATAGCCAACATGTTAGTCACATACAGTTTTGAGAAAAACAAAGTACATCCTTTTTGAATTCTAAGGATTTTCGTATCAGGGCATAATAAATAAACAACGTCTTTAGAAGGTCTTAAAATTAGGTGAATATAACCTCAGATGATCAACAACACATGACAAATTACACCATGATATTATTTCTCAAAAACTAGGCCAAAATGTAGAATCATTGTGTGAAAAATTAGATACACCTTTATTGCTTCCATAGGAATTAAGAAGATTTTGTATCCTGGTGCTGCTAATAAAATGACCTTCTTTAATTTATAATCAGCAAGTGTCAACACCTTTATAAAAGTAGAAGTTTGGGCAGTTTGCTGGTTTGGAGCATTCAGGCATGTGTTAAAACAATGAAAGAAATCAAGAATGACCTTAGAGAAGCAATTGTTGCTGTCCAGCAATCTGGGAAGGGTATAAGACCATGTCTATAAGTCTATTAAAGATTTACAAGTAAAGACCATTCAAGACAAGTGGAGAATTTGGAGATGAATTTCAGGTGATCTTCTGCATCATATTCCTCTCCAGATAATGTCCCTTTGGAAGCTGCGATGGAAAGTTAAAGCTGATCTTTAGTTTTCTGCTGAGGTGTTGTATGCTGATGAGCCTCGGATACAATTGGGCTAATCTGCTGGATCCCTGCACTGTGGGTACTGTGACTGAATCTGCCTCAGAATCTGCAGCAAGATAAAGTGGGAAGCTTCTTTTTTTTCAACTTTTTGCCTCACATTGAAAGCAAAAAGGAGTTTCTAGCCAGAACTTGGAGTTGATTTTGAAGTTAACTTCACATTCCTCAATATGAATAGAACTTTAGACTGTCTAGTCTAGTTTTGTCTAACTGTTAGACAGAATTATTAAATCCGTCCCATTGTCCTTTGGACAGACAAGACCAAAGTCAAGATGTTTGGCCATAAATGCACAACACCAAATTTGGTAAATAACAGCATATTATCACAAACACCTTATGCTGTCTGTTAAGCATGGTGGTGGAGAGGTGATGATGATAAATAACCCCGAATGACTGCAAGACATGGGCATCTTGCAGTCATTGGGGGTTATTTATGGCACCATTTTTGGCTGTACTTTTTGCAGGGCACCATAACCTCTGGAAATAATGGCACAAATGAAGTGCAGGGCCGAAAAAGACCTAAAAAAGGCACAAATAGCATTGAGCTGAGCAAGGTTTTCTAGAGTTAAATGTATTCTAGAGGGATTTCCCATCAGCTAAAGTTTGGCCAGAACTGGGTCATGCAATGGTACAATGATCCCAAGCACACCAGCAAATCTACATCAGAATGGATGAAAAAGGGAAAGATACAATGGCCTAGTCAAAGTCCAGATTCCAACCCAGTTGAAATGCTGTGGAGAGACCTTACAAGAGAACTGAATGAGCAATGAAGTGAGGCAATGCTATAAAGAAAAGGAGACCAATATTTGCCCATAATGATGCGAGAGATTGATAAAGTCATACAAAAGATGATGACTTCAAGCTATAGTTGCAAAGCTAAGTCTACAAGATACTGATTCATGGGGCATACTTAGCTCTTCAGTGAAGGCTTTATTATTATTATTATTATTATTATTTTATTTATTTATGTAGATTCTGAGCCTCACATAGAGCTCACAATATACATTTTTTCCCTATCAGTATGTCTTTGGAATATGGGATGGAAATCCATGCAAACACGGGGAGAACATACAAACTCCTTGCAGATGTTTTTTTTTGCCCTTGGAGGGATTTGAACACCAGGACTCCAGCGCTCCAAGGCTGCAGTGCTAACCACTGAGCCACCGTGTGGTCCCGCTGGCTTTATTTAAATTAACAATAAAATGATGGAATCTGTTATTTGTTGCTCATCTTGGGTTGTACAGCACTCAGCACTGTAATAAATTTATAATAATAAATTTAATTTATATAGCGCCAACATATTCCGCAGCGCTGTACAGTTTGTAGGGTTTGAGTACAGATAAAAAGATACATTACAAAGAAATAGTCACTTCACACAAAGGGACTGAAGGCCCTGCTCGCAAGAGCTTGCAATCTATGAGGTAGAGGGGGTGAAACAAGAGGTAGCAGGGGTGGCATCGGAGGTAGCATTGCTTATACAGTGGTCAGAAAATTTTGTAATAGAGGATACTGTCATTACACAAACATAAAACTTTATGAGCCGTTACCAGTCGTGTCCTTTAATGTGCAGAGGATACCTGGATGTATAAAGTTAATCTCAAATGGCATCATATTGTGTGGGGTAATGTGGGAGTGTGAAGGGTTTACATTAGGAATTGTGATAGGCCTGTCTGAAAAGATGCGTCTTTAGTTTGCACTTGAAGCTGTAGAAATTGGGAGTTAATCTGATTTTCTGGGATAGAGTATTCCAGACAAGTGGTGCAACCCAGGATAAGTCTTGTATACAAGCATGGGAGGTTCTGATAATAGAGGATGTAGTCTTAGGTCATTGAGTGAGCGGAGAGCACGGGTTGGGTGATAGACAGAGATGGGAGAGGAAATGTATGGAGGTGCGGCATTATGGAGAGCCTTGTGGATGAGGGTGATGTTTATATTCTGTAATGAATAGGCAGCCATTGTAGTCACTGACTCAGACCACAGGCATCGCAGGATACTGTAGTACTACATTTTATGCCAATCTCTTAAAAGGAATAGAAAACCTAGAGATGCAAGGACACCTATGGGTTAATTTACAAATTCCTTCTACATAGTTATAGAGTTCCTATAAGTCAGCAACATACATAACCCAATATTACATAAATTTAATGTTCTAAAACACCAGAAAAAAGTATATTTTCTTCCCTTGAAAATGTATATTTTTCATCTGATGAGAAATAGAGGACAGACAGCCATATTTCAGTATAAGCAATGCACAGTACAAGAGCTGATCTACATATGTGCAGCAGAAGTGAGTGCTATATGAAGATAATAGAATAGTAGATGCTTGCAAGCATTTTATTTCATTCCCTGTATGTAACGTGACGGAAGAAAAAGCACAAGATCTGCTCTGAATGTAGCGCAGCAGGGAAGAGGAAAGCATGGACCTGCCTGTATAGAATAACAATGGCTTTATATTCCATTCTTCATAACACAATCCAGGAAATGTTTTCAAGATAAGGAAACAAAATACAGCAGGATTGCAGAGAGCACCATGGACGTCACTGTCAGCAATAGCGCAAGTGGAGGGGGATGATGACTGACAAAATTGACAAGAAAACCTGAACCTCTTGTACCTCTTAACTATGCACTTATTTACCCAATTATGTCTGTATTGGTGATTTCAGCTGTTATCTTGCACTTTCCATGTGTTTGCCACTCAACACTATACAGTATCTACGGTATATCTGTGTGTCGGACCACATAGGTATACAAAACACCCCCATTTATCAAGACAAGATATCCATTGATAGATTTTCCATTTACGTATATATCTCATGTAAGGTACACTTGCGTCTTTTTTGAGAGGACCACTCCTGTAAAAGAGCATATATACCTGAATTTTTTAGAAATATCCTGAAGATGTCACCACTTTTCCATGTATTTGTTTGGTACAGCAATCTATTCATCTCCTTTATTGCTTATCACCACATTGGTGGCCCATTTTCTGTAGCGTACAATATAAACTTCTCACTCTCATCCACAAAGCTCACCATAGTGCTGCATTGTAAGGAGATGAAGTTTAACCTCCTTGGTAAAGCAACCTTAGGTGGGGGACCATCAATATCCAACATTAGCATCGGTTACTAGTAGGGTTGAGCGATCGTGTTTGGAAAAGATCGGTGATTATTTCCCACAATGCTTTGCTACTGGCCAAGCATTGTGGGAAAAGCTAACAATGTTAGCCTTCACACTGAGTATTGTATACTCAGTGTGAAGGCTCCGCTGCAGTTCCATAGGAATGAATGGAAGCAGCCGGCACACAGCCTTAACCCCCTGCGCGCCGGCTGCATCCATTTATTCTAATGGGAGACTAGCTAACATCTCTAGTAGCCACTTACCTGCAGAGATGGCTGGTCTGGTGCCCAGTGTTCTTGTTCTTCTTCGCCTCGCTGCCCCCGCCTCCCAGGTTAGTGTTAAAGAGCTAGGAAGAAGGCGAGGCTTGTGGCTTAGGAGAGTCTGGACGGGTACAGGGCACGGAAACGTGACATCTCCCCTCCCAGTACCCGCCCACACTCTCCTAACCCGCCCACACTCTCCTAACAGGGCAGGCAAGGGGCAGCAAGGCGAAGAAGAATGAGAACATCGGGCACCGGACCAGCCATCTCTGCAGGTAAGTGGACACCAGGGGGGACACCAGGGGGGACTAAGTAGCCAGACTATTAATAAAAAATCCTCTGGATACTTAGTGATTAAAAAAAAATCACTACACAGCGTGGATTCTAATAATTAAAGCGTTCAATTGTTCGATTCCATGCTGTATAGTGAATAGGATTGTTTTTAAAATCGGATCTCCGATTAGTAAAAAAAATCCCATGGACTTGCATTGGGATTGGAATTGGGATCGAGATTGGGTGAAATGAAATGAAAAATAATCGGAAATCGGATTTCAAAATCCATCCTGAAAAGTCAAGATCGGTTCAACCCTAATTACTAGCCGTCGGACACTGACGCTAATGTGAACCCAGCTTTACTATTCAGCTTGACTCTACTTTAGCTTCCCCATTATTCCTCAGACCCTTTTGTCCTCAGCTAATAGTGAAATGCAAGGTCAGTGCACTTTCCATCTATACATACAGATAATGTCTGGTGACCTGCTCACGCAGCTTTATTTGTGTTACCCAGATGGCTGGACCATTGTACAAACACTTTTACCACTTGTGTCATTCCTTCTCCTTATAAGAAAATTCCTTGCTCAAGTAAATAAAGTAAAACATATATACATTATGTATTCCCATATCCAAATATACCCAAACTAACTACAATCCTATAAAATTATTTTTCCTATACGGTCAACCCAACATTGTATCTAATAAAGGACATCTGGCCCTGTTTTGGACTTTTTTTTTTTAAGGTGTAAAAAAATTATATATGGTATCACCATAATCATACTAACCTAACCCGCAGAATACAGATAACATGTCATCTTGACTGCAAAGTATATGCTGTAAATATCAGAGATTCTCCAGTGCTATATGCATCCTTTCACAAAGTGAACTGCCATACATATGTATTCTACATTGAAACACATTTCCTGTTATGGTGAAGAGCTATCAGTGCCGTTACTGTAGCTCTTCAGAGTCAGAAGGGCATTTCTGACAGTCTGTGAGGAACACTCTTCCTAACCTTAAAGTCCATACTGTACTGTCAGAGGAGGTGTTCCTTACCGCCCAGCCATGACTCTGAGCTGTGACTCCATAGACTAGTACTGGGGGTTGCGTTACTCACAGCTTAGAGCCATGGCACCTCTATTCTATGTTTTGGTATGATTCTGGGGATATCAAATTTATATAGTTTTGTTTATGTTTTAACCCCTTAAAGGGATTTTATCACTAGAATATCCTTTTTAAACTAAATACACTTAGGAATAGACTTAAGAAAGGCTGTTCTTCTCTTATCTTTGCTATTCTGATCCAACTCGCCGTTCCTGAGAAATATCTTCTTTCTTCCTTATGTAAATACGTTTTCTTGCAGCACTGGAGGCGTTCACTACACTCAAACAGCACTGGGGGCATCCCCAGTGCTGCTTAAAAACTCTTCAGCGACGCCTCCATCTTCTTCTCTGGACTCCATCTTCTCTGTATTTATTAGACCCCGTAGATGTCTTGAACCCCAGAAGGTCTGACCACTAATGCATTGCATTGCAAAATATTGGCGCTTCTATTACAGGCTGCATCGAGCAGCCTTCAGTAAAAGTAATTCAGAGACATGCCTGGGAGTTTTCAATAGGCTGTCATGGCAATGGATCGCTGAATACAGGCTCTGTCACTCCTCCCCAAAATGAAGATTGCTGCGGGCACTGATCCTGGGCATTAGCACTAGGTCTTTGCTGAACGGCCGCAATATTTAAATACCTAACATCCATCATACTATTACATTGGATGTCAGGAAGGGGTTAAAGAGATTTTGCCATTAAGGATAGTTATTCCCTATCCACAGCATAGGGGATAAGTATCCTATCACTGGGGGTACAACCGCCAGGTCTCCCACCAATCATGAGAACGGGTAACCAGAAGCGCCTCATCCCTTTTTGTTCATGTAATGTTTGATAAGAAGGACTATTCTTGTATGCCCACCTATATGGTTTTTAGGCATCTCTGTACTTTTTCATGTAATTTGATTTTGTTGAATTCTGGTATTTGCCATTTTATCATAAAATGTTCTTAACCTATATGGGTCGATAATCTTTCCATAATTGCATTCCCTTCCTTCAAATTACTATTGACTTGGGACTAAACAGTGAGCTTTTGGTCAGCTCTAGTACAGGCAATAATGAAAGAAGCTTTTCATAGCAGTGTTAACAAGCAGCCATTATATTTTATTAACTATAATTTTTTTTTTTTTTTTACTTCTTGCCTGGAAAATAAGGCTTTATAATATTCAGCTTTTTCTGATTAATTCAAAGGAGGAAAATTGCACCAAATATGGTTGACAAATGCATAATGTAATTTCATAAGAGAAAGTAAAAAAAGGTATTTCCGTAGTTTCAGTAGCCTTTTGGGTCATAAATAAATAGTTAACGTCGCTGTGTCAATATGAGTAATACTAAATTGTTAAGTCCATATACAGCAAACCCCAAGTTCCAATTAAAAATTCACACTGTGTGAAGGCTTTTCCTCCCAAGAGTTACTGTTTGCCTCAGTACATGCCCATGTCTCATCATTTAAGGCTAAGAAGTAAATATGTGTCAAACTTGATATTTCATGGGACTGCAGTCTGGTTTCCAGACATCCCTCTTAGCATCAGAGCCTGTGTGATAGTGTCATGTCCCTGTCAGTCAGTCTGTGCTCCATCTTTATTATGCTGTTTTTGCTTTTAGATGTTAAAACTAGAGATGAGCCAACAGTAAAATATTCGTTATTCGATTCGAATAGCCGCTCAATATTCGACTATTTAAATGAATATCGAACCCTATTATAGTCTATGGGGAAAAATGCTTCGTTTCAGGGGAACTCACAATTCGACTCAGGAGGGTCACCAAGTCCACTCTGACACCTCAGGAAATTATGCCAACACTTCTGCAATGCAACTGGGATAGCAGGGGAAGCATGTCTGGGGGCATCTAACAAGCCCAAGTCACAGTTTTACCCCACCATCACAGCCTATCAACTACACACTTTCCACTGTCAAAAAAAAAAACTATCAAAGTGGGAAAATACCTGGAAACCTTCTTTCCTTCCCAATTGGATGGACAGAAACCCAAATTTGACATTAAAGAAACCTTACCAAGCACCCCTTTAAATCACGTTGCCCATGACAACCACACATGGAATAGGCAATGGGAAATCCAACAGTATCATTGTGGATGTGTGTGTGTGTGATGTGGCCCATAATCTGAGCTACCAGCAGAGATTGAGGTCCTTTAGGTGACTTCAGCCTCTTACCAGCAGAGTTTTAGGCCCTTTAACTTAGTTCAGCCTTGCGCCAGCAGTTTTTTGCCCTTTGGGTGAGTTGAGCCTTGCACCAGTAGAGTGTTAGCCCCTTTAAAATCGTTAGCCCCTAAAACGATGGTTCCAGAACCATCACTCTCATTGTGTGGAATTGATGCAATGGATTGGACTGAGGACCCAGACATTGACCATGATTTTTACTGTGAAATTGATAACATTTTGGCATCAAGTCCTGGGGTAACTTTTATTTAGAGGACCGCAAAGGTGGAGAATTGGCTGCAACCACTTCTACCGGTAATGGTCCTTTAATATCGGACTCTACATTACCTCTACAGGGTTCTACTCAGGTGTTAATAGTCCAAACAACATACTCCAGTACTTTAGATGTAGATCAGAAACCACTTTCCATTCCGACACCAGATTTAACCAAGCTTCATCATCATCGTCATCATCATCCTGCTGAGGTGGAGCCACTAAAGGAAACCTTGCCTTCCAAGGCATGTTCTGGAGCTGTGAGTGAGCCAAATCTAAACACAGAGTCCTTTGGAACTGAACAAAATTCACCAGCAGTATTTTTGGCCCTTAGGGTGAGTTGAGCCTTGCAGCAGCACGTTTCCCGTAACATCAAGCGGGCCCTAAGTTCTGCGCTAAGTTGCACAAAGCTCCACTTGACCACCGACGCATGGACAAGTGTATGCGGCCAGGGACGCCACATCTCAATCACGGCACACTGGCTGAATGTAGTTGAGGCTGGGACTGGGTAACAAATTGTGGCGGCCTGCCTTGTCTCCCCGCCCAATATTCCTGGCAGGAAACACCAACCTCCTCCTTCTCTGCCATTAAATCGACGCCAGCTATGAGCTGGAAACGCTGCAACACTTGCGTGGGGAGACGTCAGCAGGCCCTGCTGAAGCTAATCAGCTTGTGGGACAGACAGCTTACTGCCTCTGAGGTCAGGGATGCCATCCTGGATGATATGGCAACGTGTTTTTCGCTGCTGCACCTGGGGCCAGGCATTTTATGTCGTGTGTGATAATGGACCGAACCTGGTAGCGGCTCTCGAGCTTGCCAGCCTCCAACACAGTCCATGCCTGACCCACGTTTTCAACTTATTGGTGCAACGGTTTTTAAAAACGTACCCCAATTTATACAAGCTACTTGTTAAAGTGCGGCGCTTGTGCGCCCACTTTGGGAAGTCTACAGTAGCTGCTGCTAGCCTCAATACACTCCAGCAACGCCTATATCTGCCTGAACCACCGGCTGTTGTGCGAGCTCACCACATGCTGAAACCCTAGATACCATATGTCGAGCAGGGTGTGTGAGCAGCAGAGACCTTTGATGGAGTTCCATCTCCAAAACCCAAGGGTTCATCAACATTAGCATGCACTCATCGCAATTCCTGATATGACAGCTGCATTAAGCAGGGTGCAGGGTACAACGCAGACCAGGCCCGAGCATCAGGAACAGGTGTTACAATGGCTAGCAGATAATGCTTCCAGCTGCTTTTCCACCAGCCAGTCAGCCACTATCTGCAGTTGTATTCATACCCAAGAGTCTGCCCCTCCTTCCTTTCAAAATGCCCAATCTTACTAACAGATTCATCCCACCCTTGCCCCCTCCCAGGATCTCTTTTCAGGTCCTTTTGCTGTCTCTCCCTCTGTTGAACCAATTCCCAAATCGCAGGAGCTACCAGACGACTTTGTGTGTCCTGATGCCCAAAAACTGGAGCATCCGCCATTTCCTACCAATTTTGTGCTTGTGGACCCACAACCAGCGTTTCTGGGCCTCAGTGATGATGACGAGGCACAGTTACCATCAGGGCAAGCTGTGATTATGTGCAGTTTGCAGTAAGGGGAGAGTGAGCAATGGGAAGAGGAGTTGGTGGACGACGAGGCCACTGACCCGACATGGACAGGGGTGATGTCTAGTGGGGAAAGCAGTGTAGATGTGGAGGCAAGCTAAGCAGGAAAAAAGGTGGCTAGAGGCAGAGGCATGGACAGGGGTGATGTCTAGGGGGTAAAGCAGTGTAGATGTGGATGCAAGCGCAGCAGCAAAAAAGGTGACTAGAGGCAGAGGCCTGTCCAGAGGCAGCAAGGCCAAAGATTTTCCGTGTACTAGCCACTCGCGCAAAACTCGCCCATGTTGGCAGACTTATGTGAGATCTCTTGTCTTTGTGTCTTTGTGGAGTCCACCAAGAGGGTCAGCTATGACGACGCATTCGTGAGTGTAACAATCCCGCTCCTGTGTGTGATGCAAGAATCCCTCCTCGCCATCAGGGATAACGCATTGTACGCTGAGGAGTCGGGCATAGGAGCAGAACCATCCCAGCAGGATAGTCAGTGCACAGTCCTGTCAGCTTCACAGAGTATATTTATGGAGGAAGAGGAGGATGACAAAGTGGCAGATGATCTCATTGTCACACAGGAGGCTAGCGGCACCCCCTGGCCAAACTACCGCCACTGAGGGGCCTAGTGTCACCAGGAGGAACAAGTATAGGCACATTTTGCGGGAGTACCTGGCCGACCCCAGCCCTGTCCTCTCCGATCCCTCTGCGCCCTACACTTATTGGGTCTCCAAGTTGGATTTGTAGCTGGAACTTGTGCTATACGCCTTGGAGGTCCTTTCCTGCCCTGACGCCAGCGTGCTATCGGAAAGTGTCTTCAGCGCAGCCAGTGGCATCATCACGGATAAGCACAGCCAGCTGTCAGCTGACAGTGCTGACCGGCTGACTTTAATCAAAATGAACAGCCAATGGATAGACCCATCAGTTACATGACAAATTTAGTGCGGTTTGCACACTTTGCAAGTCTAAACTGAGTAGGGGCACTGAAAACAGCAACCTTACCACCTCTTGCTTGCGCTGTCTTTTGGAAGGCAAGCCCTGGGCTCAGTGGGAGAGAGCAAACACAGGACAATCGTCGCCCGGCATTGCTGACACTGCCTTTTCCACTGTTTACAGTGCTGGTGCTGCAGTCCAGACCCCCAGCCTGGACACCTACACATCTGTCTCTGACACTTTCGGGAGTTCAACCCCATCCGCCCTTTTTGCCTGCACCATCGTGCACCTCTTTCCAGCCACTCCCCATCTCCCAGGCAATTCATTGCAGGCAGAAGTACAGCCCACATGCCCACCCACATGCCCAAGCCTTCAACAGCCTCATGTAAAAACTTCTGGCCCTGGAGATGTTGGCGTTTATGCTTCTGGATACTCAGGCCTTCCGTCACCAGATGGCAGCTGTGGCACCTCGCTATGCTGGGCCTAGCCGTTACTACTTCTCTTGGTGTGCTGTCCCCGCCTTGCGCCTGCACGTGTTCCATAACATCAGTCGGGCCCAGAGTTCCGTGCTTTGTTGCAAGGACCACTTGACCACTGACGCATCGACAAGCACCTGCGGTCAGGGATGCTGCTTCTCTTTAATGACAGGCTGGGTGAATGTAGTGGAGTCTGGGCCCGGGGTGCAAACTGGGGTGGCCTATCTCCTCTCCCAGCCCAAAATTCATGGCAGGGGTTCTCTGAAAGCCTACTCCTGCGGGCAACCTCGACCCCAACTACGAGCTGGAAACGCTGTACCACTGGCGTGGGGAGATGTCAGCAGGCCGTGCTGAAGCTCATCAGCTTGGGGGACAGACAGCACACTGCCTTCGAGGTGAGGGATGCCATCCTGGATGATATGGCAATAAGGTTTTCCCCGCTGCACCTAAGCCCAGGCATGTTTGCTTATGTGATAATGGCCGAAACCTGGTAGCAGATCTGGAGCTTGCCAGACTCAAACATGGTCCACACATGGCCAACGTTTTCAACTTGTTGGTGCAAAGGTTCTTTGAAACCTACACCATTGTGCCTGATTTACTGTTCAAAGTGTGGCCATTTTCGTAAGTTAAAAGTAGCCTCTGCTAGGCTGAAAACATTAAGAGCACACTGCTGTCATCTTCGCACCGTTGGCTGGCGGAGGAAGACGAGGGGGATGAAGTGGCATTTCATGTCACTGTCCCACACGAGGCTTGAGGGTGAAGTTCAGTGCATCCCATTGCTTCAGCACGGATGGTGTGAAGGGGAGTGTAAAATGGAGGAAATGGAGAGTGACCCTTACAGTTGGGGGCAGCAAAGTCATGCCTAGTGACACACTGGCACACATGGCTGACTTCATGTTGGGTTGCTTTTCAAGAGACCAAGGCATATTTCACATCATAGAGAGCAAACAATACTGGATTGAACAAAAAATTGGATTGAGCTTATATAGCATGACTGAATTGTTGTGTATCACACTTACCGTATTTTCTGGACTATAAGGCGCACATAAAAACCTACGATTTCCTCAGAAATCGTAAGTGCGGCTTATAGTCCGGTGTACCTTATATATGGATGGAAGCGGCGGCAAAGTCTGCGTGCCGCTTCCATACATACATAAAAGGCACCGTAAGGGTGCATTCACACTACGGAACGCCGGCGTGTATCACAGCCGTACACGCCAGCGTTACAGCAGGGCTGCCGGACACTTCCTATTCATTTCTATGGGAGCCGGCACGCGAGCGCTCCCCATAGAAATGAATGGACAGACACTTCCCATTCATTTTTATGGGAGCCGGCATGCGAGCGCTCCCCATAGAAATGAATGGAAAAAAGCAGTCCATTCATTTCTATGGGGAGCGCTCGCATGCCGGCTCCCATAGAAATGAATGGGAAGTGTCCGGCAGCCCTGCTGTCACGCCAGCGTGAAACAGAACGTGAAACTTACCGAGCGGTGCAGGGCGGGCGGGCATTCAGGCCTCCTCTTCCTCCGATGTCCTGACCACTTCCTCCGGCGCTCGCGAACTGATAATGGCCTGGGCGCATGCGCAATATCATAATGCTTCTACTACGGGTACTGCGCATGCGCCCAGGCCATTATCAGTTAGTGAGCGCCGGAGGAGGAGGACGGAACATCGGAGGAAGAGGAGGCCTGAATGCCCGCCCACCCTGCACCGCTCGGTAAGTTTCACTTTCTGTTTCAGGGTTTTATTTTAAAACGGGGGGGTAGTTTAATGTAACTTTTACGGTTGGGCTCTATCAGCATGATTTTGCTGATAGAGCCCCTCCTCGCCTGCCGAGCACTTCCAATAGAAGCGGCTGGCACGTGGGGGGTTAAGCGGCCGCTGGCAAAGTCTGCCTGCCGCCGCTTTCAATAACATATAATGCACACCGGACTGCGCCTTATAGTCCGGTGCGCCTTATATATGCACTGAGACGGACTATAAGGCGCTCATGGGCAATGCGCCTTATAGTCCGTAAAATACGGTAGCTTTTGGGGGTAGACAATTAAAAATTGGGTTGAGCTGATATAGCCTGATTGAATTGCTGTGTCTCCCACTTAGCTTTGGGGGGTACTGCATTAAAAACACTTTTGACCATACATGGCCTGACTGGCTGTGTCTCCCACTTAGCTTTTAGGGTATAGCATTAAAAAGCTGGATTGAGCTTTTATAGCGTGACTTAATTGCTGTGTTTCACACATAGCTTTTGGGTGTGGACCCTTAAAAATTGGATTGAGCTGATATAGCGTGACTGAATTGCTGTGTATCACATTCAGCTTTTGGGGGGGTAGACCCTTAAAAATTGGATTGAGCTGATATAGCGTGACTGAATTGCTGTGTATCACATTCAGCTTTTGGGGGGGTAGACCCTTAAAAATTGGATTGAGCGTACATAGCCTGACTGATTTTCTGTGTCTCCCACCTAGGTTTTGGGGGTACACACCGTGGATATCTGGATTGAGCGTACATAGCCTGACTGTATTTCTGTGTCTCCCACCTAAGTTTTGGGGGTACACACCATGGATATCTGGATCGATCGAGCCTATATAGCCGGACCCAATTGCTTTGTATCCCTGTTTTCGGGGGACACCGCCTGGAAAGCTGGGTTGAGCATGTATCACTGGACTGAATTTCTCTGTATCCCTGTTAGGTGTTTGGGGGGGACACTGCCTGCCAAGCTGGGTTGAGCGTATATCGCTGGACTGAATTGCTCTGTATCCCTGTTAGGTGTTTATGGGGGGACACCACCTGCAAAGCTGGGTTGAGCGTATATCGACTCCTCTCCCTGCAGTATATAGCTCTGAAAATAACTGTTGTTGTTCTTCGGTTTTTCCCTGCCTATCTGAAGCTAATCCCTATCTAGCCCTCAGCAGCACGTCTGCCCCTATGTCTGAAAGCCAGAAAATGAAACGAAGATGGCGCTGGCTACTCTTATAAATCAGAGGTCACATGTTTTCGGCAGCCAATGGGTTTTTTCAATGCCTCCGTTGTCATAGTTCCTGTCCCACCTCCCCTGCACAGTTATTGGTGCAAAAAACACGCCAGGGAAGGTGGGAGGGGATACAAATTTTTACTGCGTTTGCTGCGTGGTATTCGATTGGAATTGAATACTTTGAGCGGCCTGATATTCGATTGCATACCTATTCGATCGAGCGGCGTTCGCTCATCTCTAGTTATAACCAATTTATGGTCACATGGAGACAAACAAGTACAGACCACCCTGATTCTATAGTGAGAGTCCGAGCAGGGCTGTACCTAGATAGTTCTTGTTGTTCTGATCGTCTTTGGGCTCTCCAAGCCATGCACTATTCCCAGTGTGTCTGCAGTATATTAAAATTAACTGGGCACTTTTCCTATAATTCAACCATTATATTAGGCTGATGCATAGCCTGGGTGAAATGCTGTATGATGAGTATCTGTGTAAAGTACAATTAGTGCACGGTGCCATGCCAGGATGAGCTGGTGACCCACCAGACTCAGGGAGCCACCAGGGAATTCACCTGTGGGTCCGTCTATCATGTATATGTAACGTCTCTGCCTGTTCGGGTGTCTCTGCAACACTCGCACACTATGCCGCAGGAGGAGTGTTCAGTTTGATTCCTTGCTTAGAGTTTTTTGTTGCTGTATCTGAACACTGGTCTATTACCTATTCTCTGTAATTTAATTTCCACCACACCCATCTCCTGCACTTTGTTTTCCTCTGTTCACCAAATAGTTAATCTTAGCCTTGCCTGTGTGATCGAGAGCCTATCTACCAATCTAGTCTGGGGCAGGTCCTGGAATTCCTATACAGTATACAGCTCATCAGCCCACACAGGTTTGCTGGCTATTCTTACTCTGCCCCTGCTATGCTCCTCTTTCTGCTACTATTGTATTACTGACCTCGAACCTTTGGCTTCCCTTGTGACTACTCTTTTGGATTCCAATTTTGTACTACTTTGTTTTTCTGGCTTTGACCCTTTCTTGCTGACTTCGCTTCTGTGTTATTCTGTGTGACACTTATTTTTTGCCGCCCAGTTGTCATCTGTCACCTAGGACAGTTCAGACAAGTGTGCAAGGACAGGGGCTGGATCGAGTTTATGACTCACTGTCTCTGTCTTCCGTTCTTCCTGGCTTTAGCAGCAGCATCACTGGGAAATTGCACAACTACACAACTTGCACAACTTCCCTTACAGTATATGTAGATTTATTTATTATGCTTACTTATATAGCGCCATCATATTCCGCAGCGCTTCACAGATGTTGACAGTCACTGTCCCATATAGGGCTCACATTCTACATTCCCTTTCAGTATGTCTTTGGTGTGTGGGAGGAGACCGGAGTACCCGGAGGAAATCCACGCAAACACGGGGAGAACACACAAACTCCTTGCAGATGTTGCCCTTGGCAGGATTTGAACCTAGGACTCTAGTGCTGCAAGGCTGCAGTGCTAACCACTGAGCCACCGTGCTGCCCATAATACATAGAAATTCATAATAGGGGATTTCACAGCTTATCTACTGTTTGACCTTTGCACAGATATCAGAGCTTTCCTAGAAAATTCTATCATAGAACTCAATAGGGTCTGCTCCAGACTCTTATGTCTGCGGTGCATGATCCTTTTCCAGGAAAAAGGGACAATGATTATTTTATGCTTAGTGGCGGCAGTTAAAATTGTAAGATTTTTTTTTTTTTTTTTTAAAGATAATTAATTACATAAAAAATTTAAAACATTACCAAAAATTCTTCAAAAATATGTTTAGCATGAAAATGTGATGTAAACAATAAGTTATTTTCTTGTGACTCGTTACTTTTAAGAACTAGTTTCTAGTAAAAACCAAGTCAGTACAATACTATGTTGTGCTAGAAAGGCTGTAATTCACAAAATAATGGGTGACCGCACATACATATACACACACACACACACACACATACATACATACATACTATACATATATACATATGGCATTACTTTGTGATAGAATAGCACAAACCAGTATTGTCTTGAAATGTTAACTTGTGATACACATATCTGGATATCTGGATGTATCCAGCAAAAAGTAACGGTAAGGAAGGACACATCTGTATGTTGATGTTCTTATTTTGTACATTAATCTTTCTACAATATCTTCCTCTTCTATTTGTATAGGGCATGCACACATAACTGATTTTAATATTGCTACCCTGGTCAATCAGGGTACGAAGATAACAACAGTTGCTGGTACAAAACCTTACATGGGTAAGTACAATATTCTGTCATCCATCTTTCTGTAATGATACATTTCTGTTTGCAGAGATTTTGTTGGTATCTTGGTTTCAATGCTTCTGTGGAGTGCATTCTAAGTATGTATAGATAGCAGTGTCACATTATTGATGCTGAAGGCCGTTTAATTATGCGCCCATTCCGAGAAAACTATTATGCTGAACTGGTACTTCACTTGTAGCATCTTCATTGCTGAGCCAGAATAGACTCACAAATCAGCTGAAGTGAAGCCAACCTGCTTATTCAAGATTTGTCTACTTTGTTTTCTTAGCCAGGTTTCATTAAATAATGCTGGGATCTACAGGCTGTGTACCAACATTAACATTATATTGATGAAAGACTCCGGACGTACAATGCGTGTAGCAGAGGCATGGAAGAGTTATTTTCCCGACAAATGAAATGTATTACTTTTCGTGATGATCACTCAGAGCCCTATTCCTAGAGCAGTATTCTCAAGCCCCCCTTTTCCTCCTCAATATTCCTCCTCAACATTCCTCAAGGATTGTGAGGAGGACTTTGAATAGAGAGGTGGTCAAGTATGGGCACTACTACTCTATGTCTAAGGGGCTGATGAAGTAGTTTAGTGCTGTACTTGGCCCTCTTTACCAGTCCCGTAGACTTTGAAGAGAATGGCAACGCACATGTTGGACTGCTGGTCTATTTAAGTCCTCCTGACTAGTGTGGAGATCAGTGGGGGTTTCGGCAGTGGCCAGAAGTTGTACATTTATCACCTATGCTAAAGTTATCACCTAATGCTATAGGAGCATTCTTGCCAATTTGCCATTCATGGTTCAATGCATGAATGGCATTGGGAGGGGAGGGGAGGGTGGTTGGGTATGGAGGGGTGGGGCATGTGTGGGGTGGATGCGTGGTAGGTGATTTGGGGTATAGTAGTCCATGGGGTCTCATCTTCCCCTCATTCAGTGGCAGGTGGACACGTATTGAGCAGCGATCTCCACAGTGGACTCCTCTTTTCCCGGTAGCATGTAGAGTTCCTCTTCTCATCTGCAGATGTGAAGTCTGGGATGTGGGCAGAGTCTTTGGAAGTAGACAGGCCTCACAGCTGATTATTTGCTGCAGTGTAGAAAAAAGTGGGCCTCGTCTTCTAGGGCCCCCTGGTTACAGTGTTCGCACAGTCTGTTCTCCCGAGGCTTGTATGTCTGCCTGTACTGCTCCATCTCCACCTCTAGGTTGTGGGCGCTCAATCTGTACCAGCTCAAGGTCTTTCTGTGTTTGGGATGGTGTATGTTCTCCAGGTAGGTAGCCATGGTGTAGTCTCTTTGTAAAAACTGGTACATGGTGAGTTTCTGAGAGTTACCTATTTCATTTCCCCATTCTTCGATATGCCGCTCTTTGATGCTTTCTATGACCCCCTTTATTTGGGCCTTGTTCAGGGCCTGTTGGGAGTTTTGGCTTGGCAGGTGGCTATGGCTTGGTGGGGAAACGTCAGGTTTGCTCAAGGCTTTGTGGCTTTGCCAGGCTTGGTGGTGGTAGTTGCCGGGGCTGCTGCCCTGAATCTGCACTTGAAATGATAGTGCCCTCTTCTGCATTGTGAGCCATAGGGGGAGCCTGCCTAGTTCTGCCCAACTTGCCATGTTGGTGGTGCTGCGATGGACATGGAGCAGATATTTGCAGAATGCCAGGTGGAAGGTCTCTCTTGGGCTGGAATCCCACTTTGATTAGTCTGGGTAGCTGGCCAGGCCCCAAACCTCACTGCTGTAGAGGAGAATCGGGTAGATCAGGGGTGGGAATCTTTGGCTCTCCAGCTGCTGTGAAACTATAACTCCAAACATGCTCTATTTACTTCCATGAGAGTTCCAAGAACAGCAGAGCAAGTATGCATGCTGGGAGTTGTAGTCTTGCAACAGCTGGAGAGCCGTACGTTCCCTATCCCTGGGGTTGCTGACTGCTTCAAATATCTTCAGCCAGACCCTCACTGGTAGTTTGAGGTGGTACAGTAGCCTTCTGATGGCACAGAAGGTTCTGCTAGCTTTTCCATACAGGGTTTCTATTGCTGCATTGAAGCTCCCTGATTGGTTTAGCTCCAGGTAGGTGTAGTTACTGGTTTTCTCTAGTGTGGAGTTGTTTAATGTGAGGTGGGGGATGGAGCCCTTCTTCTGGAATACCATTACTTTGGTCTTCTTGTAGTTGATGGGTAGTGACCATGTGGTGCTGAATTTTTCCAGTACTGCTAGGCTGTCTTGGAGGCCTCTCTCGTTGGGAGACAGAAGCAGGAGATCGTTGGCGTACAGCAGGAACTTCACCTTGCGGTTGTTCAGGAATGATCCCTGGTGTTGGTGAGGCCTCCAGGGCAGCAGTCACTTCATTAATGTATATGTTGAAGAGCAATGGGCTCAGGATGCAGCCCTGTCAGTCCCCCTGGGCCTGCTGGAAATATGCTATTCCCTTCTTCTTCACCTTCACACAGCATTGGTTTCTGGTGTATTCCGCTCTCTAGGAGTTTTAGGAGCAGACCAGGGTGACACACTGAGTTGAATGCCTTCTTAAAGTCCACAAAGCAGGCGAACATTTTGCCAATTCTGATGTTATGGACGTGGGTCTTGATGACGCCGTGGCCTTTTTGCTGTTCAGCCAAGCAATTCTTTCCTGTATGTCTTTTATGGTGATTGGTGAGTCCAGAGAGTTCTGGAAGTCTTTGATGGCCTCCTCCATGTCCCTCAGTTTTGTGGTTATCTGTTGTTGTTCTGGAGTTTGGTTTTCTTCAGGGATGTTTTTGTGGAGGTCTCTGAAGTATTTGAGACAGATATTGCCATTTTGGATGTGGAGGGAGTTTTTCTAGGGCTTTATGCCCATGTGGTGCCAGGTCTCCCAGAATGAGCTGTCCTGGAGAGAGTCCTCAAATTGCTGGATTTTGTGGGAGAGGTGCCTCTGTTTCTTCTGCCTTTGTATCACTTGCGTAGGTTGTTGTAGTGGTCCCTCACCTCCTTATTGTTGGGTTAAGACGACCACAGCATCAACTTTTCCCAATGAAGGATTAGTTGTGCCAAAAAGTACTGTGCTAAATCCGACTGTAGACAATCTCGCTTTATTTGAAACACACCAAAAACTTTAACGCACAATGCTTGTCAGAGTGTTTTGGGGAATTGCACCCTCAAGTGATAATTACAGAGAAGCAACCAGAGGGTTCTGTGGGCACAGTTGGGGAGAAGAGAATCTCCGAGCCAATACTGGAGCACATAGAGTCCCAGAGATCACATGCACATACAATAATCCACAAGGCGATCCACAGGTGAAAAGATAAATCCCAAGAAATGAATCCCAAACCGAGAGGTGGCGATGTCCCGGGCGCACCCAGTTTACACGCAGTAGTGCTCCTCTCCCATCCGGTCACCGTGCCCTGTACATCCACATCTACTTTTTCCATAGTGGGAGGAGAACTCTGATCAACAGGAAGGAGTGAGACTGTCCATGCTTCTTATCTTATGACTTCCAGCAAATCCACAAGCATACAGTGCAGAGCCCTATTCACACTCAGACATCCAGCGGCAGCGCTCTGTTATTAAGTGTTAGGGTCCCTGGTTCCGGACTGCTGGAGAGAAAGCGATTCCCAGTGTGCGACCAAAGGTGAATGCGAGGCGTGCTGCTCTCTGCTAGCTGCTCACGGCAGACTCCGCCAGACCTGATCAATCAGCACTGATAACACGATTGCACTCAGAGATAGACTGCTCATGTCTGCATTACATCTGGCGATGGGATAGAATGAAACACCTGAATTCAATGACTAAGACCTGTGGACATATATTACTTTGGCTTATCCTTCACCCCTTTCATTGTTATGTAGGCATTGGCATTATGTTCTAATAAACTATCCTGCTTCATTCCAATGCCACCATTTAGGAATAGGCTTACATTTCAGATTACTGTTTCTTCAAGCACAAGCCCGCTGCTTTTGAGGATCACTATGTAAAAGGCAAGCTGAGGTGATCAACCTAATAGTAAACTTTTTCCATGATGGCTTGGTTGAAAAAGTGACCCCTGTGGTATTATACGGGTCATAAAGATGATCACTTCTGAAAGCTGCCATAATATATCATTTTTTAAAGTACTGGTTAATAATAGAAATGAATGTATTATTCAGAAATGCAAAGTGAAATATGTATAAATTGGATGCCGGTTGGCTGTGTTTGCTTCATCTTCCTGATCTTTAAGAGAAGGTCGAATGAAGATAGATAATGTTCTTTTTGTAGGATATACGTAAGGCTGTAATGTTTAGGTTGACCTGGTACATATTTGTTAAATGTACAATTATGTCCATCCTTCCCTTGCCTTAACTATATATAGAGATGACCGGATTGTCAAAACAACATGATTTTGCAGTATTCACAAGAGGCCTTTCTTTTATGTGTTTATGTGTGAACAACCAGTGGTTGTATTGTGTAAAGTTTGTCGGTTTTAATATTTTATTGAATATTTATTACATTAAACATATACATATAGTAAATATGTAAAACAAAAAGCACAAATACATAATTTCCACCCTAGTTATTTCTATAAATGTGCTAGCTTGTTCGCTCTTCGGCATACAGGGTGTTAATAATTTGTTCTCATCTTGAATTGTGCCGATTTAATGCTGTTGATGTCATGTTACTGTAACACAATATTGCCTGAAGGCCTCTGATTTGTCTCCCAGGTGCTCAGAGATTTCATGTACTGTATGTGGCTGTTTACTGGAAATTCCACTGATACCAAGTTACTGTACAACTGAATAAACCTTGTTTGAGGTCAACGTTAGCAAAGAAATCTTACCATATAATTTTCTACAGCCAAAGAGGTCAACATCCTGGCCAAAAATGTACTGCTGTTGTTAAAGGGTTGGCCACTTTCAAACCAATATTGAGAGACAAATGTTATTGTTTGTATAATAAAAAGTTATACAATTTTGCAACATATTTTCTGAATCAATGCCCCACAGTTTTCTAGATCTCAGCTTGCTGTCGTTCATTCTGTTAATTCTTGTGGATAACATTCTGACCATGGTCATGTGATGTACGGTCCATGGTCATGTGATGAGCACACAGGTGCTGCTCGTTACCAGGCAGATGTCTGATTACTGTGCTGTGACTATAACGAGCTGTGTACCTGAGTGATCACCACATGACCATGGACTGTAAATCACATGACCATGGACTGTAAATCACATGACCATGGACTGTAAATCACATGACCATGGTCAGAATTTTATCCACTAGAAGTAATAGAATGAATGACAGCAAGCCAAAATCTAGAAAACTGTGAGGAATTAATACATTGGAAAATTGTACAACTTTTTATTATACAAACAATAACATTAGTCTCTCAATATTGGTCTGAAAGTGGACAACCCCTTTAAGTTCTTAGGGGCTCTTACATTATATGGCATATCAGTAAGATATACCTAGTGGACGTCCATGACTCCAAACATGCCAGCTCACCTGGATTTATTTGGAAGCTGAAGCATGGTTATGTGAACAATGAACATCATATCACTGCTTGAGAAGCGGAAGTGGAGCGGAGTATCATCCCATAGCCATATACAGGATAATATAATCCAAGATAAACTCTTTAAAAGATTAGGATAAGACATATGTTTTGATACCTCTTCCTCTCAAAAAATGTATATTGGTGATAGTATCTATGAGACAACTTTTCTGAGATTGCACGCTTAGATACAGTTATTCAGCTCTCTATATGGTACTAAACCTCTATAGTGGCAGGCTATATTATAAAGTGGTTTTTTTTTTGCCATTTCCAGCCTGAAGAATGTACCTCATAGAACAAGTTTTCATAAATGAACAGCAAATGTGAATATGAGAAATTTTGTAATATATCTTATTTAAGAAATATGTCTGCATTTTCATTTATTAAGCTGTTATTTTGTACATATAAATCCATAGAGAGAGGATGGGGGAGGAAGAGGCTGCTGGAAAAGACATACAAATTAGAGATGAGCGAACACTAAAATGTTCGAGGTTCGAAATTCGATTCGAACAGCCGCTCAATGTTCGTGTGTTCGAACGGGTTTCGAACCCCATTATAGTCTATGGGGAACAGATACTCGTTAAGGGGGAAACCCAAATCCGTGTCTGGAGGGTCACCAAGTCCACTATGACACCCCAGGAAATGATGCCAACACCTCTGGAATGACACTGGGACAGCAGGGGAAGCATGTCTGGGGGCATCTAACACACCAAAGACCCTCTATTACCCCAACATCACAGCCTAACAACTACACACTTTACACACTCAATACCACCTCTCTGACAGTAGGAAAACACCTTGAAACATGTGTATTTGGCACTTGCAGTGAGGAGAGCTTGTCACCAGCAGTGAATTTGGCCCTTGTAGTAAGTTGAGGTTGGCACCAACATTTGTTTTGAAAATCAGGGTGGATTGAGCCTCTAACCAGCAGAGTTTGGGCAAATTCATGGTGGAGGGAGCCTCTAAAAACCCCAGTTTGGACCAATTCATGGTGGAGGGAGCCTCTAACCAGCCCAGTTTGGGCAAATTCATGGTGGAGGGAGCCTCTAAAAAACCCAGTTTGGACCAATTCATGGTGGAGGGAGCCTCTAACCAGCCCAGTTTGGGCAAATTCATGGTGGAGGGAGCCTCTAACCAGCCCAGTTTGGACCAATTAATGGTGGAGGGAGCCTCTAACCAGCCCAGTTTGGACCAATTAATGGTGGAGGGAGCCTCTAACCACCCCAGTTTGGACCAATTCATGGTGGAGGGAGCCTCTAAACAGCCCAGTTTGGGCAAATTCATGGTGGAGGGAGCCTCTAAAAAACCCAGTTTGGACCAATTCATGGTGGAGGGAGCCTCTAACCAGCCCAGTTTGGACCAATTAATGGTGGAGGGAGCCTCTAAACAGCCAAGTTTGGACCAATTCATGGTGGAGGGAGCCTCTAAAAACCCCAGTTTGGACCAATTCATGGTGGAGGGAGCCTCTAACCAGCCCAGTTTGGGCAAATTCATGGTGGAGGGAGCCTCTAAACAGCCCAGTTTGGGCAAATTCATGGTGGAGGGAGCCTCTAACCAGCCCAGTTTGGACCAATTAATGGTGGAGGGAGCCTCTAACCAGCCCAGTTTGGACCAATTAATGGTGGAGGGAGCCTCTAACCACCCCAGTTTGGACCAATTCATGGTGGAGGGAGCCTCTAACCACCCCAGTTTGGACCAATTCATGGTGGAGGGAGCCTCTAACCAGCCCAGTTTGGACCAATTCATGGTGGAGGGAGCCTCTAAAAAACCCAGTTTGGACCAATTCATGGTGGAGGGAGCCTCTAAACAGCCCAGTTTGGGCAAATTCATGGTGGAGGGAGCCTCTAAAAACCCCAGTTTGGACCAATTCATGGTGGAGGGAGCCTCTAACCAGCCCAGTTTGGGCAAATTCATGGTGGAGGGAGCCTCTAAAAAACCCAGTTTGGACCAATTCATGGTGGAGGGAGCCTCTAACCAGCCCAGTTTGGGCAAATTCATGGTGGAGGGAGCCTCTAACCAGCCCAGTTTGGACCAATTCATGGTGGAGGGAGCCTCTAACCAGCCCAGTTTGGGCAAATTCATGGTGGAGGGAGCCTCTAAAAAACCCAGTTTGGACCAATTCATGGTGGAGGGAGCCTCTAACCAGCCCAGTTTGGGCAAATTCATGGTGGAGGGAGCCTCTAAAAAACCCAGTTTGGACCAATTCATGGTGGAGGGAGCCTCTAACCAGCCCAGTTTGGACCAATTAATGGTGGAGGGAGCCTCTAAACAGCCAAGTTTGGACCAATTCATGGTGGAGGGAGCCTCTAAAAACCCCAGTTTGGACCAATTCATGGTGGAGGGAGCCTCTAACCAGCCCAGTTTGGACCAATTAATGGTGGAGGGAGCCTCTAACCAGCCCAGTTTGGACCAATTAATGGTGGAGGGAGCCTCTAACCACCCCAGTTTGGACCAATTCATGGTGGAGGGAGCCTCTAAACAGCCCAGTTTGGGCAAATTCATGGTGGAGGGAGCCTCTAAAAAACCCAGTTTGGACCAATTCATGGTGGAGGGAGCCTCTAACCAGCCCAGTTTGGACCAATTAATGGTGGAGGGAGCCTCTAAACAGCCAAGTTTGGACCAATTCATGGTGGAGGGAGCCTCTAAAAACCCCAGTTTGGACCAATTCATGGTGGAGGGAGCCTCTAACCAGCCCAGTTTGGACCAATTAATGGTGGAGGGAGCCTCTAACCAGCCCAGTTTGGACCAATTAATGGTGGAGGGAGCCTCTAACCACCCCAGTTTGGACCAATTCATGGTGGAGGGAGCCTCTAAACAGCCCAGTTTGGGCAAATTCATGGTGGATGGAGCCTCTAAAAAACCCAGTTTGGACCAATTCATGGTGGAGGGAGCCTCTAACCAGCCCAGTTTGGACCAATTAATGGTGGAGGGAGCCTCTAAACAGCCAAGTTTGGACCAATTCATGGTGGAGGGAGCCTCTAAAAACCCCAGTTTGGACCAATTCATGGTGGAGGGAGCCTCTAACCAGCCCAGTTTGGGCAAATTCATGGTGGAGGGAGCCTCTAAACAGCCCAGTTTGGGCAAATTCATGGTGGAGGGAGCCTCTAACCAGCCCAGTTTGGACCAATTAATGGTGGAGGGAGCCTCTAACCAGCCCAGTTTGGACCAATTCATGGTGGAGGGAGCCTCTAACCAGCCCAGTTTGGACCAATTAATGGTGGAGGGAGCCTCTAACCACCCCAGTTTGGACCAATTCATGGTGGAGGGAGCCTCTAACCAGCCCAGTTTGGACCAATTCATGGTGGAGGGAGCCTCTAAAAAACCCAGTTTGGACCAATTCATGGTGGAGGGAGCCTCTAAACAGCCCAGTTTGGGCAAATTCATGGTGGAGGGAGCCTCTAAAAAACCCAGTTTGGACCAATTCATGGTGGAGGGAGCCTCTAACCAGCCCAGTTTGGACCAATTAATGGTGGAGGGAGCCTCTAAACAGCCAAGTTTGGACCAATTCATGGTGGAGGGAGCCTCTAAAAACCCCAGTTTGGACCAATTCATGGTGGAGGGAGCCTCTAACCAGCCCAGTTTGGACCAATTAATGGTGGAGGGAGCCTCTAACCAGCCCAGTTTGGACCAATTAATGGTGGAGGGAGCCTCTAACCACCCCAGTTTGGACCAATTCATGGTGGAGGGAGCCTCTAAACAGCCAAGTTTGGACCAATTCATGGTGAAGGGAGCCTCTAAAAACCCGTTTGGACCAATTCATGGTGGAGGGAGCCTCTAACCAGCCCAGTTTGGGCAAATTCATGGTGGAGGGAGCCTCTAAACAGCCCAGTTTGGGCAAATTCATGGTGGAGGGAGCCTCTAACCAGCCCAGTTTGGACCAATTAATGGTGGAGGGAGCCTCTAACCAGCCCAGTTTGGACCAATTAATGGTGGAGGGAGCCTCTAACCAGCCCAGTTTGGACCAATTAATGGTGGAGGGAGCCTCTAACCACCCCAGTTTGGACCAATTCATGGTGGAGGGAGCCTCTAACCAGCCCAGTTTGGACCAATTCATGGTGGAGGGAGCCTCTAAAAAACCCAGTTTGGACCAATTCATGGTGGAGGGAGCCTCTAAACAGCCCAGTTTGGGCAAATTCATGGTGGAGGGAGCCTCTAAAAAACCCAGTTTGGACCAATTCATGGTGGAGGGAGCCTCTAACCAGCCCAGTTTGGACCAATTAATGGTGGAGGGAGCCTCTAAACAGCCAAGTTTGGACCAATTCATGGTGGAGGGAGCCTCTAAAAACCCCAGTTTGGACCAATTCATGGTGGAGGGAGCCTCTAACCAGCCCAGTTTGGACCAATTAATGGTGGAGGGAGCCTCTAACCAGCCCAGTTTGGACCAATTAATGGTGGAGGGAGCCTCTAACCACCCCAGTTTGGACCAATTCATGGTGGAGGGAGCCTCTAAACAGCCAAGTTTGGACCAATTCATGGTGAAGGGAGCCTCTAAAAACCCGTTTGGACCAATTCATGGTGGAGGGAGCCTCTAACCAGCCCAGTTTGGGCAAATTCATGGTGGAGGGAGCCTCTAAACAGCCCAGTTTGGGCAAATTCATGGTGGAGGGAGCCTCTAACCAGCCCAGTTTGGACCAATTAATGGTGGAGGGAGCCTCTAACCAGCCCAGTTTGGACCAATTAATGGTGGAGGGAGCCTCTAACCAGCCCAGTTTGGACCAATTAATCGTGGAGGGAGCCTCTAACCACCCCAGTTTGGACCAATTCATGGTGGAGGGAGCCTCTAACCAGCCCAGTTTGGACCAATTCATGGTGGAGGGAGCCTCTAAAAAACCCAGTTTGGACCAATTCATGGTGGAGGGAGCCTCTAAACAGCCCAGTTTGGGCAAATTCATGGTGGAGGGAGCCTCTAAAAAACCCAGTTTGGACCAATTCATGGTGGAGGGAGCCTCTAACCAGCCCAGTTTGGACCAATTAATGGTGGAGGGAGCCTCTAAACAGCCAAGTTTGGACCAATTCATGGTGGAGGGAGCCTCTAAAAACCCCAGTTTGGACCAATTCATGGTGGAGGGAGCCTCTAACCAGCCCAGTTTGGACCAATTAATGGTGGAGGGAGCCTCTAACCAGCCCAGTTTGGACCAATTAATGGTGGAGGGAGCCTCTAACCACCCCAGTTTGGACCAATTCATGGTGGAGGGAGCCTCTAAACATCCCAGTTTGGGCAAATTCATGGTGGAGGGAGCCTCTAAAAAACCCAGTTTGGACCAATTCATGGTGGAGGGAGCCTCTAACCAGCCAAGTTTGGACCAATTCATGGTGGAGGGAGCCTCTAAAAACCCCAGTTTGGACCAATTCATGGTGGAGGGAGCCTCTAACCAGCCCAGTTTGGACCAATTAATGGTGGAGGGAGCCTCTAACCAGCCCAGTTTGGACCAATTAATGGTGGAGGGAGCCTCTAACCAGCCCAGTTTGGACCAATTAATGGTGGAGGGAGCCTCTAACCACCCCAGTTTGGATCAATTCATGGTGGAGGGAGCCTCTAACCAGCCCAGTTTGGACCAATTCATGGTGGAGGGAGCCTCTAAAAAACCCAGTTTGGACCAATTCATGGTGGAGGGAGCCTCTAAACAGCCCAGTTTGGACCAATTAATGGTGGAGGGAGCCTCTAACCAGCCCAGTTTGGACCAATTAATGGTGGAGGGAGCCTCTAACCAGCCCAGTTTGGACCAATTAATGGTGGAGGGAGCCTCTAACCACCCCAGTTTGGATCAATTCATGGTGGAGGGAGCCTCTAACCAGCCCAGTTTGGACCAATTCATGGTGGAGGGAGCCTCTAAAAAACCCAGTTTGGACCAATTCATGGTGGAGGGAGCCTCTAACCAGCCCAGTTTGGACCAATTAATGGTGGAGGGAGCCTCTAACCAGCCCAGTTTGGACCAATTAATGGTGGAGGGAGCCTCTAACCAGCCCAGTTTGGACCAATTAATCGTGGAGGGAGCCTCTAACCACCCCAGTTTGGACCAATTCATGGTGGAGGGAGCCTCTAACCAGCCCAGTTTGGACCAATTCATGGTGGAGGGAGCCTCTAAAAAACCCAGTTTGGACCAATTCATGGTGGAGGGAGCCTCTAAACAGCCCAGTTTGGGCAAATTCATGGTGGAGGGAGCCTCTAAAAAACCCAGTTTGGACCAATTCATGGTGGAGGGAGCCTCTAACCAGCCCAGTTTGGACCAATTAATGGTGGAGGGAGCCTCTAAACAGCCAAGTTTGGACCAATTCATGGTGGAGGGAGCCTCTAAAAACCCCAGTTTGGACCAATTCATGGTGGAGGGAGCCTCTAACCAGCCCAGTTTGGACCAATTAATGGTGGAGGGAGCCTCTAACCAGCCCAGTTTGGACCAATTAATGGTGGAGGGAGCCTCTAACCACCCCAGTTTGGACCAATTCATGGTGGAGGGAGCCTCTAAACATCCCAGTTTGGGCAAATTCATGGTGGAGGGAGCCTCTAAAAAACCCAGTTTGGACCAATTCATGGTGGAGGGAGCCTCTAACCAGCCAAGTTTGGACCAATTCATGGTGGAGGGAGCCTCTAAAAACCCCAGTTTGGACCAATTCATGGTGGAGGGAGCCTCTAACCAGCCCAGTTTGGACCAATTAATGGTGGAGGGAGCCTCTAACCAGCCCAGTTTGGACCAATTAATGGTGGAGGGAGCCTCTAACCAGCCCAGTTTGGACCAATTAATGGTGGAGGGAGCCTCTAACCACCCCAGTTTGGATCAATTCATGGTGGAGGGAGCCTCTAACCAGCCCAGTTTGGACCAATTCATGGTGGAGGGAGCCTCTAAAAAACCCAGTTTGGACCAATTCATGGTGGAGGGAGCCTCTAAACAGCCCAGTTTGGGCAAATTCATGGTGGAGGGAGCCTCTAAACAGCCCAGTTTGGGCAAATTCATGGTGAAGGGAGCCTCTAACCAGCCCAGTTTGGACCAATTAATGGTGGAGGGAGCCTCTAACCAGCCCAGTTTGGACCAATTCATGGTGGAGGGAGCCTCTAAACAGCCCAGTTTTGGCAAATTCATGGTGGAAGGAGCCTCTAACCAGCAGAGTTGTGGGAAAGCAGGGTGGAGGGAGCCTCTAACCAGCAGAGTTGGTGGAAATCAGGGTGGAGGGAGCCTCTAACCAGCAGAGTTGGGGGAAATCATGTTGGAGGGAGCCTAGTATTAGCAGAATTGTGCAACGCTTATGGTGGATGAGTATGAGGATGCGGAGGAATTGGAGAGGTTGAGTACAGATATGGAGTTTCATGTTGGGGTGCTTTACACAGGTGGGCACAAAAATGAAGGCTCTATCCAGTGGTGGTTCATTTTTATCAAAGTGAGCCGGTCGGCACTCTCAGCTGACAGACGGGTGCGCTTGTCAGTGATGATGCCACCGGCTGCACTGAACACCCTCTCAGATAGGACGCTGGCGGCAGGACAGGACAGCACCTCCAAGGCATATAGGGCAAGTTCAAGCCACAGGTCCAACTTCGACACCCAATACGTGTAGGGCGCAGAGGGGTCGGAGAGGACAGGGCTGTGGTCGGAAAGGTATTCCCGCAACATGCGCCTATACTTCTCACGCCTGGTGACACTAGGACCCTCCGTGGCGGCACTTTGGCGAGGGGGTGCCATCAAGGTGTCCCAGACCTTAGACAGTGTGCCCCTCGTTTGTGTGGACCGGTGAGAACTTGGTTGCCTACTGGAGGAACTGCCCTCCCTGCCGCCAACGTCACATGCTGGAAACATCTCCATCATATTCTGCACCAATTGCCTGTGGCAAGCATTGATGCGATTGGCCCTCCCCTCTACCGGAATAAAAGACGAGATGTTGTTTTTATACCGGGGGTCAAGGATAGCAAAGATCCAGTACTGGTTGTCCTCCATGATTTTGACAATACGCTTGTCGGTTGTAAAGCACCCCAACATGAACTCAGCCATGTCTGCCACAGTGTTAGTTGGCATGACTCCTCTGGCCCCACCGGAAAGTTCAATCTCCATTTCCTCCTCATCCTCCATGTCTACCCATCCGCGCTGCAACAATGGGACGATTCGAAGTTGCCCGGAAGCCTCCTGTATCGCCATCACATCATCGGACAACTCTTCTTCCTCCTCCTCCTCCTCCTCCTCCTCCATTAAACGCAGTGAAGCGGACAGATGTGTGGACCTACTCTCCAGCTGTGACGGATCGGATGCTATCCCTAACTCCTCTGTGTGATCTGAGTTATCCCTGATGTCAATCAGGGATTCTCTCAGAACACACAAGAGCGGGATTGTAAGGCCTCACCATCGCATCCTCAGAGCTCACCCTCCTTGTGGACTCCTCAAAGACCCGTAGGATGTCACAAAGGTCTCTCATCCATGGCCACTCATGGATGTGAAACTGAGGCAGCTGACTTTGTGGCACCCTAGGGTTTTGTAGCTGGTATTCCATCAAAGGTCTCTGCTGCTCAACCACTCTATTCAACATCTGAAACGTTGAGTTCCAGCGTGTGGGGACGTCGCACAAAAGCCGGTGTTGTGGCACATGCAGGCGTTGCTGGAGAGATTTTAAGCTAGCAGCGGCTACTGTCGACTTGCGAAAGTGGGCGCACATGCGCCGCACTTTCACCAGTAGCTCTGGAACATTGGGGTAGCTCTTTAGGAAACGTTGCACCACTAGGTTGAAGACGTGGGCCAGGCATGGAACATGTTGGAGTCCGGCAAGCTCCAGAGCTGCTACCAGGTTCCGGCCGTTATCACAAACGACCATGCCTGGGCCCAGGTGCAGCGGCTCAAACCATATTGCCGTCTCATCGAGGAGGGCATCCCTCACCTCGGAGGCAGTGTGCTGTCTGTCCCCCAAGCTGATCAGCTTCAGCACAGCCTGCTGACGTCTACCAACGCCAGTGCTGCAACGTTTCCAACTCGTAGCTGGGGTCAATCTAACAGCGGAGGAGGAGGCGGTGGCGGAGGAGGAGGCGGTGGCGGAGGAGGAGGCGGTAGAGGAGGAGGAGGAGGGGGGTGTTCTTCTCGTGTCCCTGCCAGGAATGTTAGGCGGGGAGACGAGGTACACCGGGCCAGTTTGGGAAGCAGTCCCAGCCTCAACTACATTCACCCAGTGTGCCGTCAGTGAAATGTAGCGTCCCTGTCCGCATGCACTTGTCCACGCGTCGGTGGTCAAGTGGACCTTTGTGCAAAGCGCGGAACTAAGGGCCCGCCTGATGTTGAGTGACACGTGCTGGTGCAAGGCGGGGACGGCACACCGGGAGAAGTAGTGACGGCTAGGGACGGCATAGCGAGGTGCCGCAGTTGCCATCAGGTCCAGGAAGGCGGGAGTTTCAACAAGCCGGAACGCCAACATCTCCTGGGCCAGCAGTTTAGCGATGTTGGCGTTCAAGGCTTGCGCGTGTGGGTGGTTAGCAGTGTATTTCTGCCGCCGCTCCAATGTCTGAGAGATGGTGGGTTGTTGTAAAGAAACGCCTGATGGTGCCTTTGATGGTGCAGGAGAAGGAGATAAGACAGGACCAGGGGAGGATGAGGTAGAAGTCAACAAAGTGGCGGAGGCAGATGAAGTGGTGTCCTGGCTCGTCCTCTGGAGTGCATCGCCAGCACAGTCAGCAGTGGCAGTGGCAGAGGCAGAGGCAGTGGCAGAGGCAGTGGCAGTGGCGTGAACGGCAGGCGGCCTTTGTCCTGCCGTTGCTGCCTGCCACTGATTCCAGTGCTTGGATTCCAAATGACGGCGCATTGAAGTGGTGGACAGGTTGCTCTTCTCAGAGCCCCTAATCAATTTCGAGAGGCAAATTGTGCAGACAACACTATATCTGTCCTCGGCGCATTCCTTGAAAAAACTCCACACCTTCGAGAAACGTGCCCTCGAGGTGGGAGTTTTTCGGGGCTGGGTACGAACTGGAACATCTTGGGAGATTCCGGGTGTGGCCTGGCTTCGCCTAAGCTGCTGACCTCTGCCTCTGCCTCTAGCTACCCTTTTTGGTGCTGCACCTGCCTCAACATCCACACTACTTTCCCCGCTTGACATCCCCCCTGTCCAGGTCGGGTCAGTGTCCTCATCATCCACCACTTCCTCTTCCAACTCCTGTCTCATCTCCTCCTCCCGCACAATGCGCCGGTCAACTGGATGCCCTGACGGCAACTGCGTCACATCATCGTCGATGAGGGTGGGTTGCTGGTCATCCACCACCAAATCGAACGGAGATGGAGGAGACTCTAGTGTTTGAGCATCTGGACACAGATGCTCCTCTGTTAGGTTCGTGGAATCGTGACGTGGAGAGGCAGGTTGAGGGACAATGAAAGGAGCGGAGAACAGCTCTGGGGAGCAGGGACAGTTTGGGTTATTGTTCTGTAAAGCTTCGGAATTTTGGGAGGAAGGAAGACAAGACTGTTGGGTAATAGGAGGAGAGGAGGCAGAGTCTGACTGGCTGCTGGACAATGTGCTGTAAGCGTTCTCTGACAGCCATTGCAAGACCTGTTCCTGGTTCTCGGGCCTACTAAGGTTTGTACCCTGCAGTTTAGTTAATGTGGCAAGCAACCCTGGCACTGTGGAGTGGCGCAATGCTTGCTGCCCCACAGGAGTAGGCACGGGACGCCCTGTGGCTTCACTGCTACCTTGCTCCCCAGAACCATTCCCCCGACCTCGCCCACGGCCTCGTCCACGTCCCTTTCCGGGAGCCTTGCGCATTTTGAATTCCTAGTTAGAAATTGGCACTGTATACCAGTAGTAAAAATTGTGGGTGCACGTAACCCCAATATATTCTTTGAATTCCCAGTCAGACACTGGCACTATATGGCAGTAGCAAGAAATGAGGGTATTTGTATTCCCAATATACTCTTTAAATTCCCAGTCAGACAATGGCACTGTATACCAGTAGTAAAAATTGTGGGTGCACGTAACCCCAATATATTCTTTGAATTCCCAGTCAGAAACTGGCACTATATGGCAGTAGCAAGAAATGAGGGTATTTGTATTCCCAATATACTCTTTGAATTCCCAGTCAGACAATGGCACTGTATACCAGTAGTAAAAATTGTGGGTGCACGTAACCCCAATATATTCTTTGAATTACCAGTCAGAAACTGGCACTATATGGCAGTAGCAAGAAATGAGGGTATTTATAACCCCAATATATTCTTTGAATTCCCAGTCAGACAATGGCACTGTATACCAGTAGTAAAAATTGTGGGTGCACGTAACCCCAATATATTCTTTGAATTCCCAGTCAGAAACTGGCACTATATGGCAGTAGCAAGAAATGAGGGTATTTGTATTCCCAATATACTCTTTAAATTCCCAGTCAGACAATGGCACTGTATACCAGTAGTAAAAATTGTGGGTGCACGTAACCCCAATATATTCTTTGAATTCCCAGTCAGACACTGGCACTATATGGCAGTAGCAAGAAATGAGGGTATTTGTATTCCCAATATACTCTTTAAATTCCCAGTCAGACAATGGCACTGTATACCAGTAGTAAAAATTGTGGGTGCACGTAACCCCAATATATTCTTTGAATTCCCAGTCAGAAACTGGCACTATATGGCAGTAGCAAGAAATGAGGGTATTTGTATTCCCAATATACTCTTTGAATTCCCAGTCAGACAATGGCACTGTATACCAGTAGTAAAAATTGTGGGTGCACGTAACCCCAATATATTCTTTGAATTCCCAGTCAGAAACTGGCACTATATGGCAGTAGCAAGAAATGAGGGTATTTGTATTCCCAATATACTCTTTGAATTCCCAGTCAGACAATGGCACTGTATACCAGTAGTAAAAATTGTGGGTGCACGTAACCCCAATATATTCTTTGAATTACCAGTCAGAAACTGGCACTATATGGCAGTAGCAAGAAATGAGGGTATTTATAACCCCAATATATTCTTTGAATTCCCAGTCAGACAATGGCACTGTATACCAGTAGTAAAAATTGTGGGTGCACGTAACCCCAATATATTCTTTGAATTCCCAGTCAGAAACTGGCACTATATGGCAGTAGCAAGAAATGAGGGTATTTGTATTCCCAATATACTCTTTGAATTCCCAGTCAGACAATGGCACTGTATACCAGTAGTAAAAATTGTGGGTGCACGTAACCCCAATATATTCTTTGAATTACCAGTCAGAAACTGGCACTATATGGCAGTAGCAAGAAATGAGGGTATTTATAACCCCAATATATTCTTTGAATTCCCAGTCAGACAATGGCACTGTATACCAGTAGTAAAAATTGTGGGTGCACGTAACCCCAATATATTCTTTGAATTCCCAGTCAGAAACTGGCACTATATGGCAGTAGCAAGAAATGAGGGTATTTGTATTCCCAATATACTCTTTGAATTCCCAGTCAGACAATGGCACTGTATACCAGTAGTAAAAATTGTGGGTGCACGTAACCCCAATATATTCTTTGAATTACCAGTCAGAAACTGGCACTATATGGCAGTAGCAAGAAATGAGGGTATTTATAACCCCAATATATTCTTTGAATTCCCAGTCAGACAATGGCACTGTATACCAGTAGTAAAAATTGTGGGTGCACGTAACCCCAATATATTCTTTGAATTCCCAGTCAGAAACTGGCACTATATGGCAGTAGCAAGAAATGAGGGTATTTGTATTCCCAATATACTCTTTGAATTCCCAGTCAGACAATGGCACTGTATACCAGTAGTAAAAATTGTGGGTGCACGTAACCCCAATATATTCTTTGAATTACCAGTCAGAAACTGGCACTATATGGCAGTAGCAAGAAATGAGGGTATTTATAACCCCAATATATTCTTTGAATTCCCAGTCAGACAATGGCACTGTATACCAGTAGTAAAAATTGTGGGTGCACGTAACCCCAATATATTCTTTGAATTCCCAGTCAGAAACTGGCACTATATGGCAGTAGCAAGAAATGAGGGTATTTGTATTCCCAATATACTCTTTAAATTCCCAGTCAGACAATGGCACTGTATACCAGTAGTAAAAATTGTGGGTGCACGTAACCCCAATATATTCTTTGAATTCCCAGTCAGACACTGGCACTATATGGCAGTAGCAAGAAATGAGGGTATTTGTATTCCCAATATACTCTTTAAATTCCCAGTCAGACAATGGCACTGTATACCAGTAGTAAAAATTGTGGGTGCACGTAACCCCAATATATTCTTTGAATTCCCAGTCAGAAACTGGCACTATATGGCAGTAGCAAGAAATGAGGGTATTTGTATTCCCAATATACTCTTTGAATTCCCAGTCAGACAATGGCACTGTATACCAGTAGTAAAAATTGTGGGTGCACGTAACCCCAATATATTCTTTGAATTCCCAGTCAGAAACTGGCACTATATGGCAGTAGCAAGAAATGAGGGTATTTGTATTCCCAATATACTCTTTGAATTCCCAGTCAGACAATGGCACTGTATACCAGTAGTAAAAATTGTGGGTGCACGTAACCCCAATATATTCTTTGAATTACCAGTCAGAAACTGGCACTATATGGCAGTAGCAAGAAATGAGGGTATTTATAACCCCAATATATTCTTTGAATTCCCAGTCAGACAATGGCACTGTATACCAGTAGTAAAAATTGTGGGTGCACGTAACCCCAATATATTCTTTGAATTCCCAGTCAGAAACTGGCACTATATGGCAGTAGCAAGAAATGAGGGTATTTGTATTCCCAATATACTCTTTGAATTCCCAGTCAGACAATGGCACTGTATACCAGTAGTAAAAATTGTGGGTGCACGTAACCCCAATATATTCTTTGAATTACCAGTCAGAAACTGGCACTATATGGCAGTAGCAAGAAATGAGGGTATTTATAACCCCAATATATTCTTTGAATTCCCAGTCAGACAATGGCACTGTATACCAGTAGTAAAAATTGTGGGTGCACGTAACCCCAATATATTCTTTGAATTCCCAGTCAGAAACTGGCACTATATGGCAGTAGCAAGAAATGAGGGTATTTGTATTCCCAATATACTCTTTGAATTCCCAGTCAGACAATGGCACTGTATACCAGTAGTAAAAATTGTGGGTGCACGTAACCCCAATATATTCTTTGAATTACCAGTCAGAAACTGGCACTATATGGCAGTAGCAAGAAATGAGGGTATTTATAACCCCAATATATTCTTTGAATTCCCAGTCAGACAATGGCACTGTATACCAGTAGTAAAAATTGTGGGTGCACGTAACCCTAATATATTCTTTGAATTCCCAGTCAGAAACTGGCACTATATGGCAGTAGCAAGAAATGAGGGTATTTGTATTCCCAATATACTCTTTGAATTCCCAGTCAGACAATGGCACTGTATACCAGTAGTAAAAATTGTGGGTGCACGTAACCCCAATATATTCTTTGAATTACCAGTCAGAAACTGGCACTATATGGCAGTAGCAAGAAATGAGGGTATTTATAACCCCAATATATTCTTTGAATTCCCAGTCAGACAATGGCACTGTATACCAGTAGTAAAAATTGTGGGTGCACGTAACCCCAATATATTCTTTGAATTCCCAGTCAGAAACTGGCACTATATGGCAGTAGCAAGAAATGAGGGTATTTGTATTCCCAATATACTCTTTGAATTCCCAGTCAGACAATGGCACTGTATCCCAGTAGTAAAAATTGTGGGTGCACGTAACCCCAATATATTCTTTGAATTACCAGTCAGAAACTGGCACTATATGGCAGTAGCAAGAAATGAGGGTATTTATAACCCCAATATATTCTTTGAATTCCCAGTCAGACAATGGCACTGTATACCAGTAGTAAAAATTGTGGGTGCACGTAACCCCAATATATTCTTTGAATTCCCAGTCAGAAACTGGCACTATATGGCAGTAGCAAGAAATGAGGGTATTTGTATTCCCAATATACTCTTTGAATTCCCAGTCAGACAATGGCACTGTATACCAGTAGTAAAAATTGTGGGTGCACGTAACCCCAATATATTCTTTGAATTACCAGTCAGAAACTGGCACTATATGGCAGTAGCAAGAAATGAGGGTATTTATAACCCCAATATATTCTTTGAATTCCCAGTCAGACAATGGCACTGTATACCAGTAGTAAAAATTGTGGGTGCACGTAACCCCAATATATTCTTTGAATTCCCAGTCAGAAACTGGCACTATATGGCAGTAGCAAGAAATGAGGGTATTTGTATTCCCAATATACTCTTTGAATTCCCAGTCAGACAATGGCACTGTATACCAGTAGTAAAAATTGTGGGTGCACGTAACCCCAATATATTCTTTGAATTACCAGTCAGAAACTGGCACTATATGGCAGTAGCAAGAAATGAGGGTATTTATAACCCCAATATATTCTTTGAATTCCCAGTCAGACAATGGCACTGTATACCAGTAGTAAAAATTGTGGGTGCACGTAACCCCAATATATTCTTTGAATTCCCAGTCAGAAACTGGCACTATATGGCAGTAGCAAGAAATGAGGGTATTTGTATTCCCAATATACTCTTTGAATTCCCAGTCAGACAATGGCACTGTATACCAGTAGTAAAAATTGTGGGTGCACGTAACCCCAATATATTCTTTGAATTACCAGTCAGAAACTGGCACTATATGGCAGTAGCAAGAAATGAGGGTATTTATAACCCCAATATATTCTTTGAATTCCCAGTCAGGCAATGGCACTGTATACCAGTAGTAAAAATTGTGGGTGCACGTAACCCCAATATATTCTTTGAATTACCAGTCAGAAACTGGCACTATATGGCAGTAGCAAGAAATGAGGGTATTTATAACCCCAATATATTCTTTGAATTCCCAGTCAGACAATGGCACTGTATACCAGTAGTAAAAATTGTGGGTGCACGTAACCCCAATATATTCTTTGAATTACCAGTCAGAAACTGGCACTATATGGCAGTAGCAAGAAATGAGGGTATTTGTATTCCCAATATACTCTTTGAATTCCCAGTCAGACAATGGCACTGTATACCAGTAGTAAAAATTGTGGGTGCACGTAACCCCAATATATTCTTTGAATTACCAGTCAGAAACTGGCACTATATGGCAGTAGCAAGAAATGAGGGTATTTATAACCCCAATATATTCTTTGAATTCCCAGTCAGACAATGGCACTGTATACCAGTAGTAAAAATTGTGGGTGCACGTAACCCCAATATATTCTTTGAATTCCCAGTCAGAAACTGGCACTATATGGCAGTAGCAAGAAATGAGGGTATTTGTATTCCCAATATACTCTTTGAATTCCCAGTCAGACAATGGCACTGTATCCCAGTAGTAAAAATTGTGGGTGCACGTAACCCCAATATATTCTTTGAATTACCAGTCAGAAACTGGCACTATATGGCAGTAGCAAGAAATGAGGGTATTTATAACCCCAATATATTCTTTGAATTCCCAGTCAGACAATGGCACTGTATACCAGTAGTAAAAATTGTGGGTGCACGTAACCCCAATATATTCTTTGAATTCCCAGTCAGAAACTGGCACTATATGGCAGTAGCAAGAAATGAGGGTATTTGTATTCCCAATATACTCTTTGAATTCCCAGTCAGACAATGGCACTGTATACCAGTAGTAAAAATTGTGGGTGCACGTAACCCCAATATATTCTTTGAATTACCAGTCAGAAACTGGCACTATATGGCAGTAGCAAGAAATGAGGGTATTTATAACCCCAATATATTCTTTGAATTCCCAGTCAGACAATGGCACTGTATACCAGTAGTAAAAATTGTGGGTGCACGTAACCCCAATATATTCTTTGAATTACCAGTCAGAAACTGGCACTATATGGCAGTAGCAAGAAATGAGGGTATTTATAACCCCAATATATTCTTTGAATTCCCAGTCAGACAATGGCACTGTATACCAGTAGTAAAAATTGTGGGTGCACGTAACCCCAATATATTCTTTGAATTACCAGTCAGAAACTGGCACTATATGGCAGTAGCAAGAAATGAGGGTATTTGTATTCCCAATATACTCTTTGAATTCCCAGTCAGACAATGGCACTGTATACCAGTAGTAAAAATTGTGGGTGCACGTAACCCCAATATATTCTTTGAATTACCAGTCAGAAACTGGCACTATATGGCAGTAGCAAGAAATGAGGGTATTTATAACCCCAATATATTCTTTGAATTCCCAGTCAGACAATGGCACTGTATACCAGTAGTAAAAATTGTGGGTGCACGTAACCCCAATATATTCTTTGAATTCCCAGTCAGAAACTGGCACTATATGGCAGTAGCAAGAAATGAGGGTATTTGTATTCCCAATATACTCTTTGAATTCCCAGTCAGACAATGGCACTGTATACCAGTAGTAAAAATTGTGGGTGCACGTAACCCCAATATATTCTTTGAATTACCAGTCAGAAACTGGCACTATATGGCAGTAGCAAGAAATGAGGGTATTTATAACCCCAATATATTCTTTGAATTCCCAGTCAGACAATGGCACTGTATACCAGTAGTAAAAATTGTGGGTGCACGTAACCCCAATATATTCTTTGAATTACCAGTCAGAAACTGGCACTATATGGCAGTAGCAAGAAATGAGGGTATTTGTATTCCCAATATACTCTTTGAATTCCCAGTCAGACAATGGCACTGTATACCAGTAGTAAAAATTGTGGGTGCACGTAACCCCAATATATTCTTTGAATTACCAGTCAGAAACTGGCACTATATGGCAGTAGCAAGAAATGAGGGTATTTATAACCCCAATATATTCTTTGAATTCCCAGTCAGACAATGGCACTGTATACCAGTAGTAAAAATTGTGGGTGCACGTAACCCCAATATATTCTTTGAATTCCCAGTCAGACACTGGCACTATATGGCAGTAGCAAGAAATGAGGGTATTTGTATTCCCAATATATTCTTTGAATTCCCAGTCAGACAATGGCACTGTATACCAGTAGTAAAAATTGTGGGTGCACGTAACCCCAATATATTCTTTGAATTCCCAGTCAGACACTGGCACTATATGGCAGTAGCAAGAAATGAGGGTATTTGTATTCCCAATATATTCTTTGAATTCCCAGTCAGACAATGGCACTGTATACCAGTAGTAAAAATTGTGGGTGCACGTAACCCCAATATATTCTTTGAATTACCAGTCAGAAACTGGCACTATATGGCAGTAGCAAGAAATGAGGGTATTTATAACCCCAATATATTCTTTGAATTCCCAGTCAGACAATGGCACTGTATACCAGTAGTAAAAATTGTGGGTGCACGTAACCCCAATATATTCTTTGAATTCCCAGTCAGACACTGGCACTATATGGCAGTAGCAAGAAATGAGGGTATTTGTATTCCCAATATATTCTTTGAATTCCCAGTCAGACAATGGCACTGTATACCAGTAGTAAAAATTGTGGGTGCACGTAACCCCAATATATTCTTTGAATTACCAGTCAGAAACTGGCACTATATGGCAGTAGCAAGAAATGAGGGTATTTATAACCCCAATATATTCTTTGAATTCCCAGTCAGACAATGGCACTGTATACCAGTAGTAAAAATTGTGGGTGCACGTAACCCCAATATATTCTTTGAATTCCCAGTCAGACACTGGCACTATATGGCAGTAGCAAGAAATGAGGGTATTTGTATTCCCAATATATTCTTTGAATTCCCAGTCAGACAATGGCACTGTATACCAGTAGTAAAAATTGTGGGTGCACGTAACCCCAATATATTCTTTGAATTACCAGTCAGAAACTGGCACTATATGGCAGTAGCAAGAAATGAGGGTATTTATAACCCCAATATATTCTTTGAATTCCCAGTCAGACAATGGCACTGTATACCAGTAGTAAAAATTGTGGGTGCACGTAACCCCAATATATTCTTTGAATTCCCAGTCAGAAACTGGCACTATATGGCAGTAGCAAGAAATGAGGGTATTTGTATTCCCAATATACTCTTTGAATTCCCAGTCAGACAATGGCACTGTATACCAGTAGTAAAAATTGTGGGTGCACGTAACCCCAATATATTCTTTGAATTACCAGTCAGAAACTGGCACTATATGGCAGTAGCAAGAAATGAGGGTATTTATAACCCCAATATATTCTTTGAATTCCCAGTCAGGCAATGGCACTGTATACCAGTAGTAAAAATTGTGGGTGCACGTAACCCCAATATATTCTTTGAATTACCAGTCAGAAACTGGCACTATATGGCAGTAGCAAGAAATGAGGGTATTTATAACCCCAATATATTCTTTGAATTCCCAGTCAGACAATGGCACTGTATACCAGTAGTAAAAATTGTGGGTGCACGTAACCCCAATATATTCTTTGAATTACCAGTCAGAAACTGGCACTATATGGCAGTAGCAAGAAATGAGGGTATTTGTATTCCCAATATACTCTTTGAATTCCCAGTCAGACAATGGCACTGTATACCAGTAGTAAAAATTGTGGGTGCACGTAACCCCAATATATTCTTTGAATTACCAGTCAGAAACTGGCACTATATGGCAGTAGCAAGAAATGAGGGTATTTATAACCCCAATATATTCTTTGAATTCCCAGTCAGACAATGGCACTGTATACCAGT
This sequence comes from Leptodactylus fuscus, assembly GCF_031893055.1. NCBI lineage: Eukaryota > Metazoa > Chordata > Amphibia > Anura > Leptodactylidae > Leptodactylus > Leptodactylus fuscus. The sequence continues at coordinate 170,501,016 of NC_134269.1, read as the reverse complement.
AGTAAAAATTGTGGGTGCACGTAACCCCAATATATTCTTTGAATTCCCAGTCAGAAACTGGCACTATATGGCAGTAGCAAGAAATGAGGGTATTTGTATTCCCAATATACTCTTTGAATTCCCAGTCAGACAATGGCACTGTATCCCAGTAGTAAAAATTGTGGGTGCACGTAACCCCAATATATTCTTTGAATTACCAGTCAGAAACTGGCACTATATGGCAGTAGCAAGAAATGAGGGTATTTATAACCCCAATATATTCTTTGAATTCCCAGTCAGACAATGGCACTGTATACCAGTAGTAAAAATTGTGGGTGCACGTAACCCCAATATATTCTTTGAATTCCCAGTCAGAAACTGGCACTATATGGCAGTAGCAAGAAATGAGGGTATTTGTATTCCCAATATACTCTTTGAATTCCCAGTCAGACAATGGCACTGTATACCAGTAGTAAAAATTGTGGGTGCACGTAACCCCAATATATTCTTTGAATTACCAGTCAGAAACTGGCACTATATGGCAGTAGCAGGAAATGAGGGTATTTATAACCCCAATATATTCTTTGAATTCCCAGTCAGACAATGGCACTGTATACCAGTAGTAAAAATTGTGGGTGCACGTAACCCCAATATATTCTTTGAATTCCCAGTCAGAAACTGGCACTATATGGCAGTAGCAAGAAATGAGGGTATTTGTATTCCCAATATACTCTTTGAATTCCCAGTCAGACAATGGCACTGTATACCAGTAGTAAAAATTGTGGGTGCACGTAACCCCAATATATTCTTTGAATTACCAGTCAGAAACTGGCACTATATGGCAGTAGCAAGAAATGAGGGTATTTATAACCCCAATATATTCTTTGAATTCCCAGTCAGACAATGGCACTGTATACCAGTAGTAAAAATTGTGGGTGCACGTAACCCCAATATATTCTTTGAATTACCAGTCAGAAACTGGCACTATATGGCAGTAGCAAGAAATGAGGGTATTTATAACCCCAATATATTCTTTGAATTCCCAGTCAGACAATGGCACTGTATACCAGTAGTAAAAATTGTGGGTGCACGTAACCCCAATATATTCTTTGAATTACCAGTCAGAAACTGGCACTATATGGCAGTAGCAAGAAATGAGGGTATTTGTATTCCCAATATACTCTTTGAATTCCCAGTCAGACAATGGCACTGTATACCAGTAGTAAAAATTGTGGGTGCACGTAACCCCAATATATTCTTTGAATTACCAGTCAGAAACTGGCACTATATGGCAGTAGCAAGAAATGAGGGTATTTATAACCCCAATATATTCTTTGAATTCCCAGTCAGACAATGGCACTGTATACCAGTAGTAAAAATTGTGGGTGCACGTAACCCCAATATATTCTTTGAATTCCCAGTCAGAAACTGGCACTATATGGCAGTAGCAAGAAATGAGGGTATTTGTATTCCCAATATACTCTTTGAATTCCCAGTCAGACAATGGCACTGTATACCAGTAGTAGAAATTGTGGGTGCACGTAACCCCAATATATTCTTTGAATTACCAGTCAGAAACTGGCACTATATGGCAGTAGCAAGAAATGAGGGTATTTATAACCCCAATATATTCTTTGAATTCCCAGTCAGACAATGGCACTGTATACCAGTAGTAAAAATTGTGGGTGCACGTAACCCCAATATATTCTTTGAATTACCAGTCAGAAACTGGCACTATATGGCAGTAGCAAGAAATGAGGGTATTTGTATTCCCAATATACTCTTTGAATTCCCAGTCAGACAATGGCACTGTATACCAGTAGTAAAAATTGTGGGTGCACGTAACCCCAATATATTCTTTGAATTACCAGTCAGAAACTGGCACTATATGGCAGTAGCAAGAAATGAGGGTATTTATAACCCCAATATATTCTTTGAATTCCCAGTCAGACAATGGCACTGTATACCAGTAGTAAAAATTGTGGGTGCACGTAACCCCAATATATTCTTTGAATTCCCAGTCAGACACTGGCACTATATGGCAGTAGCAAGAAATGAGGGTATTTGTATTCCCAATATATTCTTTGAATTCCCAGTCAGACAATGGCACTGTATACCAGTAGTAAAAATTGTGGGTGCACGTAACCCCAATATATTCTTTGAATTCCCAGTCAGACACTGGCACTATATGGCAGTAGCAAGAAATGAGGGTATTTGTATTCCCAATATATTCTTTGAATTCCCAGTCAGACAATGGCACTGTATACCAGTAGTAAAAATTGTGGGTGCACGTAACCCCAATATATTCTTTGAATTACCAGTCAGAAACTGGCACTATATGGCAGTAGCAAGAAATGAGGGTATTTATAACCCCAATATATTCTTTGAATTCCCAGTCAGACAATGGCACTGTATACCAGTAGTAAAAATTGTGGGTGCACGTAACCCCAATATATTCTTTGAATTCCCAGTCAGACACTGGCACTATATGGCAGTAGCAAGAAATGAGGGTATTTGTATTCCCAATATATTCTTTGAATTCCCAGTCAGACAATGGCACTGTATACCAGTAGTAAAAATTGTGGGTGCACGTAACCCCAATATATTCTTTGAATTACCAGTCAGAAACTGGCACTATATGGCAGTAGCAAGAAATGAGGGTATTTATAACCCCAATATATTCTTTGAATTCCCAGTCAGACAATGGCACTGTATACCAGTAGTAAAAATTGTGGGTGCACGTAACCCCAATATATTCTTTGAATTCCCAGTCAGACACTGGCACTATATGGCAGTAGCAAGAAATGAGGGTATTTGTATTCCCAATATATTCTTTGAATTCCCAGTCAGACAATGGCATTGTATACCAGTAGTAAAAATTGTGGGTGCACGTAACCCCAATATATTCTTTGAATTCCCAGTCAGACACTGGCACTATATGGCAGTAGCAAGAAATGAGGGTATTTGTATTCCCAATATATTCTTTGAATTCCCAGTCAGACAATGGCACTGTATACCAGTAGTAAAAATTGTGGGTGTATATAGCCCCAATTCTATTGCTAGGGGACTTGCAGGGTATTTCTGGGGTGAAGGTGGGGGGGCACACCGTTGGAACGGGTATCGGGGTATATATCGGGTATACGGGAATACACTGACAGTGTATTCCATTCAGGATCCTGGGAAAGCTGGGTTGCGGCGATTGAGCCCGTCAGTGCCACGTTACACTGACAAGCTTCTCCCTGGAATTTAGCTCTTATAAGAGCTGTTGGTTGTCTTCTCCTTCCTATCCTAGCCTGTCCCTGCGTACCCAGAATCTAAGCCCTAGCTAGCTGGACGGAAACCTCCGTCCTCGGTGAATTGCAAGCTCAGAATGACGCGAACCTGGGCGGCGCTGTTCTTTTAAATTAGAGGTCACATGTATTCGGCAGCCAATGGGTTTTGCCTACTTTTTTCAACGTCACCGGTGTCGTAGTTCCTGTCCCACCTACCCTGCGCTGTTATTGGAGCAAAAAAGGCGCCAGGGAAGGTGGGAGGGGAATCGAGTAATGGCGCACTTTACCACGCGGTGTTCGATTCGATTCGAACATGCCGAACAGCCTAATATCCGATCGAACATGAGTTCGATAGAACACTGTTCGCTCATCTCTAATACAAATAACTGCTATTGTGTAAGTCAGGGAGCTCTTTTAACACTGCTATGCTTCAAGATAACAGGGTACCAGTGAACAGAATAAGAATTACTAACCTTCCCCTCTCTCCTATACAATATGAATGATGGTAAGGAGGAGGAAAGAAGCTTAGTAAGTAGAGATGAGCGAACACTATTCGGAACAGCTGTTCTGAAGAGCACGCTCCCATAGAAATGAATGGAAGCGGCACGCACACTTTGCCGGCGGCTGGTCGCTTAACCCTCCGCGTGCTGGCTACGTCCATTCATTTCTATGGGAGCATGCTATTCGGAACGGCTGTTCCAAATAGTGTTCGCTCATCTCTATTAGTAAGCAGAGAAGGAAACAGATCTCCTTAAAGTGAACCTTGCATGTCCTCAGGAAAGTGCGGTTTTATATACCGCTAGAAAGCCAATAGCGTGCTGAATTCAGCGCACTGTCGGCTTTTCCAATAAGTGTCCTGTTGCTGGAGAAATCGGTGCCATTAACTTCGGCTCTGATATCTCTCCACTGTCAGAAGTGCGTTCCTCATAGCTCAGCTTCATTGCTTGGCTGTAGGGAGTGCCCCTTCCAGATTGAATTCGTCCATAGACTTGTACCTGGGGGGGGTTGGGTATTCCTCACAGTTCACCTTCATTGTGGGGCAGTAAGGAATACCCCATATGACAGTACAAGACTATGTTAGAGTACAGTCGGGGGGCGTTCCTCACAGCGACGATGCTGACCTATGAGGAACGCCCTTCTGACAGTGGGGCGATATCAGTGCCGAAACTACTGGCACCAATAGCTCCATCATCGGGGCACATACCGGGAAAGCTGACAATGCGCTGAATTCAGTGCACTGTCTGCTTTCTAGCGGTATATAAAGCCCCACTTTCATGAGGACATGAAAGGTTCTCTTTAATAACATATATAACAAAGCTTCTACTCATTTATGATAAGAGATTGTATAATTGGAGGTACACTTATTTGGGTAATCCATGGCCTGGCTTCACAGGCAGCCTGATAGACCAGCAGTTAATATGTGCAAGTTATTACTATATGACTAGGATTTTCTGTTGAATTATAGAAATGTTTCATCTTTATCTACAGAAATTTAGAAGTTTAATATTCTCATTTTGCTGTCCCAGCTCCAGAAATGTTCTACCCTAGAGGTCAGATCTGTTATTCTTTTGGTGTTGACTGGTGGTCCTTAGGAGTTACGGCATATGAACTTCTGAGAGGCAGGGTATGTGATCCACTCCTCACGATATATATCTCTTCTATTATATCATTATGTTTCCGCAAATGATTGTATTGTTTGTTGTGATTATTATATTATTATGTACAATGTGATTACCGTCTTGAAAGCTACAAAGAAGATACATTGAGAGAGATCCTTTTATCAGAAGGCAATTGCAATTTTCAACAGGACAGCATCTTCTCTTATTCTGGCAAATTATTCTGCATCCGTTTTATTAAACATGCGATACTTTTTATATATATATATATATATATATATATATATATATATATATATATATATATATATACTCACCGGCCACTTTATTAGGTACACCGTGCTAGTAACGGGTTGGACCCCCTTTTGCCTTCAGAACTGCCTCAATTCTTCGTGGCATAGATTCAACAAGGTGCTGGAAGCATTCCTCAGAGATTTTGGTCCATATTGACATGATGGCATCACACAGTTGCCGCAGATTTGTCGGCTGCACATCCATGATGCGAATCTCCCGTTCCACCACATCCCAAAGATGCTCTATTGGATTGAGCTCTGGTGACTGTGGAGGCCATTGGAGTACAGTGAACTCATTGTCATGTTCAAGAAACCAGTCTGAGATGATTCCAGCTTTATGACATGGCGCATTATCCTGCTGAAAGTAGCCATCAGATGTTGGGTACATTGTGGTCATAAAGGGATGGACATGGTCAGCAACAATACTCAGGTAGGCTTTGGCGTTGCAACAATGCTCAATTGGTACCAAGGGGCCCAAAGAGTGCCAAGAAAATATTCCCCACACCATGACACCACCACCACCAGCCTGAACCGTTGATACAAGGCAGGATGGATCCATGCTTTCATGTTGTTGACGCCAAATTCTGACCCTACCATCCGAATGTCGCAGCAGACATCGAGACTCATCAGACCAGGCAACGTTTTTCCAATCTTCAATTGTCCAATTTCGATGAGCTTGTGCAAATTGTAGCCTCAGTTTCCTGTTCTTAGCTGAAAGGAGTGGCACCCGGTGTGGTCTTCTGCTGCTGTAGCCCATCTGCCTCAAAGTTCGAAGTACTGTGCATTCAGAGATGCTCTTCTGGCTACCTTGGTTGTAACGGGTGGCTATTTGAGTCACTGTTGCCTTTCTATCAGCTCGAACCAATCTGGCCATTCTCCTCTGACATCAACAACGCATTTCCGCCCACAGAACTGCCGCTCACTGGATGTTTTTTCTTTTTCGGACCATTCTCTGTAAACCCTAGAGATGGTTGTGCGTGAAAATCCCAGTAGATCAGCAGTTTCTGAAATACTCAGACCAGCCCTTCTGGCACCAACAACCATGCCACGTTCAAAGGCACTCAAATCACCTTTCTTCCCCATACTGATGCTCGGTTTGAACTGCAGGAGATTGTCTTGACCATGTCTACATGCCTAAATGCACTGAGTTGCCGCCATGTGATTGGCTGATTAGAAATTAAGTGTTAACGAGCAGTTGGACAGGTGTACCTAATAAAGTGGCCGGTGAGTGTGTATATATATATATATATATATATATATATATATATATATATTGGAAAATTTCGAAATCCGCTATATTTAGTGTGTGTAACAGGCAGTGAACTGTATGCGGATCTGGCCTTCATTGCTTGTAGTCTACCAGGTCACTACCTCCAGAGGTGATCCATATGTTAGTAGCAGCTGACCAGGCAGGTCAGGTGTTGTGTGACTATAGACTAAAACCAGTGGAGGCAGAATAGCTTTACACTTCAAAAAAAAAAGGAATGGCAAGAGATACTAAATCAGAGAGGCCAGGTCTAAATCAGGAATCCAAAGGAGGATATCAGGACAGGTAGCAGAGGTACATATAACATGGAAGGTCCTAGGCCACAGGTAGCAAAGGTATAGCAAAAGCCTGTAGACCACAGGTAGCAGAGGTTTAGTAGAAGCTTGTAGGCCAGACATTCAGAACAGAAGCCCAAAGGCCACAAGTAGCAAAAGTACTAACATAACGGAAGGCCCTTAGGCCACAGGTAGGAGAGATATATACATGGCAGAAGCACAAAAGCCACAGATAGCAGTGGTATGAATATAACAGAAGCAAATGCACATCCACATAAACAGGGATAGCAGTAAATTATTTTCTAATGGCTTGAGTTGGCTTTTACTTCTCAAACTCCTTTGTATTCTGTCTTCTAGGTGGATGACATGTTTCTGATATTATGACTATTGCCTACACATATTAGATGCTTGTATAGCTGGCTGTAGTTTGAAGAACTACAGTATGTCTAACCACAAATACTATAGACCACAGTGCCCTACAAGATGACATGATGATACTTATATTAAATTGATAGAGTCAGTAAACTGGGAATATCCAATTTATAAAATAGATTCACCAAAGTGTTGGAATGCCATAAAGTGGCTGTCCATCCAATATAAAGTGCTACATCTCATAACTACACTTGTGTATAGATGTACTATATTATGGGGATAACGTCCATCCTTAGGGAGAGACCACCTTTTCAGGTGTGCGGAGACTTATACAGCCATAGTTGCTCCACTGCAAGGGAACATGGGAGGAATATGCAAATCTATCTCCCAAGGTGTCTCCCAAGAAATTGATTTGGTTATAGCCCTGTATTATGCAGTAAAGACTTCTGGGAAAGTCGGGCATGATGTTCAGGGCGCTTCCCATAGAGGGCAGCATAACAGAGACACTGTCTCCCTGTTTACACCTTGGGAGACAGATTTGCACATTCCTTGGATGTAATATATCATACAATACAGTAACACAGTATATAGTATAATACATCTTGTGACTCAACCATTCTGTCACAACACTGTATATTTACAATCTTCTTTTTAAGATCTTCATAATATATCATGTGTATTCTATTCCATTATCACTATAATTGTGTTTGCTTTTTTATCTAGAGACCATTTCACATTCACTCAAGTAGTGCTGCAACAGATATAGTCCATGTGTTCCATACAGCGACTGTTACGTATCCTCCTGCCTGGTCAAAAGAAATGGTGTCATTACTGCATAAGGTAAGGCATTGCCACATCTAAGCTATACTATATGTTAACTGTCGGTGCCTGTAGCACATAAAATATACCACTATTTAAATGGAAAAGGTACTGTATCAAGGCCGAGGATTTTCAAGCTACACCTCCAATGCTAACTTATATTTAACCCCCTCTTCTCCTTGCATTTTTACAAGGATGCATGTCAGAAAAGCCTAAAACATTTGTATCTTGATTTTATGGACAGGACTTCCTTAGTAACAGGTAGTCAACTGTGAATTAGCTAGAAAGAAGACTTCTGCTGGTAGCAACTTCAGAGATGTTTTTTTAGGCAGAAATTAGCAACATTTTAAATAAAGTGCATTACGTTTAGGTTGAGAATCACATGCTCTATTAAAGAAGACTAAATTGTCTGAAAAGTTAGGGACCATTTAAGAGTTACTATGTACTGTGTGTGGGTAGGTAATTAGTTTTTTTTTTTTTGTCCATGTGCATTTATACAGCAAATTGTTGCAATATTTCGATGCAAGCTTGTATTCTGATATGGTAATTACAGGTAAAACATAAAAACCTGTAGGGCTCTGTAGGTAGATCGCTTTACTGCCTCATTAATAGACCCATCATATTTTTTAGCAGTACTTATGGTAATTTTAGCTATAATAGGCCAAGACTGATGAAAAATACGTGGCTTTTTAAATACTGTAATAAAAGTAGAACGTTAGGATTCTATTATACATATAGGATTTATCAAGCGTAGATATGATAATTGTTTCATTGTTTCCATACTGTTACCTCCGATGAGGAACCATTAATATAAGTGATTTTTATTCCTGGCAATCTTTTATTTTTGCTGCCATTTACCATGTAGTGTGCATTCACCATCTGTTATCCCAGCAGCAGTCAGACTGACCTGCTATTGTTAAGTTTGCAGCACATTTCAGTTAATGTTTCCAGCATCTTATTCTCCCAGTTGTTTTCCTTGTGGTTTTGCTGTGTTTTTTTCCCAGCTGTGTAATTGACATAATCGCAAAACAGATTATATAGGACAATTACCTGGGGAGCCTATAACATTTACTTGTCCCAACTCCTCTGTCTCTGTATCATTCACATCAAAGACTTAAGAATGTGTTTTGTCACATACTGAAAACACCATTGTTCTGCACATGTAAACACACAATACTATTCTATAGATTTTTTGGTAAAGAAAACAGCAGGAATCTATTGATTTTTTTTTTTCATTTCCATTGAGATTTTTTTTTATTTTTTAAACAAACTACTGTGTAACTACCAGGTTTCCAGCCATCATTTATCAAATCCTTAATACATTCTTATCACATTCTTATATAGTAACCATGTAACAGTATTGAAGGATGCTTGGATAGGTGTAATGCAGCAGTAAAACTGCGTAGCAGTGGCATAACTAGGAATGGCGGCGCCTCATGGCGAACTTTTGATATGACCCTTAGTGGCCCCTACAAACAGTATTATCCCCTATAGTGGCCCCTGCACACAGTATTATCCCCCATAGTTGCCCCTGCACACAGTATTATACCCCATAGTGGCCCCTGCACACAGTATTTTCCCCCATAGTGGCCCCTGTACACAGTATTATGTCCCTAAGTGGCCCCTGCACACAGTATTATCCCCCATAGTGGCCCCTGCACACAGTATTATGTCCCTAAGTGGCCCCTGCACACAGTATTATGTCCCACTGTGGACACCCATAAACAATTATTATACTCTGGGATGTTTTCAGACCCCAGAGTATAATAATCGGAGACCTGGGGGAATAAAAACATAAAAAACTACTGTTACTTACCTGTGCCCCGGCTCCTACGCTGTCGGCCTCCACCACTGTCCTTGTTCAATGACGTAGGACGTCACATGACCCGGGATGCAGGCCGGGTTCATGTGATGTCAGAAAGGACGTCAGGGACATCAGAAAGGACGCCAAGAAGGAGGCCTGGCAGGGTCGTGGAGAGGTAAGTAACATGTTTTTTATGTTTCTTACCTCTCCCAGTCTGCTAATCATTATACTCGGGGGTCATTAGGGGTTGCGGCTGTCACCGGACCCCTAATGACCCGGTCCCTGTGGCAGCTGCCTCCGCTGCTATGGCGGTAGTTATGCCACTATATGGTAGGAAATCTCAAGATTCCTGGTTGTTCACTTTGAATGGAATATGTCTCCATTATTAAAATGTTTTTAATTAAAATCCGATAATGAATCTATGACTTTTATCTCATCTGTTTTCATTTTCTGACTGTAGATTTTTTTTTTCTATTTACTGTATATGATTATGGGGTCTGCCATATTTTTTGAGGTTTTCCTCCGATCTGATTGCAGCAATTAGTAATATGCTTTACATCAGTCATGGCCATAGGCAGCAATAGTCTGGAGCTCATTTAGGTCTATGGGAAAGTTTTTAGGCATGTGGGATTCTTCTAAGTATACTTGTACACAGTTTTTGAAGAAACGTCAACAAGACAAATCTTGATCACACCAAATATTCTCGCTTTGCATTCTTACTTTACAGCATTTTGTCTACAACTTTTGTACATTACCATATTTCTCAGTTTAGATTGTAAAATGAGGCAACAGAGGTTCAAAAGAGAGGCTTAAGGGAGGAATGACTGAGATTTTTTGTATGCATATTCAGTACTATGTATGTCTTATATATGTTGCAGTTGTTAGATAGAAATACAGAAGAACGCTTTTCATGCCTGAAAGATATCCAAGACTTTCCTAGCTTATCCGATATTAACTGGGATGCAGTCCTACAGAAAAAAATGATTCCTGCGTTTACACCTACGGTAAGATGAGAAATCTGTCTCCTTTTATCACGTGCTAAATGTAAAGTGTTCCATATTATGTGCAAGTGATACTGTATATGGTAATATTATGATCATCGTTTTGCTATTTTTTTCTTTCACGCCAAATGATTCAGTTGCCATAAATAAAGTAATGGCAGGTTCACACCTGCGCCCAGTCTCCGCTTTGTGGTTTTCCATCTTCTGCCTGAGAAACTGAACAGGAGGCGGAAACCTGGCAGTCGGTGTCCTCCCGTGAGCGTCATCTGGTCTCTGCTGCAAAACCGTTTTTTGTTTTTTTTTTAACCGAACACAAACTCCTGCATCTCCAACTTTCTGTCCGGTTAAAAAAAAAACTGTTTTGCCGTGGAGAGGCAGAAAGTGCTCACGGGCAGTCACTTTGCAAACCCATTCAAGAGAATGAGTTTGAAAACTGACTGCTGCTTTCCGTCAACTGTCCAGTTTCTCAGGCAGAGGACGGAAACTTGCAAAGTGGAGACCGGGCGCAGTTGTGAACCCGCCCTCAATGGTCAGATTATATAATGACCTGGAATGCTGACGGTGTATGTGTTACCTTTGCAATATGTATGTTTTTAATAGATTTATGCGGCCATGTAAAGCTTTATACATATATATCTTGATAAGATAATAGTGGGTGGTTTCTTCTATTATTTTTGTTGTTTACATAGCACCAACATATTCTACAGCACTGTACAAATTCTTACCATTCACATAAATCTGTGTTTCCATTTCGACATCTTAGACACATCAGGGCCAATATTTAGCTAGTCATTTAGCCTTCCAGATTGATTTCGAAGTGTGCAAGGAAACTGGAGAAACTGAAGGAAACGCACACAAATATGGGAAGGATGTACAAATACGGGGAGGACATACCAAAAGGGAGTTGAACCATGGAACCAAGTGCTGTAACAATGCAAACAGATAAACCACTGTGCTGCCGATTATTCCAAGAAGATACTAGAGTAATCGTTACGGATAGCCATATGGAAATAATAAGTTCAACACTTAGTATTGTCTGAAAGGTTTTTTGACAGCAAAAATAATGATTAGGGATGAGCGATCGTGTTTGGAAAAGATCGGGTTCTGATCTGCGATCGAGAAAATTTCACGATCGCGATCGGAATTCCGAACACGATCTTTTTAGGTGGGATCGCGATCGGTACTATTTCCCACAATGCTTTGCTTAGCCTTCACACTGCGTATACGCTCTGCTCATTCTGAATGGAGTGTATACTCAGTGTGAAGGCTCCGCTGCAGTTCCATAGGAATGAATGGAAGCAGCTGGCACACAGCCTTAACCCCCTGCGCGCCGCCTGCCTCCATTCATTCTAATTGGAGACTAAACTAACATCTCCAGTAGCTACTTACCTCCAGAGATGGCTGCTCCATTCCCCGGTGTTCTTCTTCTTCGCCTCGCTGCCGCTCCACGCTGCTCTTCTCGCCTCGCTGCCGCCGCCTCCCAGGTTAGTGTTTAAAGAGCTAGGAAGGCGGGGCTTGTGGCTTAGGAGAGTGTGGGCGGGTATAGGGCCAGGAGTCGTGACGTCGTCACTCTCCTAATCTGGGAGACGGGGCAGCGAGGCGAGAAGAGCAGCGTGGAGTGGCAGCGAGGTGAAGAAGAAGGAGAACACCAGGCACCGGAGCAGCCATCTCTGCAGGTAAGTGGACACCAGGGGGGGACTAAGTAGCCATAGGATTAAAAAAAAAATCCTCTGGCTACTTAGTGATTCACTACACAGCGTGGATTCTAACAATTAAAGCGTTAAATTGTTAGATTCCATGCTGTATAGTGAATAGAATTGCTTTTAAAATCCGATCTCCGATTAATAAAAAAATCCCATTGACTTGCATTGGGATTGGAATTGGGATCGAGATTGGGGTCGAATGAAAAATGGTCGGAAATCGGATTTTAAAATCGATCCTGAAAAGTCAAGATCAGCTCAACTCTAATAATGATGTATTGTTAGGATGGACCTAAGTGGGAATCGCCATGGATCTCACTTCAGGTTCTTTTATGAATCAATATAAGAAAGGCTTTTATTTCAAATGATTCATTTTTATTCATTTGTTTTACAACCAGAAAGGGCGACTTAACTGCGATCCGACCTTTGAGCTTGAAGAGATGATACTAGAATCTAAGCCTTTGCACAAGAAAAAGAAAAGACTTGCCAAGAGAGTAAAGGACAATGGGAAAAACGCAGCAATGGTAAGAGAGAAAAAATGAGACATTGCCAATAAGTATAGAGTAGCATACTGTCTATGACCATAGAACAAATGGTATTTCACTTATTAGCTATTCCCTTGTATAACTATTATCCCAAGCTTCTCCCTATACTATATAATAGGTGACAGGTATAGGAATTTCAAGTTTCCCTCAACTTTTAGGCCACAACACAATACAAAGCCAGATACAACCCGTCAGTATAATATGACGAGCGGATGGCCGTCACAGCTACTCTCTCCAGTCACAGGTAGTATAAGCCGTTTTCTAGAACCATTTGAGCCAGGATGCCCCCATACTACATGATGGTGGTTCTGTATATCTTAATGGGTTATCTCTGCAGGCAAACCATCCTTACCACAAGTAATTACAGTTTGCAATAGTTTTCAGTAGGCTTTATCTGCTTGGCTTTGTACAGAAGTGGTTTGGCACTGAAATTAAGGGCTAGGTTCCAGTATAGAGACAGTGATGGATGAGACTAGCAAATCGTACTGAGAACACATAAAATCCTGAAGATAGATATGAAAGGCACTTAACTTAAGTGCTGTATAATCCTGTTAAATAAGCAAATCATTAATTACCATGTAGATGTTCAGTAAGAATTCATCAATTACAGTTTCCCATCTTAATATTAATTGAAAATGGCATTCCTCCACAAAATCTTATGCTTTCATTTCAGCTATGTTAAAGGTGAGGATTAGCTACTTACTGGTTTGGGATTTTTATGTATGTTACCACTGAATATGATACAGTCATTTGACAGATTCACTTTAGTTTATCTATGTCAAGTATTATAGAAGCCGTGTGGCCTGTTTTACAGCAGTCTCATGATTGACTGCATTGAATAGACAGTCTATTAGAGACACCCATGTAGTTGTTTGTTGTACCTTGTTTAGGAGAAACTTGTACACTGTAGCCAGTGGCGTAACTAGGAATGGCGGGGCCCCGTGGCGAACTTTTGACATCCCCCCCCCGACGCTGAAGACCTCGACCAACCCCTCCTACGCATTTCTGTGCGCTCTATTATGCCCCATAGTGGCCCCTCCACACAGTATTATCCCCCATAGTGGCCCCTCCACACAGTATTATCCCCCATAGTGGCCCCTCCACACAGTATTATCCCCCATAGTGGCCCCTCCACACAGTATAATCCCCCATAGTGGCCCCTCCACACAGTATTATCCCCCATAGTGGTCCCTCCACACACTATTATGCCCCATAGTGGCCCCTTCACTCCGTATTATAACCCATAGTGGCCCCTGCACACAGTATTATCCCCCATAGTGGCCCCTGCACACAGTATTGTACCATATAGTGGCCCCTGCACACAGTATTATGCCCCATTGTGGACACCCATAAAGAATTATTATACTCTGGGGTCTTTTCAGACCCCAGAGTATAATAATCGGAGACCCAGGGGGGAGAAAAACATTTTAAAAAATCCATGTCCAACGGAGACCAAAAGGACAGGAGAATGGGGGCCGATGTGTGATGTATAATGTACAGTAAAATGACTCCACACACATTGCATGAATTCAACCTTAGCATGGCTAAGGCAGATATACAGTATTTCCATATATCAATATTTCTAAGCATGTAAAAATCATTTTTAGCTAACTTAATGTATTTTTTTATTTATCACTTATCTGCCTGAACTGTACATTGTACTATGGAAGAATGGCAATTTGCAAAAGCACTTGGATACGGTGGAGAGAGATTTCATTGTTTTCAACAGAGAGAAGTAAGTACAGTATAGAAACAAACATGAGTAATTTTAAGGAATAATGATCTAGAATACAAAAGTATAAATCGACATATACTGTAAGTCACTTTAACACATTTTTGATGTACTGTAGCATTAAGCATATTACAAACTGTATTCTTTCATATAAAAAAATGTACGTAACTAAACATGGAATTTTCTAGAATATATATCGTTTAAAAAACAGGATGCAAAAGAGGATTGCATATATACAGATTATAAAAGTGCAAAGTATTAATAATTACAGATAAGCGAACACTGCTCTGATCAGCCGATCTGAACAGCACGCTCCCATAGAAATGAATGGAAGCACCTGTGACGCCGGCCGGACGCCGGCAAAGTCAGCGTCACAGGTGCTTCCATTAATTTCTATGGGAGCGTGCTGTTCGGATCGGCTGATCCGAACAGTGTTCGCTCATCTCTATTAATAATGATGGACGAACCTCGCAAAATCTGTTTCATAAATATTTGCAAGGCTTGCTCAAAAAGTTGCGCAAATATTGAAAAAAAATACTCACCTTTCCGGGACTCCGCTGCGGTGTTCAGTCTTCTCTCCTGAGTGTCCTTTGGCGTCCTTAGCCCCAGGATACCACAGCAGCCTGTGAGTGAGCACATAAGTGACTAAGGACCACTGACTTTGTAGAGGAGACCAAAAGATGCTAAAGAAGACTGAAAAGAAGGAATGCCAAAGAAGACTGGATGCCGCAGCAGAGCTTGGGAAGGATGTGCATGTCTTTTTTTTTTTTCCTTTTCCATGGTTTCTCATTATTGTACTCTGAGGTTTTCTCAATCCACAGAGTATAATAATTATTAGTGGGTGGTAAACCCCAAAAATTTTGAGTTCAGTAGAACTGGAAATTTTTGGACAAATCATATCAAACCCAATGTGATATATCTCTAGTAATGTTGAGAATATAACTCATCCAGTTACAGCAGAGGTTCTACAAATAGAATGACATTTATATACAGAATCATTTAATGATCAGGCTGTCGGTTTGGCTATTTTTAACTTATATACAAGAGAATGAAGAGGCCCTTATATTCAAAACCATCTCTCCCTTCCATGAAGTCACAGATGTGGGACCCGTATCTATGGGGGAATTATGCTTTATCCTGTGTATGTAGGCATAAATGTTCACATGGCAAAGCTCATTTAAGTCTCTACAAATTCCCATAAAGAACTTCATGACAATAATTAATGTTAGCCTAGATAGGAAGGGCTTATTTCTCTAAGAACAATGGAAATAATGGTACTTGAATCCCAGCTACACGGCATGTTGTAGGTACTTTGTCTGCCCCTGACCCTTTTTTCATGAAACCAGATTCCAGTTTATTGCACAGCTGATTTTCTTTTTTATTTGGAGTAGTGGGTGGGATTTTGTTTGAATAAAAATCTACCCCATTTCCCCACAGCGAACCCCACCCCTTCTAATAGTGTTAATCCTGGTTTTTGTAGTGGTAACCTTTTTTAGTTTTCCCTTTTTCGACATACATTTTTCCCAATTACTCCTGTAGTTATTCCTCTACTTTATGCGCACACAAAAGAAAGAAAAAACGTCAATGGTCACTGAAATAACTGAATCTAACAAAGGAATTAATAAGTGTAAATTTACTAAAAACAACTAGTGAATATCTGGCATTGCTTTTGAATTGTGGTTTGTGGCTGGACGAAGATGAAGGTACCCCTAAAAGATTCAAAATAACTTGACTATAGGGACATGTTAAACTAAGGTGTATCCTGTAAGTATTATCATAGGTGTCTTCAGTCATCAGACAATGTGAATATTTACAGGGTGAAAAGTAGTCACTGTGCTGTTTGGAGTCATGGTGTGTATCCGACTCAACATGGACCAGAGAAAACTAAGAGAAGAGATGTCTTGACAAATATGTTAAAGGTAACATCTCTAAGACCATCTCCAAACAGCTTGATGTTCCTGTTACTACAGTTATACATATTATTGAGAAGTTAGTTCTACAGGAGTGTAGCCAACCTCCCTGGACATGGGCGCAAGAGGAAAATTGATGACAAATTGGTTACCATTTCTATTATTTTCTCTTCAAAGAGCTCAGAACAACTTCCAAAGAGATTAGAGGTGAACTCCAAGGTCAAATTACATTAGTGTCAGATCACACCATCCATCGCTTTTGTTGCCAATGTGGACTTAATGGAAGACGACTCGGGAGAACACCAATGCTAAAAGCAAATCACAAAAAAATGAGAATGGAATTTACCAAAATGCAGATTGACAAACCATAAAGCTTCTGGCAGATTGTCCATTGGACAGATGAGACAAAACTGGAGTTTTTTGGAAAGTTACATCAGCTCCGTGCTCACTGATACAAAATTGAAGCATACAAAGAAAGGAACGTTGTACCTACTGTGAAACATGGAGGAGGCTCGGTTACATTTTGGGGCTACTTTGCTGTATCTGACGTAGGACGTCTTGAATCTGTGCAGGGTACAATGAAATCTAAAGACTATTAGGCATTCTGGAGTGAAATGTGTTGCCCAGTGTCAGTAAGCTTGGTCTCTTTTACAGGGTCCTCCAGGATAATGACCTAAAACACTCAAGATCCAAGAATGGCTAAATCAAAGCAGTGGGCTATTCTAAAGTGGCCTTCTATGAACACTGATCTAAGTCATATTGAACATCTGTGGAAGGAGCAGAGATATGAAGTCTGAAGAATCGTCTGAGATCGTCTATCATCAGCAATCCACAGATCCAGCTTCTGGACAGTCCCTTTAAGTTAAGAAGAACCATCATTTTTGTCTAAGCTTTTTCCATTAGTTTGTTTGTACAATAGTTCTGCTGAACATAATTCAAGCGAAATGTCAGATTTTAATTAGTTGATTTTTAGTCAACTTAAATTTATTAATATTTTTGGCAGTTTCAAGTTATTTCAGTGGCCATTGTGGGATTTTCTTTTCTTTAATAGAAAGGTACCAACAATTTTGTCCACATTTATATGTGCATTCAAAACTATGCAGTCCTGTTACCTATCAAACTAGTTTCCTTTCTTGAATTTGCTGAATCTGCTTTACTCATCATTTTAACATTAGCATATGTATTATGAAGGAAGATTATTTATAATTGTTAATTCCTGTCCTTGACACTTGTCTTTATGTTTGTATATTGTGATACTACTATTTATCTTCATTTATCAGCACACTTATTTGATAATGCGCCTGCACTTATTCCTTGCACAGTATATTCAGCACTTTTCTGTAGCGCTCTATTCAGTATAAAATAAATGCAAAGTTTACAGAGAAAAAAATCTTGCCCAGGAAATGTTTTTCTCCATATTTCAATGTTTGTGTATTTATTTTTGTCCTTTGTACGAGATTTATTAGCTACAGCCCTTTCTAATTTTTTGCACCAAAAACCAAAAATGTAGTGAGGCTGAAAAACAAATTAAAATAGTCCCCATAACTACTGTGTTATCCTATTGTGATACCGTTGTGTTGACTATAGTGTTATCCTATTGTGATACTGTTGTGTTGACTATGGTGTTATCCTATTGTGATACCATTGTGTTGACTATAGTGTTATCCTATTGTGATACTGTTGTGTTGACTACGGTGTTATCTTATTGTGATACCGTTGTGTTGACTATAGTGTTATCCTATTGTGATACTGTTGTGTTGACTATGGTGTTATCCTATTGTGATACCGTTGTGTTGACTACGGTGTTATCCTATTGTGATACTGTTGTGTTGACTATAGTGTTATCCTATTGTGATACTGTTGTGTTGACTATGGTGTTATCCTATTGTGATATCGTTGTGTTGACTACGGTGTTATCCTATTGTGATACCGTTGTGTTGACTACGTTGTTATCCTATTGTGATACGGTTGTCTTGACTACTGTGTTATCCTATTGTGATACCGTTGTGTTGACTACGTTGTTATCCTATTGTAATACTGTTGTGTTGACTACGGAGTTATCCTATTGTGATATTGTTGTGTTGACTACCGTGTTATCCTATTGTGATACCGTTGTCTTGACTATCGTGTTATCCAATTGTGATACTGTTGTGTTGACTACCGTGTTATCCTATTGCGATACTGTTGTGTTTCAGACTTCAGTTCAGTATTAATTCAAGTTACATTTTTACCTGAATAGAGGGTACAGGCTTTCTGTAAAATGTGGCTGTACATTTTCCTCCTTCCCCTCCACTAATGTCTTGAGAAAAAGGTGGGACTGTGTTTTTTGTTAACAGACAGTCAAATAGAGACATAGAAGTCTTTTTGACAGTGAACAGGTTGACAACCAGTTTGTCCATAGTCCTCCTTGAGTGTTCTGTGGCTGCAGTAAAGACCGAACCGAAATACGTCCCACCTCTGTAGTTAAGCCCCAGCTCTTCCAACAGTCTGGCAACAATGGAAGGAATAGAATGACCCCTATTTCTTTACTAAATTTCTATTGGATTTCTAAAATATCCTTCCGTTTCTTCTATTTTTCTATGTATTTGCAGAAGTAAACAAGACCTGAATGAAAACCAGGAAGATTTGTCTGAGGAACAGACCAAAGAGGAGGATGGGAAGAATAACAATCTATAGTGTCTCTGCCACTTTTACAATAATATTTTGATCATAATTATCTAAGAATTAAGAAATGGCACGTTCTGAAGAAAAGTCACATCAGACTTCTCCGGGTCACAGTATGTTGTGATCTTTATTTTTTGCAGGCTATTGACGTAGGGGACACTCCGCTCATTGGAACCTATAGCATACAAGCTAAACTTAAGTTATTTACTTTGCAAGTAATTCCTTTGCTTAAAGGCAGAATTCTAATGCATTTTGCACTAAAAATACTTTAGGACATTTTTAATGCACTAGGAATATTTTCTAGGCTATTTTTATTTATTTATTTTTTTTACAATGTGTAGCATATAAACTGATGATTTTGTTACAAAAGATTTACAGAGATGTAGAAAAAATACAGTATAGTAATGTGTTTCTGTTAAAATGTGGATCGGCCAGGTTAGGCTGGGTTCACACCAGCGTTGGCTCTACATTCGGGGATTCTACTCCCCTCTCCCTTTTCAGGCGGAAACCAAGCGGACCCCATTATAGTCTATGGGGTCCACAGGTTTCCTAAGGTAACTGCTTTTTTATGCGGATTAAGTTACCATTCGTGGAGTCTCCAAGCGGCCCCCGAACGGAAACCCAAACGCTGATGTGAACCTAGCCTTAAGGAGTTTTCCATGAAAGTATACAGTGCATTCAGAAAGTAGCGAAACTTCGCCTCATCTTATTACGTATCAGCTTTATTCTTAAACACATAATATTATTTCCCTTTTTGTTAGTCTACATACAATACCTTATAATGACAATGCAAAAATCAGATTTATAAAAAAAAATCTGTGCAAACTTAATAGAAATGAAAAACGGTAAGATAAGTATTTCGAGTCAGTATAGTAGGGTATAAGCGCCACAACCAACAATCTGCAAAAATGTGCTAAAAAGAAAGACACATAAAAGGCTGAACCTCCCATGGTTTATAACTTCTAGTTATGTACAGATGGAAAACAGGTAAGATAGTTAAAAATGCCAAAAAAGTGCAGAGACTGTAGCATCGGCTCCTAGTGCAACCTAGGGACATGTGGAAAATATATATACTATAAGAGGAAGACAAAAAAATTCAAAATTGTCAATTTCGATGTGTTAGACTTTGACAGTACTTGTTATATATATTTGTTTTCCTGTTACATATATTGCTCTTATTCATCCATATGGGGACCCTTAGGCTTTATTAGGAGCTGGGGTCTCAAGCACTCTTTTGTGCCTTTTAATTGCTTTTTCTCTGACATTTTTTTTATCTGTACGTAATTGCTAAAAGTAAGGTTTAGAACTTTTAAACTATAGGAGGTGCCGCCTTTTATATCTGCGCTTTTTCATTTGGCTCATTCCGACCCTTTTCTGTGGACTTTGTTGTGCACCTTTTGCAGCAATACAGAGCTCTTCTTGCTGATAATGCTACAAACTTCTCACACTTGTATTTGGGAATTTTTTGGTGGAGTTGGCCATCCTTCTGAATGGTTGTCACATCTCCACAATGGGTATCCAACTTATTCGTAGTCACGTCTCCGACCAAGGCCCTTCTTACCAAGTTTGACCAAGCAGCCCTCTTGAGAAAAAGCCATAGTGGTCCTCTATTTCTTCCGTTTAATAAGGATGTTTTTTGGGGACCTGTAATGCTGCAGTGATTTTTGTACTATTCCCCGTGTTGTGCCTCTACCATGCATTGTCAACTGTTCAACGTTTTCTAGATACTGTAGGTGTGTGCCTTATCAAATCACGTACAATCAGCTGAATTTACTACGGGTGATCAATGGAAAAAAAAAAACTGATGATCAATGGAAAGCATATACAGGTGAGAAAAACTTTGAGTATTATATCAAAGGGGCCAACCTAAAAAAATATGATTATCCATTTTAGAATAACCCCGCACTCACATCACCGTATTTCACATGTCAGGCAGTGTCTGTATGGATCTGTGGAAATTTCAGACAGCACATGGATGCCATATTGCTTATTCTTAGGCGATGCTCTGAAATGACATCTCTGCACTCGTGATCTTTTTTGGGTTGGGTGGAATATTTTTTTTTTTTATAAACTGCATTGGAAAATGTGTGGTTTATGGAGGGAAAATCATGGACAGCAAACAGACAAAATATGGATATTCTCATTGATAAAATGTGGACACGGACATGTGAATAAGACCTAAAGCTGTAACATAACAAAATGTGGAAAAAATGGAAGTAGCGTGCTTTCTTAATGCACTGTATATGTATGTATTGTATGTATGATTGAGTATAATAGATCTAAAGAGAAATTGAAATTGAACATAAACCATAGTAACCAGGGTTGTGGAGTTGGTAAGACAGGGGCCTCAGGGACCTCCGACCTCATGATCAGTGGGGAACCCAATGGATAGGTGATTGTTGCTAATGGGAAAAAAACCCCTTAAATACATATGTTACAATTAAAGAACAAATGACACCAAAAATCCCTGTCAATGCCTTTATTAAGACGGGCGGATAAAATGGCGGTCTTAATGAATCTGGACCACTGTCTTTTAGTGCATCCGTCCATGGAATCAGCATAGATGTGGTTAATTCACAAGTAGATTTTACAATAAAAAGTGAAAGGTCTTATTTTTCTTCATCTACTATTCAAGTAATATCTTCATTTAGTTACTGACATACTGTGAAATGGAAGATGAATACAGGTACCATAGTGCTAATAAAGTCACCAAAGTATGAGAACTCACCTCTCCGTACAACTTAGCTTTTGTTGCTTTCAGGTTGATGTATGTTACATGTTTATCCTGATACATTCAATAAAGTTTTCTGTCATTCATTCTTTCATTTATTCAGCCAGATTTATTAGACTGATGTGTAGTACACAGTAATAATCTGATGCGATGGTGTCAGATGCACCACAATATTAAAGGGGCTCTATCAGCAGATTTACGGGCTATGAGCTAAAGATATGCCTGAGTAGCCTTTAAAAAGGCTATTGAGGTGCTGCTATTAGTGTGTAAAAAGACCATTTTCCCATAGAGAACATTGCAAGCTGGAGCCTGCGCATTAGCGCATTGGAGGGAGCGCCACTGCGCACGCGCGTGCTTTCAATAGAAGCTGTCGTGAATAAGCAGGAGGAGGGGAGGCTTGCATGGGCATGCAGAAGCTTTGACGCTAATTTACATATCGATTACCAAGGTAATTAACTTTTTAAAGGCTATTCAGGCATATCTTTAGTTCATAACCCGTAAATCTGCTGATAGAGCCCCTTTAAGAGGCTTTTTCACCAAAACTTATAAGACTGGGTTCACACAGGGTTTTCTAGACCAGAGTTTGAAGCAGAATTCAGCTCAAAAAACCGCCTCCCACTGACTTCAATGGAAGCCATTCACTTCCTTTTTCCACGAGCAGTATCTTCCCGCTCGCAGTAAAAAGGAGTGAACTGTCTTTTCTTGCCACGGATTCCGTGGCTGAATCAGACATTCGCTGTGCGACACTCTCCCTCGGCTAGGCCCATTCATTTTGGCCTAATCCGGAGTGAAATGCTGCGACTGTCAGAATGCCATGATAGTTGCACTAGCCGAGGGAGGTGTTTTTTGAATTGAATTCTGAGGCGGATTCCGCATAAAAATCCCATCCAAAAAAACGTGTGAACCCAGCCTAAGTAAGCCTACTATGATCTGACTCAAACTTCAGCTGTATATTATGGCGGTAAATAAGTCCACATCCATTCCTGCCCATGCTCCTCCCACTTTACTCCAAAGCAGTGGAAAACTGAAAAATTCTTGCACAGTAGCATTACAATGTGTCTGGAAGAGCCTACAGATGGATCCTTTACAGTTGGCGTAAGTTTTCAGTTACTTTCAGTTACTTCTAAGCTCAGTCATGTGATATACATCTGTGCACCCATGTGTACATGACATGACCTTGGACTCTATATCACATGATCATGAAATGATTTATATCCACTGGAAGTAACAGAATGAATGACAAGCAGAGATCTAGAAAACTGAGGAATTGATATAGAAAGTATACTGGAAAATTGTACAACTTTTCATTATATAAACAATAACGTTTGTCTCTGAACATTTGTCTGAAACTGGGCGGCCCCTTTAAGATCAGGTCATCCAGAATGTGAGAGTCTGGATTCTGCAGCCATGTACTGTCATGTGAAACCAACTATAACAACATTGAAACCACTGAATCATGTGCACAAGTACAACCAGGGAGTCCTACTCTAATTCCCCATACATTTGATTTCCTATGAAGACCTATAGAAGTGTTTCTGCCAGACTGAATTTTCAGGTGACGTAATATGAAGCTATTTTCATTTACAAATCTGGTCAATAACTCATAATAATATGGCGCCATAAAGTACACTATATACGACTTTCATGTGCATAAGTAGATCTTTATACTGCTCTGTATATTTCATATTGTAATATATTTTCATGTACAAATATGGTATTATTCCAAGCATGAAGCCATGTATCCATGTATGTATGTATGTGACCCTTGTGAACCCATCACAGTTAGTTAGCCTATAGCAATAGAATTATTGCGCTCCTTTAGGGACAGAGTTGTCAATTTGACAGAACTTGGCACAGAACTGAAAGCCATCTGCACTCCAGCGGGGAACAGGCATGTGTTAGGAGCCAGGCCACAGCTGGGGACAGACCTTGAATAGGTTGTTAGAAGGAGGCAGCAAGATTCTGAATATTTAAAGATGAGCTTTGATCACTGTAGCAAACTGTATTATGTGTGTAGATTTTAGCTAATTCTATCAGTGCATGCCCTTGGCCTAAATACGTGTGGAATGAAACAAACTTTAGATTTGTATTGTTGTCTTTTTACTTTCCTCAGTAAATTTGTTATACGTTCGAGTTGACCTTGTACTGTTAAAGGGGTATTCCTATGTCGCATACTCACCAGTCTTCGCTGCTGTAAAATCTTCTTTCTTCCTGCTTTGTTGCATCATTTTTGGGCGGAGTTACATATGCAAAGCCAGCGGCGAGATGACGTCGTTTCTATGCTGCTGGCCCTGCGTGCGCGCTCCCGATGCAGCTAGGCACGTACAGCGAATAGATGGTGAGACCAGTCAGTTCCCCAGCCTTCACAATGCCAATACAGACCCGGCATCCGCTGTAATAGAATGGCGGATGCCAGGGAGGGTTAGACGCCCGCACAGGTGCCTGCGACATCGCTACGCTCCTGCCCTGCATGAAGCCAGCAGTGGCAGGAGTGATGCTGCTATTCCGCTCCTCCGCCCCCCCCCCCCCCTCCGGGATAGCAGCATCACTCCTGCTGCTGCTGGCTTCATGCAGGGCAGGAGCGTAGCGATGTCGCAGGCCCCGGCACCTGGGCTGGCATCTAACCCTCCCCGGGTCTGCATTGGCAGCCCCTCCCCCCCCCAAGTGTAAACTACCCCCCCTCCTCCAGGCTCCCGTGCACTTAGCCCCTCCTCCCTCCCCCCTGAGAGCAGGCAGATACATCACTTGACTTTTGACCAGATAAGTCAAGGGCTGTGTCAACAATGAATTGAATAAAGCTGAAGCAGTCTATTTAGGGAAAGTCTTACATCCACATTAACAAGCAGTAGAGATAGGATCCTTGTGATGGGACAACCCCTTTAAAGAAGCCAGGCTATACCTCAGTACCTCTGGGTGAACTGTGTCATTTCTGCTTCTGAGATTTTACCAGTAGTTTAGAATAAACTTTACTTAAAGGGCTTCCGCTCCGGATTAGGCCTGAAGAATAGGCCTAATTCGGAGGGAGCCTCGCGCCATGGACACCATGGCTGAGTCGGCCGCTACTAGCTAGCAGAAAAAAGAAGTGAGCAGCTCCTATTGAAGTCAGTGGGAGTTGTTTTTGGAGCTGGATTTTGAGGTGGAATCTGCATCAAAATCCGCTCCAAAAAACTCTGTGTGAACATACCCTTAGTATGGACATTCTTATGCCTTGATCAGTTTAGATGCCAATGGATACGACCATGAATGCAGGAGCTTTCTATGGTCTGGAAGGAAGGAGGCCAGTGGCTGGTAATGGGCGTCTGCGTTCTCTGGTCTACGGATTGGAGTGTTGACAAGGTGAATAAAATATATGACCTTTATTGGACAAAAACATACTGTACAACGCGTTTGGAGCTCCATAAGCTCTTCTTCCACCTGGCAAGTAAATTGTGCACCTGAAAAAGAGCTCTTGGAGCGCGAACCACGTTGTGCAGTACGTTTTTGTCCAATAAAGGTCATATATTTTATTCACCTTGTTGACACTCCAATCCGTAGACCAGAGAGAGCAGATGTCCATCTCTAGCTGCTGGCCTCCTTCCTTCCATTACCGTGGATTCTGCAGCCACCTCAACCTCTATGCTTCCATTGGTGTTGTGACTCATTCAGAACACCTGAAGATGAGGGACCAACTGGTCCGTTTCTCTGTACATTTTTATTTCCAACATTCATTGCAAACTCATCTACACTATAAGCATGCTCAGTAGAGATGAGCGAACAGTGTTCTATCGAACTCATGTTCGATCGGATATTAGGCTGTTCGGCATGTTCGAATCGAATCGAACACCGCGTGGTAAAGTGCGCCATTACTCGATTCCCCTTCCACCTTCCCTGGCGCCTTTTTTGCTCCAATAACAGCGCAGGGTAGGTGGGACAGGAACTACGACACCGGTGACGTTGAAAAAAGTAGGCAAAACCCATTGGCTGCCGAAAACATGTGACCTCTAATTTAAAAGAACAGCGCCGCCCAGGTTCGCGTCATTCTGAGCTTGCAATTCACCGAGGACGGAGGTTTCCGTCCAGCTAGCTAGGGCTTAGATTCTGGGTAGGCAGGGACAGGCTAGGATAGGAAGGAGAAGACAACCAACAGCTCTTGTAAGAGCTAAATTCCAGGGAGAAGCTTGTCAGTGTAACGTGGCACTGACGGGCTCAATCGCCGCAACCCAGCTTTCCCAGGATCCTGAATGGAATACACTGTCAGTGTATTCCCGTATACCCGATATATACCCCGATACCCGTTCCAACGGTGTGCCCCCCCACCTTCACCCCAGAAATACCCTGCAAGTCCCCTAGCAATAGAATTGGGGCTATATACACCCACAATTTTTACTACTGGTATACAGTGCCATTGTCTGACTGGGAATTCAAAGAATATATTGGGAATACAAATACCCTCATTTCTTGCTACTGCCATATAGTGCCAGTGTCTGACTGGGAATTCAAAGAATATATTGGGGTTACGTGCACCCACAATTTTTACTACTGGTATACAGTGCCATTGTCTGACTGGGAATTCAAAGAATATATTGGGAATACAAATACCCTCATTTCTTGCTACTGCCATATAGTGCCAGTTTCTGACTGGTAATTCAAAGAATATATTGGGGTTACGTGCACCCACAATTTTTACTACTGGTATACAGTGCCATTGTCTGACTGGGAATTCAAAGAATATATTGGGAATACAAATACCCTCATTTCTTGCTACTGCCATATAGTGCCAGTGTCTGACTGGGAATTCAAAGAATATATTGGGGTTACGTGCACCCACAATTTTTACTACTGGTATACAGTGCCATTGTCTGACTGGGAATTCAAAGAATATATTGGGAATACAAATACCCTCATTTCTTGCTACTGCCATATAGTGCCAGTGTCTGACTGGTAATTCAAAGAATATATTGGGGTTACGTGCACCCACAATTTTTACTACTGGTATACAGTGCCATTGTCTGACTGGGAATTCAAAGAATATATTGGGAATACAAATACCCTCATTTCTTGCTACTGCCATATAGTGCCAGTGTCTGACTGGGAATTCAAAGAATATATTGGGGTTACGTGCACCCACAATTTTTACTACTGGTATACAGTGCCATTGTCTGACTGGGAATTCAAAGAATATATTGGGGTTATAAATACCCTCATTTCTTGCTACTGCCATATAGTGCCAGTTTCTGACTGGTAATTCAAAGAATATATTGGGGTTACGTGCACCCACAATTTTTACTACTGGTATACAGTGCCATTGTCTGACTGGGAATTCAAAGAGTATATTGGGAATACAAATACCCTCATTTCTTGCTACTGCCATATAGTGCCAGTTTCTGACTGGTAATTCAAAGAATATATTGGGGTTACGTGCACCCACAATTTTTACTACTGGTATACAGTGCCATTGTCTGACTGGGAATTCAAAGAGTATATTGGGAATACAAATACCCTCATTTCTTGCTACTGCCATATAGTGCCAGTGTCTGACTGGGAATTCAAAGAATATATTGGGGTTACGTGCACCCACAATTTTTACTACTGGTATACAGTGCCATTGTCTGACTGGGAATTCAAAGAGTATATTGGGAATACAAATACCCTCATTTCTTGCTACTGCCATATAGTGCCAGTTTCTGACTGGTAATTCAAAGAATATATTGGGGTTACGTGCACCCACAATTTTTACTACTGGTATACAGTGCCATTGTCTGACTGGGAATTCAAAGAGTATATTGGGAATACAAATACCCTCATTTCTTGCTACTGCCATATAGTGCCAGTTTCTGACTGGGAATTCAAAGAATATATTGGGGTTACGTGCACCCACAATTTTTACTACTGGTATACAGTGCCATTGTCTGACTGGGAATTCAAAGAATATATTGGGGTTATAAATACCCTCATTTCTTGCTACTGCCATATAGTGCCAGTTTCTGACTGGTAATTCAAAGAATATATTGGGGTTACGTGCACCCACAATTTTTACTACTGGTATACAGTGCCATTGTCTGACTGGGAATTCAAAGAATATATTGGGGTTATAAATACCCTCATTTCTTGCTACTGCCATATAGTGCCAGTTTCTGACTGGTAATTCAAAGAATATATTGGGGTTACGTGCACCCACAATTTTTACTACTGGTATACAGTGCCATTGTCTGACTGGGAATTCAAAGAATATTTTGGGAATACAAATACCCTCATTTCTTGCTACTGCCATATAGTGCCAGTGTCTGACTGGGAATTCAAAGAATATATTGGGGTTACGTGCACCCACAATTTTTACTACTGGTATACAGTGCCATTGTCTGACTGGGAATTCAAAGAATATATTGGGAATACAAATACCCTCATTTCTTGCTACTGCCATATAGTGCCAGTGTCTGACTGGTAATTCAAAGAATATATTGGGGTTACGTGCACCCACAATTTTTACTACTGGTATACAGTGCCATTGTCTGACTGGGAATTCAAAGAATATATTGGGAATACAAATACCCTCATTTCTTGCTACTGCCATATAGTGCCAGTGTCTGACTGGGAATTCAAAGAATATATTGGGGTTACGTGCACCCACAATTTTTACTACTGGTATATAGTGCCATTGTCTGACTGGGAATTCAAAGAGTATATTGGGAATACAAATACCCTCATTTCTTGCTACTGCCATATAGTGCCAGTTTCTGACTGGTAATTCAAAGAATATATTGGGGTTACGTGCACCCACAATTTTTACTACTGGTATACAGTGCCATTGTCTGACTGGGAATTCAAAGAGTATATTGGGAATACAAATACCCTCATTTCTTGCTACTGCCATATAGTGCCAGTTTCTGACTGGGAATTCAAAGAATATATTGGGGTTACGTGCACCCACAATTTTTACTACTGGTATACAGTGCCATTGTCTGACTGGGAATTCAAAGAATATATTGGGGTTATAAATACCCTCATTTCTTGCTACTGCCATATAGTGCCAGTTTCTGACTGGTAATTCAAAGAATATATTGGGGTTACGTGCACCCACAATTTTTACTACTGGTATACAGTGCCATTGTCTGACTGGGAATTCAAAGAATATATTGGGAATACAAATACCCTCATTTCTTGCTACTGCCATATAGTGCCAGTGTCTGACTGGGAATTCAAAGAATATATTGGGGTTACGTGCACCCACAATTTTTACTACTGGTATACAGTGCCATTGTCTGACTGGGAATTCAAAGAGTATATTGGGAATACAAATACCCTCATTTCTTGCTACTGCCATATAGTGCCAGTTTCTGACTGGTAATTCAAAGAATATATTGGGGTTACGTGCACCCACAATTTTTACTACTGGTATACAGTGCCATTGTCTGACTGGGAATTCAAAGAATATATTGGGAATACAAATACCCTCATTTCTTGCTACTGCCATATAGTGCCAGTTTCTGACTGGTAATTCAAAGAATATATTGGGGTTACGTGCACCCACAATTTTTACTACTGGTATACAGTGCCATTGTCTGACTGGGAATTCAAAGAGTATATTGAGAATACAAATACCCTCATTTCTTGCTACTGCCATATAGTGCCAGTGTCTGACTGGGAATTCAAAGAATATATTGGGGTTACGTGCACCCACAATTTTTACTACTGGTATACAGTGCCAATTTCTAACTAGGAATTCAAAATGCGCAAGGCTCCCGGAAAGGGACGTGGACGAGGCCGTGGGCGAGGTCGGGGGAATGGTTCTGGGGAGCAAGGTAGCAGTGAAGCCACAGGGCGTCCCGTGCCTACTCCTGTGGGGCAGCAAGCATTGCGCCACTCCACAGTGCCAGGGTTGCTTGCCACATTAACTAAACTGCAGGGTACAAACCTTAGTAGGCCCGAGAACCAGGAACAGGTCTTGCAATGGCTGTCAGAGAACGCTTACAGCACATTGTCCAGCAGCCAGTCAGACTCTGCCTCCTCTCCTCCTATTACCCAACAGTCTTGTCTTCCTTCCTCCCAAAATTCCGAAGCTTTACAGAACAATAACCCAAACTGTCCCTGCTCCCCAGAGCTGTTCTCCGCTCCTTTCATTGTCCCTCAACCTGCCTCTCCACGTCACGATTCCACGAACCTAACAGAGGAGCATCTGTGTCCAGATGCTCAAACACTAGAGTCTCCTCCATCTCCGTTCGATTTGGTGGTGGATGACCAGCAACCCACCCTCATCGACGATGATGTGACGCAGTTGCCGTCAGGGCATCCAGTTGACCGGCGCATTGTGCGGGAGGAGGAGATGAGACAGGAGTTGGAAGAGGAAGTGGTGGATGATGAGGACACTGACCCGACCTGGACAGGGGGGATGTCAAGCGGGGAAAGTAGTGTGGATGTTGAGGCAGGTGCAGCACCAAAAAGGGTAGCTAGAGGCAGAGGCAGAGGTCAGCAGCTTAGGCGAAGCCAGGCCACACCCGGAATCTCCCAAGATGTTCCAGTTCGTACCCAGCCCCGAAAAACTCCCACCTCGAGGGCACGTTTCTCGAAGGTGTGGAGTTTTTTCAAGGAATGCGCCGAGGACAGATATAGTGTTGTCTGCACAATTTGCCTCTCGAAATTGATTAGGGGCTCTGAGAAGAGCAACCTGTCCACCACTTCAATGCGCCGTCATTTGGAATCCAAGCACTGGAATCAGTGGCAGGCAGCAACGGCAGGACAAAGGCCGCCTGCCGTTCACGCCACTGCCACTGCCTCTGCCACTGCCTCTGCCTCTGCCACTGCCACTGCTGACTGTGCTGGCGATGCACTCCAGAGGACGAGCCAGGACACCACTTCATCTGCCTCCGCCACTTTGTTGACTTCTACCTCATCCTCCCCTGGTCCTGTCTTATCTCCTTCTCCTGCACCATCAAAGGCACCATCAGGCGTTTCTTTACAACAACCCACCATCTCTCAGACATTGGAGCGGCGGCAGAAATACACTGCTAACCACCCACACGCGCAAGCCTTGAACGCCAACATCGCTAAACTGCTGGCCCAGGAGATGTTGGCGTTCCGGCTTGTTGAAACTCCCGCCTTCCTGGACCTGATGGCAACTGCGGCACCTCGCTATGCCGTCCCTAGCCGTCACTACTTCTCCCGGTGTGCCGTCCCCGCCTTGCACCAGCACGTGTCACTCAACATCAGGCGGGCCCTTAGTTCCGCGCTTTGCACAAAGGTCCACTTGACCACCGACGCGTGGACAAGTGCATGCGGACAGGGACGCTACATTTCACTGACGGCACACTGGGTGAATGTAGTTGAGGCTGGGACTGCTCCCCAAACTGGCCCGGTGTACCTCGTCTCCCCGCCTAACATTCCTGGCAGGGACACGAGAAGAACACCCCCCTCCTCCTCCTCCTCTACCGCCTCCTCCTCCGCCACCGCCTCCTCCTCCGCCACCGCCTCCTCCTCCGCTGTTAGATTGACCCCAGCTACGAGTTGGAAACGTTGCAGCACTGGCGTTGGTAGACGTCAGCAGGCTGTGCTGAAGCTGATCAGCTTGGGGGACAGACAGCACACTGCCTCCGAGGTGAGGGATGCCCTCCTCGATGAGACGGCAATATGGTTTGAGCCGCTGCACCTGGGCCCAGGCATGGTCGTTTGTGATAACGGCCGGAACCTGGTAGCAGCTCTGGAGCTTGCCGGACTCCAACATGTTCCATGCCTGGCCCACGTCTTCAACCTAGTGGTGCAACGTTTCCTAAAGAGCTACCCCAATGTTCCAGAGCTACTGGTGAAAGTGCGGCGCATGTGCGCCCACTTTCGCAAGTCGACAGTAGCCGCTGCTAGCTTAAAATCTCTCCAGCAACGCCTGCATGTGCCACAACACCGGCTTTTGTGCGACGTCCCCACACGCTGGAACTCAACGTTTCAGATGTTGAATAGAGTGGTTGAGCAGCAGAGACCTTTGATGGAATACCAGCTACAAAACCCTAGGGTGCCACAAAGTCAGCTGCCTCAGTTTCACATCCATGAGTGGCCATGGATGAGAGACCTTTGTGACATCCTACGGGTCTTTGAGGAGTCCACAAGGAGGGTGAGCTCTGAGGATGCGATGGTGAGCCTTACAATCCCGCTCTTGTGTGTTCTGAGAGAATCCCTGATTGACATCAGGGATAACTCAGATCACACAGAGGAGTTAGGGATAGCATCCGATCCGTCACAGCTGGAGAGTAGGTCCACACATCTGTCCGCTTCACTGCGTTTAATGGAGGAGGAGGAGGAGGAGGAGGAGGAAGAAGAGTTGTCCGATGATGTGATGGTGATACAGGAGGCTTCCGGGCAACTTCGAATCGTCCCATTGTTGCAGCGCGGATGGGTAGACATGGAGGATGAGGAGGAAATGGAGATTGAACTTTCCGGTGGGGCCAGAGGAGTCATGCCAACTAACACTGTGGCAGACATGGCTGAGTTCATGTTGGGGTGCTTTACAACCGACAAGCGTATTGTCAAAATCATGGAGGACAACCAGTACTGGATCTTTGCTATCCTTGACCCCCGGTATAAAAACAACATCTCGTCTTTTATTCCGGTAGAGGGGAGGGCCAATCGCATCAATGCTTGCCACAGGCAATTGGTGCAGAATATGATGGAGATGTTTCCAGCATGTGACGTTGGCGGCAGGGAGGGCAGTTCCTCCAGTAGGCAACCAAGTTCTCACCGGTCCACACAAACGAGGGGCACACTGTCTAAGGTCTGGGACACCTTGATGGCACCCCCTCGCCAAAGTGCCGCCACGGAGGGTCCTAGTGTCACCAGGCGTGAGAAGTATAGGCGCATGTTGCGGGAATACCTTTCCGACCACAGCCCTGTCCTCTCCGACCCCTCTGCGCCCTACACGTATTGGGTGTCGAAGTTGGACCTGTGGCTTGAACTTGCCCTATATGCCTTGGAGGTGCTGTCCTGTCCTGCCGCCAGCGTCCTATCTGAGAGGGTGTTCAGTGCAGCCGGTGGCATCATCACTGACAAGCGCACCCGTCTGTCAGCTGAGAGTGCCGACCGGCTCACTTTGATAAAAATGAACCACCACTGGGTAGAGCCGTCATTTTTGTGCCCACCTGTGTAAAGCACCCCAACATGAAACTCCATGTCTGTACTCAACCTCTCCAATTCCTCCGCATCCTCATACTCATCCACCATAAGCGTTGCACAATTCTGCTAATACTAGGCTCCCTCCAACATGATTTCCCCCAACTCTGCTGGTTAGAGGCTCCCTCCACCCTGATTTCCACCAACTCTGCTGGTTAGAGGCTCCCTCCACCCTGCTTTCCCACAACTCTGCTGGTTAGAGGCTCCTTCCACCATGAATTTGCCCAAACTGGGCTGTTTAGAGGCTCCCTCCACCATGAATTGGTCCAAACTGGGCTGTTTAGAGGCTCCCTCCACCATGAATTTGCCCAAACTGGGCTGTTTAGAGGCTCCCTCCACCATGAATTGGTCCAAACTGGGTTTTTTAGAGGCTCCCTCCACCATTAATTGGTCCAAAC
This sequence comes from Leptodactylus fuscus, assembly GCF_031893055.1. Taxonomy (NCBI): domain Eukaryota; kingdom Metazoa; phylum Chordata; class Amphibia; order Anura; family Leptodactylidae; genus Leptodactylus; species Leptodactylus fuscus. The sequence continues at coordinate 170,467,511 of NC_134269.1, read as the reverse complement.
TGGGCTGGTTAGAGGCTCCCTCCACCATGAATTTGCCCAAACTGGGCTGTTTAGAGGCTCCCTCCACCATGAATTTGCCCAAACTGGGCTGGTTAGAGGCTCCCTCCACCATGAATTGGTCCAAACGGGTTTTTAGAGGCTCCCTTCACCATGAATTGGTCCAAACTTGGCTGTTTAGAGGCTCCCTCCACCATGAATTGGTCCAAACTTGGCTGTTTAGAGGCTCCCTCCACCATGAATTGGTCCAAACTGGGTTTTTTAGAGGCTCCCTCCACCATGAATTTGCCCAAACTGGGCTGTTTAGAGGCTCCCTCCACCATGAATTTGCCCAAACTGGGCTGGTTAGAGGCTCCCTCCACCATGAATTGGTCCAAACGGGTTTTTAGAGGCTCCCTTCACCATGAATTGGTCCAAACTTGGCTGTTTAGAGGCTCCCTCCACCATGAATTGGTCCAAACTGGGGTGGTTAGAGGCTCCCTCCACCATTAATTGGTCCAAACTGGGCTGGTTAGAGGCTCCCTCCACCATTAATTGGTCCAAACTTGGCTGTTTAGAGGCTCCCTCCACCATGAATTGGTCCAAACTGGGGTGGTTAGAGGCTCCCTCCACCATTAATTGGTCCAAACTGGGCTGGTTAGAGGCTCCCTCCACCATTAATTGGTCCAAACTGGGCTGGTTAGAGGCTCCCTCCACCATGAATTTGCCCAAACTGGGCTGTTTAGAGGCTCCCTCCACCATGAATTGGTCCAAACTGGGTTTTTTAGAGGCTCCCTCCACCATGAATTGGTCCAAACTGGGCTGGTTAGAGGCTCCCTCCACCATGAATTGGTCCAAACTGGGGTGGTTAGAGGCTCCCTCCACCATTAATTGGTCCAAACTGGGCTGGTTAGAGGCTCCCTCCACCATTAATTGGTCCAAACTGGGCTGGTTAGAGGCTCCCTCCACCATGAATTTGCCCAAACTGGGCTGTTTAGAGGCTCCCTCCACCATGAATTTGCCCAAACTGGGCTGGTTAGAGGCTCCCTCCACCATGAATTGGTCCAAACTGGGGTTTTTAGAGGCTCCCTCCACCATGAATTGGTCCAAACTTGGCTGTTTAGAGGCTCCCTCCACCATGAATTGGTCCAAACTGGGGTGGTTAGAGGCTCCCTCCACCATTAATTGGTCCAAACTGGGCTGGTTAGAGGCTCCCTCCACCATTAATTGGTCCAAACTGGGCTGGTTAGAGGCTCCCTCCACCATGAATTTGCCCAAACTGGGCTGGTTAGAGGCTCCCTCCACCATGAATTGGTCCAAACTGGGGTGGTTAGAGGCTCCCTCCACCATTAATTGGTCCAAACTGGGCTGGTTAGAGGCTCCCTCCACCATTAATTGGTCCAAACTGGGCTGGTTAGAGGCTCCCTCCACCATTAATTGGTCCAAACTGGGCTGGTTAGAGGCTCCCTCCACCATGAATTTGCCCAAACTGGGCTGTTTAGAGGCTCCCTCCACCATGAATTTGCCCAAACTGGGCTGGTTAGAGGCTCCCTCCACCATGAATTGGTCCAAACTGGGGTGGTTAGAGGCTCCCTCCACCATGAATTGGTCCAAACTTGGCTGTTTAGAGGCTCCCTCCACCATGAATTTGCCCAAACTGGGCTGTTTAGAGGCTCCCTCCACCATGAATTGGTCCAAACTGGGTTTTTTAGAGGCTCCCTCCACCATGAATTGGTCCAAACTGGGCTGGTTAGAGGCTCCCTCCACCATGAATTGGTCCAAACTGGGGTGGTTAGAGGCTCCCTCCACCATTAATTGGTCCAAACTGGGCTGGTTAGAGGCTCCCTCCACCATTAATTGGTCCAAACTGGGCTGGTTAGAGGCTCCCTCCACCATGAATTTGCCCAAACTGGGCTGTTTAGAGGCTCCCTCCACCATGAATTTGCCCAAACTGGGCTGGTTAGAGGCTCCCTCCACCATGAATTGGTCCAAACTGGGGTTTTTAGAGGCTCCCTCCACCATGAATTGGTCCAAACTTGGCTGTTTAGAGGCTCCCTCCACCATGAATTGGTCCAAACTGGGGTGGTTAGAGGCTCCCTCCACCATTAATTGGTCCAAACTGGGCTGGTTAGAGGCTCCCTCCACCATTAATTGGTCCAAACTGGGCTGGTTAGAGGCTCCCTCCACCATGATTTTGCCCAAACTGGGCTGGTTAGAGGCTCCCTCCACCATGAATTGGTCCAAACTGGGGTGGTTAGAGGCTCCCTCCACCATTAATTGGTCCAAACTGGGCTGGTTAGAGGCTCCCTCCACCATTAATTGGTCCAAACTGGGCTGGTTAGAGGCTCCCTCCACCATTAATTGGTCCAAACTGGGCTGGTTAGAGGCTCCCTCCACCATGAATTTGCCCAAACTGGGCTGTTTAGAGGCTCCCTCCACCATGAATTTGCCCAAACTGGGCTGGTTAGAGGCTCCCTCCACCATGAATTGGTCCAAACGGGTTTTTAGAGGCTCCCTTCACCATGAATTGGTCCAAACTTGGCTGTTTAGAGGCTCCCTCCACCATGAATTGGTCCAAACTTGGCTGTTTAGAGGCTCCCTCCACCATGAATTGGTCCAAACTGGGTTTTTTAGAGACTCCCTCCACCATGAATTTGCCCAAACTGGGCTGTTTAGAGGCTCCCTCCACCATGAATTTGCCCAAACTGGGCTGGTTAGAGGCTCCCTCCACCATGAATTGGTCCAAACTGGGGTTTTTAGAGGCTCCCTCCACCATGAATTGGTCCAAACTTGGCTGTTTAGAGGCTCCCTCCACCATGAATTGGTCCAAACTGGGGTGGTTAGAGGCTCCCTCCACCATTAATTGGTCCAAACTGGGCTGGTTAGAGGCTCCCTCCACCATTAATTGGTCCAAACTGGGCTGGTTAGAGGCTCCCTCCACCATGAATTTGCCCAAACTGGGCTGTTTAGAGGCTCCCTCCACCATGAATTTGCCCAAACTGGGCTGTTTAGAGGCTCCCTCCACCATGAATTGGTCCAAACTGGGTTTTTTAGAGGCTCCCTCCACCATGAATTGGTCCAAACTGGGCTGGTTAGAGGCTCCCTCCACCATGAATTGGTCCAAACTGGGGTGGTTAGAGGCTCCCTCCACCATTAATTGGTCCAAACTGGGCTGGTTAGAGGCTCCCTCCACCATTAATTGGTCCAAACTGGGCTGGTTAGAGGCTCCCTCCACCATTAATTGGTCCAAACTGGGCTGGTTAGAGGCTCCCTCCACCATGAATTTGCCCAAACTGGGCTGTTTAGAGGCTCCCTCCACCATGAATTTGCCCAAACTGGGCTGGTTAGAGGCTCCCTCCACCATGAATTGGTCCAAACTGGGGTTTTTAGAGGCTCCCTCCACCATGAATTGGTCCAAACTTGGCTGTTTAGAGGCTCCCTCCACCATTAATTGGTCCAAACTGGGCTGGTTAGAGGCTCCCTCCACCATGAATTGGTCCAAACTGGGTTTTTTAGAGGCTCCCTCCACCATGAATTTGCCCAAACTGGGCTGTTTAGAGGCTCCCTCCACCATGAATTGGTCCAAACTGGGGTGGTTAGAGGCTCCCTCCACCATTAATTGGTCCAAACTGGGCTGGTTAGAGGCTCCCTCCACCATTAATTGGTCCAAACTGGGCTGGTTAGAGGCTCCCTCCACCATGAATTTGCCCAAACTGGGCTGGTTAGAGGCTCCCTCCACCATGAATTGGTCCAAACTGGGTTTTTTAGAGGCTCCCTCCACCATGAATTGGTCCAAACTGGGCTGTTTAGAGGCTCCCTCCACCATGAATTTGCCCAAACTGGGCTGGTTAGAGGCTCCCTCCACCATGAATTGGTCCAAACTGGGGTTTTTAGAGGCTCCCTCCACCATGAATTTGCCCAAACTCTGCTGGTTAGAGGCTCATTCCACCCTGATTTTCAAAACAAATGTTGGTGCCAACCTCAACTTACTACAAGGGCCAAATTCACTGCTGGTGACAAGCTCTCCTCACTGCAAGTGCCAAATACACATGTTTCAAGGTGTTTTCCTACTGTCAGAGAGGTGGTATTGAGTGTGTAAAGTGTGTAGTTGTTAGGCTGTGATGTTGGGGTAATAGAGGGTCTTTGGTGTGTTAGATGCCCCCAGACATGCTTCCCCTGCTGTCCCAGTGTCATTCCAGAGGTGTTGGCATCATTTCCTGGGGTGTCATAGTGGACTTGGTGACCCTCCAGACACGGATTTGGGTTTCCCCCTTAACGAGTATCTGTTCCCCATAGACTATAATGGGGTTCGAAACCCGTTCGAACACACGAACATTGAGCGGCTGTTCGAATCGAATTTCGAACCTCGAACATTTTAGTGTTCGCTCATCTCTAATGCTCAGTGTTCTCCCACTTTTTTCTTTCCATGGTCTGGGATGGGTCAGAAATTCATCATGTTTTCCTCATTGTGTATGGGTTATCAGGCAATACAAAAAATTTAATTATTTATATTTTAAAATGTTTTTAATTATCTACAAATTTAATCTGGTTATGTTTATGGGAAAAGCCTTATCTTTATTCTGAACTCACAGTGCTGCTCCCTGGTAATAAACTAAAGCCCCAGTTACAGAGATGAGTTCTATCTGTTCAGCCTGATCTCTATATAGCTCATTGTATTAGTATGAAGAGTAACCTCATTTGAATACTTGCTTATTCAATTTGAAATAGGTCTTCGCGACTGTCACAGCTCGGTGTTAGCTGTACCTCCAACCTGTCTGAACTTACAGAAAGGGAGCAGACGTGTCAGGGAGGAATTGGAGCTGCCACTGAAGGTTCTCTTTTTCTTTTTGCTGGTTACATTTGTTATGCTTTTTATCAGTCTGGATCTGTAAAGGGACTGAATGTCAGGTCATATTTACTTGAGTGCAGGCGATGGCTGAGTTCACCGACAGTATGAGAATCCTAGTGAAGTCATTAGTAAGCCTAGCAACTCCTGCCGAGCCTGATACCTCTATATTGTGTCAGTGGAAGAATGATATAAAGTATAAAGGATCTGGGGATAATATCGCTCCTTGAGGAGTGAGCACCTTCATAGGCGGATTGAGAGTTACAAAGCCATTTTCATTCCACTGGGGGATTATGGGAAAAATATACAAATCTGTTTTCCAAGATGTAAATAGGAAAACAGTGCCGCTGCTTGCTGCCCTCTAGGGGCAGCCCCCATAAACATCATTCACAACTTCCTCAACAAGCCATAATGCTATTATGCGAGGTTTATCCAAACCAGTAAAGTAAGCCATAATAGAATTTTTTGTATAAAGGAGACTGAATTCAAAGATACAGTATCTGAATTTACTATATTTATTATAACATAGGCCTAGCCTGGAAGCTAGGAGGACTGTTGGGGTCCCATGTGGTGTAAATGCCATAGAAATACCATCACGGTTTTGGAAATTGCAGCATGCCAATTATACCTACAGAAACTTTGGCGGTTTCCCTATAGGTATAATTGAAGCAGAAACCTCTGCAGACTTTCTGTACAAAGTGCCACAATACGTTGCCACTGTGGATTTTCCTGCAGTGCTTTACTTTTTGCTGCAGGCTGTTACGTGGGGTCCCTAAGCAATTTCCTGGGGGGAGTTATGGCTTATCCTTAAGATAGGTTGTCGATATCATATTGGTGGGGGCTCATTGATACCCAGCCACTGCACCGATCAGTTACTTGGGACTGCTGCTTGGGCTGGTACTATACAGTATATGTCGTAAAAGTCGAAAGCATATACAGTGACATTGTGATGGTATTTTAATCCTTAACATGTTATATTTGCTGTGGCACAGAGCTTGTGGCTGCTGCAAGTTATCAATGTCAAGGTAAAGTTTGTTACATCTGTAATAATATTATATACAGCGGATGTTCAAGCAAATTAAATAAAGATTATCTGCCTGTCACATCAAAAATGCATCCAGTAGGCAGGCAGTGTATTACAGAGCAGGGGGAGCGAGGAGACATATAGGTTTGTGAGAAAAGATTCAGTATAACCTGCCATTTGTTCAATGACATGACTGTCGCTCCACCAGAATGGGAGAACTGTTCTCAGGATCTCTGGGGGTCTCACAGATTGGTCCTATCAATAGGGAATCATTTCTTGGCACAATCCATTAAGTTATGGGTTTTTGAGCTCCATTTAACTTTTTATTTTTTAAAGTTAAATGTTTGCGGACTTTTGTTCCAATAAATGCTCTGTTTCTAAGAAAGAATATAGTGTCTCACAGAATGGATTGACTCTACTAATATGCCTATGTTACAAAAAACTTTGTAATGTGCCTGGAGTAATAGTCACTTCCCTCCTCACACTTATAAAATCAGCATTATGTAGAAGGGAGACATGGGCGATCCCCCCACACACACACACACACACACACACACACACTAATAAACACTAAGAAAAGTCGTTATAACAGATAACTGCTGAGATTAATGGATGACAATCCTTTTTTGGCTACCAATGCATTGCAAAAAGGTCTGTAATGTTGCTGTGCATTAATATAATGACAGTCAATGCAGCAAGGTGTAGTAGGATTGTTCCTATTACCCAACTACAAACACCCCAAATGAACCCTGTTCTGCTTCAATATTTTGTATAAGTTCCTCCCTATCCTTAATCTACATTTCTAATTCAATTTCTCATCTTTTCCCTGAACTTCTATTTAGCAAAATATCAGTTTTCAAGTGTTTTCTACCACTTTCCCTAGTGCCTGCTGACGTCTCTCCCTGCACTAAGTGCACTGGAAAATGCTTGAACCTAAGATGGCGGAGGGTATTTATAGGGCCGAGACATCACAGGGCTGACTGGCTGCATGCATCGCATTGTGGGTGATCCCAATTTCCTAGAGTTCCTTGCCCCATGTCCTAATGTGCAGCAGCCAATTTAGAAAAAATGTTATTTGTTACCATGAAGCATGTGGAAATCCAGTTTGGATGCAAATCAAATTTTTCCTGAAATTTGTAATGAGCTCCACTTTGTCAGCTTTGATTCGCTCATCTCTAATTATAATCTGGGGTCTGTTCCCTATAATTGGTGGAGGACCAGGGAAGATATATAAACATTAAAAAATATCTATAATCTCCTTCCCTCACCTCTTTTGTGCCTCCTCGCAGCATCCACTGCTCTCTTGGTTTCTTTAATAATGTCTCGCATCTGGGGTCATGAGGTCATAACGCTTGGAGTGTCCATGTAACTGATGTAGCCCCATCACAGACCTCAGTGGTGAACCCGGGCACATGACACCACCACAAGAGCACCGGGTGCCATGAGGAATCCCAAAAGAGGGGAGGGAAGGTGAGTATATATCTTTTTTTTTTTCTCCCCTGAGTCTCCACCTATTATAGTCTGAGGTCTGGATGACATTTTACTTGAAACCGAATAATTTGTAATATTCAGGTTGAACCCGACTGGGAATGAGTAGGTTTGCCATCACTAGTAGTAGAAAGTGGCAGCGGGCACAGGTGATGTCCAGCAAAAACAATGTGCAACATGCTGTCCACCGTGAGGCAAGATGGACTGGCATAAAGATGAAATTTGGCAAAGAAAGGTATTTTGACTTTGAATTGCCCTTTAAATCTAATTTAATAAGCTTCAGACCGGGAGCTTCTACAAAAGCTTATTACCAAAAATTTAAGATCATGTTGCTTTGTTATATTGCCTGTATTGAGTAATACAAGTGTTAATGTATACAGGCTTGTTCTTGTACCATGCATTGATCGCCTGCACAAGTCATAACCAAGGGCATGAGCAGCTAGGGGCATTTTCACATTCATCTATTTAACTCAATTACCTCACTGGAAATGACTTTTATCATATCCTGATGGAAAAAGATTGTAGACTGACAGCAAATTAACGTATCATCTGCCAAAAGATTTACATGTATATATCCAAGTATAAGATCATACACAGTGTTATGTTGACTTGTAGAAATTGAAGGCAATACTCTGCATGACATGTTACTTAAAGGGAACCTATGAATAGTAAATTGGTTATAAACTTAATCCCAGTACCTTGTAGAGGTGATTATACAGTCTCCAAATATACCTATGTTATTCATAGTTACATAGTAGATGAGGTTGGATGAAGACATCAGTCCACCAAGTCCAACCTATAACCCTACAGTCCCCTACAGTGTTGATCCAGGGGAAGGCAAAATAACCCAAACCATGAGTCTTATGCCAATTGCCCCATGTCAGGGGAAAAAAATCCTTCCCGTCTCTAATCTGGCAGTCAGTGTAAAACCCTGGATCAATGTGTCCTTAAAATCTATAATCGATAACCTGTAATATTGTTCTCTTCGAGAAAGGCATCCAGGCCCTCTTTATTCAATGAATCCGCCATCACCACTTCCTGGGGCAGAGAGTTGCAGAGCCTCGCTGTTCTTATTGTGAAGAATCCCCTTCTATGTTTCTGGTGAAACCTTCTCTCCTCCAGACGTAGAGGATGTCCTCCTGTCACTGTCACTGGCCTAGGAGTAAAAAGATCTTTAGAAAGCTCTTTGTATTGTCCCTTCATGTATTTGTACATTGTTATTAGATCTCCCCGTAGACGTCTTTTCTCTAAACTGAATAACCCTAAGTTTGTTAATCTATCGTTGTACTCCAGTCCACCAATTCCCCTAATCATTTTGGTTGCCCGTTTTTGCACTTTTTCAAGTTCACTTATGTTTTTCTTGTATATCGGGGCCCAAAATTGCAAACAATATACATGGATTTGTATAGAGGCATAACTATGTTCTTGTTATCATAATCTAGATCTCTTTTGATGCATCCCATAATTTTATTTGCCTTAGCACCAGCTGCCTGGCACTGGTCACTAAAGGTAAGCTTGCTGTCCACCAAAATCCCTAAGTCTTTTTCATTGACAGTCATACCCAGTAATTTACTATTTAGTACATAATCATACATTTTATTACGTCGACCAAAGTGCATTACCTTACATTTGTCAACATTAAACTCCATTTGCCAAGTCTCCGCCCATGCTTCCAGTTTCCTTAGATCCTCCTGTAATATTCTACTATTCTCCTCATTATTAATTACCCTACAAAGTTTAGTATCATCTGCAAATATAGACACCCTGCTTTGTAAACCCTCTACCAGGTCATAAATAAAGATATTTAACAAGAGAGGACCTAATACTGACCCTTGTGGCCCCAGTACCGCACCTCCCATGAGGCGACCTGAAGCAAGCGCTTCAGGCGGCGCTATGCCAGGGCCTCAGGGAGGGCGGCATTTTTGCTTCCCTAAGCCAGTCCAGGACAAGCTGTCCTGGACTGGCTTATCACCGAGGGAGGCCGCTGGAGCAGCGCTGCTCCAGCAGCCTCCCCTCACGCTCAGGCAGAGAGCAGGCAGTCTCCGGGCCTACTCTCTGCCAGCGAACGTCGCTAAGCCCCGCCCCTTCACTCGGCCACGCCCCCAATCCGCCGGCCACGCCCCCGCTCCGCCACCTCCTCCCGGCAGGGGAGGGGCAGCTTTCTGCAGTTAGCCTCGGGCGGCGAAAGGAGCAGGCTCACCCCTGTGTGGCCCCCACTGGTGACTGTGGCCCAGTCTGAATATTTACCATTAACAAGTACCCTCTGTTTCCTATCCGTGAAGCAGTTGCCATACAGAGTACAGCATTCTGCCAATCAACGCTGGTTCTGCCGGAGGAGTCGGAGTCTAAGATCGGTCCACAGCAGTCTCCATTCTGGTCCGATATTAGACTCCGCCTTTTCACAGATGAGCCTCCCGCAGAATCAGTGTTGTTTGGCCGAATGTATGGCTCTGTATGGCATTCGGCCAATCAACGCTGGTCAATGCATTCCTATGGGAAAAAGTCAGCTTGCGCATATCGCGATCCCGATGTAATACAGGGATACTTGGGCATGTCAGATGCCCCCAGACATGCTTTCCCTGCTGTCCCAGTTGCATTCCAGGGTGTTGGCATCATTTCCTGGGGTGTCATAGTGGACTTGGTGACTCTCCTGAGTCGAAGAGTGGGATCTCCTGAAACGAGCATTTTTTCCCCATAGACTATAATGGGGTTCGATATGCGTTCGAATAGTCGAATATTGAGCGGCTATTTGAAACGAATATCAAATATTTTACTGTTCGCTCATCTCTAGTGGTGACACGTCCTCTTTAGGTAACTCGCTTCATATATATATAATATATACTGCAGTCTCATATATGTGTATATTCTGTATGTATCCTTTATGTTCACCAGAATATCTGGAGCTTCATTACTTTTCTTCTTTACGTCGAGCAGATTAGATTCTGTATATAGACAATGTAATGGAAGTAAATTATGTCACCATGGTAGAGGGTCCATACAGATTATTTCCATGTCATTCTCAGCACTAGCACAGACATGCCCCGCTCACATCTCCATGAGACTTGTCTCTGCTGTGATACCGTGCCACTTATTAGCTATCTGTCAATCTGGGATGTTATGACACGCTGTGACTTACAATGTCTATAGATTTCTTAGATATTGTTATATTGCTTTTGTATTGTTATTATATATTTTTGCCTAAATATATTCAGACTGAGCAGATTTAAAACCAATTCCAAATTTTGGAAACGTGGCTGTATATAAAAGTGAATACACATGCAGCTACTTAGAGACAATGGACTTACTTGATGCATAAAATATTGCCACCTTGTGGGCAAACTGTAGCACTGCATTCAACAACAACATTCAATGTCAATTTTTTGTATGTATGAATCTGAAAGGGAAAAAATTGTGACCATAAAGTTCTCTGGCTATTATATTATGGTAGAGTTATTCTGCGCCTCACAAAGCTATAACATGTCAATGTGCAATATGCTTTACCCTATTCTAATCCTCTACTACCTTCTTTATTTTTGCTCTGCTACACCAGAGGTTCCCAAACTTTTTTCTAGTAGACCACTTTCAAAATTTCACTGGTTCTGGTGGACCTCCGCTGCTACATTTCTACCATATTCCCAAAACTCAGCAAAAAATGTAAAGATTAGATGGAAATTTGCTTCGCAGCACCTGGACCACTTTGGAAATCACTGCAATACACCCTACTAATGCATTATATGGAACACTTCTGCTATACTGTACAGTGGTGAACTCCATTGATTTTGTTTTATTAGGGATTGTAGTCTGAAAGAGCAGTCGTCAGGAACACTTTGCTATAGTGACAAGTTATTTGTGTAATATACAGTGGTATTTATTTTTACTGTATGGAGACAGTTACATATGTGTACACCATATAGTGACATTATCTATTCACATTATAATGAGAGCACTGACAAGTGCATGTACATCTATTCATGTACTGTGTATCTATCTATCTATCTATCTATCTATCTATCTATCTATCTATCTATCTATCTATCTATCTATCTATCTAACCATGCCATTGATTCCCACTGGTTTAACTAAAACAAAAGAAACCCTCTAACCTATCATGCTTGGCTAGGTAAAGACCCCTTATATAACTGCCCAATACCGGCAATGTCCATTGGACTAAAACTTGTAAAGTCATCATAGCCATATTTCAGTAAGCTGTTATGTGAGCCTCCTGAGACCCCAACTCCAAGAAAAATGATTGACCAGACTTCAATGAGACAGTCCTGGATTTCTATGCCAGGATGCCGTTTAGATTAGCAGAAAAGACCCAGCGACCATATAGTGGCTGCACCATGTACAGGTCCTATTATCAGAGTAGAGTAAAGTGCAGAGAATATGTATGTATGGTATAGGGGTTTGCAGCTGGACATTGCTAATGGCACGACAATAGCCACTCTGTGAGTGCTGGATACTGGAGAGCAGCAAACTTCTAGATCAGTGGGGTCCAACTAAGCCATGTAGCTGGCCACCCAGGATCAGTAACCTTACAGGAGATTCTTATCATCCAGCAACTAGGTTCAAAAATATACAGAAGGTCCAAAAGATTCTAGGTGAAAGAAAAACCCTTAAATACAGAGTCCAATATGGTATTCCATGTCTTCTTTTATCTGACTCCAATAGACATTTCAACCTATGGTACAGTTCCAGTATAAAAATCAGTCATACAGAGGCACAGTAAGGCCCTCGCATTTGTATAGGCTCCACTTTAACTCACAGGTTTACAGAGTTGATGGTCATGTGCATGGAGCCATTACTAGTACCGCCCTAGGGTTCTATTAGAGCCCATTCACACAGCAGAATCTGATGCTGATTTTGAGGCAGATTTTGGCCCTAAATCAGAGGTAGTTTGCAATGATTTTACCTCCAAGTGCATTCAATGGGAGACAGAGGTCGGAGCGGGATGCTGAAAGAATAAGCGTTATGCCTGATCTTGCCATGGATTCCTTCAGAGTCCGCAGCTCGAGATATGCAGCGGATTAGGTTTATTCATCTGGGCATAACTCGGAATGCAGAAAATGAAGAGGAATCTGAGGCAGGTTTTTTTTATTCAAACTAACTATAAATCAGAAATATGTGAAATATTGGTTCCATTCATCTGAATGAGAAGGTTTCTGCAAACCTCAATCAAGTAAGTGGAATGGGTGTAGATGCTTCTGCAACAAAGCTGCCACGTGACTTTATTCTGGGTTGTTCTCTGTCAGAGGAAACTTGTTGGAACCATCTTTATGCTTTCCACTGTCAGGAGCTAGCTCTGTTTTTTGGCTCACTGTATGGCCATGTAAAGTATATTGCACATCTGTAATATGGCTGCATTTTAGCTTTTGTAGTACAGACATAACAGCCCTACTTATGGACCTGACATTGTAATCTTTATTACATAATATTATTATAAATATGATACACAACTGTCACTATATGTAAATTATTGAATGGAAAAGCATACATACTAAAAGCATACCTCCCAACTGTCCTGTATTCAGCAGACAGTCCTGGATTTCGGGTGCTGTTCCTGGCAGTGGTTTGAACCCTATCTGAATCCACTCAGGACATAGCAGGACGCAGATGGAGTCGAGTACACTCGTAAGGCAAGGAGCTTTCCTCCCCGCCATGTTTAATCTTTTGCCAACCCTCATCTGCTTCAGTGTCTCACTTGCTGTTTTCGAGCAACCAACAGCAGAGTTCAGAGGGGCTCCAAGGAAACAGGTTATTGTTTCTGTATTTTTCTGGGGGAAGCATTATATATACATTGGAGGACACATTAAAGGGGATGTTATACAGTGGAGTTGACATTATTTATACTTTGGAGGCTGCAATGAGCTGGCCCTTACACGGTAGTGGCATGATACCATGTAAGAGTCACTAAAGAGGCGTTATACTTTGGGGGCCACAGTGAACTTGGTATCATTAGTAATGTTGGGGTCACAACGAAAGGGCATTATTTATATGAGCTGTACTTTATACCGAAGAGCCTACAAGTGGTGCGAAACTATGTTGGGATCACTGAAGGGGCATTATACTGTGTGTGGACGCAAAGTGATATGTCTGAGAGTGGTCAACGCTAAAAGGGCATGGCGTTCCCAGTTTGGTCGATTTACATGGCAATAAGTACCGTATATAAAACATGTTTAAGAATAAGACACAGGAAGACAAGGCATTTGGTGGGACCTCCATTTTATTGCAATTCTTGTATAAAAACAGAAAAGCTTGACAGAAGATCCAGAATTTTCCACAACTAATGAATTTATCCAACAGATGTCTGTGTTCAATGCCTCATTAAAAAAAAAAAAAAAAAAAATCATAAAATAACCACAGGAGAAAGAAACCTCTCCAGACACTCTCTGGAAACCGCACGGACTGAACTGCATGCACTGGTTGAAACTTAAGGCTATGCAATGATGGAGAAATAAAACAGCGACACTTTTAAAGCTAGGTAGCAAAAAGCAATTGTAAAACATAAGGCCTGAAGGTTAAGAATTCTTCAGCTTGAACTTCACTTTAATTTATCTTTGAACTTCTCTCTTAAATACCAATTGTACCATTTGGTTGTTTCCCACACTTTTATGGCTCTTGGTTGTTTAACTGAGAGATGTTATATTGGAGCGTCCACCAGGGGGAGCTACAATTCTCCTGCTACCAGAACGTACGCCGCTCTCATCGCCCTGGTTCCCTGCGAACAAAGCGGATTGAAATATTAGGTGTGAAATCTCAGCGTGAGAAATCCTGTACTTAGCTTTGACGTGAAGCACAGCGCCAGCAAGTAAATTAAATACCTTTAACGCTTTCTCATTTTATGATGAGTTTTGTTTCGTATGTTATTACAGTTTCTGCACTAATAAAAGATTTATGCCAGCTTTAAGTATATGGTGAGCTACTTTATTAAAAATTATTGAGCAAGAAGCTGTAACTTGCAGAAACAGGAGGACAAATGCTTTTTTTGGATGTAACCCAGGCAGGCCACAGAGGTATAATGGTGCGGGGGTGGTTACTATTGTCATGGGCACCACAGAGGGGCACTTGTATGGGCACAGGGTTATCATAACTCTCTACTCAAAAGGCTGCATATAAACCAGGAATTCTTCCCAGAAACAGAGCTATTTAGCGGGGTTATATATATATATATATATATATATTCTCTATCCATGAAGAATATTTATCCTTTCCTCATAGGATAGAGGATAGGGGTCTGACTGGCGAGATCCCCATCAATCCCAATGGCTGAAATACAGTGCTCGGCTATCTCTAAGTGCTCCCATTGAAGCAAGGGGCTTCTGGCGCTCTGTCCAGCAAGGGACACGTCTACATGGAGTCAGGCTGAATTCACAATGGTTGTAGTAATGGTGGGGGTCTCAAAGACCAGACCCCATGGATCAGCTAATCATCCTTTATCCTATGAATAGAGGATAGATATTCTTTACACATAACCCCTTTAAGTTCATACCCTGGACTGACTCAACAGGAACCCCAACTTTTGAGCAGCTTTGCTTAAAACCTGTCCCAGCAAATTTGAGGATCCTGGCAAGTATGTAGTCCTTATCATGCTGCCCATACCAAGAAGAACGGTACAAGGTAATAATGGCTTCCTTCATTACTACTGCTGTCAGAAACTCAGTAGTCAAGACAGATACAAGTAACTGCAGAATCTTATGCGACCCTTACAGTAAAAAGCTTCTAGTTTAGGAAAACCTATTACATATAATAAATATATAAACATTTTATATACATACCTGCTAGACTAAATGCAGAGTGGTGCAAGTTTCGGACTGGTGCAGTCTGCCTGGTTGGAGACCCCTTAGCAGAGCCGGCTGGAGTGCCAGCTTTAGGAGTTGATGATAAGTCAAAGACTGGTCCATCATACATACCCCGGGGTACAGCATGTAAATCTGCGATCTGTGGAGGAAGCACGAATGTATTTGGATCATATAGTATAAATTGGACAGCACTGGGTCACAACAGGTTCGAATCCAGCCAAGCACAATATCTACATTGAATTTTTTTTTTATTTTCCCTGTATTTGCATGGGTTTCCTCCCACTCCCCAAATAAATGAAATTGAGCCTGTGACCCCTACTTCAAAGAGTGACTTACTGTCTAAAAAGTGCTCTGGAGTATGATGGCGCTTTATAACAAATAGTAACACTAAACACTCGCACTGTCTATCCAGCGATGTCCAAAAGCTGTCTGAGGTTCTACTAAGTGCTAGTTCACACGGGGCAAAATAGTCACAGAATCCACGTCAAAATCCAGCCGCCTCGAGCCGGTCAATTCCGTTTTCTGTGAGCGGTTTGTTCCCGCTCGCAGAAAAAAAAGCGAGATGCCCTTTCTTCAGGTGGGGTCGCGACACCACCCTCCAGACTAGGCCCATTCATTTGGGCCTAATCCGGAGCGAAAAGCCGCGACGGAATGTGTTCACGCGGACCCCAGTGTGAACTAGCCCTAAGAGGCAAAAGTTTAACATAGACCATCCTAAACGGCTTACTTGAAATATATATGTATCTGTCATGAGCAGATCCCGAGCACCAGAGTCATCATTCTCTATACACATACAAACACAGATTTACATGTTACTGGTTTGAATAGTGGCTCTTGTTAATATATTTAGTCATTTCTACAGGCACAAACAAGGTTTCTGTGAAAACACTGCACCTAAACGAAATCGGACGCAGATACTTTGTCTGAGTGTTTCAGTAGTGCAGCCTCAGGTTTATATTTTGAAGTGGCCATATCTCAGCATGGAAAATATCACAAAGCCTTCTATAATTTCTTCTGGCTGATGCTTTTTAACACATGAGGAGATCGGATCAGTTAAAACCTAATTCTGGGTCTGAGGGCCGGAGACCTATCCACAGATTATAGAATCTATAAAGACATAATCTTACCTTAGTCCTGGCTTTGATTCGCTTGTACACATAGTCAGTGAATGGACTACAGGGGATGAAGCGCCCTGTTCCCTGGGTCACATGTAAGGTACCGTCCTCCATCATGATCTTGCCTTGGCAGATGACCACCAGTGGTGCTCCTCGCAGCTCCATGCCTTCAAAGATATTATATTCTGCGGCCTAAAATACACAACAGAGCACGAGGTGTTATATTTCGGTTACTGGACATTTCTAATAACTAACCACTGTGAATGCAACTGGACCGTCCTTTAACACGGTTTTCTCAAGAGCTTGCATTGCATTGAACTTATTACACTTTTTACAATGATCAGCCAAAGCTGATAGGGCAATGTCAACCCTGCTACATCTCACTGTCCTCTCACTTTATGGTTCAATTGCCTATAGAGAACTTTTTAATATGATCTATTAATATCTGTTTCAAGAATTATTTATATTCTCCAGAAAATAAAACTAAAACATTTTCCTAGAACTTTGCTTCGTACCAGTCCAGTGTCAGTATAAAACTGACACACCAGTTGCGTGCGAGTCCCTACATACAGTGTCTGGCTGTGCAGATCAGCAAACTTTTGCACTCCATCCATTGTGAAACTACACTTCCCAGCATGCACATTTGCTTGGCTGTTCCCAGAAGTCCCACAGAAGTGACTGGAGCATGCTGGGAGCTTCACAACAGCAGGAAAGCCAACGATTGCTGATCCCTGGTGTAGGGACAAGAAAACTCGTAACACCCAATTATCAATGTATTCATAGATTTCCGCGAGGAATAAGTGACTTGTTATTATATAGGGAATCAGGTATTTACTAAACCTGTGGTAGTAGGTCCTCTTTAACAAAGATAGTTATGACAGTGTACAGATTATACAGCTCTTTGGTATCGCTATTTGTCTAGGAAGAGAGAAGGGGAGAAAGAAGGTAATGGAAAAGACACCCCACATATTTGCTGCCGTTCCACACTGCTACTCTGTGAGCCAGGAAGTACTTTTAACACTGCTATGCTTGTAGATAAGAGGCTACCACTGCACAGAATGTGGCAATGAAACAATCCTTCCTCTCCCTTCCCTATAGAGATCTGTGTGTGAGGCTGAATACCCAAACAGATCTCTATGTAAATAGTCGGATTGAAGATAAGGAGAAGGGAAGATAAGGCTCTAGGCCTTAAGGAATAGGGACGCCATGACTGAGGGGAGGATGAGACAAAAGGAAGGGATTCGATTGGGCGAATTTAGGCGCAAAAATTAGGGGCGGAGCCGGGGGTTATTAAAGGTAGGGCCACAGTTGGTCCGGGGTCAGTGAGTAGCAGCAAGCATCGAGTGTCCCGTCTGCCCTTCCTTAATTTAGAGTTTCTTAGAGGGTTGTGTTAGTCGGGGGTTAGTGGGGATAGAGGCCTAGCGGGCAGTTTGGAGGACCTCATCATTAGTATGTGGTCCCTGGTGGGGGTTGTTTGAAGCCTGGGATGTCCCCTATTTGGGTTTTCGTCCCTTTAGGGGTCTCAGTCTTGTGTTACGTTTAAATTGTTCGTAGCTCTGCCCGAGGTCGGGGTTATTGCGCCTGGGCAGATGGGGATGTGGCCTTTCCGAGGGTGGGACAGGCTATAGTTGAAGCACTTTATCAGGGGTCGTTTATTACTGTTACTATGTTTCAATTATGGGGGTTTTATATATGCACCTCCCGTTTTAGGCGGTGCTTGTTGTTCACTACTGTGTAATATGTTAATAAATCGGCCTGTTCCAGGCCAACTTAAATCCAGTGCGTTGTATGTGTCTTCATTGGGAAGTAAAAGGGGGTTGGTATAGGACAATGGTACTTAGGAGTAACTCACAGAGAGGGAGGCCTATTTCTCCAAGTCAAGCAGACTAAGTAGTGGAGAAGGAAACAGATCTCCTTAATAGTATATTACAAAGCTTCTTCTATTCATCTGTACTATTCATTTATGAAAAGTTGTTTAGAACTGGAGTTCTGCTTTCAGAAACCCTACCTAATGGAAGGTAAACTTAATCTGATATGTTTTTTCCTAGTTTTTCTTGTCTAAACCTGGATATGTTCAGCTACTATTCAGCTTGGACCTTCACGTCATGGCAGACCCCAGTCAGTGGATCTTTACTAAACGTAGTTTAGTACTCCTGATCTATACGGATAGCGTTGGATATAACTCTGATAAACCAAGATATATTAATACAGTAAGTCATTGTACATACATACCCAAGCTAACAGGGCCAACTGGTGAATAACAAAGCAGAATATCCTTGTAATGCACGGGTTTTAATATTGTGGCCATAAAAATATAAGAGCATGCTTTCTTTTATATCGTGTCGGACATATTGTGGGATAATGAGGAGTCGGTTTATTAGTTTTTATGATCTGGCTTAGTCATTGCTGGACTATTATTCCTGCTGTTATACAGATCCAAGACACGTCATCATACAATTAGATCATTGATACTCCGAAATATAAAAGCCAATATAATAACCACGTAGTAAATCACAGCGGGACATTATGTGCTCCACATATTAGGAACCTAAGAGCTTTACTGTCACTTACCGAGTGGTGACTTTTAGCAGACACAATTTTCACTGCGTCTGGATCCCAGATAACCAAGTCACTGTCTGAGCCCACGGCTATTCTGCCTTTCCTGGGGTACAGGTTGAAGATCTTGGCAGCATTGGTACTGGTTACAGCAACAAACTGATTTTCGTCCATTTTGCCTGTAGCCTAATAAAACACAAGGAGGGTGGTTGATGTTTTTCAATTCACGGGTTGGTGTGCTCTTATTTATTTAAAGGGATTCAATCATTGAAATGACATTTTTTTTTGTTGATAACACGTATGAATTAGCCATAAGAAAGGCTATTCTTCTCCTACTTTTAGATGTCTTCTCCGTGCCGCCGTTCGGTAGAAATCACGGTTTTCTTCTGTATGCAAATGAGTTCTCTAGCAGCACTGGGGGCGGGCTCCAGCGCTCAAACCGCACTGGAGGTTTCCCTACGAGAGAACTCTCCAGCCTCCATCTGCTGCGGGCATGTGCAGTCTGCTCTGCCCAAGGCCCGACGGCATAGCCAACTGCGCATGCCTAGAAGTTTGAAGCCAGCGCTGGAAGAACAAACAGAGAGAGGCTGTTCCAGCCGAAGATGGAGGCGTCACTGGAGAGTTCTCTCGCAGCATTGGGGCCCGCCCCAAGGGCTGTTTGAGTGCTGGGGACCGCCCCCAGTGCTGCGATAGAACTCATCTGCATACAGAAGAAAACCGGGATTTCTACTGAATGGCAGCGCGGAGAAGACAACTAGAGGTAAGGAGAAGAATAGCCTTTCTTAAGGCTATTCCTACATGTTATTGAGAAAAAATGTCATTTTAATGATAGAATCCCTTTAAAGTGAATGTGCCACAAGTACAGAAGCCTCCTGGAACAGTTAGGGTCTTACCACTGCCTTGTCCCAGATGATGGACATTCTCTCCTCGATACCATTTGTTCCTTCTGGAATAAGAGTGAAGTTGTCCTTCCCGATAGCCTTCTGTGCTGTGCTGAATGTAGTATGAGCACTGCCGGTCACCTGCAGGTCACCACTGTGAAGACAGCCCAAAAGTTTTGCTTGTTATACCGTACTATTTCTAATTCTGTTGTCTGACATATGGCCATTAGGTGGCAGTAATGAGATTTGAGTGGAAGGACTATCAGCAGGTCTGGAGTAATCCTGCAGCTGTACGATTCCTAAGAAGTGATAAACCATATCAAATGTCTGCTGAGAAACACCACATCATAGGGTGTTCTCCGAGGAGCGGCCCGACTAAATGGCACTGAGTAATGAGGTCATGTATTTTGCAGCATGCAGCTAAGCAATTACATCAGAGCACTTATCTCAATTAGTATATATGTAAGGAGATGACGGATAACCTTTTTAGTTAGGCAAACTTAGGTGGGGGTCTTTAGATGCCCATACACAAAGTCCCTACCCAGCTGTAAGCTGTATATAGGTACCAATGTTATATTCATTTATTACCCAAATGCTCTGATATGCTGGGTACTATTGATGATGCAATGTGTATTTTGTCGTGTTTGAGGTATGTTCACACAGAATAATTTGGAAAGGTGGTCCTGTGGAAAGCTGAAGCCAAGCCTTGGCGATCCGCTGCAGTTTTGCATTTGTGAACTTGTTTCTCTGTGGTCATCTTGTTCTTACCTGGCCAAAAGGGAGTTAATGTAGTCAGGGGTGGTGGGATCGGGGCTCAGTGGTGGTGAAGTCACAAAAGCTGCAGCTTTAGCCCAGTTCTTGCTCCAGTAGTGTGTACCGTCAGTGCCCAGGCTGGCCGTGATTGGCTCCCCAAAAACAACATTACCTGAAAATTGACACATTGATATGTTAACGCCGCTGTCAAATTTATGGGATCAATAAATGTAACCTGGGCTGGTTTATCCAAAAAAGGGTTATAAAATGATATTCACTCCGTGTACAGGAATATATACGCCACATAAAGAAGCACAATGGTCACTGTAGCTACATTGCAGACATTGCTCCAGGGGTTTAATGCAACATACAGTGTATGAGAAAACACTAAGCACTAATTTTTACTTTAACTTTGCAGAGTGATGTGATTGCGTGTAGTTCTAGGTCACTTCACTGGCCTTGCAACAGTTAACAGGAACACTTTCTATACTTTTTTTTCTATTCATGGCATTTTTTAAAATAAAAAAAAAAAAAAAAAATGGCAAAGCTGAGAAAAATGACAGAGAAAATAATGCACATTATGCCACAAGCACAGACAAGTCCTATTCATTTTCATTACATAATTTCATCAATGTCATCACTGGGCACAAGAGGAAAAGGATTACCAGGGAAACAAGCCAAACTCTGGGGGGCTGCTGCTGCGACCCCTGGAAGTTGCTGGGTTTTGTTGCAGGTTTTGCTGTGTTTTTTTAAGCCAAAGCCAGGAGTCGAATTAACAGAAGGGAAAAGTATAAAAAGTATAAGAACTACCTATATATTTCCCTGTTTCAATCAACTATTGGCTTTGGCTAAAAAAAAACAAACAAAAAAAAAAAACGCAGTAAAATCTGCAACAAAACAAGCAGTTTTTCCACATCATAAGGCATCAACATTATAGGGAGTCTGGCACCAGGATGAAACATATTAAACACAGCTAGATAGGTCAGGCTCACCTGAAAGTAACACACATTTCCCTATAAAAATTCCTGCCTGTTGCCGAGATATTATTTTATTTTACCATATGTGAATAAGCAATCTGGAGCTTCGGGGGTGGCTCCATTGCTCCAAACTGCTCTACTATGCCAAGTATCACCAGCCGTATTGTAGTAGCGAGGAGTGTACCTTTTGGTGCAACAGAGCCGTCCTCAGTGGCCCAGATTGCTAATTTGCATATTGTAAAATAAATGAATATCTCAGCAATGGATACGTGAATTTTCATGGAGAAAAAGGAGATACATTCAGTTGAGCCCAACCTATCTAGGCCTGGTTCACATCTGCGTTTGGTGCAAGCAGCACTTTCCTCTGCGCATGATTCGTGCAGACACTACGCGGAAAACACAGGGACCCCATTATAGTCTATGGGGTCCAAGTGGTTTCTTAGCGAACCACTTTTTTAATGCATTCAGTATTTTGTTCAGGTGTTCCCCAAGCCAACTCCCCGAATTGAATACCCAACACAGATGTGAACCAGGCCTAACTTTGTTGCTGGTTTAACATGCTTCATCCTGGTGATAGACTGCCTTTAAGCTGTTGTTGTTGTGAAAGCCGCAGTGTATACATGTCCGTTATCATCTATGAACATCCACAAGTTTTAATACAGGGCTGTTCAGGAGGAAGTCCTTAGCTTGAAAGAGGAATGTCTCATAAAGAAGGGCCCCAATCTTCATGCTGTTCATGCCCCGAAAGCTTACACCAGAGTGGGTAGGAAGGCACGCAGCTGGGAGCCTTTATAGTTGGCATTGTATGATACATAATAACTGGACTTTGTGTATAAATTCCATAAAGGGCCTCTGTATCCGCATCAAGCATTGCCTGGGCTAGAGCAAGTGCCATTGTACAGGGCTTTGAATACAGTTGCCATGTCAATAAATGGTTACGACCATGTGGCATTCAGTGTCGAGGAGGAACTGACTGCTGCACCATAAAGAAGGAACAGAAAATAGAAAATAGCTTTTGTACCGTGTTCTCTTATTTTTAAGAAGTAAATTAGCTCTTAGGATCATTCTGATGCAATGTGATCCCTAACCTAAGATCTCTGCTGCTCCTTACAGTCCATAAGGTGGCTGAATGATGGAACCTTGCTTGATTCCTCAATACACATGCATGTTTGTGGAGAGGGCAAGACACCACTGCCAGGCACTGCGAGATCCTTATCTTTCCCAAGATCTGCCACTGGGGAAACGGCAGAAGCTGCGACACATAGTAAATGGTGAACTGTGTTTCCTCCCAACCCCAAAGTCGGCATGGTGGCGGACATTGATCTAATGTGTATGTCCAGCCTTTGCACTGCACTAGAATTGGAGGTTTCAGCCACTTAAAGAGATATATTTGAGAAAATAGATATTATTTGTCACCTTCATTTCATCCTTATCACTTTGTAAGCACTAAATTTAGACTACAGATATCTGGTCATTCACCTTTTTTCCTGGCTTGGGAGATGAGGTCTACTGAGCTTTTGCTCATCACTTTGGTCACATATAGTGGACAGTTTGTTTGGCTTGCAATGGTTATGGCACGAAAAACAGCTTCTGCTTCCAGCTGAAAGAACAAAGAGACACAGGACGCTGAAGAACATCGCACGAGAAGCGTTAGCAACCTCAAGAAACAGTGAAAAACAGCAATGGTACACAAGAACAACAGGAGAAATGACTAAACACTGGACCCTCCAAGTATCTCACACTTACCCGTTATAATATTTTCCATTATATATCTTTATTATAGCATATATTAGTAGAATGCCATAGTCTGATTTGTAGGAATCAATGTACTGGATATATTACATGTACAATGTAATGCACTGGAATATAACAGTAAGCTATCACTTCCAATTCTACCACAAGGGCCACCAATTTGTCGAGCAGGTGTTCTTCCATAAACCTGACTATGAACTACGGGCACAAAATCTTGCACATTAAGTGCAGCTGCTATGCAGACGCTTCATCCTTTCGTAAATCATAGCGTTTTGCGGATCTGTTTCCAATCAGGGCCGTGCACTTTGTCCACATAAGATCTGCTGGACTGTGAGGTTTTATGGCTGAAGCCTGTCAACATAGCGCATCTCTTATTCAGGACATCACAGCCAGTAAAGCCTGTGAGCTCAAGTTATATAAATCCTTGGCAAATGCACTATTCAAACGGTTCGGTAAGAGGGAGGTCGACTTCCTGCGCGCTCAATAGTCAGGACGTGAGGCTGCACTGCTACGTGTGCACATCTTTTCCTCATTACATATGACTTCCTCTCCCATTACTAAAATAATCATTACACTGGAGAACTGGCTCACGCTCAGACATTGTCACAGGCATGAAACATTCCCTACTGCTTTTATCTTCTGTAGCATGTACAGTATGTGTGGTTTTGCTTCCATATACCTTTATTTATTTGTATATACTATCTATTGTATATATATATATATATATATATATATATATATATATATATTTTATCTGCTGCTTATTTACTCTGTCCATCAAGGAAATGTGGCTGCTAATGTATGGTAAGGTTTAGGTTATGATGTCCTAACATTAGCAATAAGCACAAGGAAATGGCTAACCAGCACCAGATACAAACAGGATGAAGACGCACAGATATAGCAATTGTTTAGGCGCCACAACAATCAAACGTAGCATAAAGTTTACATCTGAAACCTATACTTCCATTAGAACATGGAAGAGAAATACACACAGTCCTGAATACACAAACCATCCAAAGACACAGCACATCAAACCCCCTAGCATTAGCATCTGGCCTCCATAGGTCACACATGGGGGTATTAGCAAAATTAGTGCAGGGGAAGTGGAAGAATTGTCGATAGGAACTATAAGAATCCAGCTCTCTTAATAACTGTCCACTTTTGTCTTTGGAAGACCACACATGTCATTGTAGGGTTTGCTTTAGTCAGGGACCATCTTGGAAACGCCATACAATATTATTGTATTATTATAATATTACATTACAGTCTAGATCAGGGGTCGGCAACCCGTGGCACGCGAGGCATATTTTGCTGGCACGGCAGCCAGCCTGAGACTTCACACTAAATTGAGAGAGAGAGCGTCCTTTCAGTGCTCTGGTAGAGCTGCGGTGTAGGACACGCCCCCTTCTCTCACTGCCCACCAATCAGAGGTGAGCCTCTCACTGCACAGGATAAGGGCTCCCTGGACCTGCTGCTACACGTGAGGAGCTCCTGCCGTCTGCAGCCCTGAAGAGGAGAGGAGCAAAGTGAAAGTAAAAACACCAAGTACGTGTGTTACTAACTATTCTTATTACTGTCAGGCATTTGGGGTTATTAATTTAGTGTTAGTAACTCCATGTGCCTCACATTAATAACAGTTAACCCCATCATATCCCTCACATTAACCCTGTGTGGCTCACATAAGGGTTACTGATGTGTGAGACATATGGGGGTACTAATAAAGGACCTATAAAATGAAGATATTCACTTATTACCTCCATATGTCTCACATATCAGTGTCCCTTATGTAAAGCACACAGGGGGGTTAATATGAGGGACATGATGGGGTTAACTGCTATTAATATGAGGCACATGGAGTTGTAACCTGCAATGCACATGACCAGACTCTTTATCTACAACTGTGGATAAAAGTACAGACCTATACATTTCAATTGACCCGTATATACAGCCATTCTTTTTGTGGCTGTGTATCTGGGCCGAATTGAAGAACTGAAAACTATGGAACAGGTCCTACATCTGTCCTATACATCCCCTATATCTGTCCTATACATCCCCTATATGTGTCCTATACGTCCCCTATATCTGTCCTATACGTCCCCTATATCTGTCCTATACGTCCCCTATATCTGTCCTATACGTCCCCTATATCTGTCCTATACGTCCCCTATATCTGTCTGCATTTGCAGCCCTGTCAATTCATTTTTAATGTATAGGTCAGTGAAAACCACATCCGTGCCATTTGTATGCAGGAGGCCTAAGGCTGAGGCCCCACATTGCAGAAATGCAGCATTTTTGTTGCAGATTTTGATGCGGTTTATTTCAACCAAAGCTAAAAATGGCTACAGAAGTAATGGGAAATATATAGGAAGCTTCTTATATGTCTCCCTCCTGCTCAATCCACTCCTGGTTTAGGCTCTGAAAAACACAGCAAAATATGTAACAAAAAAAGCTGTGTTCCAACAACGTGGGGGCCTTAGGCTAAAGCTCCACGTTGCAGAAACAGCTTTTTTTCGTTGCGGATTTTGCTGGTTTTTTTGAGCCGAAGCCAGGAGTAGATTGAGCAGGAGGGAGACATATAAGAAGCTTCCTATATATTTCCCGTTCGTTTTCTAGCCATTCTTGGCTTTGACGGAAAGAAAAAACCCAGCCAAATCTGCAATAAAAAAGCTGCATTTTTGTAATGTGGGGCCTCAGACTTAGTGTGATTCTATTGGGTGGTGACGCTGTAACTAGATGCAATTATAGCCAAATCCAGTTCCTGGGCACCAGTGCGGCCACTTTGTTGAAAGTGTGACACCCATTTATTCCTGGCTGGGGTTTTGCTGTTACTGCACCACCAGGAACTAAAAGTGACAAATTAATCTGCGTTTCACTTAGGGAGCGTTCACACTACCGTTGGTGTCCGACAGCTAGTGTCCACTGCTAATGTCCGTTCAAAATCTTGTGTGGACATTAGCAGCGGACAATAGCTGTGTCTGTGACATTTTGCATTGATTTAAATGGACATCGGGTGCGTTAGTTTACTGTTTGTGGGTGTCCTTAAGTGTCCGTTCCCAAAGCTGTCCGACTTTTCAAGCGGACAGAAAAACCTACATGTCGGGTTTTGTTGTCCGCTTGAAAAGTCGGACATCTTTGATAACGGACAGTTAAGGACAGGCACGGACAGTAAAAGAACGCACCCGGTGTCCGTTTAAATCAATGCAAAATGTCATGGACACAGCTAGTGTCCGATACTAATATCCGCACAAGATTTTGAACGGACATTAGCAGCGGACACTAGCCGTCGGACACCAACTGTAGTGTGAACGCTCCCTTACAGAAAACTGAAGTTACTAACGGCCAAGGACTGGATGGAGCATACAGGTACATTGTGTGTCAGCTCTTTACAGGTATGACCTTACTCTGCTCCCAGTCACATACATTACCACTAATTGTGGGTTACACATGTACTTACATTGCTTCTAATGGAAAAGAACATGTGTATCCAGGCAAATAGCGGTAAGCGCATGTGGCTGGGAGCGCAGTATGACAGCACCCCTATGTTGTGGTTTGTGCTATATGACTTTAGTATAGGTGTCGTCAGCTTTACAATTATTGCCCGGCACTCCGAGGACCTCACCTTTAATTTTTTTATTTAAATCGGCACGCCGAACAGAAAAGGTTGCCTACCCCTGGTCTAGATCCACATTTATGTGAGTCTATGTACAGCACTGACACTTATGGGAGCACATGGGGTTCACTGGTTGTTTGGGAGAACCCCTCATTGTGTACCCCACGCCCTTCTTTTGTCATTCCACTTGGAATATTACTAGGCAGGAAGGCTGAAGAAGATTTCTCAAAGATAGAAAAATATGTTAGCTGGCATGTGCGTCACCTGGGAAGGAGACATTGGTGACCAAATTCATTCCTATCAGTTTTCAATCAAGTATTACATCCAGGACAAGCTTTCTAGGTTTTTGGGACTGATAGTCCATTCACTTACCTCTTCTGGCCGACTCAAAACATGACCCTCTGGTCCAGTAATCCCCATTTCTAACATTCTTTGTTGTTCCTATAATGAAATGAAGGATCGTTAATAAATTATAATTCAGCATTTATTATTCTGCATGTCTATGGATTACTATAAGTAAAAAAAGGTGCCTGTTTCAGGAAAAGAAGACATTATGTTGCTTTATAATTACAACATGTAAAATAATACCATCTGGTGCCATGCAATAGTGCTGCAACATGGTGCTCTATTTGGGAAGTTTGTCCAGTAAGACACGGACATTGATCCTAACTATATCTATCACCTAGAAATAGGAGTTTATTGTTCAGTTATAACTTTTATTATTTATGTCTTCGAGTACATAAAGATGAGTATACAGGAAGAGTAAAGCAGGCTCCAGACCAATGGCCATTCCTTATCTGTATATAATTCTACTAATGTACTGCGACACAATGTGACATCCAATGTCAGAACAATCTGTCTTTCAGCAGGGAAAATAATTATTTCTGATAATAAACTGACATGAATAACCTTGTTAGAAATTATTAATGAAGCGGTCATACAGAGCGTATATTCATCTAGGAAATTCTATAGATGTACCAAAGGTTTATAGTAAAGACCAGGCCCCATAGCAAACTTTTGACTGGAGCTCCAACCCCCTACAAGGTATAGCGCCCCCTTTCCTGACTCCCACACAGTATAATGCCACCAACAAAGTATAAAGCCCTCTTTAGTGGGCGCACATGGTATAAGGTCCCCCTTTTTTAACCCCACATGGTATATTGCCTCCTTATGGTCCCATATAATATGCTGCCCCCTTTACTGGTGTACACACAGTAAATCCCGTCTTCATGGCCCCCCACGCACACAATATACTGCCCTGTTATTGGCCCCCATGCAGTAAGTGTCCCCTTTCACAACCCCCGTAACAAGTGTCCCCCATGGTGACTTTAGGCTGCTACTTACTGGATCCCTCCAGCAGGTAACAAGCACTATTATCTTACCGATCCCTGTCTCAGCTTCCCCATCATCCTTCAGGGGGTAGTGTGCGTTGTACATCACATTGAACATGACATTTAACAGTGTCACGACATTGCTTAATACTATAACAGAAATACTCTGCTGTAGTACAACACACCAGGCACCACCTACATCAATACAAGGGTACCGCGCCAGAACTCCTAATTCCTGCAATGACACATGCGTCATGCATTCTAAACTAATATATGATGTTCACGACAAGTATTAGGCTAACAAGATGCTTCTAATCTTTGTAAATGTTCCGTCCTTTCTTCAGGAAGCTGATTTTTCGTTCAATGACTTCATCTTCTCCATTTTGCATTCTTGACCTCTTGCTAACATTTTGTATCAATTAAAAGGGATAGATGAATGCGAGCCAACGACTGCAGTTCAGGGCTTGGACGGGACTCTGGTTAGGATTCTATTAACACACAGGCCAAAACTGACTCTTTTCATCATTGCAATCCCTTGTTACAAAAGCGAGAGTCTTAGCAAAAACTGGCAAAATTGTCACAATCAAATCCCTAAATATGTATTGTCTATTTATGGAAAATTCAGCTTAGTAAATATATTTGTGTACTTTAATGTAGCGGGTTAAGATTGTTTCCTTACTTGGGAAAGTTATTGGAGATATTTTACTTTATTTTTAGCTCTAAATCTCAAGATCCAAGTAGAATCCACAAGTGTTCTTTAACTGATCTCCATGATCCGGTTCTGCTCCATACTATCAACCACTTTCCTTATTGCTAGATACAGATCATCTGTTTCTACCAGGCTGCTCTATTGTAGGGTGAGTGGTATAAGTTTGAGGTCCCTGAGACTTTTCATAGGAATACTGTTAGTATTATGGATCTCACTGTTCTGATCCCATTTAATGGTAATTCAGAAAATGAATCACAGTGTTGTCTCTTAAAGGTGATGGCCACTTATATAACTGTTTACAAATGGGCTGAAAAGAGAACTATGTGCATTTCCTAATACACCATAGTAAGCCCAAAAGTGCCACTGTCTGTTATTGAACAGCATCAATGCCTGTGTAGTACAGGTGGCTCCTCTAGACATATATCATATATCACAATCTTATGTTGGGTTCACAAATCATATAAAATGTCTTAAAATCTACATCAATTGAACAATTTCTAAGTACGTGTATGCAGTCTATAAGTTTGTAACAGAAAATGAGTTGGAGAGACAATTTTGGGCATCAGCAGCCATGTTGGGACCTAGGAAAAGCAGGAGCTAGTTACTGTGGGTGCCTATAAATGGCCTCTGCCATATAAACCATAATTATCAATATCTAAAACGTTAACCATATCATTCACAGTCTAATTACTACATGTAATTTTATGAAAGACCAGTAAAGACAACTTTGTAACAATCAGTTTACACCCAGGACTGTAAAAATGACAAGGGGACGTGTACTTCTACTTCTAGAAGGTTTCACCATCACCAGAGACCGGTATTCTTTACTGTATATGCAGTACGACAATGAAATGTTCTGCTCTACAGGGGCAGGGGCGTACACAAGGGGATGGTTTTACATTTAAAAATGTCCTCCTGCTGAAGTTGGCCAGCACTCCCCTCCTGAATGATGATCCCAGAGAGCAATGGCCTCATAACCAACAAGAGCTCCATTAGTTGTGATGAATGTGCTCACTGGTTCCTGGCAGGGCATGAGAGTGAGCAATGAGCACGATTCTCAGTACTTATTGCCTTTATGGGGCTCCAGAGTTGTTTTGATGTAGGTGTCCGGACCACAGAGGAAGTGGGGAGTCCGAGGAGTAGAGAGTCCCTGGGCCCCTTACTGTGCGGGAACTATAGTATGTAGGACCTGTGGCCATTATATTGTGTGGGGCACCTAGTGATACACTCCCACATTCCCACAATTTTGCTTCCATCCTCCCCAGAACCCCCCCCCCCCCCCCCCCTCAATGATTGCCAATTATTTAGATCAGGAAGGCAACTATATTTTAGGATGTTTGCCATCATCTACCATTAAGGGTTGCACTTTTTAAGCTCACGGAACCAGCTTGTAAATATTATATGTATACCTGATGTGTATGATGATAGAAGTCTATTGTTTAGGTTTGTTACTCTTGCATGCGTTCCCATAATGCTGACACTTACCTGGGAAATGATGTCTCCATTCTCAGCATGAACCTGGGCAATAGCCCCCAGGCTTCCCAGGAAAGTAAAGATCTCATAAAGCTGAAATACACACAATCACAATGTTAGCATGCAAAACCCGAAAACGTCCACGTTCATTGCAAAAAGCTGAACTTCTGGCGGTTGAATAACAGCTATGACGCCATTATATGAATAAACAATATATACCAGAGACAACACAGGTCCCATATTATTGCTTAAAGATTGTAAACATGTAGTAATTCTCCAGATCAGAGTCTTGTTTCCAACAGACACAAACTAAAAGAAGAACATTCATTTTATTTGGATTCTAGCCCAGAGAGGAAGGAAATATAATAGAATTTACCTCGGTGTTGGACATCTGATACAAATCTTTATAGGCCATGTAAACCATGAAAGAGTTAACACCTGGGAATAAAAAGCAAAGATGGAAACTCAGTGTCAGATTTTTCCTGTGCAATAGCAAGGGACATGTGATATTATTACACTCCTGTGGAATGGAAGGAGTTGGCCGCAGAGCTTAAACATGTAAGGAAAGGTCTTGTTTGGCATCGCGACCAAGTATTTAGCTCCAGAAAAACAGAGCCGAGAAGGTAGGAGAGATATCCCAGATGTAACGTCCATGCACTAGAGCGCTAAGAAAACCAAATGTGCAAGGTCCTCTTTAAAAGTCAGCTTAAAATAACACATTTATGACAGAACATATAAGTCATTATCACCTCCTTAGATACAAGAATTATGGGCTTGGAAGCGGGAAGCCTGGGCACGGTGACAAGGGAAAACACAGGTTCATTCACTTGCAGCAGAATGGTACCGCAAGAAAGAATTTTAACCTGTTATTAAAGGCTTGACACGGCCATCTTACATGATGACAGACCCAATGACAGGGAAAAGTCAGCATATCAATGGAATCTAGCCCTCTAATCCCAAACATAAAGGTCGAAGAAAGAAAAAAAACCTATACAGGACCCAAAATACACAATTCACAAAAAAAGAACTTGAAAAGTCTGACAAGGACTCCAGCTGCGGGGAATAGGGAAATACACCCAAAAATGTGGTGTTACTTCATTCCTGTAATTCCAGTACAGCAGTACTAATAATACAAAACTAAACAGAATACCTTATAGCCTCCATATAGGTACATGGCAGATATAATGTAATCCTGAACGTACTGCACCTAGGCTGGAGTAAGGGTCCATTCACACAAGAGGAAAATGGTGAGGAAGTTGGTGTGGAATTTCAGCGCTGAATAAAAAGCCTCCCATTGACTTCAATGGGTTCCTTTTTCTGCTAGCATTGAAGTCAATGGGAGGCTTTTTTTTCAGCGCTGAAATTCCACACCAAATTCCTCACCATTTTCCTCCATGTTAATGGACCCTAAGAATGGCTGGGTACACATTACAAGGAGACAAAGGAGGATAACAGGGAAAATCAGCAGCTATAAAAACAAATACAATTCTAGGGTACAGAAGAGTGGAACAGAAACATGTCACTATATTATATTATTCTAATATCGCATTATAAAAGGGTTATCTAGTTTCTAATATTGATGAACTATCCTTAGGAGAGACCATCAATTTTAGATTGCGGTGGGTCCAACATCCGGGACCTCTGCAGATCTACTGCCCTTGGACAACACAGCTCCTGATGTTATATACATGGTCTCAAATAGCAGATCTGCGAGGATCCCAGTTGCCAGATCAAATATTGATGACTTAATGGATAGGTTATCAATATTGGACACTGGATAACTCCTTTGAATATTGGACAATTTTGGACACTACACTGTAAAAAAGAATACTGTAGATCTACACTGGACTACTACACTATGCGCACCTATAGATGCGTTCCAAAATAACAAGGGGTCTTTTGTATGGGTAAAGAGTTTGTACAACTTGAAGAGACATCTGATCTTATTATATACAGGATGTATACACAAGCTCAATATATAGAACTGGCACAGAACTTATTCATGCCAAGAACTGTATAACACACTAGATAACATCTATATATGGAGGTAAGAAATTTCCATCATCAGCTCACAGTACCCTCCCTATAAAGCTTTGCAGTGACAACTCTATAAATCTGAGTCATGTAAAAGACTATTTGCATGAGACGCACTGCCTGAGAATCCTATTGAAAACACTATGGTTAGGCAGTCTTATCACTTATGGTTAGGCAGTCTTATCAATTATGGTTAGGCAGTCTTATCACTTATGGTTAGGCAGTCTTATTACTTATGGTTAGACAGATATATAACTTATGGTTAGGCAGTCTTATAACATATGGTTAGTTAGTCTTATCACTTATGGTTATGCAGTCTTATCACTTATGGTTAGGCAGTCTTATCAATTATGGTTAGGCAGTCTTATCACTTATGGTTAGGCAGTCTTATAACTTATGGTTAGGCAGTCTTATAACTTATGGTTAGGCAGTCTTATTACTTATGGTTAGACAGATATATAACTTATGGTTAGGCAGTCTTATAACATATGGTTAGTTAGTCTTATCACTTATGGTTAGGCAGTCTTATCACTTATGGTTAGGCAGTCTTATCACTTATGGTTAGACAACTACTGCCACACAAAAACCTCCATTGTCATTGTGTTGATAGCAAGGGTAAATGGAGTCTTGTAGCAGCACATTATGTATTGAGGCATCTTTAGGAGCAATAATTTTGTCTAAATATTCTGGAATCATATTCATCTGACACTTATATCTAAACTTACAATACAAAAGTACTAAACATTGAGTTTGGTTGGAGTTGTCATGGATGAATAAAATAGCATCTGATACCTAAAGCCCAGCTACTCGCATAAATATGGGTCAAGTTGGTGGACTGTCTACTGTACAACCGCCTGCGAATCCCTTCATTGTATTGTAGTTAATAATGTAAAAAGACATTTGTAGCTTCTACTATAAGACAAACTACATGGCATCACCTTTTTGCTTCACAAGCGTCTCCACTTCTTGTCTCACACTGTCGTTCCAGTGGGTGATATCTACATGCAGGGAATAGTCACAGCATGTCTTCCCATCGGCCCACTCTCTCCACTTCTCAAAGGCTTCAATGATACTGCATTCTGGCTCTGGGATGACATGGTCAACTAAGAAAGGAGCAAACAAAGAAGTAGATCTTGTGTGTTAGAATGTGCAGTATGCCAGTCACTTGTATGACATTAATCATATTGTAAAATATAGTCCTACATGAAATGCATTAAGTGTCGGCAGGGTGTTTGTCCACCGGTTTCCTCACCCAATGCCACCAAAAACAAGCACATTGACTTGAGCAGCAGAAACATGGGGAAGAGTGGAATTGGCTACTATGATAGCAGCTTATCTTCTACGAGAACAAAGAATAGGGAGGACAATTGGAACCTGAATTTGTCATCAATTTAAGGCAGGAGGCCCCTTAGACATAAAGATAATCTGTCAGCACATTCAGAGCTAGGGACCGCTCACTCGAGCTGTGCCAGATAGAGGAATAGCCCCGCGGACACATCTTCCCAAGCCTGGAACTTAACATCATGATTTCTCTAAAATGCGCAGTAATTTAGAATAAAACATACCATAGGTTTGTGTAATCCTGGGACCTGTCGCTATATAATGCTACTTGTAGTCACGGTGGCAGGAACATACTAACAGATTCCACATCATACTAGTGGCAATAGATAAATCAGGATCTGGAATGCGATCCCAGTGTTTCTTATACTGTTTCTGGTCAAAACATTCCATACAATGGCTGTAGATCTTGTAATCTATTAGCCAATATTATATAGCTTGTATATAATATTCAAGGCTAGAGTAATAAAGGGGTATTCCTCTCCCTTAGGCATTAATGGAATATTACATGATGTGCCAGAAGGGGCTGGTGGATGCTGGTTCCACCTTTGAGACTTAGGTACAAGTCTCCATAACTCTGCCCTGCACTGCTGGTTGGTACCTGAATGAATGAATGAAGAGGTTCTCCCCCAACTTCCAACCTCCACCATAAAGAAGTGCATCCACTTCAGCAGAGTGCGCATGTTTATGTCAGTAGGTAGAGTAGGAGAAGTGGTCTGGATTACAGAAACGGCCAAATTCGGACCCATCCTAGAGATAGGTGTGGTCTCAAGAGGTGGTACATGCATCAGACATTTATGGCATACCCTGCGGTATGGAATGTCTAAGATGGAAATACGCCTTGGATATATTTGTGACAAAAACATGAAGCCAATGAAAGAGATGTTTTAATCATAGTAAAAAGGACACTTACGTATCATGGTGGTTCCTCCTGCAATAGCAGCCTTGGTCCCTTGGAAAAAATCATCTACAGTTGTCATTCCCCTGTAGGGCATCTGTAAGTGGGTGTGTACATCAATTCCTCCAGGTATCACCATCTTCCCATTTGCTTCAATGGTTTTTACACCTCCTGGCACGATCAGGTTGTCTCCGATCTGCCTGTGATTTAGAGTCCGAGCATAAGATTGTTAGATGTGGTCAAGAGAAAATCATCAATGTGGCCAGAAGAAAACTTCACTACTGTATAAACATATAACAAAAATGCTCAAAAAGCCACAAACTGACTAGTTCAGAGTAAAGTGTGTTCACACCGATCTTCTGCAATGGATTTGGCCACAGAAATGTCTTGGGTTTTACCCTATGACCCAATTAATTGCTGAAGATGTCAAAAAAAGTTGCAGGCAATTGAAGAATCAACAAGGGCATAACCGACCCAGGACCGGCAGCAATGATGGAAAGTATAATGGTTCTTATAAGGAGGTTTGTAATATCTACTAAACAAGTGTCTATGGTGATTCAGTAAGTATAGTGGGACTTGACAGACTTGACATAGTGGTCATAGGACCTTGATGGGATAAATAAAATCAATTCTGCTATGTAGTGTTAGGCAGGAATATGGCGAATGTATTGGATGTATTTGACATAAAGAAAAACTGTGGAAACCGGAGACATTTCAGAAAGCAAACAAACCCCTGGGGCTCCTGTACAGCGGATGTGAAGTACAGCCCCAGCTTTGGAGAGTATAAAGACGTGCAGATGTTCATGTGTCTTTGGCTGTTACAACCTTGTGATCCTACTCACATCCTACAGGTCTCATTACAAATGCAAGTTTACTGAAATAGATATGAAAAAGATGCTTTTCCTATTTGTAATAAGGAGAACAAAGGATGTTCTGTATGTTACATAAGATTAACTCTAGTGGGTTCCTGTCCATGCTAACCCACACAGGGGTCCTTAAAGGGTTGACTCGATTACTCTATTAGTGAGTTCTAAAAGAAAGGGTTAATGAGGAGGCTCTCACTAACGACCAAATAGATCCTCAAATTACATGGCTAGCCTATTTATTTCAATTGGTGCAGTTAGCAACCTATCATCTAATGCCACTTCTAACACAATGGTGGGGTGGGGGGGTTGATACCATGTTTTCATTTGGCAGTCTAACATAGCTTTTTGAGGGATGAGCACATTTCCCTGTCCTAAGATTATAAATTAATATGTCCTGAAAAACCCCTTTCACCACCTCCACAGTATAAGTTCTTAGCCACTGCTCCACTGGTTCCAGTGCAGTTGGAATTTTTTCTCTAGTCACTATGGTTCTAAAGCAACAAGCTCAGGTAGTTTTGGTGCCTGATGTGCTATTTAAGCTCTGTAATGTCAGGTGGGCGGTGTCAGGCAGGGGGTGTGGTTCAGAGCTCCCATCAGAGGCAGCCAGTGTCAGAGCTCAGAATCACACCCCTTACCTGCTCCTGCCTGACACCGCCCTCCTGAAAATATTGAGCTTAAAAAGTATACCACCAGAACTAACAGCATTGATTGCTCGGGAACAATGGGAGCTAGAGAAAAAATTCCAACTGTGCTGGAATCAGTGGGGTAGCAGCTATCAACATATGCTAAGAACTGGAGTTAGTGGAGGTGGTGAAAATACCTTTATACGTATTAATCACTAATAGAACTATAATAAATTGTTATTAAGCATTACATCTGACTTTATGGTAGTACAGAATGTTCCCTGCTAATGGACGTTCTCTAGAATTATTGAAACCATTTGCAATAGTTAGCAGCAGACTTTCTATCACACTCTCTTGGTCTGTTACAGAGTAGTTATACCATTGTAAGGAATTATTCTAACTGAAATTGGTTCTAGTGGCAATAAAAAAGCTGCACATAGCAAAATAATAGTAAAAATGTGTAATATACAAATAAGTGTGTACAGTGTTTCTTTATACAAAAAGCAATAGCTAAGCAAGGAATAACTAAAGAGAACATAACAATATAATGTACAAGATATCTAAAGGATGGAAAGCAACTTGGTAACTTCATGAGACTTACTTGATGAGGCCATCTTCCATGTAGATGTCTGCATAGAAAGACTGGTCATCATTCACTATCCGGCCTCCTTTGATTAGAAGACGATCACTCTGAAAAAAATATTGGAAAAGACAACATTAATGCAGAACATTCTGCCTACCATCACATTTCCTCTCACCAGTCAACATCACAATATCAGAGGGCATAATGTCCTGGAACAAACACTGGTGACATTGGTATCATGACAGGAGCGCTTAGGAACAGACTTCTTGTACAAGACATTTTATCACATCAAAGCCGGAGCTCTGGATGTCACCATCTAAGTAAGTGGCCACAGTTCTGCAGCTATAAGCATGCCAAGGCGCTTCAATAAGAAAACTGGCCAAAAACATAAGAAAGCTGAGGACTGAAAGCCAATGGCCACCATAACTCCAATAAACATGCAAGCTCAACATATTTGTCTCAATGGCAGAAGGTAAATCACAAACAGAAGTATCGGTCTTATATCTTGACACCACACAGGATCAGGCATGTTAAAACCCCAACCAAATCCTTGTTCCCTGACATTTGTGGACCTGTTGGAAGGCCCCAATACCCTTCATATTGTCACAATACTTGATTGAAATTAGCAAGAACGAACATCATTCATCTCAGCCAAGATCACAATGTAACCAAGGGGTCAGTGGCAACAGAAGACACTCTCATACACATAAGGGCCCATTAAGATCATATTTTCATAGTCCGTTTAGCAGGCCATTTAGTTTTCAGTAGCTATAGACACGCAATCCATTTTGATATGATATGCATTGACTATAATGTTAAAAAAAAAAAGCCAGATCTGTCAGGGATTCATTTTTTTTATTTTTGAATATACAATGGATTATCTGTCTGTCGAGGGAGGAAAAAAAGAAGGATTTCTTAACCCATAAATATATATTATATATATATATATATATATATATATACACACACACATTTTTTAGTTATTTATTATTTTAAACAAATTTGTGGGAAACATATCCATCAGATGGAATAAATACAAAATTATCATCTGAGTGTATCCTTTTTGTTTTCACAAGCTTAGAAAAACCAAATGTCAGTGGACCGTAGTGCAAGCTTTTATAGTGCCAACCAGTGTACAGTAGTAAACTAGCAATAGATCTGTAAGCCCTAAGACTATTCAGTTCAATTCAATGAACATTCAATGAGGAAAATGCACTTCTGTTAGGAGACAAAGGGCCTGCATCTCAAATTCAGTCCAAGTAACAGAGCTTATTCAGTGCAGGGTGAGGAATATCTCCCCCACGTATGTGTGTCCCTGCTGTATACAGGATCTCGTACTGAGACACACAGAACTGGCTGTGAATTATTGGTTATCTGCAGAGTAAAGAAAAGCTGGACTTGACTTCATGGTGTGGTAAGATGACCACTATGGACTTATATCCTTTTACATATGCCTGCATGAAGTATGTAGCTGACGGCAAGAAAAAGATAGACTTGGGAAGGAACATGGGGCCAGATGTATCTTGTGAAGACCATGTCACTTTCTACATGTTATTCTATGTAGAGGGGAGGGAGGAGAATGAGGCTGATAGAGACAAATCGCATGTAAGCAACAATCAGATTGAAGATGAGGAGCAGAAGAACAGTTGAACAAATGGTGAAGGAAACAGAGCTCCTTAAAGGGGTTGTCCCACCACAAGGATCCTATCTATACTGCTAGTTTATGTGGATTTAAGACTTTTCCTAAATGCATTGCTTTATCAAAACTGCTTTGTTTGGCCGCTGTTTTAATTTATTCACTTCATTGTTTACACTCAGTTTCTATGGCCCTTGGGATTGTCAGCTCATTTGTCAAGTGATGTAGCTGCCTGCTCTCAGAGGGGGAGGGAGGGGCTGGGAGCAGCTCTGAGCTGTTTGTGGCTGATAAGTAGCGGAGCTTCTCAGATAGGGGAGGTGAGAGCTCCGGGATTTCTGAGCTCTTATCAGTCGGTTTAATTGAATTTGGCTGATAAGGGCTGAGACCGTTACCTCTCTATGTAATGCAAACTGACTCAAATCCAGCTCTGCTACATCAGCTTCACACTGTGGTAATTAATTTACAACCAATCCCGTGCAAGTGAAACCCCGCCGACCTATGTGCCGAGAAAAGCAGGAAGTGAAGAGAGCACAACAGCCTGCAGGTTAGTGAACACGAGTCATGGGAATACCCCTTTAATAAGATACATTACAAAGTCTCTTATATTCAAATGCACTATTCATTTCTAAAGAGTCATTTATAAGTGGAGGTACGCTTTAAACTTTGTCATTACACTAATGCAGGGTTTTAGATTTTTTTGGTTGGACATAGATGTTGGAAATTAGAACTCCTCAGAATTTCACTGCTAAACCTAAGCCTTTACAACAGGGGTCTCAAACTCAACTCAGCATGTGGGCCGCAGAGCAAGATCCCAGCCAGTCGGCGGGCCGCACCGCGGCAAATTTAGCTCCACCCACTTTTATGTTGACTCCGCCCATTCATTTTTCATGTGCCCACACACTGTATAATCCTCCTACAGTCACCCGTAAACTATATGTCCCCCCTCCATCTTTCCCCCAGTTACATATACACCCTTCATCTGCCCCCAGATTCATGTCCCCCCATCTCTGCCCTCAGATTCATGTCCCTCCATCTCTGCCCCCAGATTCATGTCCCCCCATCTCTGCCCCCAGATTCATGTCCCTCCATTTCTGCCCCCAGTTTCATGTCCCCCCCCATCTCTGCCCCCAGATTCATGTCCCTCCATTTCTGCCCCAGTGTCATGCCGTTCTCCCCCCTCCCTTCATTTGCCCCCAGTGTCATGAGCCCCTTCATTCCACCTCAATGTTTAAAGAGGACCTTCCACCATTTTGCCCATAGGCAGTTCTATATACTGCCGGAAAGCTGACAGTGCGCTGAGTTCAGCACACTGTCGGCTTTCCCGATGTGGGCCCAGTGTGAAGAGCTTACGGTCCGGTACCGTAGCTCTTCTATGGTCAGAAGGGCGTTTCTGACACTCAGTCAGAGACGTCCTTCTTCACAGCACAGCCAATCGCGCTGTGCTGTGAGAGCCGGGAGGAACGCCCCCTCCCTCTGCTCGCAGTACTCGTCCATAGACGAGCATTATCAGGGAGGGAGGGGGGCGTTCCTCCCGGCTCTCACAGCACAGCGCGATTGGCTGTGCTGTGAAGAAGGACGTCTCTGACTGAGTGTCAGAGACGCTCTTCTGACCATAGAAGAGCTACGGTACCGGACCGTAAGCTCTTCACACTGGGCCCACATCGGGAAAGCCGATAGTGTGCTGAACTCAGCGCACTGTCAGCTTTCCGGCAGTATATAAAACTGCCTGTGGGCAAAATGGTGAAACGTCCGGATTCAACTTTGATCCGGCGTCCCTAGGCTTGTGCGGGCCGCACAAAATTGTTCGGGGGGCCGCATGCGGCCCGCGAGTTTGAGACCCCTGCTTTACAAGTAGTGGTTTAGTGGTTTTAAGTCTAATAATTTTATCCATATAAACATCCCCTATACAATTAATAGAAATAGGGGAGAAGTTGGCCCTAAATATTCTTTCACTGTCCAATCAATGCTGACCCTTTAAACAATGGGATGGTAAAACCCAATGGTAGGCAAAGGTCCAAGCTAGCGAGCTGCAGTCAAAAAACGCTGTGGAAAAGCATTGAGTTTTTTCTGCAGTGTTTTTCACAAAAAGTTCACAGAATTTTCCTCTGCTTCTATCATACCTATATGGAAAACGCCAGTGTTTCCGTAGGTATAATTGACATGCTACATTTTTGAAGTCACCGTTTACAATGTGGATTTTATTCTGCAATGTATGGATGGGATTATCCAGAATCCCATTCACGTTGCCAGTACTGGTGTGGGCCCAAATGCTGCGTATTCGCCACCGGGGCCCTGTATGTAGGTATTTACTACAACAGTGGTGGTGAATTCTTCATTATTACGGATGAATGGATCCTGGAAGAAAAGTTTGAGAACATTTTCACATGTTCCTTCTTCTGGGATCCCTTTCTGTTTTTGATGGTTAAAAAGAAGACGATTGCTCCACTACAAAGGAGTCCTGAATTTTGCTTTACATTCATCAGATTTTATCTAGACGTCTCCTTAAGCAGATGTCCTCACTGCAGCCTTGAGGAAGAAAACAGTCAGGGGAGAGAGGAAGCCGTGTTGTGATAAACCAGACTATATTTTTAGGACATTTTTTAGACTATTTCCTTGGGGATCCTCTTGGTTGTGCAGTGCTAATCTACAGATTCTGTCCCTTCCCTCTCTTCCTGTGTAATGTTTATTTCGCTTTGTTAATTCTGGTAAGTGCTTTGTGATGGATATTTGTGACATTATTGCTATAATGTGAGACCTGGTTCAACACAATGATAGACTTTGGAGACTCAAGAACACTTTTAGGAATGTTACCCCCCCCCCCCCCCTCCCTTGTAAGAAGAATCTTTATGCACTTTAGTAAAAAAAAAAAAAAATGAAGATAGCAATGGTAGCAAATCTATAGGTGTGTGGGCTGTCACACCAATCTCGTAACATCTTCCTTCCAGAGTTCTCATACATTAGATGTAATGCAATTCATACACTGACACATCCAATGTGGTAATACAGTATATCAATGTACTCTTTCATTTTCTTAACTGTCTATTACATCACCATTTGGGATGTACAGAGCACATCTGGTACACATTGTGTGTACTCAAGTCTGTTTCTCAATTAATGCTGTGTTTCCTGAACAGTACAGAGAGCGAACTACTCCACAGTAAGGACTCATCTGCCTCATGACTCACAGCTTAGGGGAAAATATTCGGGACGCAGCCAGGATCACATCATTCTCTAAGCAAAATGAGGTCTGTGTGTATGCAGAGTCCTACTGGATCCAAGCAGTCTGTATAACGCGGATCTGGAAATGATGGGCACAGGACGTACGACTGCATTATCTGAGTTTCAGTGGGGTTCCCAACAAGAGTAAACAAAGGAAAAATATAGGGGGAAGACAGGTATTATACGTCTATTTGGATGAAATACTAGGTATGGTTAATCAAAATGCCACAAAAAGTTCCAGATCCCAAGTTAGGAATGTGAACCAGTGCAAAACCACAATGGACATTTTCCTCTAAATCCATTGGAATGCTGGACAGTAGATGATGATGTCCACAGATATCGCACAACAATTATGAATTTCTAAGTATATTATTATACAACATTAAAAAACATCTACATGTTCATAGCATACTTGGCGTCTCTTCTGACATGTGTCAAGATTCTCAACTCAGCTGCTATACCTTTAAGGTCATTGTGTTAACCTGAGAAGGGTTGTTTTCTGGTTATTTGTTTGCTTGCTGATTCTGCCATTGACGTACCCACTCTGATTTGACCCTAAGGAGAGGTGAAAGTGCTGTGTCTTTATAGAGGACCTAAGTATGTAGAATGCAGTGCAGTCTATAATAGGAGTATGAATGAGGTATTTGGCATTGGTAGTGGTACATGTGATTCGGAAACACTGCCTGGTCATAGAATTACATTTTTCTTCTTTTGTAAAATACTGATATTTTATATAGGAAATAATTAACATTTTTTATGAGCTACTTTCTAGGATATACAATAAGAACAAAAATGTGAGATACTTGGTGGTGCCAAATATCCCCCCTCCCTAAATACTGCAGTGGGCACAGTGACCTAAACTGACTCTCATTTAACTGCATTCCTTTCTTTTGCACACTCCACCCTACAGCCATTTAGTAGACATGTAGATTCTTTGATCACTTCATATCTTTATCTTCACACGTACGTCATGGCACATAAAGGTTTTGCTCAGTACATGTGTGCTTTGACATTCGTCTGTGGGTATGGAGGCGAGAGATGGGTCTCTGATAAGTTTGGTAACAGCACTGCATGCCACTTCTTTTATCCATATAAACAAATAAGTCTTTGATTCCCCTCACATGTCCTGACACTATACAGAGCTGGTCATGCTGCAAAAAAACTTGGAAAACTTCGCTGGTTTCAAGTAACAAACCAAACCTTTGTGCTCGAAATCCACTGAATTTCTTATTTCAAGTGGGCATATAGAAGCCAGGGATTAGAAGAGATTAGAGGCAATGAAATATATGACTTACAAAAGATGAGCAAAGACTATGAGAGGCCGTGCTTTAGAAGTGATCTGCTTCTTACCAACCCATTCTTCTTAACAGTACATCTTCCCCGTTACAAGAAAGTGCAATGAGTATTTCTAGCAAAACTAGTATCACACATGGTAAGTAAACCCACTTTTATATTCAGGGCAGTGTGGGACTGGATTGCATAGGGCCCACCAGTAAAATTTGTTTTGGGGGCCAACTATACAGCTACATGCAAATATTACCTGACACTTATCCACAAAGTCCTAAAGCTTTGGCAACTTACATTTATTTTTCAATAGTAGTTTGCCAACCTAGCCACTTCTGCCCTGTGATCCTGTCAGTAGCCTCTTGCCTGGCTCTTGCTTTCAACTAGGGGTCTCATAAATGGTTAGGGTTTATGGTCCCTGCAATATGGTTGAGAAGATAGGGCCCAGGGCAGAAGGATACTGGCTGGTGCAAGTCTGATTTTAGACACCATCTGAGTTGCCCCATGTGTCTACAGTATTTAAAAATATACCAAGCGGTCTCAGAGTGTATTTTGCCATGCCAGAATGGGAAGGGGATTCACCATAGGAATCACCTGTTCACCTATGGGACAATCCCAGCCTGTATATAGGTGGTAATGTCAGTGAGTTAGCCTTGATGAAATCTCTGGCAGCTGATCCACTGTACTGTAACAGCAAAATGAATGCTAGGTCTGCAAATACCATACACATGTTACGAATAAAACCTACAGTGTAATGTGACCTTTTGTGAAATGGGCAAATTTCTTTGCTGGTGAAGGCTCAATGACTGAATGCCCATGCACTAACATGCTTGGCTGAACATGGCATCTTCATATAGGAACACAATACCACTTGTACACTTGGCTCCTATATAGACATATCAGCAAACAGACTGAATACTTGCCACAATCTTGCACTGCTAGTATGATGGGTTCCTGCCTTGAGAGTGGTCTCCACCAACAACAGTGACAGCTACAGTGTTCCAATAACAAAAGGGTCTTCATAATAATGCTACCATGATAGTTACAGCCTTAACAATCTAACAACAGTAACTTAAAGAGGACCTTTCACCATTTTGCCCACAGGCAGTTCTATATACTGCCGGAAAGCTGAGTTCAGCACACTGTCGGCTGTCCCGATGTGAAGAGCTTACGGTCCGGTACCGTAGCTCTTCTATGGTCAGAAGGGCGTTTCTGACAGTTAGCCAGAGACGTCCTTCTTCACAGCACAGCCAATCGCGCTGTGCTGTGAGAGCCGGGAGGAACTCCCCCCTCCCTCCCTGATAATGCTCGTCTATGGACGAGTACTGCGAGCAGATGGAGGGGGCGTTCCTCCCGGCTCTCACAGCACAGCGCGATTGGCTGTGCTGTGAAGAAGGATGTCTCTGGCTAACTGTCAGAAACGCCCTTCTGACCATAGAAGAGCTACGGTACCGGACCGTAAGCTCTTCACACCGGGCACAGATCGGGAAAGCCGACAGTGCGCTGAACTCAGCGCACTGTCAGCTTTCCGGCAGTATATAGAACTGCCTATGGGCAAAATGGTGAAAGGTCCTCTTTAAAGGGGTATTCCCATGACGCTTGTTCACTAACCTGCACGCTGTTGTGCTCTCTTCACTTCCTGCTTTTCTCAGCACAATGGTGGGCGGGGTTTCACTTGCACAGGATTGGTTGTAAATGAATTACCACAGTGTGAGGCTGATGTAGCAGAGCTGGATTTGAGTCAGTTTGCATTACATACAGAGGTAATGGACTCCCTATCTCAGCCCTTATCAGCCAAATTCAATTAAACCGACTGATAAGAGCTCAGAAATCCTGGAGCTTTCACCTCCCCTATCTGAGAAGCTCCACTACTTATCAGCCACAAACAGCTCAGAGCTGCTCCCAGCCCCTCCCTCCCCTCTGAGAGCAGGCAGCTACATCACTTGACAAATGAGCAGATAAACCCAAGGGCCATAGAAACGGAGTGTAAACAATGAAGTGAATAAATTAAGATAGTGGCCAAACAAAGCAGTTTTGATAAAGCAATGCATTTAGGAAAAGTCTTAAATCCACATAAACTAGCAGTATAGATAGGATCCTTGTGATAGGACAACCCCTTTAAAAAAAAAAATCTGTCCTATAAACTGAGATTCAGCATTGCTTGTTCCCTTCACGAAGTGACCTGTAAACAGCCAATCACCTAAAGTAC
Organism: Leptodactylus fuscus; assembly: GCF_031893055.1. Classification (NCBI taxonomy): domain Eukaryota; kingdom Metazoa; phylum Chordata; class Amphibia; order Anura; family Leptodactylidae; genus Leptodactylus; species Leptodactylus fuscus. The sequence goes on along the minus strand of NC_134269.1, from coordinate 170,422,531 downwards.
TATAGATCAGAGTAAGAAATATACCAGTTTAGTAGGAGAGTGCCCAGAGACAAACATACCCCTGCTGGTCAAGTGTAAATGGCAAAAAGCTACCAATTACTACAATGATGACATATTCAACATTAGACATGCTCTAAATGCAGAAAGTTAATGTGCACAAATCCACAGACTAGTTTTGGAAGTTGACAGAGGTGGGTTTCAAAGTATTCCCCCACACCCCTAATTAGCTGTAACCATAGACCACATCAAGTAAGCTTTTAGGCTTGGAGATTTGCCGGTGTCAACCAACTGATTTCCCTTTGAGTCATGTAATTCTTTATTTTCCAAGACTGAGCAACGGCTCTCACTATGGTAACTGCTGCCTGTGGGACTCTCTAAGTCAATGAAAGGAGCTACAAAGTGAGGTAGACAATCTCTTAAAGAAAAAACTGCCCATAAACCAACTCACACTTGCCAACTCAACATAACTCAGTATGTAGGACTGGGATAAAATGGAATTCCGACACTAATCTGAACACCCTCCCCCTGCCTATTTTCTAAATTGCATACTTTATCAAAAATGTATAGTAACCCAAAACCCTGGGTAGGTCACATGGCACATCTTCTGATTATCCATTAACATTCTGTTTCCCCATTGGAACATCACCAATACTTCCTCCCCCACCCCATCATATTTACGTGTCTATAAATACACAAGCATGAGGAAAGGGTATAAAAGATCAATAATTGACACATCTAGTGAGAATACCCAGTATGAGGTCATAGTATGCATGCATTTTCAAGCCCAACACAAGGGGTAAACAAAAGAAACGGAAAGAAAATGCTACCAATAATCATAAAATTTATTATTTATTAGTTACAAAAGACAAGGGACAACATATTAAAAAGTGACAGGACATATTCTACCAACAGGTAGGTATGAGGGCAGGTTCAGTAAGTAAAGGGTGTGTATATATCAAACAATGGGTTAAATGCTCCAATGCATCTGAAAAAGTTAGGCAAAGTAAAAAATAATTAGATAATCCCTAACATATGTCATAAAGTGACAAATTCATGGCTAGTGCAAAAAGGGACAATCCAATTTGTATAGAATATGTAAGATATCAGATGTATCCACAGTCATATCTATATACTCATAGCTGGCTAGTCCAGCCAGCAAGGGTGAAATAGTCACAAAGCAAATGCATATGGTCAAACAAAACACCAGTAAGAGATAGACTGCATGGAGCAGGAAACATAATAGCTGAAAAGTTTTTCTACATACCCATAGATACAACATGCATGTATGCTGACCAGCCCACACACCAGGCCCCTACGCACGTTTCGGCTAAAAGCCTTCTTCCGGGGGAAACATTCTGTTTCCCCATTGGAACATCACCAATACTTCCTCCCCCACCCCATCATATTTACGTGTCTTCCTGTCCAGACTTCCCTTCTGTGGGGATGGCTCCTCCTCTTCTTTGACTCTGCAGGCGAGTGCACCGGCAGAATCATAAAAGAGGAGGAGCTGCCCACGCAGAAGGGAAGTCTGGACAAGACAACAGGTAAGTATAATGTGGTGGAGGGGTGGGCTGAATTTGTTAGTTGGGAAGGGCTAGTAGCGGGCGGGATAGCTAGGGAGACAGGGAGGGGTTGTGAGGGAGTGAAAGAGTTATGGTGGGGGGTGGGGGGGAGTGAGAGGGAGGTAGTATGAGTTAGCCTAAAACTACCATGATGCATTGCATTAGCGGAGACAGCATAAGCTACACCGTGTAAACAAATGCAGAGGATGCCAGGGGCTCCCAAAGAAACCCAGAAATCACTCAAAACAATGCTAAAAGTATATGGGTGCATGTACTAACCCATTAATAGCATTCACAGACCTTTTTTTAAAAAAATAAATAAATTTGTGGTAAGCTTTACGTTTCTTATGTAGTATTTTTGACATCACCAAACTATTGAAAAGAGCATTTACCTTTTGAACTGGTTATGCCAATCGGCACTTATGGGACCAGCTGGGATGCCAGCTTCAGCAACCTACAAGTGTGCAGGATGTACACGCCCAGATGTAACATATGTAAGATAGCATATGGGATCCCTATGACTAACAGTATCTCCTCTTGGATCCAGGCAGGAGGTGGGCAAAGTGAGAACTAGAACCCTCTTTCAATTCTCCAGTTTTCCCCAATAAACTTTTTCTTTCACTCTAACATACTGTATATCATCATCACATTTACACACAAGTTTCATTCCATTCCTACAATTCCTTCCTGGTACGTCATTTTTATTTTTGTCAATATTTTCATACAAAGCCGTCGCTTAGTACATAAGCAGTGCAGCCAATTATACAAGTCTGTAAGAGACACAAAGGAGGATAGAATTGGAGAAATTACAGCGCACGCCATGTTTTCCCTCAGATAATTATGTGTTACCAGCGTTTCTTTGCTTGTTACAGCAAATGTAAAACCCACAGTAGGCAAGAGCTGAATATCAGCAATGTGTTAATACAACGTACGGTAATTTACCACATAGGACAGATAAGTGCAACTATAAGCGCCCATAGCACCGGCCATATTATAGCGGTATAGTTTCTAGGAAAGGTTGTAAAACTCAATCTGACTGGTTCCTATGGCCATCCCTTTAATTTATCTTGGCAGCATTATTTCTTATATTCAGTCAGGACAAGATGATAAGAAACAACTGTGCAAATAAGAGGATTGTCATGTAAATAGGAAGGACATTCCTTACTTACAAGTGGCTCACAAATATGAAACCCAAGATAACCCTTGGTATAAGGCTTCATATCCGGCCAAAAATGTTATGCACAGTTAAAGCGGTATAACGACCCAAGGCATTTATGGCATATGAATCAGGAGTGTGGAGTTGGAGTCTGGGCAACGTTTGGGTGGATTTACTTCCTCCAACTTCAGAATAAAAGGATTCATTATTTTTAATTCTATTATACAGTTTTTAATATTGTATAATTAATTAGATGTATCGCTTGTTACATATTTATTTTTTATAGGAAATCAATCCGTATTTCATGAATTAGAGGATCTTTCATTTATGAAGGAGCTGTGATGGCATGTGGAAAAAATGAGGAGTTGGAGCCAGAATCAGTGGTTTGGCCTATCAACTCCACAGCCCGACAGATTGATAAATTCACTGCAATATCTCAAATGATGATAAATTCTGCACCGTATTTGCCAGGTATCACTAGTATTATACATTATTCTATACAATTATTCTATGCATTACATATACTATATTACACATTTCATAGAAACTAATGCTGCCTCAGACTCCCACATATCAGGTCCCTGACTCCTACAGTATAACTGGGGTTTACCTGGAATAACATGTCCATCTCGATTTTGATAGAAGTGATATGGTGATAGATTTAACCGTATCTATTTTTAATGCTGTTATCTTACAAATACAGATGTCTGTAAATAAGCAGTAATGTAATACCAACCTAAAAATAAATCTCAATACACAAGTACATGCCAGTTCATTACTTAAAAGTAAAACAACCTCATGTTTATTTTAGTAATCTGGAAAATCCCCCAATCTTGAAAAAGTAACGCAGAATAAGAATAGTCCCTTGGAGATTGGACTATCAATGGTGAATTTCACCAGCCTCTTCTGAGGTCAGGAAAATAGAACGCATACACTGTGAATAGTGCCAAGTATCATCTGTATGTTCAATGGCCAAAGGGCAACATGCCAAAAACTCTGCGATCTAATCAATGGCCAAAAAAACAGCAGAAGACAAGGAAACAAAGACCGCATTACACAAAATTATGAGACTGGGGTTTACTATGAGGTTTATAGAAGGCTTTTAGGAGAATGTATACTATATATCTCACCTCCTCCACATCTGAACAATTCCAGGAGTCACGAAAACTAGCAACAACTAGTAAGGCCAAATCTGCTGGGACCTTTTGGCCCTCATCTTAGTAATACAAATACTATTCCAATTTTGATGTACTTATCCTATAAACAGTGTGAGAAGGTGATAGGCAGAGTGCTGGAATCTCGCTAGATCAGCCCCAGGTTTCTGACTTGCGTCTAGTCCAGGGCAGGTCTGGAATAGGCCTTAGCTCCAGCTGTGGGTACTAGCCTCATTACTGAGCCATAAAAGGCTGAAGATTCTACACTTCAGGGCAGATCCAGGGAGTGAGAGGAGGCATCTGGATCTGTCCTGATACTTTGAGACCGGTGAGACTATACCGTGCTAATTTGTTTGCTCATGTGGCTGTTAGTAAGCCACATGTATAGTTAGTTTGTTGTTACTGTATAGTTAGGCTAAGTTCACACAGGGGGAGGTGGGATGGATTTTGGCACCGAGAGTGATGCTGGAAGCCGTGTCACTCTTGGGTCAAAACCCGCCTGCCACAACTGTTGCGGCTTCCCCCTCCGAAGCAGGCTTATATGAATGGGCAGAACGATCCGTGGAAGCTGCCTGAAGAAAGGGCAGCCTGCTTCTTTTTTCCGTGAGCAGCAGTATGCCGCTCACGGAAAAAGTAGCCTGGCGGTCTACACAGACCACCAATGTGAGGGGGCAGATTATGACGTGGATTACGCGCCATAATCTGCCCCCTTGGTGCCCGTGTGAACGAGCACTTAGTTGCTCAGATGAGCAGGATTTTGTTTCTCACTGTTTTGCCTGAAGTTAAGGCTGTATTTTATTTTCCTCATTTTTTGTGCCTGATTTAAAGGTTTATTTATTTCACCTTTTTTTTTTTTTTTTTTTTTTTTTTAAATAAACCTGTTTGCTGCAAGATTGTCTCTGTCTCTGACAGGTTGGGTCCACACCATTGCTTCTACTGAGCTGCCTTCCCTACAACATGTAGTGCAAACATTTTCATGCCTTCAGGTATAACCATATGAAGTCCTGAATATTCTACCAATGTAATGCCAATAGTGCCCTTGTAAACTCAGGGGGTTCCTGCCCCAGCCTGTATTCATCTCTGTAAACTTTTTTGAAAAGTGGTGAGTGGATCACGAGATGGAAAAGTCACAATTTTTGAAAAAAACAACAACAAAAAAAAAACAGCAAACGTGTGACAAAATCTGTGACACTTCATGTCTTTTTTGTTAGAAAACTGGCCCCATTGTTGGGAAATTTTGGGGAACATGAATTTGGCCCAACACAATCTGCTATAGATAGTTAATTGATCGGTTATTGTTACTCGCAATGCGATATCCGAACAATGTGAACCAAATGGTTGAACATAATGAACACCTATTTTACTACTACTTATAATAATGACCAAAAATTGGAATTGCAGCTTATTTTTCTCTACTGGGACTCTGACATTCTTACCTAATGAAAGGTTCACTTTTCGCCCTGACCATTACCTATAAGGTAACAGATGGCCACGTATAATACCTACTCCGCTAGGGAATTGCAGCATCTTCCATATCCCAGCTGAGCATCAGTAGCTAATGTGTCATTCCCCTGGTAATAATTCATATCTCTCTATTAATGTCAGGAGGACAATACAAGGAGTTTGATCAGTCTGGCATTTGTGGTTGTGTGTCTGGTTGTCAGAGGATGAAACCAGGTCAGCCACGTATTCTAATAAATCATATTTTCAGCTCATTTTAAGACGTATAAAGTTCCCATTTATGACGGGTGAGTCAGAAAATCTTAATTACTAACTCATGAAACAAGAGCAGCTCGCGGGGCCGCACCCGCCTGCATGTTCTCAAACACATCTTTGTGCTGGAAGACATGGACTCTTGTCAGGAGATTAGTGGTCCTGGTGACACGACACAGACATATCTTCCCTTTGTGGTCATTTTGGTTTAGAAACTCTCCCACCAGGCAGACTATTTTTAACCAATATGTATATTCATGAATTATTGTCTAAAAGACCCAGCTTGTGGTCCTTTGTTAGCACAGACTTCATACATGTGACACACAGAAGGGGACATAAGAATTCTATAGGGGATAAAAGACCTGCCTTGTCAACCCAACATGACAACTCTACAGCACCCATCCCCCCATTGTAATGAGCTATATCCTAATTGGTCATGTGCCCTTCCCCCAATGTTATACATTTCCTTTCTATTCTCACACAGGTCTATTACTAAAGGCAATAGGTACACCTGCCTAGCTATAAAAGACCTGACTGCAGAAAGAAAGGGACAATAGAAGTGAATATATAACGCTAAGGTACCAATTTAATGCTAAAAATACACTTGGATAGAATATGTCTTTTGAATAGGGATATTAAGGCCTAATCCATATTATATTTTATATATATATATATATATATATATAATCTGTTTTAATGGACCCGTGTGAAGTGTATGGGTTCATGGAAAGCGCATACCATTTCTGTGCCATCTGTTCCGTTTTCTCATGGACCCGTACATGCATGAGGTTCTATGTGTATCATCCTCATCTACCGCCCCAAACAAGGCTCATCTGAACTGAATCCAGCATGTCGGTTCAGTTCTGCCAAGTAGCATTCAGGTCACAGCCGATGCGCGGACCGCTTTGCTTCCTCAACATTACCAAGCTGAGGTCCCATATTGCAAAAAGTTTTTTTATTCCAGATTTTGCTGCATATTTTTGAGCCAAAGTCAGGAGTGGATTGGACAGACAGGAATTGTCTAAATCTTTCCTTTATATTTTCCATTTCTTTCCAAGCCACCACTGACTTTGGCTCAAAATAAATAAACTCTGTCTACGTTCTATAAGGCTTAGATGGAACCCCAAAAGGAGCAAGAACTGACTAAACTTGATTTGGGCAGAAATATCCAGCACCTTTTATTTTTTTACATATACAACTTACACCTATGCCTGTGTGATAAAAATACAGACAAGTACACTAATAGAAGCGTGCTGAGCAATGTTATCCGCTCTATGATGTCCTAATAATCATATACAGCCATTTCTATAACAGACATAAGGTAATATTGTTTCCATCTTAGGGCAGGTTCACATTGCGCCCGGTCTCTGCTTTAGCCAATCCGGCGGGTTTCCGTCTTCTGCCCCGAAAAACTGGACAGGGGACGGAAACCTGGCAGTCAGTTTTCAAACCCATTCACTTGAATGGGTTTGCAAAGTGACCGCCTGTGTGCATCTTCTGCCTCTCCGCAGCGAAACTGGTTTCTTTTAACTGGACACAAAGTCCTGCATATCTGACTTTGTGTCCGGTTGAAAAAAAAACGTTTTCACCATGGAGACGCAGAAGATGGACACAGGGGATCACTTTAGAAGCCCATTCAAGTGAATGGGTTTGAAAACTGACTGCCGGGTTTCTGTCCCCTGTCCAGTTTCTTGTGGCAGAAGACAGAAACACACCGGATTGGCTAAAGCGGACACCGGGCGCAGATGTGAGACGTTTGTTATTTGTACACTACTACGTATCTATGTCCCATTCAGTGACAGAAAAGGCATTTTCAGAAATATAGTACCCACCAAAGGCCAATATATTCTATTTATTGACACCACAATAGTATCTGGACACTATTTTTCAGCGGCCACATATAAGTAGCACAGGGGATATTCACTATCTGAGTTACTTCCTCAACAAATGTTTTTTTGGGTTTTTTTTGTTTCACCGTGTGCCGTCAGCATGTCCGTGTCCTCACAACACGGCCTGTTGCTATTTTTTAGCACAATATATCACTGGATGTATTTTGCAGTCTATGTGCAGTGTGTTGTCCTCACAGACAGACCTAACCCCAGCGGCCTGGGTGAGGCCTTAGGGAGCCCATATGATGCTTAGAGACATTACAAATGATATGATTGTTGTGTCTGCAATATTGAAAACACATTACATAAATGTGTCATCATGGCAAATATACAATGTGCGTTTTATGGTGCTTTTGTAAATATAGTTTTAATGGAACCCAATTGTACTATCTAAATACACCACAAGATTTATTTTTGAGCTCTTGTACATGTAAACGACGGAAACTTTTAGGCTAAAGCCCCATGTTGCGGAAACGCAGCTTTTTTTTTGTTGCAGATTTTGCTGCGGTTTTTTGAGCCAAAGCTAGGAGTGGATTGAGCAGAAGGCAGAAGTATAAGAACTTCCTAAATATTTCCCATTCCTGTTATAGATATTCTTGGCTTTGATTAAAAAAAGCGCAACAAAATCTGCACCAAAAATACTACGTTTCTGCAATGTGGGGCCTCAGCTTACTGTAAAATGTACTCGTTACTTAAAAATCTACTATAACCTTCCTTCAGAAGATGCATGATATTTCATTATACGATAAAGCATGGTCTAGTTCTAGTGTTGTATGTCCTAATGACTGATACATGAATATACATATATTTACACACACACACACGTGTGACAGGTGGCGGTATAATGTCTAGCCATGCAGAGATGAATATCCTAGGGTGTGGTCTGTATTATAAGCAGGACTCCCTTAGCAGCAAGGTTTTCTGAGTTGAAATTAACGGAACTGTCACCTCTCCCAAGAGACCAGCCCAAGGGACCGGGTGTGGTATTGTTATATACCAAAAAGAGACGTGTGTTACAGAGTGAAATGAGAATCTGTGATTACCTAAAGTGTTAGGCTACATGCACACGGCCATAGTGGCTTTTACTGTCTGCAAAAAAGGATCTGTATACTGCAAAACACACGTCCATGGTGCATCAGCATGTCATCCATAACCACAGATCCACAAAAAAGACTTGTATTTGAATTGGCAAGTCACAAATTGGGCAGGAATAGGACGTTCTTATATTTTACAGATCTAAACAGACACTTATCTGTAAATACTATGCACAAGTGTCTGCGCCCGCTGAAATAAATGTGTTTTTATACTATCTGAAGTTATGTATTTGTGACCATTATAATGAAAACATCTATGGTCGTGTACATGGGGTCTTAGGGTGTATTCATACGGCACTGTTCTGCTCAGGTCCGTGTGCTGGATGGACTTTCCCGACTGACCACAATAATGTGAATGGAACTCACTACATCGTAACACCCTGAGTGCTATTGTAATGAATGGACAGAAAGCTGCGAATTTGGTGCAGTAGAGCTCTGACTATTCGGGAGTTCACTGCCGTAACTCACTACTAGTTCACATGGCCAAAAATAAAGAGAAATTTGGTTTTCTCTATCATTTTCTACCCCCCTCTGCCACCAATAAGGCCCGGAAGAATGGGTATAGTCCACGTCAAGCTCAAGCAGGGTGCTTATTTTTCTAGAGTCCTGCTGCCTCCTATTGAAAACAATGAAATGGCAGCTGATTTTGTGTCAAAATCCTCCCCAAATTCAGTCATGTGAAAAGGGCCATAGTTTTATTCAAATGGCCTCGGTCAATCCAGTAAATGGAGCCAGCACACAAATCATATTTCTTGGCTTGAATACAGCCATGTGAAAGGGCCCAGTGTCAGTAACTGTTTTACAAAATACACCGGGCATCACTGGCCTTTAATTCCTGTACCCTGAAAGTAAAGACCAGCGGAGGACCTAGTAAGGTAATCCCGATAATCCTGCATGAGGACTTTTTGCTCTGCCACTTTCAGTTTTACAATGGCGGGCTCCATTATAGTCAATGAGGTCTGGCAGTGTCCATGTGTAACGGCTGTTTTAGCGGTCCAGCGCCCCCCTAAGGGCCTAATGATGGAGACCATGGAACCTAGCTTAAACACTGGAACTCAATGAAGAGAATATTGTTTTAACATTGTTAAATGTTTTTAACCTCATGTAAATTAACTTTTAGCAGATGAACAACCTTTTGCAGGGTAGGTTCACACATTCAGGTTTTTAAATGCAGATTTTGGAGCCAAAATCAGATGTGGATCATAAATGGAGAACTGGTTCTACATGTTTTTTTTTCCTTCCCACAATCAACTGGTTTTGGTTTTAAAAACTACATCTGAAAACCTGAAAAAATGAGACCGATTTCTCAATGTAAATGCATTAACAATATAGCATTTGGACCCCCGGACCATATTTATGAAGCCACTAATAGACATATGTAATTGTGTTGGTGGAGCTCCAGAGCTGTAACAACCCCAAATGGTTATTGATTTACACCTAGACCACATTCAAGGATACTATTCAGATGGAATACCAGTATTAACATTAAGCAAATGTCGGTCAGTCCTGATCCACTGTACATATACAGTACACTATTACAGAAAATAAAATGAAAAAAATGGCACGTCCCATGATGCCACGCCTCCGAAATGCCCTCCCCTTCCTCATAGAAAATAGAGGGCAAAATGGCTCTACTGTATACACGTTAAATCTGGTTCAGTTGGACGTTAAATAGTAACAGCCTTACAACACTGACCACTTGCAGGAATGACACATTTATAAATTGTATAGGGAATATTTTGCTTTTCTAAACCTCCAAATCCAGTTGTTTCTTGTACATATAACTGAATAGCTCTTCCAGAAATGCCACCTGTATGCCAAGCATTCTTTTAAGATGGAAAATCCACAAAGTATTCAAATAGCTGCAGGGTATGAATACCATCCTGGATTGTATAACTACTTCGAGTATGATATTGTCCAAAAAGGCTGTGTGCTTACCCTGAAAAAATGCTATTGTATTAACAGAAGCAGCCACTGTCCATAGGGCTGGGTGTTCATCTATAGGAAAATATGGATGCAGCTAAGGATATCCTGAACCCTCCCCCCAAATGCTTTGTACTCATTCTGCACTTGTTAGAGATACAAGAATGCAAAGGATTGTCAAAATACTGCAGAGATGGAGACTTCTTCTGGATGACTGCACCTGCCTAGCCCTACACATGCCCAGCAAACCTCACCGGCTTAGTGCCAGCAGTCCCCGGCTCACATGTCACATCTCCCCAGAAGTGCATTCCATTCAGCTTCATATGATTTATTAGTCTCCCTGCATCGCGATGGATGTGGCCATATGAAGGGAATGTAACATTGTAACAAATAACATCAAAACAATTCCATAGAAAAGCAGTGGTGTGTGATCCCCGTCAGCCCATGTTCCTTTTGTCTGACTGGTAAAGATGGAGTAGCTGCTACCTATTCCACTCCCTGTGCATCCCCCACCCATCACCCCACCAAAGGTCTAATTAAATTCAGCACAGACAAAGCCCAGCTGCACATCTACAATCTGACAATGAAGGGCAGGCCTGCTACTGAGCAGAAGGAGGCCGAGGATTGTCTGCAGAGCATTGCATTGCACCTGCGACAAATGGCTGAAATGTCCAAAGATCTGGAGAAGATGAAGACGTCTGCACATACACATGGTTGTTCGACCATATTGAGCACATACATGTGTGGGCTCCTAGCCATTCCCAATCCTATGTCTAGCCACATTTTGCACATAAAAACCTGTACAGATGCTAAATTAAAGGCAAATTATTATTAAGTGCTAGAAAATATAAAGGGTTCACAACAATATACTGCCCTGAAATCTGCTCATATGACCGGAGCCTCATACATTTCTAGGTCATATCTAATAGTAGGCTCCATACTATATATAGTACAATGACCGGTAATTGCAAATAGTGATAGATAAGGACATGGAAGTCCATTCCTGTGTACATTTGGGTGGTGCAGTTAGGACCACCCCTAAATAGGGTGTCATCCTTTAGCTTTGATGTAAGAACCCCTGCAATAATAAGAAATCACTACTAAACTATGTAATGTCAAGTGCCGAATATACAATGTATGACAGGTCTACAAGGTGCATGTAGTTCTAAGACACACACTGATAGAGGCGTCCACCTGTCAGGGAGTCTGTGCCAGATTATAGTAAGGGCATGATAAACCCTTGGACTGATCCTTACACACTCAGGTCAATTTCACCTTCTTAGGCTAATCCTGGACACAGAGGGACTATTAAAATAAAGTGTCCATGACAGTATACAGACCGTAAAGGATGTATACGGTGAGAGCCCCAGCACAGTGGCCAGGCTCCCAGACATGACAGCTAAGAATATACAAGAGATGCATAGACTCACTGTTATCCTAGGAATGTTCTTCTTGCCCTGGTAAGACATGATGCTCATGCTCTTGCCTCTGCAGCCTGCTCCCTTTGTGTTACAGCAGATCAGGTAAGGGGATTTTGTGTTGTTATTTTTTTCTTAGCTGCCTTAGACAATAGTAAATCCCTTTTTGCAGTGCCAGCTGGGACTCTGAGAAGGAGAGAGAACGAGCTGATCCGGCTCCTCCCTCACTAGGACTTGCTAGGCACTGGCCTCACCCACTCCTCAGCTCTGCATCTGCACCGCTGCTCTACAGGCAGCAGAGGGCGCCAGAGACACTGCAGACTTCACCGCCGAATCAAAAAACTAGAAAGCATTTCATGTCATCTTTTCAGGAAACAAACCCCAGGACGATGCGATGTGAACATGGCCCGATCCCTGGTGTCACCGGTGCGATCCCCTTTATTAATATGGGAATGATAGGAACACCAAGAGAGAAAGCCTTCCTGCCTGGGAATTGCTGTAGTGTAGATCTATCTGGGACTAGAGTCACAGCGCCACATTCTGCAGGACCACTGTATACAGCACACTGCATCTGTATACTATTATATATATTACAGCACGAACAAGGGGATTCTCTGACCCCAAGTGGAGCTTTCCTATTGATGAACAGGGTAGTCACAGGGTGGAGGGTAGAGAATGGAGGGGCGACATAGGCACAGCAATGGTGAACAACACACAGATCAGCCTGCAGGGGGCAGCAGCTGGTGCAGTGGATGGGGTGTGTGCAGCTGCTCTTATGCAGGTGAGAGGAGAGGGAAAGCAATCCTCCAGATCCACTGATCTATCTATCTATCTATCTATCTATCTATCTATCTATCTATCTATCTATCTATCTATCTATCTATCTATCTATCCTATACAGAGGACAGGGCTCCTCCTATTACTTGCAAAAGAGCATCCTGCACATGTTCTCCCTCCACTTCACTAGCTTCTGGTGCATAAAGGGTGTAGGAACCGCACATACACATAAGGAGCCCCACATATGGTAAACAGCCCCGCGTTTTAGGCTAAGGTCCCACGTGATGTCCTATAGCAAAAAAGCGCTGCGGGAAAAACCACAGTGGCAACGCATTGTAGTTCTTTCCGCAGCACTTTAGACAGAAAGTTTGCAGAGGTTTCCTCTGCGGACTTTCTGTTTCAGTTATACCTATGGGGAAACCGCTGGCTTTTCCGTAAGTATGATTGACATGCTGCGATTCACAAAACTGCGCCGGTTTTGGAAATCACGTTTTTTCCTGTGATGTTTCCATTGCGGTCAGATCAGTGCATTTAAACCACATGGGGCCCAGGGCTTACAGTCACTACAATGTGGCTTGGATTCTAGCAAATCCTACCCCCATCTTGTAGAAAAATACACACCGGACATGCTGCGATTTCCAGAACTGTCACAGGTTTTCCTGCAGCGCTTTTTTGCTGTGAGACGCTACGTGGGGCCTTAGCCTTAAAGAGGTTGTCTAGTTTCATCAAAGAAATGTTATTGTTTGTATATTGAAAAGTCCATGGTCATGTGATGAATACACAGGTGCACAGCTCGTTACTGTGCTATGACTGTAACGAGCCATGCACCTGTGTGTTTTAATTTGGACTGGTTTTTAAAGGGGTTATCCACAAATTCCGGAAATCCTGAAGAAGACGGTTCCATTGTCCGCCACTACTGTCCAGCAGCCTAAGGGCTCGTTCCCACGATGTAACGCGGCGCTCATCAGAATCCCATTGACTTCAATGGGTTCCATTTAATGCACGTAACACATTGAAATCAATGGGTTAAAAAGCCTCCCATTGATTTCAATGTGTAGCGCGCGTTAGACGGAACCCATTGAAGTCAATGGGATTCTGTTTTGAAGCGCTGACTCTGACACAAGTTTACGTGTCAGAATTGGTGCCGCGTTACATCGTGTGCACGGGCCCTAAGTATGTTATAGGGGCAGCCTTCTGGCAAGCACCTGGCTTATTCGAATATATACCTTATCTTTGTAGTACAGAATATTGATGGAACTCTATTATATGCTTGAAGCCTCACACGGGGCTCTCTGAACACAACTTTTTCAGAATGGAAAAAAAAAATTGTGGCATTTTAACAGTGTTTATAGGGTTCTTTTCTTTTATTGTAGTGCATCTTAGGGCCCGTTTGCACAGAGTAAATGCGCATGTATTTTGGCAAAATACATGTGTAAAAAATACACGTGTAAAAATAAGACTCCCATTGACTTCAATGACATTTTACACGTGTATTTTGACATGTATTTTGATGTGTATTTGACATATTTTTTTTACATGTGTAAAAAAAAATGTCATTGAAGTTTATAGGAGTCTTATTTTTACATGTGTATGTTGCCAAAATACACACGCGTTTACTCCATGTGAACGAGCCCTTAGTATATTTCTTTATACAATTGGATGTAACAGCTAGGTGTAGAATTACAGGAGATATGATGTTTTTCATGAAAAATTAGCATTTAAATAACAAAACAAAATAAAAAAAAACACTGCAAAATCTGGGATCAACGGTGGTGCTGGTTATATGAAGAGTGTAGAGGAAAAGGAGAAAAAAAACAAAAAAACTTTCGACCTACAGTCCAATGTTAAAAAGTAAGTTATTATTTAGACATGTGGCATAAATGTTTTTTTGGAAGCTGATTTTGAGGTTGATTCAGCATCAAAATCAGCGCCAAAAAACTATGTGTGCACTGACCCTTAGGGCCCCTTCACACGGAGTATACGCTGGCTGATTCGGAACGTGTAAACGTTCCGAATCAGCGGTGTTTAAAACAGATCCCATTGCTTTCTATGGGAGCCGGCATACGTGCGCTCCCCATAGAAATGAATGGGCTGCTCCCATAGAAAGCAATGGGATCTGTTTTAAACGCCGCTGATTCACGTTTACACGTTCCGAATCAGCGTATACGCCATGTGAAGGGGCCCTTTGAGTCCATTCACACAGAGGAAAATGGTGAGGATTTCAGTGGGTTCCACTAGATTTTTTTTCCACTAGCGGAATTTTTGGCTAGTGGAAAAAAAAGCTAGGTGCAGCCATTGAAGTAAATGGGAGGCTTTTTTTTTCAGCGCTGAAATTCCACACCAAATTCCTCACCATTTTCCTCCATGTGAATGGACCCTAAGGATCTAGCTTGTTATTCATGTGGATCTCGCTTGAGAACGCCGTTTGAAATTAATGGAAGGCAGAAATTGCACCTTTTCTGGCGGCGCTGAATTGAATGTAGAATTTGACGCTGAATTTCTCAAAATACGAATGAGGAATTTGGCCCTGCACGATAAAAGCAAAATACAGTGGCACTTTGCGTTCCAATTCAGAGTCAAAATGAGTTTCAAATACAGCGTCAAAATCCTTATCAGTTTTTGGCAAAAAGACAAAATCTGCTTCAAATTCCTATATGTGAAGACCCCCGTAGTCCAGCACCCATCTACCTGCACAACTCCAATGACTTGTACATCAGCTGCAATCTTTCCAAGTAAGGAGATCTGATGTGAAGTGCTTATTACTAGATCAGACTCACTGTTTATTTGTATATATGGCTCTAATTCTACTTTAATGAGCTATTTTCCAACTTTTCCCACAGTTTTCACTTCATGCCTTGTACTTTACATGCCTTATGGCTCCAATTATTACTAAAAAAAAAAACCCATAATAAAATAAGCAAATGTGGCTAAATGTTTCCGAATGGATCAGTGCTTAAATGTGGTTCTAGGCTGAAAACAAGTCGTGTTTTTTGGCTCCTCCACTCAACCATGCTGCCAACTGGCCTTTTGTATGGGAACTTTATCCCTTAGTTGTAATAAAGTCTAAAGCGTTTTAGTGTACACAAGAGCATAAAATTAATTATTCTTGGTATGTACAAATAAGGTACAAGATACATACAAGCCGCAAATATGTGAGTGTTTACAGCGACCTCTTGCTCGTACACCAGTGCCCATGAGCACTTTGGATGCCACGCACATAACTCAGGTTTGGATTTAAGCTTGTAATTTTTCATATATGTGTAAGCAGCACAATGAATGGCGGTGTTCTTTCATCACAATGTTTAGATAAATTACGGCTAATCCTGGTGCGTATCACAAGCATCTGCCTCGGCTACCATCCAGACATGGAGTTTTTTTATGGCGTGTTCCTTGAAATATGTTAGACTGGCTTCTTTCTTTATAGTCTAGTTTTCTGCATGTGTCACCTAAAAGAACCCAAGATGTGGCTCCTCTTTGCCACCACGTGGATGCTCCCATTATCACTTTTACAAAATGTGTTTTTCATTGCTGAGTCTTTGTCAGACTAGACATGGCTTTTCCACCACAAATAAACATCTGCCGAAGGATGCGGTGAAGAACAAGATGTTCAATGTTTCAGGACTGTCTCATTGTAAAGTCCCTTTCTTTTCATTTTCAGAATAAACTGGTCAGACAAAATATTAAAATATTTGGAGAGGGAAGACATGGGTGTCATATTTTCTGAGGAGTCACCTACACCATATGGGAGAATTCTGGAATGATTTTTCAGGACACGGTGATGACTCAAGGTCTTGACTTATATGGTCTCACGCTGCTATATAAGGCTGAAACCAACACTAATAGAGATGAGCGAACAGTAAAATGTTCGAGGTACGATATTCGTTTCGAGTAGCCCCTCAATATTTGACTACTCGAATCTAATATCGAACCCTATTATAGACTAAGGGGGGAAAATGCTCGTTTCAGGGGTAGGCAACGTTTGATCAAATTATACTTACCAAGTCCATGAGTGAGGGTCGGGCTGGATCCTCCGAGAAGCCTTCTCCATGCAGCGTCCCCACGGCATCTTCTGGCTCTTCATTCACTCTGCCAGGCATCGGGCCTGGGCAGAGCCGACTGCGCATGCCCGCACTACAAGTGGACATGCGCAGTCGGCTCTGCCCAGGCCCAATACCTGGCAGAGTGAATGAAGAGCCGGAAGACGCCGCGGGGAAGCTGCACGGAGAAGACTTCTAAAGGTAGGAGAAGAACCAGCATTGATTGGCCGACTGTATAGCATTCGGCCAATCAATGCTGGTTCTGCATCGAACTTTTACATTCGAACAGCGAGTGGTACTCAATCGAGTACGAGTATTTCGAACACTGTAGTATTCGATCGAATACCTACTCGATCGAGTACTACTCGCTCATCTCTAAACACTAACATATAGTTATGGTATGTCTGGGCATGCTCTAAAATGTCAATAATTTTTCAATATTTCAAGGGGTTGTCTCTGTACAAAAAAGAAATATCAGTGTTTATCAACGTTGTAACAGTGTGAGAGATGAAGTCCCATGGCCACACATAGTACTCTCCCTGTTCACACGGGTGTTGATCTCAGCTCATATGGGTTCCGCTTAACTAGATGCACAGCAAGGTTCCCAACACTGACTTTTGGATAAATCTAGATGCACTTGGATAAAGTTACCTCTACTCTGTACTTATTTGCCAACTGCATCGATAAGATGGTGAGTAATATGGCACTCATATGGTTGTGACCATCTAGGTGGTCTCCAGCAGACCGTTTGTCACTTCCCTGTTTGGCTCACATAGAGCAGCCGCCCAGCCACACTGCCCCTCTGCAGGTTCATTCCCAAAGCTGTTTCCCAGCAAAGAATGGAAGACAGACATTTAACACAAAAGAGACATCACTACAGGGTTCTGTATTGGACAGTAGCAAGCAGTTCTCTCAGTCCCAGCAACAGACATGGCAGTTCCGCTAGCTGGGGTGCAATAACCCTTGTCACTGCAAAGTAGAGTGCGATTGGTGCCCCAGTTCCAGGAACCAGCTGACTTGTCAGGGTCACCGATGTGCCTCCTCACCCAAACCTGACCAGGCCTTACATGCAGACCTCCAAATAGCAAGCCACTAGAGATGAGCGAGTAGTGAAATATTCGACATTCGTTTCTAGGAGAGCCTCAACATTCGACTACTCGATCAAATATCGAATTACATTATAGTCTATGGGAAAAATGCTCATTTCAGGGTGTGATGAATGGCCCAGAGTTATGGGGTTTTTTCACTGCCTTCTCAGATATATTTTCCTTTTGCCCTGTTAATTTACTCAACCTTATTAGCAAGATGCCAGAGGTAGTGTCCAATTGTCCAAGCCTAATTCCTCCCTGGAGGTAGCTTGGCTCATCCCTTTGTCTCAACCTGGGCACAGCATTGTCATTGTTGTGCTAACTTCGTTATTCTTAGCAGGGGGTGTCTGGGATCAGTGGACTGAGAGCCTTGCTATCACCTTTTAGCAGACAAGCTGACTCCATAGGAGACTTTCAAAGTGTTATGACCATATATAGTCATACTGGTACAAGGTGAGGGGGACAGCAGCCCACCTTGCTGACTTCATCGTGGGAGGGGGCTGAGTGGATATATATTGTCACACATGACAAGACCCCAGGTTCTTGTTGTTCTTCCTGGACTGCTAGGATGTGTCTCAATGTGCTGTGATACTGTGGAAACTAATCCCTTGGACTAAGGTCTCTCTTGCCTATGGCGAGGCATGATCCTTCACACAGGGGAAACCACTATTCGACTAAAGGAGAGTCACCAAGTCCACGAGTAGCAAGAGGAGTGTTTAGGAGGAATGCTGTGCAGTTAAAGCGCACGGACCCCATTATAGTCTAAGGGGTCCGTGCGCTTTAACTGCACAGCACTTGCAGTTGCGCTGATATTCCGTTCGAGGGGTCCTCCTGCAGACTCCTTCCGGACAGGAGGCAAGCACTAATGTGAATCGGCCCTTACTCGTTCTGCAGAACCAGCATTGATTGGCCTTCGGCAAATCAACGCTGGTTCTGCAGCAGGCTCCTCCTTGCTAGTGGGGAGAACTGGCAGCTTGTATTTATGCGGGAGCTGACTTTTTCTCATAGGAATGCATTGACCAGCGTTGATTGGCCGAATGCTATACAGTGTACCGCATTCGGTCGTTCAACGCTGGTTCTGCCGGAGGCTCGTCTGTGAGGAGGCGGAGTCTAAGATCGGACCACAGCAGTCTCCATTTGGTCCAATCTTAGACTCTGCCTCCTCACAAACGAGCCTCCGGCAGAACCAGCACTGATTGGCCGAATGCTGTACACTGTATAGCATTTGGCCAATCAATGCATTCCTATGAGAAAAAGTCAGCTCCCACATAACCGCAAGCTGACAGCTCTCCCGACTAGCAAGAACGAGCCTGCTGCAAATCCAGCATTGATTTGCCAAATGCTATACAGCAGGGGTGCCCAATACGTCGATTGCGATCTACCGGTTGATTGCAAAGGACGTATGGGTCGATTGCGGGATGCAGCCAGGGATCCATGGTGTCTGCTTGTTCACAGTGCAGGCTGAGAGTCGACTCTCAGCCTGCGCTGTGAACAAGCACTCCGGACACTTGCAGGCCGGGCAGCAGAAGCTGCGGGGGATGACGCCTCCCCGCTCTTAGGGATGGAGGGAGCCGGGGTGCTGCTTGTTCACAGTGCAGGCTGAGAGTCATCTCTGGACTCAGCCTGCCAGTGTCCAGAGATAACTCTCAGCCTGCGCTCTGAACAAGCAGACACCGGGGATCCCTGGGCGGCCACAGAACGCCGCTGTCTCCTGCTCTCACGCTCCGCCCGACCCCGCCCACATGCCCCGCCCGCAGACACACCCCGCTCACAGACACGCCCCGGTCCCGCCCACAATAAGTGGGTAGTAGATCTTTTGCCTTGGTCAGTTTATAAAGTAGCTCACATGCTGAAAAAGTGTGAGCACCCCTGCTATACAGTGTATAGCATTTGGCAGGCAGCCATCTATTTAAGGTGTGTTTGTGCCACTGTACACACTAAGAAGTGGCCACAATGGTGAAAACTTGAATTAAAAAAAATGGAAGTCCAGAAAATTCTAAATTAAACAAGGTGCAATGGCTCAAAATACCTAGTTCATTAATCATAGTATGAAGCAGATCTGCAAACACAGTGTGCTCAGTACAATACTTACCAGGTACAATATACCAACAAAACATAACCAGCATATAAGACGTATATGCGGTCTCCTTACCTCATCGTGAGAAACCAGTCAAAGTCTCCCACCTAAGGCCGAATTTTCTAAAGTTGGTGGTTTCCACCACCTTACATTTTTATCAATGGATAGATCACTCATTCAGAAAACTGTGTTTGGTGCCTTAGGTCTAATGATCCTAACTAACAGCAGGCAGCAAGTCTAAGCCCTACGTTGTTGTTAATGTTGTCCTCTTTTTTTTTTCCTGCAATATGGATGTTAAAATTCAGCCCCATAATGAGCATGTAAATGAAGTCTTTTTCATATATATCAATCTCTATAACGATCTTTGTAGATATACTGTATATGTACAAACCCTTTACTGAAGTTAGGCAATTCACAGTCTGGCTGCAACAACTTCACTACACTACAAAGTGACCACAGTGTTGATAGCAAACAATACACACTGTATATAACACAGCGCCCCCTCTGCTCATCACCATAACCCCAGGCAGTTGCTAGGATTTTAATAGCAGCTTCTGGTTCTTATAAACTAACCACATAAGATCATCCAGAGGCAGCAATGGAAATAAAATATGGGATTGAAGTAGAAATAAGAACCACAGTGGATAGTAAAACCTAAACAGTCTCTTGGAGAACTGAAGTGTGTAAAGGAGTTTTTATACCATATGCATTTATAATATGTCAATAAAAATGGCAACATAGAACACAGTGGTGTAACTAGGAATGGCGGGGCCCCGTGGCAAACCTTTGACATGCTCCCCCCCCCGACGGACGCCGGAGACCCCGACCAACACCCCCCCCGCATTCCTGCGCAAACTATTATGCCCCATAGTTGCCCCTGCACACAGCATTATACCCCATAGTGACCCCTTCACCCAGTATTATGCCCCTTAGTTGCCCCTGCACACAGCATTATAACCCATAGTGGCCCCTTCACTCAGTATTATGCCCCATAGTGACCCCTTCACCCAGTATTATGCCCCTTAGTTGCCCCTGCACACAGCATTATAACCCATAGTGGCCCCTTCACTCAGTATTATGCCCCATAGTGGCCCCATCACCCAGAACAATGTAGTCTTCTGGAATTAGCCAGTCTTAATGAGAAAGACGGTCTAAAAGTAGAGGGTTTGAATTCTAAAGTTGATATAAAGAATCCACAATTTTATCCTCTGAAATCTAGAGTTCCTATTATTGATTTGTTTCAGACAGCAGTGGAAAGAGACATTGTGGAGTTGTATTGGATACATGGAGATGAACCTGTTTTGGACAATTTGAGTAAAAATGAGAGAGCTGTGTTAAAGGAGTTAAAGGAGAACAACAATTTAATAGTTAAATCAGCAGATAAGGGAGGAAGTGTGGTTGTTCTAAACAGAAAAGATTATGTAGACTCCGTTTTTTCTATTCTTAATGATTTGGAAACTTATAGACCTTTAAATGAAGACCCTACCAGTGTGTTCTCCAAAAAATTGGATAAAATCTTAATGGAGGGAGTAAGTCAAGGTATCTTTTCAGAAAAGGAACACAAGTACCTTTTAGTACAACATCCAGTGACTCCCGTTTTTTACGGGTTGCCGAAAGTTCACAAGGGGGTTGTCCCCCCTCCACTGAGACCCATCATTTCAGGGGTTAATTCATTAAATGAAAGATTGTGCATCTGGGTAGACCAGCTGTTACAACCCCTGGTTAGAAATACACCGAGTTATTTAAAAGACACCAAAGAGGTCTTAAAAACCTTTGATGGGTTTCAGTGGAGGGGGGATTTCTCATGGGTTAGTTGTGATGTAGAAGCCCTTTATTCGTCAATCCCCCACGATGTAGCACTTAATGCGTTGGCATATTTTTTATATACCTACTCAGACTTTAGCCCTGATTTTAATGAGTATGTGATTTCAGTGGTGCAATATTTATTGTGCCACAATTACTTCATGTTTATGGAACGGTATTACTTACAAATCAAAGGGGCACCAATGGGGGCATGTTTCTCCCCATCTTTAGCTAATATCACCATGGCATGGTGGGAGGAGAAGCACCTATACCATTGTGGAAATCCGTTTAGAGAGAGAATACACTGGTACGGACGGTATATAGATGACTGTCTCCTCATATGGATAGGAGATGTCATCGATGTCCAAAAGTTTATAGACTACATAAACATGAATGAATATAATCTAAAATTCACGTTCAATGTCGGAAAAGATACTATCAACTTTCTGGACATCACCTTGAGAGGAGACATCATGAATAAAAAGGTCTTTTGCGACAATTATAGAAAACCGCAAGCCGGTAACACCCTTTTGCATGCCAACAGTATGCACTCTAAACATACTAAAAAGTCTCTGCCAGTTGGCGAATTTATGAGAGTGAAAAGAAATTGTACAACTTTGGATACATATAATAGAGAAGCAGCAGTAGTGTCGGAAAGATTAAAACAGAGAGATTATCCAGGTTGGTCTATTAAAAGAGCACGAAATATAGTTGAAAATACCAGCAGGGAGACACTACTATATCAGACTCGAGATAAAGAACGAAAACAAAGAACAGATATACATTTTACCACCAAGTATAGTCTGGAATACGAAAAAATTGTCAACATAATTAAAAACAACTTACCGATCCTGAATCAGGATCCTATTTTGAAAGATATAATAAGAGAGGGGTGTAGTTTTGCCTCATTACGGGGTAAAACTATAGGTAACTATATATCACCAAGTCTTATTATGGATGATAAAAAAGTTAAATCTGACACATGGAGTCAGCTGGCAGGTTTTCACAAATGTGGATTTAAGAGATGTGGTGTTTGTAAATGGGCAAAAAAAATCTACCTTCTTTGAAAATGTTGATTTAACACGTAAACATAATATTAAGACCTTTATTAATTGCATGAGCAATCATGTAATATATATGATTACGTGTGAATCATGCAAACTGCATTACATAGGCAGTACTGTTAGAACGCTGAAAGCCCGTATTTCTGAACATATACAGGATATAGTGAATGAGAATAGTCTCAGGAGTACGGGTGTATCTCGACATTTCAAAGAGAAACATGCCGGTAATATAACCAGTTTCAGCTTCAAAGGTATAGAGGAGGTTAATAGACCCCAGAGAGGGGGGAATTGGGAACATCAACTTAGAATTAGGGAGGTCTATTGGATTTGGAATGTGGATACTCGGTTCCCCAAAGGGTTAAATCAGAGGAATGATGTTTCATATATATATCATCTTTAACATAAAAAAGTGAAAAAACTATATGGTTAGTGTATTAGTGTGGATAGTATGGCTAGATGAATGTGTCAACAATGTATTTGTCATTCTTACATAACTCATATATTCTTACCTTACTTATCTTCTAGTGAAAGAACGACAGGCATACTTCTAACCAATGAGAGGTTTAGAATGTTGACTTGTGATCAAATTTGGAGCATGCGCATATACAGATTTGAAACATGGAGTTCCATCTTTATTAAGGGCAAGAACCTGCGTAGTCAACCAATGAATGATAAGGACTACACCACGTGACCGGAGTCCGAAAGAAAGCTTTTCTTCTGTTATGTGCATATAATAAATTGTTACATGGGCATATAAGAACTTTTGAGCTAGGTGTAGGACAGTTGATATAGAATATATTACACTATTGTTGCGTGGGTATCTGTGTAAGGTTCTTGTCCAGTGTTTACATTTGATATTAGGAGTTGTAGTTTGTATCCTGCAGGCATACGGATATACGGATCGGCTAAATAGGAATATAATTAATATTGGGAAGATACATATGTCATGTCTTTTTTATAGTTCAATATTTGGGTATTGTTTTTATAATGTGTGTCATTCTATGTACTTTTGAGAAACTCTCAATTTTAAATTATTGTGTTGTATGTTTAGTATAGGGGATTTTGATATCATTTGTAGTCCACATTCGGTGTTAGATCATCATGTGTTGTGAATCTACACATAATTACCCTACTGCTTGAAGTGGCTACAAATAGAGACAAACTCCTCAGTAGCGCTCAGACACTGAGGAAGGATCGTTATCTGAAACGCGTCTGTCTGACGCAAAGCTTTTTTCCTGTGCATTGCGTGCTGTTTGAATTTTTACTGCGAAACATGAAATAAAGAAGATTTATATTATACTTCCTTATCTCGCTGCTGGATGATTTTTCGCCTTCTATTTATTATGCCCCATAGTTGCCCCTGCACACAGCATTATACCCCATAGTGACCCCTTCACCCAGTATTATGCCCCTTAGTTGCCCCTGCACACAGCATTATACCCCATAGTGACCCCTTCACCCAGTATTATGCCCCTTAGTTGCCCCTGCACACAGCATTATAACCCATAGTGGCCCCTTCACTCAGTATTATGCCCCTTAGTTGCCCCTGCACACAGCATTATAACCCATAGTGGCCCCTTCACTCAGTATTATGCCCCATAGGGGCCCCATCACCCAGTATTATGCCCCATAGTGGCCTCATCACCCAGTATTATGCTCCATTGTGGACACCCATTAACAATTATTATACTCTGGGGTCTTTTCAGACCCCAGAGTATAATAATCGGAGACCATGAGGGGGATACAAACATAAACACTGTTACTTACCTATCCCTGCGCTCCTCGCTGTCAGCTATCTTCAATGATGTCAGGAACATCATGTGACCTGGGGCCTGCGTCGCAACGCATAATGACGCAGGCTCCGGTCATGTGACGTCTGAGATGTCACACAAGTAGGCCCCGAAGCCTTCGCGGAGCGTGGAGAGGTAAGTAACACTGTTTGTTATGTTCGCATACCTCTCCCGGGCCTCCGATCAGTATACTCGGGGGGTTGAAAAGACCCCTGAGTATAATAATGATGTTTGCGGGGCCCGCGCTGTCACTTACCGATCCCGGCCCTTGCCAGGATCAGTAAGTAGGGTCCATTACCGGCTGGAGTAACTCCAGCCAGTAACGGCCTATTAAAAAAAAACTAAAATGCAGTGGCTGTCTCCGGGCCCCCTAATGTCCCGTGCCCTGTAGCGGCTACCTCCGCTGCTTCCCCAGTAGTTACGTCACTGATAAAACACATCACTTGGAAGATTTAGAAAACCTATAAGCTGATAGAGGATGATCCTCTGTTCAGGAGTTGTATGTTTTGGTCAAAAACAAAACCAAAAACAAAGAGGTTTTCTTAATCTAGAGGAGACCCCTACACAGCACTGTTATTGGTTTGGGTGACATTTTGGACTTGACCAAGTCTTTTCAAGGCCTAATTAAGAAGGTCATCCATGTTATGGCTCTGTATAGTACCAAAAAAGGGGCACAGGCACAGCTACGGGCAAACAGTGGCAGGGTAACACACACAATGAGAACGGAGTAATGTGCATCCCCACAGTCTACTTCTTGGAACACTGGCTTAAGATTTCTTGAACCATCGGGTCATAAACAAAATGGTGGGCTTAAAGCTGTCAGAAAACTGTCATGATACAGGAAAGTTATAGGAAGATATATGGAAGAAGACAAGGAATACTTACATGAAGTAACTATAGAGGTTACAGCTACCAAGCCTATAACTCAGAGTGGCGCACAAGTTAGGGAGCGTTCACACTACCGTCGGTGTCCGACAGGTAGTGTCCGCTCCTAGTGTCCGCTCAAAATCTGTCACGGACACTAGCTGTGTCCGTGACACCTGTCATTTATTTCAATGGGCATCGGGTGCGTACTTTTGCACTCCGTGCCCGTCCTTTCCTGTCCGCAAGTGAAGATGTCCGACTTCTCAAGCGGACAGAGGAACCCTGCATGCAGGGTTTTTCTGTCCGCTTGAGAAGTCGGACATCTTCTCTATGTAATAAATATGTAAATAATGTGATGTAATATACACTCACCGGCCACTTTATTAGGTACACCATGCTAGTAACGGATTGGACCCCCTTTTGCCTTCAGAACTGCCTCAATTCTTCGTGGCATAGATTCAACAAGGTGCTGGAAGCATTCCTCAGAGATTTTGGTCCATATTGACATGATGGCATCACACAGTTGCCGCAGATTTGTCGGCTGCACATCCATGATGCGAATCTCCCATTCCACCACATCCCAAAGATGCTCTATTGGATTGAGATCTGGTGACTGTGGAGGCCATTGGAGTACAGTGAACTCATTGTCATGTTCAAGAAACCAGTCTGAGATGATTCCAGCTTTATGACATGGCGCATTATCCTGCTGAAAGTAGCCATCAGATGTTGGGTACATTGTGGTCATAACGGGATGGACATGGTCAGCAACAATACTCAGGTAGGCTTTGGCGTTGCAACGATGCTCAATTGGTACCAAGGGGCCCAAAGAGTGCCAAGAAAATATTCCCCACACCATGACACCACCACCACCAGCCTGAACCGTTGATACAAGGCAGGATGGATCCATGCTTTCATGTTGTTGACGCCAAATTCTGACCCTACCATCCGAATGTCGCAGCAGAAATCGAGACTCATCAGACCAGGCAACGTTTTTCCAATCTTCAATTGTCCAATTTCGATGAGCTTGTGCAAATTGTAGCCTCAGTTTCCTGTTCTTAGCTGAAAGGAGTGGCACCCGGTGTGGTCTTCTGCTGCTGTAGCCCATCTGCCTCAAAGTTCGACGTACTGTGCGTTCAGAGATGCTCTTCTGGCTACCTTGGTTGTAACGGGTGGCTATTTGAGTCACTGTTGCCTTTCTATCAGCTCGAACCAGTCTGGCCATTCTCCTCTGACCTCTGGCATCAACAACGCATTTCCGCCCACAGAACTGCCACTCACTGGATGTTTTTTCTTTTTCGGACCATTCTCTGTAAACCCTAGAGATGGTTGTGCGTGAAAATCCCAGTAGATCAGCAGTTTCTGAAATACTCAGACCAGCCCTTCTGGCACCAACAACCATGCCACGTTCAAAGGCACTCAAATCACCTTTCTTCCCCATACTGATGCTCGGTTTGAACTGCAGGAGATTGTCTTGACCATGTCTACATGCCTAAATGCACTGAGTTGCCGCCATGTGATTGGCTGATTAGAAATTAAGTGTTAACGAGCAGTTGGACAGGTGTACCTAATAAAGTGGCCGGTGAGTGTATGTGTGTGTGCGTGTGTGTAATATATATATTTTATGTATAAAAGGGTTTTATTGAAGATTTTTCAAAAATTATGACATACAGACAGAGGGTAAACCGTGCAGCATCCAAAAAACAAATAAAGAGGCAAGAAGGGCGGCCAAGATACAGGCCCCATAACATATATATAATTTAGTTGATACACGTGACTACATCTTCCAGCCCCATCTGCTGATACTAAATCACAGATAATACAATTGTGTGTTGTCTTGTTATATTTGTAATATATGTATATTTTACCATACATTATGAGTCCATATATGGTGGGGTTGTGGGTCATACGTCTTCTATCCCACTAGTGAATAGATTGTGATAATATATTGTACAAAATACCATACCATAATACCATAATGCTCAGCCGCTAAAGGGACCCTCTTATCCAGACACACATGGGTGATTTGCCAAAAACATTGACTGCCCTTAGAAGCTCCGCATACTTTTCCTCTGAAATGCACTCCAGGGTTTTGCTTGTGAAAACAATAGGAAGGGCTGACAGATGTAGCGCCTGGAGCCAAGAAAACACTTGCATTATTTCAATGTGCTGCTTAAAATTCAACCTACGGATTTGCAGCTCTTCGCCGAAAACACATTAACAGATACACATTGTAATCGGCTATTAAGACAGCGAACAAAGTGCAGCCACTGATCAGAAGGCAACAGCTTTATGGTCATTACATTATATATACATGACACTGTTAAAATATTAATCCCATAACTAGGGCTCGGATAGGGTATCCAGTGAAATCCTCTTACAAGCTTCTGAATATGCAACTTCCTTACCGAAAGAGTCCAGCAGGGAGTGAACAGGAAAAATGTGTTCAGTAACATGTTGTAAGATATGTATGTCCATAAATACAGTAAAATTCACACCACACCCCATCACTGGCGTAACTATAGGAGTCGTAGGTGCAACTGGACACAGAAGCCAGGGGTCACCATGATCACACTAAGGCTAAGGCCCCACATAGAGAAACGCAGCAAAAAAAAAAAACCACTGCAGGGGGAAAAAAAACAAAAAACAGCAGACACCCATCAGATTTTTCCCCACAGCATTTTTTATTGTGTTTTGCAGAGTTGTCCTCTGTGGACTTTCTACCCATATTATTAATATATGGTAAATGCTAGCATGTCCGCAGGTATCATGCTGCAATATTCAAAAATGTCAGCGATTTTTTTTCTGCAAAGTGTGGATGGGATTAACCAGAATTCATTTCACTTTACAGGTACTGTAAAACACAGCATTTTTTTTTTGCCACAGCATTTCTGCAGCTGCAAAAATGCAGCATTTTTGAAACATGGGGCTTCACCCTAAGGGAGCCTTCACACTGAGTTACGCTCCGCTCATTCTGAACGTAAAACTCGTTCCGAATGAGCGCGTAAAAACCAGATCCCACAGATTTCTATGGGTGCTGGCATACGCGCGTATCACATTGAAAGCAATAGGTAAAAAAGCCTCCCATTGATTTCATTGGGTAGCGTGCGTATGCCAGCACCCATAGAAATCAATGATATCTGGTTTTTACGCGCTCATTCTGAACAAGTTTTACGTTTAGAAGAGCGGAGCGTAACTCCGTGTGAAGACTCCCTTAGGCTGAAGCCCCATGTTGCAAAAATGCAGCATTTTTACAGCTGCAGAAATGCTGTGGCAAAAACAAACAAACAAACAAACAAACAAACAAACAAAAACTAAGGTTGTTTAAACTTCTTTCCGGATTCCCTTGGCTGGATGGCTAGACCCTGCACAGGAGGCCTTATCTGAGCTTTTGCACCAGGACGTGTGAGCCTTTAATTACACCCTTGCACCTCATACTTGCATATGGTATTCATAGTATACAATTTATTATGGTATGAAGATGCCTTCTGTTAAGATTTATGACACCCAGTCTTCCACTGTCAGAAAAGAGAAAAATAACTTTTTAATGACAATAAGCAGTTGGTCAGCATATGGTCAAGGAGTGATTCAAGTCTGTGACACAAATAGGAGCACAATGACCATGTGCGTAACACTGACAGTGGATGGGAATAATAGGAAACTTGTATACACAGATGTGCACGGCAGTCTGGGGTCAGATAGAGAAGGTAAAGTTAAAGGGACACGGATGATGGTAGTGAGGAGAAGTCATATATGAGGCCCAAGCTGAGCTTTAGCACTCAGGGTCTGTGAGCCTTTAGTTACACCCTGTATCTCTTACTGGCATATGGTATTCTTAGTATACAATTTATTATCGTATACATTTGTCGCAATTTTCTGTTTATTGTATACTTTGTCACCACATACAGCAGGGCAGATTTATTTGCACCGTTGACTCTATGGTAAGAGCAGGACATTCCTCCTTTTAGACTGCTGTCCTTTGCAGTGGGTCCAGGCTGCCCCGACTCCAACTCATTCAACTCCAAAGAAAGCGGTGAAGTAGGGAGCTGTCCCCTCCCTGTTCACTATTTGGCACTTGTCTCTGGAGCAATAGGCACGATGTGGTAATATCACTTACATCATGTCTGTTGCTCCCTGAAAACTCTGGAATGGGCCAGAAACAGAAGAGGACAGAAAGACGTGCAAAGGTTGAATTTTTTTTTTTTTTTCTTTGTTTGATCCATTGTACTGGAGACAACTGGAGGTGGACAATGTATAGTGTGTGCAACTGGAGGTGGACAAAATATACTGTGAGGGCAACTAGAGGAGAACAATATATACTGAGGGGGACACCAAACAGTGGGGGGCAACTGGAAGGGAACAATATGTACTGTAGGGGCAACTGGAGGAGGACAAGGAGGACAATATATACTAAAGGGTACAACAAACTAAGGGGTAACTGGGCCAACTGGAGTGGGACATTATGATATAAAGTCTAGGAGGCCTCTTGGGGTGACAGGTTCATGTCTGAGGATCCACTGGAGGAACAGGTTAATGTGTGATGGGCCAATATATATCACTGTAAAACACTATAAGATATATGATTACTTAGCAATTTTACCTGCGGTAACACCAAAGAAAAATGCTACAGAAAAAGCACAATGTGTTTCCTCAGCCTTTTTTTGCTTTTTCTGATCTTAGGTGAACATGTGTAGTATACATGTGGACTGACGGCTGCGGCTGCCTGCTTCTTAGACGGAGCCATTTCTTTCCTCTGTCTACATACATTATTTTGTTAAATAATCACAGCCAGGACCTTACCTCACCCATAAAACACATGGTTAGTTTACATTACTTCCTTATGAACAATTCTTTTACATTGTACAGTGATGATATCACTGGAATCAAGACCAGAACAGAAAACTCAGACTATCTGTATGTCTCCTGAACAAATGGAGAAGGTGGTCAGACACTCCCATTAAAATGAATGGAACAACGCGTGTGCTGCCTGACTACCCCTCCACTCAGAAAGGGGGATGTAAGTCCCTCGTTCTCTTGATCAGTGGGGGTCTGAGCAGTTCATTGCTATCCTATTGATAGGGGATCATTTCTTTTTGTGGGAAAACCCCTTTAAGCCTTAGCAGTTGACAAGGGGTTTATGAGTATGCAGCAACAGCTGCAGCTTAAAACTGGAGGCAGTACACTGAGCTGACAGCAGATGGCGCTGTGTTTGTATGCAGCATCTCTAGTATATGAGTATATGCATATACAGTATCTCTTGCATTCTACATGTTGCTGATGTTATTGCACATAATGTTGTGCCACAAATGTATCCCAAGTAAAAACATACTTGACAACTTTTGTTGACCCAGATTTGGGAGTTCCAGCTCCTGGAGCATGTTGCTAAAATTTTTGCATGACCATAACCCATTTACTGAAGCCTCACTCCTTTGGAATTGTGTCACGTAACTATTTGGAGCGTGAAACCCCATTGGTCATGAAATGTGCCAGTCACGCCCCTTTTTTTGTGATGTGACCAGCACATAAATGCCACCTATGTCACATACTATGACCATGGGAGTCCTGGCGGCCCACTCCTCCGGGATATCATGAGGTCCCATTTTCATAGCTCCCAACCGTCCCACATTTAGTGTGAAAGTCCTGCTTTCCTACCCCTTTCCCGTGGTCCCACGCAGCTCCCTGCATGTCCCGCTATGCCCCTTTAATGCTTTACTGAACAATCATTCCTCCGATCACCGCCTGCTCTTATAACAGATGAAAGGCTCTGGTGATCGTTGGAACACTTCACTATGGTTCAAGGACCTTGTGTGACATCACACGGTCACATGACTAGGTGGGCGTGTCAGTGTCCAGTGCAGTGAAGAGATGAAGAGATGCATGTAAGGTACTGAGAAGGGAGGGGGTTGTGAGATGCAGGGTGGAGAGAGAGAGAGTGTGTGTTTGTGTCATTATACTGGGGGCAGAGATGGTGGGGAGACATGAAACTGGGGGAGAGATGGAGGGGGGACATGAACCTGGGGGCAGAGATGAGAGGGGCATGAAAATGGGGGCAGAGATGGAAGAGGGGACATGAAATGGGGCAGATGAAGTGGGGCACTTAAACTGGGGGGACATTAAACTGGAGACAATTGGAGGGGAGCATTAAACCGTGGGAGTAGCTGGAGGGGGACCTGTCTGCCTCTAGTTGCCCCCAGTTTAATGTCCCCCTACAGCTACCCCTACGGTTTAATGTCTGCTTCTAGTTGTCCCCGTTTAATGTCCCACTTCATCTGTCATTAATTTATTGTCCCCCTCCAACTACCCTTACTGCTAATGTCCCCCTTCAGCTGCTCCAGTTTAATGTTTAAACTGGGACACCAGGAGAGAGACTTGGGGCAGTTGGAAGGGAACATTACAATTTGGGGGCATATACGGGTGAATGTAGGAGGGTTATATTGTGTCACGGCACATGGAAAATGAGCGGGAATGGGCGGTTTCAACATAAAGTGGTCGGAGCTAAATTTGCCATGTAGCGCTATTCGCGCCACACATTTTGTCCCTCTTTCTGTTCTCCAAAAGTTGGGAGGTATGTATTTTGAGGGGCATCCCAGACATTTTGAAAGAGTTGGCAAGTACAGTATAAGTTAAATACATTTTAATCCCCCCACATTGTCTGGGTGCTGCTGAAAAACTGAAACCTGCAATTTGGATGACCATTGTCATCAGTTTTTAGCATACTCTATATAAGCATACCTTCCGTTACGGATTCCGTTGGACAGTCCCAGATTCCAAGTGCCGTTCCACCATCCCGGTCAATGAGAGATATGTTCCGGCTTTAACTCATCTGTGTCCAGATTAAAATACAATGGTGAAGCAGGCAGCCGCCTGCTGCCTGCTTCACCATTCCTCTCTTGTCTCTGCTCCGGTAGTAGTGAGTGTGATGTAGTGATATCACTTATATCACACCAGCAGCTAGACAGAAGAACAGCAGAGGAATGGGAAT
Source organism: Leptodactylus fuscus (assembly GCF_031893055.1). NCBI lineage: Eukaryota > Metazoa > Chordata > Amphibia > Anura > Leptodactylidae > Leptodactylus > Leptodactylus fuscus. Next base: position 170,390,143 of record NC_134269.1, on the reverse strand, counting down.
GGCTCTTCTTGGCTTACTGCTGCAAGGAGGGAACTCTTCAAGCACATAGTTTGTTTGGGTGAAAATAGAAGGTGTGTTGCAGAGGAGGAGAGGTACTGTGTATTAGAGGGATGAGATCTGCTGCAGAGGATAAATAATATAAATTAGATGCATGAAATGTGCTGCAATGGAAGAAAGATACTGTAGATGAGAATGGAGAAATGTTCTGGAGAGTTTATAGCTATATGGCTATTTCCCTCTATCCAATGATCATGAAAACTTGGGTGTTTTGCACCCACCTAGCTTGAATGAGGCATCAGGATATAAGTGTTCACTGCTGCACCATCCAGAGATTTTCTAACTTAAGGGCCCGTTCCCACGAAGTAAACACATGTCAGAGTGAGGTGATTCAAAACAGAATCCCATTGACTTCAATGGGTGCCGTCTTACGTGCGCTACACATTGGAATCAATGGGAGGCTTTTTAACCCATTGATTTCAATATGTAGCGCGCGTAAGACAGCACCCATTGAAGTCAATGGGATTCTGTTTTAAAGGGGCTCTATCACTAGGAAAAGTCATTTTTAGCTAATCACACCTTTGCATAGCCCTTAGAAAGTCTATTTCACACCTACCTTTTGTATGTAGATTGCCTCAGTGGTTTCTGAATAAGTCCGTTTATATTCATATGCTAATTAGACTAGTGCACGATAGAAGGTGCACACCTCTCCTATTGTCTTCTATGGGAGACGGCTCCTGCTGCTGCTGATGACTCGCTTCCTGTTTGCTTCACACACATAGAAGATAATAGGAGAGAGGAGGCTGCTGGGAACTTCCTGAGCTGGCTGGAGGCTCATTAGCATATGAATAAAAACGGACTTATTCAGAGACCACTGAAGCAATCTACATACTATAGGTAAGTGTGGAATAGCCTTTCTAAAGCCTATGCAATGATGTGTTTAGTTAAAAATGACTTTTCCCAGTGATAGAGCCCCTTTAAAGTGCTCACTCTGACACGTGGTTATGTTACTTCGTAGGAATGGGCCCTAAGACAGATCTTGAGGGCCGAAGGCAGGGGACATTTAAATTGGGATACAGATCTACCATTGGAATATATTGACTTCTGCAGATCCAAATATCCCATAAACATTCTGAAGACTTCTAAAGACTCATAAAGGTGACTATTTCCTGCCTTTGGGTATAAAATGCCATGTCGTCAGTTATGTCAATGCAAAAGTGTAGACCCTATTCTCTGCCCAGGCTTGAAAAGGGTGAAGTCTGTGCATCAGACAACAAAGTCTCTAACACTACCCCTTTAAGTAAAGGAGATTTAGGAAAGGGAATGTCTAGAACTGAAATGGGATCTAATGTGAATATTTCTCTAAAAGACATAGCAAGTCTGACAGCTTTGTTACACAATCTAACCAAGTGTCTTCAAATGCAGCACAGGCTAGTGGAATCTTCAAGATGTACACCTGTGGTTCCTTAAGTAAGAACAAAGTAAGATTTAATTCCTTAAGGATCTACCCCCCAAGTTTAGTTTGGTTACCACTACCAGGTGCAGAAAATTAGAAATTAGAGCTAGGCTACGGCCCCACGTAGCGGGCTGCTGGAAAAACTGTGGGTTTCCCCTGCTTACTTTCCGTTTCCATTATACCTATAAGGAAACCACCGGTGTTTCCGTAGGTATAATTGACACTATGTCAGTTTTGGCAATCACGCATGTCTGCTGCGCGGATTTTTCCACAAGGGTGGATGGGATTCACTAAAATCCTATTGTTTATTTATATAGCACCATTAATTCCATGGTGCTTTACATTATTATATTAATTCCATGGTGCTTTACATTTGAGGATTTGCATATGGTACACAAAATATACAAAACAAATATAATACTAACAATGACCGACTGGCACAGTCTGCAATGGCTTATAATCTATGAGGAAGGAGGGATAGAGACAGAAGGTGAGGGGAGAGACTGTTCAGGTGGTGGTGTGGCGTGAGGATCGGAGATTACATGTGGGCAGGCAGTGAGAGATTAGGTCAGAAATATATGGAGGGGACAGGTTGTGGATGGCTTTGTATGTCAGCGTTAGTATTTTGAACTCTATTCACTGGGCAACGGGTAGCCAGAGAAGGGATTAGCAGAGGGGAGCGACTGATGAAGAATGGTAAGGAATACAACCAATGGGATCAGACTTGAGATGAAGATAGATCCAAACTGAGAGACTGCGCTGAACCAAAATGCAAAATCTCCAAGCTTTATTATAATGGAGATTTTACATTTTGGTTCAGCGCAGTCTCTCAGTTTGGATCTATCTTTATCTCAAGTGTGATCCCATTGGTTGTATTCCTTATTATACACTTCCCTTTAATTGGGGTAGTGAGTAGAACTGCTGCTCTAAAGAACCTGACCTTTTTATGGTAATAGCCATACCATCTGTCAAAGATCAGCTCAGTGCACATATATACACTCACCGGCCACTTTATTAGGTACACCTGTCCAACTGCTCGTTAACACTTAATTTCTAATCAGTCAATCAAATGGCGGCAACTCAGTGCATTTAGGCATGTAGACATGGTCAAGACAATCTCCTGCAGTTCAAACCGAGCATCAGTATGGGAAAGAAAGGTGATTTGAGTGCCTTTGAACGTGGCATGGTTGTTGGTGCCAGAAGGGCTGGTCTGAGTATTTCAGAAACTGCTGATCTACTGGGATTTTCACGCACAACCATCTCTAGGGTTTACAGAGAATGGTCCGAAAAAGAAAAAACATCCAGTGAGCGGCAGTTCTGTGGGCGGAAATGCGTTGTTGATGCCAGAGGTCAGAGGAGAATGGCCAGACTGGTTCGAGCTGATAGAAAGGCAACAGTGACTCAAATAGCCACCCGTTACAACCAAGGTAGCCAGAAGAGCATCTCTGAATGCACAGTACGTCAAACTTTGAGGCAGATGGGCTACAGCAGCAGAAGACCACACCGGGTGCCACTCCTTTCAGCTAAGAACAGGAAACTGAGGCTACAATTTGCACAAGCTCATCGAAATTGGACAATTGAAGATTGGAAAAACGTTGCCTGGTCTGATGAGTCTCGATTTCTGCTGCGACATTCGGATAGTAGGGTCAGAATTTGGCGTCAACAACATGAAAGCATGGATCCATCCTGCCTTGTATCAACGGTTCAGGCTGGTGGTGGTGGTGTCATGGTGTGGGGAATATTTTCTTGGCACTCTTTGGGCCCCTTGGTACCAATTGAGCATCGTTGCAACGCCAAAGCCTACCTGAGTATTGTTGCTGACCATGTCCATCCCTTTATGACCACAATGTACCCAACATCTGATGGCCACTTTCAGCAGGATAATGCGCCATGTCATAAAGCTGGAATCATCTCAGACTGGTTTCTTGAACATGACAATGAGTTCACTGTACTCCAATGGCCTCCACAGTCACCAGATCTCAATCCAATAGAGCATCTTTGGGATGTGGTGGAACGGGAGATTCGCATCATGGATGTGCAGCCGACAAATCTGCGGCAACTGTGTGATGCCATCATGTCAATATGGACCAAAATCTCTGAGGAATGCTTCCAGCACCTTGTTGAATCTATGCCACGAAGAATTGAGGCAGTTCTGAAGGCAAAAGGGGGTCCAACCCGTTACTAGCATGGTGTACCTAATAAAGTGGCCGGTGAGTGTATATATTGATGAAGAATGGTGGGATAGGTGTAATAAGTGAGCAGCACAGGTTAAGGTGGACTGGAGGGGGGTGAGAGTATTCGCTTGGAGGCCATGGAGAATGGTGTTACAGTAATCTAAGCGGGAGATTATAAGGGTATGGACTAGCATCTTTGTAGTTTCAGGTGTGAGGAAAGAACAAATTCGATGGATGTTCTTGAGTTGGAGGCAGCTGGAGGTGTTGAGGGGTTGTATGTGCGATTTAAATAATAGGTCGGAGTCCCGGGTTATCCCAAGGCAACGGACCCATGAGATGGGGCAAGTGTGGTTCCATTAACTTTGATAGATCGGTCAAGTAGAGGGGCCATACGAGGTGGGGCGAAGATGATGAACTCTGTTTTCTCCATGTAGAGATTGAGAAAGCAGGAGGACAGAGGAAGGAGGCTACGGCCGCTAGACACTCTGGAACTCTGGCCAACAGAGAGGTAATGTCTGGTCCAGAGAGATATATTTGGGTGTCATTGGCATAGCAATGTTATTGAATTCTATGAATTAGCCCAGGCCGAGGGTGTAGATGGAGAACAGAAGGGGTCCTAGGACAGAGCCTTGCAGGAAACCTAAAGAAAGAGGGGGTGCTGAAGACGTGGTGCGCGAGCTGGAGACGCTGAATTTGCAGTTGGTGAGGTATGAGGAGATCCAGGAAAAGGGCCAGGTCTGAGATACCAAGGGATGAGAGAGTTTCTAACAAGAGGGAGTGGTTGACTGTGTCAAAGGCAGAGGAGAGGTCAAGGAGAGGAGGACAGAGTAATGACGCTTGGCTTTGGTAGTTAATAGGTCATTAGTTACTTTGGTAAGGGCAGTTTCTGTGGAGTGACGGGGTCTGAAGCCTGACTATAGTCTGTCAAAGAGTAAGTTGGACGAGATAGCAGGATAGTTCGGAGTGGACGTGTTGCTCAAGCAGTTTTGAGACGTACAGGAGCAGTGAGATGGGGCGATAGTTGGCTGGAGATGACGGGTCGAGGGATGGTTTCTTTAGTATAGTTGTGATGGTAGCATGCTTGAAGACGGAGGGGAAGGATCCATTGGTTAGGGATATCCAACTTGCAACAACTTTAAAGCGTCGTTTTTTTTTTTTCTACATTTACTTCACATTAGGCCCTGGCCTTAAAAGGAGTTTTCTGTGACATTAATACATCTAAACCTAAATGTATTTTGACTACTGCCACTGATGATTGGCTTACAATTGTTCACCCAAGCACAGTGTCATTCATACAGTTTTGGCTAAGACCTGTACTGTAGCTTAGTATGCACGTCATTGGCGTTCAGTAGTAGAAGTATATGCATGGTGTTGCGTATGTGTAAACAATGTGGATGGGGCAATCAATTCTAGAATATATAGGAGAAGTGCAATGAAAGAACATCATGATTGATTCTTGGTTTGGGGGATCAGTGTCAGAAATGAGTGGGCTGCCCCTGAATTAGGCATTACTGATGACGTTCCGTTAGCAAGTGCAGGGTGGATTAAGACTGCCATAGGCTGAAGATTGGGGGCACCCCACCAATCTAACGTTTTCATGGCCAATATTAGGTTGGGTTTATACACTCTGCATGCAATGTGTACAACATGTACCCGGGATGCTGCCAAACCCAGGGAGCAGATAAACATAGCTGAAGAAAATTTTATTTTGACTGCCCACAGGGTAAGAGAGCAAGTCCTTCACTCTGAAAAAGCAACAGGCTACTTTGCTATGCTAGTAGTCCTGCTAATGGGACTAGTTGCCGTCATGCATGTATTTAGAGATACATGCCACCACAGGCCACTTCTAAGTGGCATACATTTGTTAAAGCTGGTGAGATCTGGGTGGCCATGGACCAGACCCCAGACGGCCACCCAATATGGCCATATTATGATCCACTACTGCAGCAGGGTCGCTGCACTACAGAACGGAAAGTCATCACTTCTGGTAAAAACTCTGGTGGACAAGAGATTTAACAACAATCTGGTTATAACAATAGTTCCAATTACAAAACAATAAATGTGAGCTTCAATGAAGGGAAATGTAACCTTGTATGAGCAGGATCATAGTCACATCCATTGGCATATGTAAATACTATATTGGTCAACCCCTGATAGTTGACATTGACCGTACAGATAAATATACAGTAAAGATGAGAGGTAAACCAGTGTGAAATACAGAGGTGTAAGATATATTTTTCCTTATACAATGTAGCATCTTAATTATTTTGTATCTTAAATATTTTACACTTTCCAGTATTAAACATTAGAAAATGTTCTGGCTTTTGATAATGAAGGTGTGGCATGGCTGGATAGAAGCACAAGATACTTATTGCTGTAAGCACAGCTCTGCCAGCTAAATTATCCTAAATCCTCGGCATTTATACAGTACAAGGATTTCGTAAAAGCCCATATTCTGTAACGGTCTAAGAAATGTTAAGCATCCTATGAAAACCACAGAGTGCAAACGCAGCTTGTTCTCTCTGATGATCACTTTCTGCAGCCCAAGGGATTCAATCATCCCTGGAAAATGAGTCCGGATATGAAGTCCTTGCCCTGTCAGCCTGGAACAGGATTTTCATTACACATTATATTTTGGATGTTGTCTGTCTCCAGGAAATCAGCTTGTGATGTGTTTATTTCCCCAGCCTTAGCACCCTTAGCAACAGCTGTAGCACATACATGTTACATGGTTAGGAGGGTGACCTCATCTCTGATAAGCAAATGCCCGAATGTCTGGATATCACCTACTGCTTGTCTGTCCTCACGTGTTTATCAAAGCTAATGCAGAGACAAGTATGGTGTTTGTAAGGTGTGGGTGATGGACAACAAATGGGACTTGGACCAGAAATGATGCTATTAACTCTTTCTTCACTCAAAATAATGCAGACTGTGGTGTTAGGGAATTGGATTCCCAAAATTCAAAACAGAATGCACGCTCTCTCTTGGTACAGTAGGATACGGTACACACAAGAAGTGGTAATGATGAGAAGTTTATTGATAAACGATAACGCGTTTCAGGGTGTTCGGTGTATACACAACACCACCCCTTCATCAGATCTAATACAGGGTTAGCCAGGGAGGTATGGATGATTTGAAATAACAGTTACACACTCATTTTTCAATGAAACTCAAATTTTATTTTTTCAATGTGTTGCTTGGATGTTGCTATTACAAAAATCAAAGAAAAACAAAAGAAAAAAAGAAATTAAAAAATTGATTACGGCCAAACGTCGAGGGCTGGCTTCAACTGCTTGACGCACCCTTTCAATGTTTTACGGGGTCTGTACCGTTCGGTCACCTCCTCGTGCAGTTCCGGGTCTCAACCTGTTCGTTGAAAGTGATTCACCCACTTCATTATTGTGTCAAACTTCGGAACACCACCATGACGGCCAACGTTGAAATGATTCTGGAAACGTCTATGTGTTTGAATAACAGAACGGTCGTTTCAATAACGACCACGTCTCCATTTCTACTGAAAATGGCAGCTCCTGATGAGCAGATACCCCAATTCTTTATCCACCAAGGTTATCCCCACCTTGCGTGGCACCCCGTTCAAATCATCATACCTCCCTGCCTAACCCTGTACAAAGAAACAATAAAATAAAATAAATACATCAGATCTAATACAATGAAACAATACAAATAAATAAATACAAAATAAGCGTCAATATGAATTTTTAAACACCTACTGTATAACCTCTCCATTCCTTTTTACCCAATTTATATGTGAACTTTGTTTTTGAACTTACATTGTAAATTCATACCTCTTGCATCATAGTTGCTGGGAGTTTTCACTGACTTTCCTAAACTTTCCTTTTAAATTTTATATGTATTTATTTAATTGTATTGTCTCATTGTATTAGATCGGATGAAGAGGTGGTGTTGTGTATAACACCGAACACCCCAAAACGCGTTATCTTATACCAATAAACGTGTCATCATTACCACTTGTGTGTACCGCATCCTACTGTACCAAGAGAGAGCGCACATTCTGGTTTGAATTTTGGGAATCCAATTCCCTAAAATTACAGTCTGCGTTCCATCGACTCTGCTGAGTCAAGAAGCCAGTGGTCGCTGCCCATGGATCTCGGATAACACCATACACACTAATTGTTAATACAAAGCGCATGACCAACCTATCTATCCAACGCCACACCTATAAGGCACAAAGTTTGGCCATCCGTAGCGGGTTCCTAAGGAGCAGGGGCGTAACTACCATGGTAGCAGCGGAGGCAGCTGCCACAGGGCCCGGGACACTAGGGGGCCTGGTGACAGCTGCTACTGCTGTAGATTTTTATTTTTTTTTTTAAATAGGCTGGTACCTGCTGGAGTAACTCCCGCATGTAAAGGGTCCTATTTACTGCAGTGGCGGGGGCTGCCTGAAGATGGAGAGGAGCTGCCTCCTCCACAGTCCATCTTTTAACAATAGTAAAGTCAGCAATTGCTGCCTTTACTACTGCACCCAAGTAGGGGCTGCCTACTGTCCGGGCCCCTGCCTCCCGGAACTTGCATAGTGACAGCGGGCAAGAGAAACTTCTATCTCCTGCTCGCTGTCCCCAGGCCCTGTGCCGGCATCTATACTAGTAGATTGAAGGACCTGAGACATGACATCATCAAAGGTCCTTTAACCTACTAACATAGACTCAGTGTCTTTTGTGGGCCCAGCTTCCCGGATTGTACAGGTCAATGTACAATGGGGGGAATGGGTTATAAGCTGTGAGGAAGAGGGGTACATGGGTGTGCAGGCTGTGTGTGAGAAAGTCTGCACCCCCATTCCTTACTTTCTCACATACAGCCTGCACACCTATGTACCCCTCCTACTCACAGTCTACACCCCCCATTCTGCCCTAATTGAACAAGAGGAGGGAATGGGTGGTGTAGGCTGTGTGTGAGCAAGAGGGGTACATGGGCATGCAGGCTGTGTGAGCAAAGAGGGTGACCTGGGGGTGCAGGCTGTGTGTGAGAAAGAAGGGGGAATGGGGGTTCAGGCTGTGGGTGAGCAAGAGTGTGGTGGAATGGGGGGGTTCCCCCCTCCAGATCACCCTCTTGCTCACACACAGCTTGCACCCCCATTTCCCCTCTTCCTTATACACACCCTGCACGCCACGTCATCCTCTTATTCACAAACAGCCTGCACGCCCATGTACCCCTCTTGGAGGGGGCTCCATGTCAAAAGTTTGTCACGGAGCCCCACCATTCCTAGTTATGCCACTGCTAAGGAGCTTCCATTATGTTCCAGGCATCAGGTGATCTTTCCAGACCCTATTTGACACTTCAGTCCGGCACTGACCACCGCTTGAATCACCAGTCTCTGATAGGCTCTGGTTCCACTCCTGTAGTTCTTGGTATTGCTGGCACATACTGTTCAGCTTCTCTGCATACATCACTCAGTATCTTAGGAATAGTTCTGTATATACACTTACTGTCTGGACTGGACTGAATCCTTGACCATACACTGTAGTTCCAGCGCCCCCTGCTAGACATCACACTGTAGTAATATATTGTTTACCGGTGGGTTGTATGTGCAGTGTACCTTATTTTTTCTATGCATATTAGGACCAGTCCACACTTTGCATTTGAAACAAGTTGTTTTGTTTTTTTTATGCCTTCATGAAAAGTATAAATCTTATTCTTTAGGCCCCCTCTACTGCAAGAAAAAAACATAGCAAACTGGAAATCTTGATGTGCGGCAGGGTATTAGTAATTTTGACTGGATATGCTTTGATTTCTGCAAACACAGGTTCCACGTCAGAATCCGGGCAACTTTCCATTTGGATATTGGAAGCATGGGACTTACTATGGGGAAAAATTAATCTGGAGTATTTCTTTAATGGATACTGGAGTCAGCAACTGTAACATAAACTGAAGGCAACATAACTACAGGAGCAATAGAAACATAACAGGAAACTTTAGCGAACAGATCCTGAGCAAATGCAAAGCAGATGAAAATGAATGGTAATACACTCTCCATGTATAAACACAGCACTGACAGGTATAACACTAGAAATGAGCCGGATAACTTGCTCCGTGCTAGACAAAGACAAATCTTACATCTATCCTACTGCATTGAGCTAAGTTCTCACCATATTTGTGTTCTTTATCAAATATAACTTTTTAGGGGAAAAAAATGCACCACAAAAAGAGATGTATCATTTTCTTGTGTATCCATAATAAGTATACAGTTATATTAGTGTGATGGATCTGTTTTTGATGACCCAATAGGCATAGCTAACAGCTTTTCCTTGTGAGCGTCCCCGCATGATTTGTTTTAGCATGCATGTTTTCTGTGGGGAGATGACAGTACTGTAATGACGGATTCACACCACCATTGTATATCCGTTATGATAGTGTCTGTTAAAAAAAAAAAAAAGACGGACATTTACCATAACAGACATTAACGGACACTAACTAATGTCAATATGTCCGTTTTTTAACTGATCCATTTAATGAATCAATTACAAAAACAGATACATTAGTATCAGTTAGGGCGGGTTCACACCTGCGCCCGGTCTCCGCTTTGCAGGTTTCCGTCTTCTGCCTGAGAACCTGGACAGGAGACGGAAACCCGTCAGTCAGTGTCCGCCCCTGAGCGTCTTCTGGTCTCCACGATGAAACCAGTTTATTTAACCGGACACAAAGTCCTGCATGTCCCACTTTGTGTCCGGTTAAAAAACCCGGTTTCGCCACGGAGAGGCAGAAGATGCTTATGTGGGGACACTTTGCAAACCCATTCAAATGAATGGATTTGAAAAGTGACTGCCGGTTTCCGTCTCCTGTCCAGTTTGTCGGGCAGAAGATGGAAACCTGCAAAGCGGAGACCGAGCGCAGGTGCGAACCCGCCCTAACTGATACTAATGTATATATTATACTGTCTGTTTTTTTGGTGGGTTTAAGAACATGTGTGGTTTTGAAAAATGCAGCGTGTTAGGGTCCATTCACACGGACCCTAATAGTGAGGAATTTGGTGTGGAATTTCAGCGCTGAAAAAAAAGCCTCCCAATGGGAGTTTTTTTTTTCAGCATTGAAATTCCACACCAAATTCCTCACCATTTTCCTCCGTGTGAATGGGCCCTTAATTTTAGCAGTGACATTTCCAGCATCTTCCCCATATAATTAATAGGGAAAGGAAAAATGCACAAAAATTCAACAAAATAAATTGCGCTATACAAAGCAGCACACTCTCACTGAATTACTTTTATCGCAGCACTTTTTAGCTGTATTTCACCTCACGGGTCTCCAGCCTAATAATGCAGACTGTAGGACATGTGTCTAGTGAAGAGATGGAATCGAAGGTCTAGAAATCTCCACAGTAGCAGCTGCTTGTGCTGGTTTTCCATCAGTCAAGTTTTCCATTTTCTTCCATTTTAAACAGACATAGAGAAACTAGCACTTGCTTCTGGACATCAACAAACACATATGTTATTTAGCAGAATTAGCAGATTATAAGATTAATACTTAGGAAGAACAGCTGGCCTACAAAGAAGTGCCCAAGTCTTGGAAAAACAGGACCCAATTTCATCTGCTAGTGCCAGACAACATCTTGTGTCCTTGAGCAAGTGATGTTATCTTCTTATGATGACAACAAGAAGTGCATTGTAAGATCTGAGGGGCCATAGAAGATGAATTATTGAATGCATACTAGCAGGACAGGACACTTCTACACTTGGGTGTCATCCTCAGTTTTTGCCTCCGCGTGAATGCACACTTAAAAGAAAACTTACAGCCATGGGCATTTCCTTTGGAGAAACCTACTGGAAAGCAGTCACTTAAGAACATTAGCATAGGGAACAAAAGAATTATACTGAGCCCCTACCGAGAGACAGATGTCATTTTCATTAATCTTCTCCAAAGAGGGACACAAAGATGTGCCGAGACGGTTCTCAAGCCTTCTTTATAGAACATGTAATTGGTAAAGTATAGCATATCTGTAAATACCACATTTATTATGTGACTTAAGCTGGAAAAGCCGAAAACACTGTAAACTAGAAGCCACCTGCTGTTTATAACATCTGACAATATTCAGTCTCCATTCATTCATTGTGCTATTTTCTAACATTGTTAATGGATGTCACTCTGCCTCTTTATTATTTATCCCCTACAGTGTCTAGCCTGGTCTATGAACAATGTACAGCCTCCATGCTTTACACTGAAGCTGTGCTTTGCTGATGTTTATAATAAGCACAATCACACCAAGAAGTCAGTGGCTAAGAATCAGATATCCATTGACTACTGGCCATTGAAAGTTATAATTATTATTTATTTATAATAAAGAGAATGAGACCGAAATCCACTGTACAGATTTAAAATTTGCAAGAAAATTTTTTGGATGTCCATAGCCACCAGTAGAGGGCGCTTACTGCATACCCTATTCAACACACTCAAGGAAGTCCCTCTAGTATCAGGCAGGATGATCCATTTTAACTCAATGTCAATGTAGAAGGTTTTGTGTTCTGTATCAAAATAACAAAGTGCCTGTCACTAAAAACTTAGTTTCTTATTAGCTTATAACACATTGATAACTGGTGGAAATTGGCTTTCAAGCAAGTTTTATATTTGTCACACCAAAAACAGCAACTGTACTACCATTGTTCTGTTCTCAAATACAAAGAACTCTTAAGACATACTGGAAATTTTTCCAAATCTGCGGCAAATCTCTGTAAAATCCACGTTTCACCCTATGCATTAACCCTATAATCTGTAATCTGCAGTGAAAATCTGTGCTCCAGAATGAGCTTGCTTACCGGTATATTTCTGGACAGACATTTCTATTAACTGCACATGCATTATTCTATTAGCTTTAGTTTTATCATATAGAAAACTATACACAGTACAAGAGAAATATATCTCATGTCTGACAATTAGGTTAGAGAACATGTCTGGGAGAAGTTATTGAGAATTGGCTGTACAAAATTACAAAAAGTGACTTTTATACAATAAATCGCCATTACTGTTGTCATGGTAACATGTCAGATGACATGGGGGTCTGCTTTCTCTCCCCACTGATCAGTACTATACTCCTTCGCTCTCATCTGCTTTGTTTGCTTACAGAGAATGGAGGGAGTCTGTGCACCCAAGTCACCGTCATAATCACTTCTCTAAAAACCAACTACCATCAGTTTCTGCCGCTGTATCTGAAGTGTAGTAGTACATACTGTACCAACAACCCATATAGGTCTGCAACGTCATGGACGTGACCTTCTCTAATGCTCATACAGGGGGGTCCTGAGCAAGGGATTCCTTCTCTATGGGCTGCATGTCTTCATAACTGCATGAGATTTTTTTTTTAGATGTAAATACCAAGGTTTTATTGTATATCCGCAATTTATCTTCCCTAGATGAAAGGATCACTGCTTGATTCTTCTCTCCCCAACATCTGCCATTAATGGAGAAGGGAGGGTCTCGCGAAGGCTGGCAGGTTCAGCAGTCATTAATGTAATGTATATTTCAGGAGTATTCTCATATTTTATCTGAGAAAATTGGAAGGAACATGGCACAAATTGTGTAGATCTGTGAAGGATTTTTCATACTGGTGACCTAGCCATAGGAATATTGATATGTGATCTATGGAGATCTGACACCAGGGCCCCACACAAATCAGCTATTCTGACAACTTCCAGCCACCGAAAGTTATAGCAGTGGATGGGGAGCACGTGCAGGGTCTCCTATCCAAATAATAGTACATGAATATTAATAGAACAGGATTAGCCTGCACATGTTCTACAACCACTGCTGTAACCTCTGGCGCCTACAGGGTACCAGAACAGGTGATCTGTGTGGGGTCAGGGTGAGGTTTTGGGAGCCTCCCCACTCTGTCCAGCCTCTTAGAACCCTAACCAAGGTCACTATTGACTACACTATCTAGATGAATAAATAGCCAGGATCAGCGAAGCCTTGCAGCAGAGGGTCAGCTGTAATATACTCTAGGGCAGGGGTACGGAATAGAGATGAGCGAGTACTATTCGTATCTCCAGTTTCGAATAGCACGCACCCATAGGAATGAATGGATGGGTGTGTGCTATTCGAAACGGCCGTTTCGAATAGTACTTGGTCATCTCTAGTAGGGAACCTTTGGCTCTCCAGCTGCTGTGAAACTACAACTCCCAACATGCTCCATTCGCTTCCATGGCAGTTCCAAGAACAGCAGAGCAAGTATGCATGCTGGGAGTTGTAGTTTTGCAACAGCTGGAGAGCCGTAAGTTCCCTACCCCTGCTCTAGAGGTAGGCATCCTTCGGCATGCCAGTTGTTGTCAAACTACAACTCCCAGCATGCATACTTGCTCTGCTGTTCTTGGAACTCCCATGGAAGTGAATGTAGCATGTTGGGAGTTGTAGTTTTGCAGCAGCTGGAGTGCAGTGCAGTGCAGTGTAGGATGACTACTCTTTAATCTATGTTCCAAAACTGCCATGTCTTCATGGTCACAGGAATATGTAAATGCAGTTACATCAGCTGGCATTCTTCATACTGAGTTGATCATTTCTCTACATTTATTATAAAGCTTCCTGTAATTCTTTACACTGCACATTACATATTATTATGCATGTCTGTTTCCTTTCTGTTGATCCATATTTATTTCTAGTAAAAATGCCTGGGTACAACATGTGATGCAATAGGGTGCCACATAGTGGTCATTTAAAAAAAAAAAAAAAAGCCTCTTGTAACACTTTCTGCATATTGCATGTGCGGGAATAACTACTGGGTACTATAATACTGAGCCTTGAATTACAGGTTGTGCATCATCTGAATCCAACATATCAATGTTATAAACCGAAAATGAGGAATCTCCATCTAATGTCATCTCCACAGACAGACACTAACATGGTACGGAAATAACCCCACTGAACTTTCAATATTAAAACATGATTTTGAAATTAAATATTAAAAGGGAATCTACCATTTAAACACCTTTTTTTGTTGTTCACATGTCGGAATAGCCTTAAGATAGGCTATTCGTCTCCTACAGCCAATGCTGCCAGAGAACTCTCCAGCGCCGTCTCCATCTTCTTTTGGAACAAGGTCTTCACTGCGTCTTCTTCCGGTGGTAGCGTCTAACTTTTAGGCCTCGGGCCTAGGGCAAGCCAACTGCACATGCCCACCGGCCATGAGAAAATGGCCGCTTCCAATACTGTGTAAGTGGCCATTTTTCTTGTGGCCGTGAGCATGCGCAGTCAGCTTGCCCTAGAAGTTAGAAGACACCACCAGAAGAAGACGCAGTGAAGACCTCGTTCCAGAAGAAGATGGGGGTGGCGCTGGAGAGTTCTCTGGCAGCATTGGTGACACCCCTAGTGGTGTTTGAGCGCTGATGCCTGCCCCCAGTGCTGTAAGAGAACTCATTTGCATACTGACAAAAAACGGATTTTTCACCAAACGGCAGGCCAGAGACGACTTATAAAGGTAAGAGACGAATAGCCTTTCTTAAGGCTTTTCCGACATGTGAACGGCAAAGAAAAGTGTTTAAATGGTAGAATCCCTTTAATACGGTTATTCCAGCTAAAGAAATATATATTATTCCTGGGTACCATCTGATCTTTATTTCCTCATTCCTCTCAAAACACAAGCAATTCCTGCTTAGCCAAATGGGCTACTACTGTACCACTGGCTGCTAAGAGGGCATTGCCAAGGACTTGGTAGGTATCCAGATGCTAGAAAGTAGAGACCACAGTAGCTTCAAAATAGCATTGGGATCGATAAGTACCATTTTAATGTTAGGTTCTAAATATATTTTTATTTAGCTGTAAGACCAACATATGTGAAGATGAAGTTCTAAGATATATATTTATTTTATAATGTAGCAAAAAAAAAAAAAGCCAGATCTTTTTGGTACATGATGGTTCACTCAGGTTCCCAAAGATCAACTCTGCTGTATATACTGTATGTGAGCCAACTTCTACATTCCTACTGATGTTGGCTAAAGTGGGAAGGGAGGGGATCAATGGAAGTAAAATGTAACTCCATGTAACAAAGACTAAAATAAAGCACACGCAGTGCAAGGAATTCAAGATGATCTTCCTCTTGGCTCTCGGTGTAAATTTATCCACCCTATAAAAAGTAGTTTTGTTCTTTAGTATTCCATACACAAACTTTTTTATGATTAACGTAGCCAGTAAATCCCATTGAGGTCCAGTATATATATCCTACCAAGAAAGAAGAATTAGTAATCCCAAACCACAGCAGTGTCTAGAAGGGTGTGATTCACCATCGGACTTAGATGCCAGCTGAGCAGATCATTCTCTTTATCTGCATAATGTATCAATTATCCTCCTTTTCACCCACCACTAAATTTCTAGAATGTGGTTAAAAGACGGCCCCATCATCCCATTCCAAAGTCTACTTAATATTCAGTGGTTAATATTACTTGTTCCCGGCGGATCTTATAATAGCGGGTGAATTTTTTAATAAACTAAGAATTCAGTGACAAAATTCCCATGGAATCTGTGTGAGGGTATGATTTGTAGGGTCCCTGTCTTAGGGCTCATTCACACGTGGGCAAAGGGGCGGATTTTGACAGCGGATTTCGCTTCAAAATCCGCCCCTTTACAATGGTGGTCTATGCAGACCGCCGGGCCTCTTTTTTCCGCTAGCGGCGGGCTGCTGCTAGCAGAGAAAACAAGCGACATGTCCTTTCTTCAGGCGGAAACAGCGGTGCGCTGGACCGCGGCTTCCGCCTAGCGGCAGCACCCTCCTGTGTCGGATCGTTCATTTGAGCAGACATAGGAGGGGAAAGCTCGCCGCGTCTCTCTCTGTGTCAAACCCCACGCGGGACTGTGAACGTGTGAACTTACCCTTACAGTATGTATTACAGTATGTTTGCCTGTGTATATAGACCACTGACAGTGACTATTTCAGCTTTCTCTTCTAAGCCTTGAAACAGAATGTTTACAGTATTGTACGTTTTTGACCCAGTTTTTGAAGCAGGTTTTTGAGTCAATTTTTGATATTAAAGAAGGACTTTTATTTATTTATTTATGTAGTGTATAGAGCCGTCTGCTTCCAGCTCTGTACACTATGCTGATGCTGGAGGTGTCAAACCCCTACCAATCTAAGGGTCCATTCACACGGAGGAAAATGGTGAGGAATTTGGTGTGGAATTTCAGCGCTGAAAAAAAAAAGCCTCCCATTGACTTCAAAGCTAGCAGAAAAAGGAACCCATTGAAGTCAATGGGAGGCTTTTTTTTCAGCGCTGAAATTCCACACCAAATTCCTCACCATTTTCCTCCATGTGAATGGACCTTCAATGGACCCTTATAGTGAAGATCTATCCTAATAATAGGCCATCAGAATCCATGCATGGACAACCCTTTTAACCCCTGAGCTACTATGACGGGCCCATGCATAGCGAAAAATACAGAAGCCTGCTTGAGTCTAGGTGAAATGTTTCTCACAACGACAGGCCACATAAAAATCGTCATAGCGGCATCTTCTGTAGAAATGAACATCTCAAGGAAAATTCCTTTCTTTTTCCGGCTGTCAGTTTTATTACATTTTTCATTAAACAAAGAACTTCTAGCAGCATGAAAGCATGAACAATAACCGAGAAGTAATTGAGGAGAGGGAAAATTACTTTATATGAAAACTCATGTAAAAAAAAAACTTGCTAAGTGTCCGCCCATGAGCGCCCGTGAGTGTCTTCTGGTCTCTACGGCGAAACCGTCTTTTTTTAAACTGGACATAAAGTCTTGCATGTCCGATCTTGTGTCTGGTTAAAAAAAAACGATTTCCCCGCGGTGAGGCAGAAGACGCTCACGGGTGGACTCTTTGCAAATTCATTCAAATGAATGGGTTAGAAAACAACTGACTGCCATGTTTCCGTCTCCTGTCCAGTTTCTCGGGCAGAAGACGGAAACCTGCAAAGCGGAGACTGGGTGCAGGTGTGAACCCGCCCTCACTCTAGAAAGGGATTGGCATGGGAAGTGATATATCCCCGCATGATAAATCGGCCTTACATTGTTTAAATCCAGTCTTATTGTACACCCACCCTTGAGGAAAGCTGATATGGATTCACTATCAGAATACCTGAAAAATTCACTTTTCGTATGCAGATTTGTCATTATCTTCGTCCTGAGCTAAAGAGAGAAATCCAGTGTGAAAATCAGTCCCATAGAATTGACAAGCTGTGGATTTAAAACTCACACCATAGGTCAATTGCTGCATGGATCTATAGCTGTCAAAATGGCAACAGGTGATTTACCCACATGACCACCACCCTGGCTTTATACTTTTCAGTGTTAGCATTAAATGTACTGTATATAGTGCATTCGCAGATACAGATTATGTTGCCTATATCTGCGCAGGTAGTAAATTCTTTTAATGCTGGTGCACAAGTGGACACAGTTCTCTTACTACCCATTTGACTGATGCCATCTTTGGAGACGGGCATTGTTTACACATGGGACCCACGGACATGGGCTTTAGTGTGTATTCTGGGTTGAGAAACTACCATTTCTGAAGTTCATTAGTGTCCAACAATTTTTAACCATTAGGGTCCATTCGCATGGAGGAAAATGGTGAGGAATTTGGTGTGGAATTTCAACGCTGAAAAAAAAGCCTGCCATTGACTTCAATGGGTTCCTTTTTCTCTAGCAGAAAAAGGAACCTATTGAAGTTAATGGAAGGCTTTTTTTCAGCACTGAAATTCCACACCAAATTCCTCACCATTTTCCTCTGTGTGAATGCACCCTTACTGTTAGACATCTGGAACTCCAAGAAATTATCTTCACTTATTGTCACTTGACAGCTTTTACAGACTACATAAAATCTACCATTCTGTAAACTTCAATATGTTTTCCCAATGGGTGTATTTACCAGAATGTATTTTTGCGTTTACTACTGGTTTTTAACCTGGCCTGTTTGGCCTGGAGACCATCTATATTGCAAGCATGAAGAAGAAACAAGATAATAATATTAACATGATAAATCCATGCCTGCATTTACTATGTCACTCATTGACAACATACATCAGGGATAGGAACAATGTACAAGCTGTTCGCCATTCAAAGGGATCTTCACAATCGCAGATAAATATTGTTACTATTACCTAATGTATCATGTAAGAAGTCACGGACGAAGAAAGAACACAAAATGACTACAGGTCATGAGAAGTTGCCCAGACAAAGCTTTGCTTTCCATATTCTTCTGCTCAGTAAAAGCTCAGGGTTCAGATTAACTGCTTCCAAATGCACAGAGAATAGACATCATTTAGGGCGATGCAAAGACCGGACATTTATTTTCAACTGTTTTCCACCCCAAGGGGACTCCGTCTACCCCAGGACTGTCAAATAAGCAATGGATATGCAAATACCTATTAACATGTCAGATAGGATTATTTGCATTTCAATAGTGTGAACTAGCCTCCATGTTTCACAGCAGCTCCTTGTTATATGGTTTTCTACATTGATGTAAACCAGACATGGAAACCTACTTTATTATATATTACAATTTTTTCTTTCATGCTTTAATGATGACAAGTGATATAAATGGAGCCAATGAATTGATAACACATGAAATGTAAAACATATGAAAGAGTGTGAGAGCTGCCCTGAAATATTCCAAATGTATGATGGATAAAATCTTCGTTTTTTAACTTAAGGCTAAAGTCCCACAGGATGTCCTGCAGTAATAAAGCGCTGCGGGAAAAACCGCTGCGGCAACTCATTGCCGTTCTTCCCGCAGTGCTTGAGACAAAAAATTTGCAGATTTCCTCTGCAGACTTTCTGTTACAATTATCCTTATGTGGAAACCGCTGGCGTTTCCGTAGATATAATTGACATGCTGCAATTTCCAAACTGCGCTGGTTTTGGAAGTCGTTACATGTCTGTGCCACAGTTTTTACCGCAAAGTGGGCATGGAATTTGCAAGAACCCCATCCATTTTGCAGTTAAAGTAAAACACTGCGATTTTTCCCATGGCGTTTTCTTCTCTGGCAAATCACGGCATTTCCAACCCGTGGCGCCTGGCTTAAGGGAAAAATCACATTTTACAGTAAGTGCAAAATGGATGGGATTGTAGCGAATCCCATGCCCACTTTACAGTAAAAACCACTGTGTGGACATGGAGCAATTTCCAAAACCAGCGCAGTTTTGGAAATTGCGGCATGTCAATTATATCTATGGAAACGCTGGCGGTTTTCCCATAGATATAATTGGAACAGAAAGTGCGTGGAGGGAAACTTTCTGCAAACTTTCTGTTTAAAGTGCTGCGAAAAGAACCGTGATACGTTCCCGCAACAGTTTTTCCGCAGCGCTGTATTGCTGTGGGACGTCCCATGAGGCCTTAGTCTCAAGGAGTTTTCCCACTATAGGTACATATCCATTGTAGCGGAAAAGTGTCTGAATGCTGGGAGTCCAACTGCTGGGATCCCAGATATCAGGGGCTCACAAGTGCCCCATGTGAATAAACCAGCGATGTGCCTGCTATAGGACTGCAGGAGATGGCTATGCCACACGTCCCACAAAAGGGAATGGAGCAGTGGCTGTTCTCCTAATACCTGGGGATCCCAGAGATTGGACCGCCCATTGATGAGAGACACTTTTTCCCTATCCACAGATTTACTGGGTAAAGGCCTTTATTTATTTTTTATTCGGTCATTTCTACAATGATTTTGTGCCCCAATTCTGATGCTGGTGATGTGCCAGATTTTTGAACAATTATCAAACCTTTGCACGTTAAAAACATTGAACATGTTGCATCTAGTGGTAAAATGTACAGGAATTATCAATGTGTGTACAAGTTTTTTATTGCAAAATACTGGTCTCAGATGTACTACCTAAATGGGAGTCTAGTATGTACAATGTTGCTCCAAATCTATCAAACAGTGTGTACTTCAGTGCTATACTTGGCCCATCTTTAGCCTTTCTAGATTTAGACTCTTTATTTAAGCCAATATTAATAAATCTTCCCCGTTGTTTTTTTTTTTCCCAAATAGCAAAAGCCAACAATAAATTGTCTGTGTTTCTTATTAAATTATTAGTTGTGACTTATTCGACCGTTCTTCTTACTAATACATCTCTATACATGTTCATAGTTATCAGCAGTATCATGTACAACAACTGTTCTGAAGTCTTCCATAGGTATGGCCATAGATAGGTCTATAAAGGAGCCTGGTACAATTGTTCGTCTTCATGACTAGTCTGTCATCTGTGCAGACAACAAAGTCTACAGAATAGGATTACAGCAAGAATTGCTGTTAAAAATACCAGTCAAACCTGGTAAGCTCTCCCGGATTAAAAAGAACTTATTGGGCCATTTCCTCATGGCCGCCAGAGCTGTCAATCCCGCGACATTGGCGGAGCTCTACGCCGCCCTCGATGCTTGAATTCCTTCAGGAGCTTCTCCTCATGCGGAGAATGGAGGCTCTGGTTGCGGAGGACTCTCCCGACTCCTCCCGGTTCGACCGGCTCTGGCGGCCCTGGATGATCTTTCAGGAATCTTCTGCCTTCTCGTCTTTCTTCCTTGACTAGTCTCTGGCTGCTCTTTCCTTTCTTTCCCCCTCCCTCTTCTTGACTACCCTTCCTTCCTTTCGTGTCTGCTTTTTCCCTCCCTTCTGTGGCTGTCTCGTCATTGTGTATGTCGTTTCTGTTCCCATATAGCGGTTATCGCTGCTTTTCCCTCTCCACCTCTTTTCTCTTTTTTGCTCTTCTACATGTGGCCTGGATTTGGCCTGTTTTTGTTACTTTGTTTCCCTTATTTTTGTGATCACGCGGCCCATGTGGTCTTTCAAGTTGCGGGGCTGGGGGCCTCCCCCCCCTCCCCATTTATACTGTTTGGGGCCTGCGTGCCTGATTTGTCAACCCTTGTTTTTTTTCTTGTATCTTATTCTGTTCAACTGTAAAAATTTCAATAAAACCCGATTATACATAAAAAATACCAGTCAACGTGATGACGATACCAAAATACAAGGAAACTGAGAAAAGGGGTGGTTTTCCATTATAAGGGTGCATTCACACGGAGGAAATGTTGCTGAATTTGGTGTGGAATCCGCATCAGATTCAGCGCTGAAAAAAAAGCCTCCCATTGACGTCAGTGGGTTCCTAGCAGAAAAAGGAACCCATTGAAGTCAATGGGAGGCTTTTTTTCAGCGCTGAATCTGACACGGATTCCACACCAAGTTCTGCGCCATTTTCCTCTGTGTGAATGCACTCTAATCATTCTTTATAGACACTAAAGGAGACTTCTTGCCAGTGTTCCCCCTATTAAATGGTAGGGACTTGTCTCAAAAAGATCAGATAAACTTTTTATTTAGCTCATTTCGACATATAGAGAAAGTGTAAACATGTAAAACTCTTATTAGATTATAGAATTTTACAATAAAACAGACCTGAAGTTACAATATCAATGACAATGGTGCTGTAAACACATCCAACAATATTTGGAAAAGGCTCATGGAATAGAATGAGATTGAAACGTTCTTTCGAACAGAATGCTGTTGAGATATATATCTATCTATATATATATATATATATATATATATATATATATACATATGTGTAACGTGTGTATATTTTATATAATACTCCTCTCATAGATCCTCCACTGCTCCCACTCTGACACTCTCCAGGTTCCTACCAGTTTCTACTTCCAGGTCTTCTTGACACTCAGGAAATACAACTCAGGTCCCCTCTGTAGCCAGTCATAGAAGGAAATATTGTATACTATAGCCTGGACCTGGGAGACATCAGAACAAAAGCAACTGGGGATGGCTGAGGTTAGCAGGATTATTTTACTTATTTCTAGCATTCTAAGTTGTTTCAATCAGTCATTCTAAGGGCATGTTCACACCGTCTTGTCATTTATTTTATTATTGTTATTTTTTTTTTTACATGAGAGTGAGTGCAGATGGTTATTATATCTGCATTAGTCATTAATGTCCATTACTCCCGTCCTATGACGGATGAGAGCAATGGACATTAATAACAGTAATGAGAGGCCACCCTTTCCCCTTAGACATTGCCTGCTGCATCTTGCCAGCTGGCTATGAAGATTCTCAGAATGCAGCAACATCTTATGACATGGCTTTAGCAAAGAAGTAAGTGCTCCTGCTCTAAGCAAAGCTGAGGAACCCCAATGCAGACCTACAAAGGACTCCAGGGCTGTCCGTTCAGTAATTCTGCTGTATGTGACATAAAACACTAAACTCTACAAATGACAGTCATTTATATGTACCCCAAACAACTTCCTTATGCATAACATAGCCTGTCATGCCAATGAAAAATAACTTATGAAATGTGAAGAGGCAAAAAAATTTTAAAAAAATGGTTATTAAGCACCAAACAGACCTGGTCATTAAGCAGTTAAAGGCAAAAATATGCAAAAAAAAACCTATTAAATTTATCATTGAGTAAATGGTCCCAGTCTGTGGTCGCCCTTCACTTTGTAATGTATTACTGGGTCCCCTTATGTATAGTCTTGTGGCCTTTTGACTTCATTTCCTTTGATTGTTTGTTTATGTAAAACTTTATATTGAAACATTTTGACATTGTTTCTTTTTATTCATTATTATATAATAGAACACATGCAGATACATATAAACACCTTATAGTTTGTATACAGTTGAAGAAGAGCTGTCCAGACACACTACAAAGAGTATTCTGCTAGTGGAAAAAAAAAGCTAGCGGAACCCCTTCAATGGGAGGCTTTTTTTTCACCGTGGAAAATTCAGCGCCAAATAAAGCACCATTTTCCTCCATGTGAATGGACCCTAATGAAAGAGGCAATATGTACCTCACAGATACCCCCCCAGCCTGTTCTGATGCCTTCTAGGTAGAGATGAGCGAAAACTGTTCGGATCAGCCGATCCGAACAGCACGCTCCCATAGAAATGAATGGAAGCACCTGTGACGCCGGCTGCCGGCAAAGTCAGCGTCACAGGTGCTTCCATTCATTTCTATGGGAGCGTGCTGTTCGGATCGGCTGATCCGAACAGTGTTCACTCATCTCTACTCCTAGGTCCCCTGTTGTGTACCTTGGTCCCTCGCAACACTCAGGCAATGCTGCGCAACCAATCAATGGTTGAGTTAATTCACGTCTGAGGCCAGTGATTGGCTGAGTGGTCACTTCCTGTGTGTTGAGACGGACCAAGAAGTAGACACCAGCAGGAATCAAGTTTCAAAATGGGAGCAACCATGGCTCAAAATGGATTGGGTATTTGCTAAAAAAAATAAAAACACTGAACAACCCCTTAAACTCGGTTGTGTCTGTGAGGTGAACAATGTACACAGCAGATATATTACAGAATTGGTGATATGGCTTCAACTGGGCTGAAAGGTGTAACTTTAAATAACATCCTATTGTAACAGTAAGCAGACGACATTCATAGTAGTTCTGGAAACAATACATAGAATATTGCTCATTGCTTAAACATTTACCAGTGCTATTCTTCAGTCATATAGTGGAGACAAGAAACAACTAAAGTCCCTAATAAGGAAATATTTCACACAACCTCTAATTTTACTGGAACACTGGCCAAATGCCATTTGGAGCCCCATCATAAAGCTCCAACCTCTTTATTGTACTTTACTAGCAAAGAAATAGAGAATAGAATAAATCAAACTTGTTGAAAAACTAGAACTAGCAACGTGGAAAACACCCTGGCACCTACTACAGGAATTGTGATAGATCACTGAGCAGCATGGCTCCTATACACATCTTCTGTATAAAAAAGGATGTATATGTAGTAGAGAGTATACCCCACATCAGTGGCGTAACTACCGCTGAGGCAGCAGAGGCAGCTGCCACAGGGCCCGACACGTCAGGAGGCCTGGGCCCCCGACGTGTCAATTTGAATTTTTCTTTTTTTTTAACTTCTGTAAGAAGTTAGCCAGGGGCTACCTTGAAACTTTTTTTCGGGGGGTGGGGGGGGGTGGGGGGACATCTCCTGAGGCCAGGGCATCTCCGCTGTTAACTCTTAAAGCGGAGATGCCGAAGCTCGCTGTTACATACCCGGCATCCGGATCATCCGAGTCAGAGGCAGAGTACTGGAAAGCGAACACCCCGTGTTCACTTTCCAGTACTCTGCCAGGAGCGTGACGAGCATGACCTGCCCCTGTATAATGCATCGGAGGGTCCGGATGCCGGGTATGTAATAGCGAGCTTCGGCATCTCCAGTGTAAGAGTTAACAGCGGAGATGACCTGGCCTCAGGAGATGTCTTCTCTCTTCCCCTTCCCCCCCCCAAAAAAAAGGGTCAAGTTAGCCCCCGGCCCCGTACCTTTAAAGTTGCAGGCCGGCTCCTGCGCGACGAGCTTGCAGGAGCCGACCTGTTCAGATGATAATGAAGGCTCCCAGGCCTGTCATCGCTATATTACTATTGCGGCTGGTCTCTATGACCATCTGCAATAGTAATGTATAGAATCTCCCATAGACGACAATACACTTGTATTGCCGTCTATGGGACTTGCAATCAAATGATTGCAGGTTCAAGTCCCTGGGGGGAATTAAAAAAAAAATAAAATAAAGGTACTTTTCAGTTATCGGGCCACTAAGGGACATAATACTGTGTGCAGGGGCCACTAAGGGACATAATACTGAGTGCAGGGGCCACTAAGGGACATAATACTGTGTGTAGGGGCCACTAAGGGACATAATACTGTGTGCAGGGGCCACTAAGGGACAGCGCGCAGGAATGCGGAGGAGGGAGTCGGTCGAGGTCTTCGGTGTCGGTCGGGGGGGGCCCCATGTCAAAAGTTCGCCACGGGGCCCCACCATTCCTAGTTACGCCAATGCCCCACACATATTATAATCTACACTCTCATCAGACTATCATAGTATTGTATATGCAGTAGAGAGTATACCCCATACATATTATAATCTCCACTGTCATCAGAATATCATAGTATTGTATATGCAGTAGAGAGTATGCCCCACATATATTATAATCTCTACTATCATCAGACAATCGTAAGGATGTATATGCAGTAGAGAGTATACCCCATACATATTATAATCTACACTCTCATCAGACTATCATAGTATTGTATGTGTAGTAAAGAGTATGCCCCACATATATTATAATCTCCACTCTCATCAGAATATCAAAGGGTCATATATAAAATAGAGAGTATACCCCACACATATTATAATCTTCACTATCATCAGAATATCATAGGGTCATATATAAAATAGAGAGTATACCCCATACAAATTATAATCTCCACTATCATCAGACTATCACAGTATTGTATATGTAGTAGAGAGTATGCCCCACACATATTATAATCTACACTATCATCAGAATATCAAAGGGCCATATATAAAGTAAAGAGTATACCCCATACATATTATAATCTTCACTATCATCAGAATATCATAGGGTCATATATACAGTCCTATGAAAAAGTTTGGGCACCCCTATTAATCTTAATCATTTTTAGTTCTAAATATTTTGGTGTTTGCAACAGCCATTTCAGTTTGATATATCTAATAACTGATGGACACAGTAATATTTCAGGATTGAAATGAGGTTTATTGTACTAACAGAAAATGCGCAATATGCATTAAACCAAAATTTGACCGGTGCAAAAATATGGGCACCTCAACAGAAAAGTGACATTAATATTTAGTAGATCCTCCTTTTGCAAAGATAACAGCCTCTAGTCGCTTCCTGTAGCTTTTAATCAGTTCCTGGATCCTGGATGAAGGTATTTTGGACCATTTCTTTCTACAAAACAATTCAAGTTCAGTTAAGTTTGATGGTCGCCGAACATGGACAGCCCGCTCTCAAATGATCTGAAAACAAAGATTGTTCAACATAGTTGTTCAGGGGAAGGATACAAAACGTTGTCTCAGAGATTTAACCTGTCAGTTTCCACTGTGAGGAACATAGTAAGGAAATGGAAGACCACAGGGACAGTTCTTGTTAAGCCCAGAAGTGGCAGGCCAAGAAAAATATCAGAAAGGCAGAGAAGAAGAATGGTGAGAACAGTCAAGGACAATCCACAGACCACCTCCAAAGAGCTGCAGCATCATCTTGCTGCAGATGGTGTCACTGTGCATCGGTCAACTATACAGCGCACTTTGCACAAATAGAAGCTGTATGGGAGAGTGATGAGAAAGAAGCCGTTTCTGCACGTACGCCACAAATAGAGTTGCCTGAGGTATGAAAAAGCACATTTGGACAAGGCAGCTTCATTTTGGAAACAAAAATTGAGTTGTTTGGTTATAAAAAAAGGCGTTATGCATGGCGTCCAAAAAGAAACAGCATTCCAAGAAAAACACATGCTACCCACTGTAAAATTTGGTGGAGGTTCCATCATGCTTTGGGGCTGTGTGGCCAATGCCGGCATCGGGAATCTTGTTAAAGTTGAGTCGCATGGATTCCACTCAGTATCAGCAGATTCTTGAGAATAATGTTCAAGAATCAGTGACGAAGTTGAAGTTACGCCGGGGATGGATATTTCAGCAAGACAATGATCCAAAACACCGCTCCAAATCCTCAGGCATTCATGCAGAGGAACAATTACAATGTTCTGGAATGGCCATCCCAGTCCCCAGACCTGAATATCATTGAACATCTGTGGGATGATTTGAAGCGGGCTGTCCATGCTCGGCGACCATCTAACTTAACTGAACTTGAATTGTTTGTCCAAAATACCTTTATCCAGGATCCAGGAACTGATTAAAAGCTACAGGAAGCGACTAGAGGCTGTTATCTTTGCAAAAGGAGGATGTACTAAATATTAATGTCACTTTTCTGTTGAGGTGCCCATACTTTTGCACCGGTCAAATTTTGGTTTAATGCATATTGCGCATTTTCTGTTAGTACAATAAACCTCATTTCAATCCTGAAATATTACTGTGTCCATCAGTTATTAGATATATCAAACTGAAATGGCTGTTGCAAATACCAAAATATTTAGAACTAAAAATGATTAAGATTAATAGGGGTGCCCAAACTTTTTCATAGGACTGTAAAGTAGAGAGTATACCCCATACATATTATACAATACTGTGATAGTCTGATGATAGTGGAGATTATATGTAGTAGAGAATATGCCCCACATATGTTATAATCTCCACTCTCATCAGACTATCATAGTATTGTACAGGTATGTGTAGTAGAGAGTATACCCCATACATATTATAATATCCACTATCATCAGAATATCAAAGGGTCATATATAAAGTATAGAGTACACTCACCGGCCACTTTATTAGGTACACCTGTCCAACTGCTCGTTAACACTTAATTTCTAATCAGCCAATCACATGGCGGCAACTCAGTGCATTTAGGCATGTAGACATGGTCAAGACAATCTCCTGCAGTTCAAACCGAGCATCAGTATGGGGAAGAAAGGTGATTTGAGTGCCTTTGAACGTGGCATGGTTGTTGGTGCCAGAAGGGCTGGTCTGAGTATTTCAGAAACTACTGATCTACTGGGATTTTCACGCACAACCATCTCTAGGGTTTACAGAGAATGGTCCGAAAAAGAAAAAACATCCAGTGAGCGGCAGTTCTGTGGGCGGAAATGCGTTGTTGATGTCAGAGGAGAATGGCCAGACTGGTTCGAGCTGATAGAAAGGCAACAGTGACTCAAATAGCCACCCGTTACAACCAAGGTAGCCAGAAGAGCATCTCTGAATGCACAGTACGTCGAACTTTGAGGCAGATGGGCTACAGCAGCAGAAGACCACACCGGGTGCCACTCCTTTCAGCTAAGAACAGGAAACTGAGGCTACAATTTGCACAAGCTCATCGAAATTGGACAATTGAAGATTGGAAAAACGTTGCCTGGTCTGATGAGTCTTGATTTCTGCTGCGACATTCGGATGGTAGGGTCAGAATTTGGCGTCAACAACATGAAAGCATGGATCCATCCTGCCTTGTATCAACGGTTCAGGCTGGTGGTGGTGGTGTCATGGTGTGGGGAATATTTTCTTGGCACTCTTTGGGCCCCTTGGTACCAATTGAGCATCGTTGCAACGCCAAAGCCTACCTGAGTATTGTTGCTGACCATGTCCATCCCTTTATGACCACAATGTACCCAACATCTGATGGCTACTTTCAGCAGGATAATGCGCCATGTCATAAAGCTGGAATCATCTCAGACTGGTTTCTTGAACATGACAATGAGTTCACTGTACTCCAATGGCCTCCACAGTCACCAGATCTCAATCCAATAGAGCATCTTTGGGATGTGGTGGAACGGGAGATTCGCATCATGGATGTGCAGCTGACAAATCTGCGGCAACTGTGTGATGCCATCATGTCAATATGGACCAAAATCTCTGAGGAATGCTTCCAGCACCTTGTTGTATCTATGCCACGAAGAATTGAGGCAGTTCTGAAGGCAAAAGGGGGTCCAATCCGTTACTAGCATGGTGTACCTAATAAAGTGGCCAGTGAGTGTATACCCCACATACATTATAATCTCCACTATCATCAGAATATCATAGGGTCATATATGAAGTAGAGAGTACACATCTATAACACTGTGTACACCTTCAATACAGCTTCTATTACCAAGCAAATAACATCAGTTTTTAATAAAGAAGTTTAGAAAGATCCATGGGGCTAAAAGTTTTCTTTTTCTAAATATGAGCTCAGAATGTGGTGATTGTTGATTGATGGCCTCTTAAAGTATGTTGTGCAGAAGGTCCGCAAATCTTCCTTCCTTTCTTTGAATTGCATATGGTAGAAAGATGAGTGGAAGTGCTTGCCATTCTTTTTGGGTAACATGACCTTTTCTATTTATTTAGGATCTATAAAGGCCATTGACAGCAAAGTAGATGAAGCCATATTCAGTAGTATCCTGTGTTAAACCAGCTGAGTTAATCACCTTACTAATGAACCAAAGGGTTGACCATGACTGAACATAGTGTTATTTTAATGTGTGGGTTTTTTTTGCTTTTATAGGGCCCCAAAATTTCTGATGGCAGCCATGCACCTTGAGGCCTTTGGGTTGATCTAAATTAGATTCTATTGGCCGTATAATCTAATGTATTTCATTTTGTCACAGTATGTGAACTCCAGTATTAAACTTATCCACAATACAGTGCGGTCAAAAGTTCTCACTAAACTACAACTTTGCAATGTTTTTGTGGGTTTTTTTTTTAACAATTGTAAAATTAATTTTAGGCTAATGTATTTGTCACTTCTATGCACAGCCTTCATGTACTTTGTGTACTATGCTGTAGTGTATTCATACATCTGCATTATCTTGTAGAGGAACTGCATGTTTAGAACTGCTTGGCCCTATAATTGAGGTTTGTGGCTAAAGAAGTCATGTCCTTAAAAATTCATTTTTTCCTATCCACAGAATATAATAGCAGTATATAAAGAGCATATATGGCTAAACTCCAGAGATGTCCTCAGAGTGCTTGTATACCTGATAAGAACTCCCTGAGTGCTATAGGGTCTGTATTATTTAATGGCCATATAGGTGGATAGCCATCCATCAAATACAAGAACAGATCTGGTATACAGTAGTAGCATCTTCTTGTGGAAAGCTCTGTTTTGACTCATAAAGGGAATTCTTGAGAAAGGTACCTCACTCCATGATGTCCATGTGCCCTAATACAGCATGAGACAACCCTTTTAAATAAACTTAGAGTTTGGGAAAGTTACTCCAAGACACACTGGGGGGAATTTAAGATGACAACACCGTTTTTCTGCCAGTAAATTAACAGATTTGTGACCTTTTACTTTTTAGGCTAAGGCAAGGGCCCATCAGCCTAGCAAATTTGCTATAGTTTATGCCAGCTACCCAATGGTATTGCTTCCATTCTGGGGGATATAGTTGAGGGCAGTGTTTTGTCAAAGCATGCTGGGAGTTGTAGTTTTGTAAAAACTGGAGAGCCACAGGTTGGAGAACATTGGGTTAGGGGAGCAACAGGATCTTATTCAGATGTTATCACCTGTTATGTGCTTACTAGGCCAGTAACAAACTGTTTGTCATACTATAGTAGTATCTCCTGTAGTAACTGATGACCTATCCTAAGGACAGCTATATCAAAGTCCTAGAAATCCTGTAAAATTGGATTTAACCCCTTAAGGACCAGGCCATTTTTTGGTTTCGCATTTTCGTTTTTCCCTCCTCACATTTCAAGAGCCATAACTTTTTCATTTTTCAGTTCACAGAGTCACATGATGGCTTATTGTTTGCGGGACAAATTGTACTTTGTAATGGCATCATTCAATATGCTGTGCAATGTACTGGGAAGCTGGAAAAAAATTCAGAATGAGGTGCAATTGGAGAAAAAATGCATTTGCGCCATTTTCTTATGGGTTTAATTTTTACAGCGTTCACTGTTTGGTACAAATGACATGTTACCTGTGTTCTACGTGTCAGTACGAACGCGGTGATACCAAATTTATATAGTATTTGAAATGTTTTGATACTTTTAAAAAAATGATAAACTTTACAAAATAGAAAAAAATTTATGTGTCATCATGTTCTAACACCTGTAACTTTTTCATATTTCCTTCTATGGAGCTGGTTGTGGTGTCTTTTTATGCGGGACAAGATGACGTTTCTATTGATACCATTTGGGGAAAGATCTGATGGTTTGATCACTTTTTATTCAATTTTTTATAGGAGGCAAAGTGTTGAAAAAAACGCTTTTTGGCTGTTTTTATTTTTTTTGCCGCTACGCCGTTCGCAGTACGGGATAAATGTTTTAATATTCTAATAGTTCGGGCATTTTGGAGCGCGGGGATACCTAATATGTTTATGTTTAATGTTCTTTAATTACTTTTATAGCTGATCTAGGGAAAGGGGGGTGATTTGAACTTTTATATTTTTTTTATTTTTTTAATACTTTTAAAAACTTTTTTTTTTCTTCTGTTACATTTATGATCAGACCCCTTAGGTACCTTGAAACCTAGGGGGTCTGATCGCTCATACTATTCACTGCAATACTACAGTACTGCAATGAATAGCAGAATCCCAGCACTTGTATTAGACGATGCCTCTGGCATCGTCTAATAGATCTCGGGCAGAGACAAGCCTGGAAGCCTTCAATAGGCTTCCGGCTGTCATAGCAACCGATCACCGCCCTCATGTGACGTTCAGGAGGGCGGCGATCGGGGAAACATGGCGGCGTCCATGCCGCCTGCGCTGTTTACACGCTGCGGTCGCGTTTGACCGCAGTGTGTAAAGGGTTAACAGCAGCGATCGGCTCGGGCACCGACCGCTGCTGTTATTGGCAGGTCCTGGCTGTATTATACAGCCGGCATCTGCCGTGTATGGAGCGAGCTCAGCGTGTGAGCTCGCTCTATACATCCCCATGCGACCCATGACGTACAGTTACGTCAAGGGTCGCTAAGAGGTTAAAAAAACTGTCTGTAAAAGTGTGTTTAAATATGACTTTATTAGCCATATTCAACTGATGGTGTAGCCTAAGCTATTGTCCCAAAAGTTCTATGGGCATCCTGTTTCTCCATTAGCTGCTAAACAAAGGGGTTGTCTAGGTTCCTTACATCTAATATCTATATTCTACATGTTAAAAGGGTTGTCCAAGACTATCATACTAAGATCAACTACCTCTTCTCAGGAAGTGACCTCATGTCAAATGGAATTGAGCTTCAGCATGGCCATGTACGAGATATCACTTCGTGAGAAGAGGCAGTAGAGCTCAGTATGATAGGCTTGGACAACCCCTTTAACATGTACAGTATGGACATCAGATGGAAGCAGTTATAATACTGACCACTGTTGATGAATGGAAGATCATGCCAGTCCATTTTGTTTATTACATTTGACAGATTGAACACAGGCTTTATGACTCTGTGCTGGTGAATGGGCTCTAAAAGTATACCAAAACCATGATTTAGTCAGACTCACATGGGATCCAACACTTGAATTCTTGATCCCCTTTAAAGAGGACCTTTCACCATCTGAGGTACATTCGGATTAATACACCGCTAGAAAGCCGACAGTGCGCTGAATTCAGCGCACTATCGGCTTTCTCGTCCTGTGCCCTGGGTGAAGAGCTATAGGTGCCGTTACCGTAGCTCTTCACTGTCAGAAGGGCGTTTCTGACAGTCAGCCAGGAACGCCCTTCCTTACGGCAGCGTCTATTGCGCTGTACTGTGAGAGCGCTTAGCATCATCGCTAGGTGGTAGGTAAGCAACGCCCCCTCTTACAGTACAGAGCTAAAGACACTGCTGTGAGGAAGGGTGTTCCTGACTGACTGTATGAAACGCCCTTCTGACAGTGAAGAGCTACGGTATCGGCACCTATAGCTCTTCACCCAGGGCACAGGATGAGAAAGCCAATAGTGCACTGAATTCAGCCCACTGTCGGCTTTCTAGCAGTGTATTAAACCGCATGTGCCCCAGGAGGTGAAAAGTCCTCTTTAACTGACGATTAAACCAATTAATAATATTTTTTCATTAGTTTTGAACATTGTTCGTCTCCTGCTAGGTAAAATAAGACATGAGGTGGTTGTTAGATATAAGTCTAAATCTGTAGTCTGTTTCGACCCTCGCTGCTGTTAAAAGGTAGTTAAGAAAATGCTAGACTACAAAGCCAGACGAACGTGAAGAAGCCATCTCATTTTTTATAGTTCAATTCAAGGGGTTTTCCAAGACTACTTAGGATAGGTCATCAATATCAGATCAGTGGGAATTCAAAACCTGGACCAACATTCAACAGCTTGAGCTATTATACCAGACTCAGCACAGTGAACAGAGCCAGGCCAATACAACTCCATCCACTAAGTAGTGGTCAGATTACTGCTGCACAGCTCCCGTGCACTTGTGACTACTGTGCTGGGTTACTGCAGCTCAGTTCACATTTGAGTGAATTGGAGTTGACCTGCAGTAACCAAACACAGCCACAATATAGTGGGTGAAGTTGTTCTGTTCCAGCTCCACATGGTACGCTACCTCCATCACCACAGCTCCTGCTGTTGACTTATTGATGGTGGTGCCAGATGCTGGATCAACACTGATTAAAGAGGACTTTTCATCAGATCGGGCACATGCAGTGTTATATACTGCTGGAAAGCTGACAGTGCACTGAATTCAGCGCACTATCGCTTTTCCTGATCTGTGCCCCGGGTAAAGCGCTATCGGTCCCGGTACCGTAGGGCTTTACAGTCAGAAGGGCGTTTCTGACACTTAGCCACGGACGCCCTTCTGCCCAGCAGCGCCTATCGCGCTGTACTGTGTGAGTGGGGAGGAACGCCCCCTCCCTCTGCTCACACAGCTCGTCCATAGACGAGTATTATCAGGAGCGGGAGGGGGAGTTCCTCCCCGCTCCACAGTATCGGGAAAGCCGATAGTGTGCTGAATTCAGCGAACTGTCAGCTTTCCAGCAGTATATAAAACTGCATGTGCCCGATCTGATAAAAGGTCCTCTTTAAATATTTAGGATCTCTCTGAAGGAAAGGTAAAAGGCAGCAGGGAAAAATGCAAAAAAAAAAAAAACACACACGCTTGCTTTCCTACTTTAGGCTAAGGCCCCATGGGTCGTAATCGCAGCGCTTTGAAGAGAAAGG
Source organism: Leptodactylus fuscus (assembly GCF_031893055.1). Classification (NCBI taxonomy): domain Eukaryota; kingdom Metazoa; phylum Chordata; class Amphibia; order Anura; family Leptodactylidae; genus Leptodactylus; species Leptodactylus fuscus. The sequence continues at coordinate 170,356,042 of NC_134269.1, read as the reverse complement.
TCACAGAGTTTTCCTCCGCGGACTTTCTCTTCCCATTATATCTATGGGAAAGCCGCCGGTGTTTCCGTAGATATAATTGACATGCTGCGATTTGCAAAGCCGCAACGGCTTTGCAAATCGCAGCGTGTCTGTACTGCATTTTTTTCCGCACAGTGGGCATGGGATTCCCATGAACCCCATCCCCTTTGCTTGCACTGTAAAACACTGTGATTTTTCCCGCAGCGTCTCCGCTGCGGGCAAATCGCAGCGTTTACGTCCCGTGGCACCCTGGACTTACTTGGGATAGGCCATATCTGATCTGTTGGGGGCTTGTAAAGTGGTCCTAAATCAATCAGCTATACACAACCCCTTGTGACACCTGTACTATACACAACATGGGGCTTGAAGCAGATAGCTTCTCTCCTTATATAGTGGCTGGGTGCCAGTACTGCAACTCAGCTACCACTGAAGTCAAAAGGAGCCCATATTTTGTATAGTATGGGTATTGGAAGTTGCCCTACACAGTTGATCAGTGCAGGGCCCACTTATCAGAAAAGGATAGGCCATAAAAACCTAAATCCTGGAGAACCACTTTAAATCTCATTCATTTTGATGGGACTGCAAAATGCTGCATATTTTTCACCACATTTCAGCAACACCCAAAAATACTGTGTTTTCGGAAAATGTGGCCTGAGCCTCAAGTAAGAAAAGATGATGCAGGAGACAAAATCTAATGAAATAATATGATCAATCTGGTTATTATTAGGCTTACCAGCTACAGTGTTTAGTAAGTGTCAGTCTTAAAGGGAAATTATATTTCCCATAACCCTTTTTTTAATGTAGATTGTGAGCCCCATATAGAGCTCACAATGTACATATTTCCCTATCAGTATGTTTTTGGAATATGGGAGGAATTCCACGGAAACATGGGGAGAACATACAAACTCCTTGCAGATGTTGTCCTTGGCGGGATTTGAACCCAGGACTCCAGCGCTGCAAGTCTGAAGTGCTAATCACTGAGCCACTGTGTTGCCCCTGTATTTCCCATTACTTTCGACATGTCACATGTCTACGATGTAAGACCCCCATCAATGGCTAGTCTATAGGAGCTATGATGCTATATTGAGTGACATGCATCTTTCTCTTCATTTTATTTCCGAGACATGAAGGGAAGACATAAATTAGCATGATAGTCTATGATAGGTCTTCAAGAGTAAGGGGACATGATGCTGAGTGACATGTCAGAAGCTGTGATAAAAGAACCTTACACGTTAAACAGACTATCAGATGACCATTCATTCATAGATGGATAGGATAGCTGACATTCCCATACATGGGTATGATCGGTGACATTCCCAAACTTACCTAAATTTTTAATAATCCTATCTGGTATCAGTACTCAAAGGTAATTAACAAAAAATGCACATCAATATTATCTCAAAATATAATTTTTATTACATGACATATAGATAGAGAGAAAACAAGAAAAAAACATACAATAAAATCAAGTAAAAACATACAAACGACTGGGAGAGTGGAGGTCACAGTGTAGCATCGGAACAATATACAACATAAATCCATGGTTAACACTATAGATGTGCTGTAATATACAATTCATGGTCACTATATACTCTCCATGATCAAACGATACAATGATCCTATATGGTATATAATAAAGCTATGAAGCCAGTAAATAGGCAGGTTAAGTAAAATACTATATAGAAATGTAATTGTGACCACCCAGAGGGAGTGACTATTAAATAAAAGGAGTCATTACCATGATTCATACGTCACAACAGTACCACAACATACATAGGATAACTCATAAAAGGCCTGATAATTTCATACCTGTCATGTTAGTAAGTCATAGAGCAATACGCAACGACCCAAATGATACCAAGCATAATACTAACATAGATGCCCACCGCTGCGACCACCACTCAGACATGTGTTTCGCACACCCTGCTTCCTCAGGGCGCTGCCAATGTAGGAGTATGTGGACCACAGGATGCTGGGTGCCAGGTGCTAGATGTGGCATCTCTTTGTACAAGTGGCATGCACTAGGGATTCAGGAAGATGATGAGAGTTATGGGTCTGCACTCTGGGCATCCATGGGGGGGTCATGATAGTTATGGGGCATGTGCTAAGATTTTAGTGAATCTCCCCTTTAAGACTGTGTAGCAGCTCAGTGACCATGGTAGGAGTGAAGCTTCGAGCACAGAGCTGCCTGCAGAAGGAATCCACAGAGCAGAAAGTTTGCTCTCCATCCCTGAGCCATAGGGGGCACATCATTCATGTATAACAATAACCAGGATTGTCCTAAGTACACTGCTAGAAACTCTAATGTCTAGACAGGACACAATCCTGGGCACACTGCTGGGCACAGCCGGCTTACCTTGTCCTCGCTGAGGTTCTGCAGCAGCTCCTTCCCAGCAGAAGTCTTAATCTCCACTCCGTGATTCTCCATTTCTTTGTTGCCGGTCACCTTCTCCGAAGTCTGGTTGTTTGCCCCTTGGCGGGCAGAGTTGCTCTTTCTACCCCCTCTCTGCCCCACATTGAGGGAGTCAAAGTCTATAGTCTTACTCTCATAGGCGCCCTCCACATTACAGAACATGCCCCCATACTTGACCCGGGGAACCTGGTCTGCCGTGCCCGGGCGGGCTAGGTACACTGGCAGGTCATCTTCCTTGTCCCATCCCCTGTTGCCTGATGCCATGGCTGAGACGGAGCGGAGCTGGAGCCGAGCACAGTCCTAAGAGCAGGGACAGGAGGAGAACAGCTGCGGAGCACGGCCACAGGTGGCGCTGATGAGTCCGCTGTGCACAGCACTGACACGAATACATAGGCAGACGCTCGGGGCCGGCTGTGCACTCACTAGTAACAATGCAGCGCTGGGCGGGGAAGTCCTCATGGAGCCCTGCCAGCAGCTACGAAACTACTTGCTTTCACTTTCTTTCTCCCTAACCCTCGCCCTGCCGCCTTCCAACACCACACTATAGAGCACTCGCAGCAGCTCCAGCAGCTCTTAGTTCTAGCCCAAGGTGGCTAGTACTCTTAACAATTGGCTGTAGGCCTTTGCCATGTATAGGAAGGAGCCCGAGGATGGCTGTGCAGAGGTCGCCACTCACTAGCAACAATGAGACCTGGGCTGCTGCTGACCGTGACAGGATTAGTCCATTCTGTACTGTGTCAGTCCTGTCAGGGTCGGGGGAAGATGTAATAGTGACACACTGCATGGAGCTTTGTGCATGACTGTAGTCTATATACAAATGTATTATAATCTATATACAGGAGCATTGTACATTACTGTAGTCTATATACAAGTGTATTATAATCTATATACAGGAGCATTGTACATTACTGTAGTCTATATACAAGTGTATTATAATCTATATACAGGAGCATTGTACATGACTGCAGTCTATATACAAGTGTATTATAATCTATATACATGGAGCATTGTACATTACTGTATTCTATATACAACTGTATTATAATCTACATTCAAGTGTATTCTAATCTACATTTTTCCAATGCAGGGGGCATTTCCTTATGCAGCATCCATTTTAACCGAAATGCAGATTAACCAAAGTGCATTTACACACAGCATGATATGAGCTTCACTCTTCTTCTCATCACACAGACATATTCTCCTCTATTCCACCCAACTCTGCTTGCTGTTGTGCATCTCCATTCAACTCCTGATGTAACAGTGAATGGTGTATGATCCTCTATTCCACCCAACTCTGACGCTAGGTTCACACTAGCGCCCGGAGTCCGTTCTGAGCTTTCTGTCTTCTGCATGCAGAAGTCGTAAAGCTCAGACCGAGTCCGGCAATGTGCACCGGTGAGCGTTTTATGCTCTCCGCCGCGAAACCGTTTTTTTTAAACCGGACACAGAGTACTGCATGTCCGACTCTGTGTCCGATTTTAAAAAAAAACGGTTTCGCGACGGAGAGCATAAAACGCTCACGGCCAGACATCTTTCAAACCCATTCAATTGAATGGGTTTGAAAGAGTCCTGCAGGTTTCCGTCTCCTGCTCTGCTTTGTGTAGGAAACGGAAACCTGCATGAACGGAGGCCAGGACGCAGATGTGAACGAGCCCTGACTGATTACTGAATCCTATCCTAGCATTTCATCCAGGCTGTATTTATGCATTTCCATATGTTCTTATCTGTACTAGTGTCAGCCTTTTGATGCCCACTGATTTTATGACTGTTTCTGATCATTGTTTATTTGGATCCACACAGCCCAGTCTCCTCATGTGTCACACTTTGTAGATTAATTAGTTAACGACTTAAATTAGTGCCAGTTCTAAAGCTCTGCTTCTCTATATAAGTAGATACAGTTAATGGGAGAAGCATTTCCAATGCAGCATCCATCTTAATCGAAGTGCAGATAAACCAAAGTGCAGTTACACATGGCACTTAAACAGGGCACAAAACAGGCAAACCATGGAAAAACACCCAGTACATGTCAACCTAAAACAACAAGCTTTAACACATGGTATCATGGAGCTTACTATCTTAGCAATTGTCTTCCTGCAGACTTCCCCCTCCATCTTTCCCACCAGTGCACACCATCCATATAAGTCCCACTCTTCTTCCTTCTCCCATGTACAGCTCTCACACACTTTTCTCACTCTTTAAAGGGATTCTACTATTAAAATCATTTTTTTTCTCACTAACACGTAGGAATAGCCTTAAGAAAGGCTATCCTTCTCCTACCTTTAGATGTCTTCTTGCCGTTCGGTAGACATGCCGGTTTTTGTCAGTATGCAAATGAATTCTCTTGCAGCACTGGGGGCGGTCCTCAGTGCTCAAACAGCACTGGGCACATCCCCAATGCTGCGAGAGAAATCTCAAGCGCAGCCTCCATCTTCTTCAGGAACGGCCTCTTCACATGTCAAACTTCTAGGCCTCGGGCAGAGCCGACTGTGCATGCCCACAGTCCACAAGAAAATGGCCACTTACTTGGTAGAGTAAAAATGTTAGAGTACATTGCAGCATCCTCTACTATGGGTTCTTGAGCTGTCTATGTGCAGCTCATTGTACACACATACCATAGATACAACCAAGTGAATGAGGTCTAAGGGCCCCTTTACACGGAGTATACGCTGGCTGATTCTGAACGTGTAAACATTCCGAATCAGCGGCGTTTAAAATAGATCCCATTGCTTTCTCTTGGGAGCCGGCATACATGCACTCCCCATAGAAATGAATGGGCTGCTTTTTTCCATTCATTTCTATGGGGAGCGCACATATGTCGGCTGCCATAGAAAGCAATGGGATCTGTTTTAAATGCCGCTGATTTGGAACGTTTACACGTTCAGAATCAGCCAGCGTATACTCCGTGTGAAGGGACCCTAAGAGGGGTCATAAAATACACCAAATTAAACCTCATGCACCATTTTTTCATGTAGTGATGTTAGGAAGGGGAAATCTATATAACATAGTGGTGCCAAATATAATGTGCCATAAGCACCATTTTGTTACATTTGACAGAATATTTGCTAGGTTATGAAAATATGTAAATACATAATGATGATGAAGCTATCCACCCACTCCACTATATAAAGGTGGCTATACACATTTCATAGTTGTTGGTCAATGACTATTTCTCCCAACAATAGAAAGAAGGAACCAATGCTCATGTCTTAATTCCCATGGGAGCAAAAGGATGTTACAGACTGAAACCTAACATGCCCCATCCATGTTCTCTCTAGACAGCTGTTGTCAGTAGAAAGTCAGGATACCCCCATACATACTAGCTGGTCTTCTGTTCTCACCAAAGTCAGTGGATTTGGCAACAAGTAAATGATCTAAGTGCAGTTACATTTTAATTATGGGAGTGGGAAAAGCTACCAGGGGATCAGGAATAGTGAATACAATAATGGTGGGGTGCCATAACTCCTGATTTGCGCCTCACTTGCCACATTGTGCAAATGTGAAAGGGGCAGGCCATGGTGGGAGTTCCCATTATATCTATTATAACTCACACCAGCTGTCTCCATTTTGGAGCTTGGGGGTGCATCTGATTTATGAAGACACCGGAGCCTCTTCATAAATCAGTTGTACTCTGTGCCTGTTGGGATCTTTATTAAAGGGATTCAATCATTAAAAAACTATTTTTTTGTCCCTAACATGTGGGAATAGCCTTAAGAAAGGCTATTCTTCTCCTACCTTTAGAAGTCTTCTCTGCGCTCTCGTTTGGTAGAAATCTGAGTTTTCTTCTGTATGCAAATAAGTTCTCTTGCAGCACTGGGGGCGGTCCCCAGTGCTCAAACAGCACTGGGGGTATCCCGAATTCTACGAGAGAAATCTCCAGCGCCGCCTCTATCTTCACCTGGAACGGCCACTCCCTGCATCTTCTTCCAGCGCTGGCTTCAAACCACTGGGCATGCGCTGTTGGCTCTGCCGTTGAGCCTTGGGCAGAGCCGACTGCGTATGCCCGTGGCCATTTTCTCGTGGCCGCTTACTCCAGCTTACTGTGTAAGCAGCCACAAATGGCTGTGTAAACGGCCAATGGAAACTTGCTGTGGGCATGCGTAGTCGGCTCTGTCTGAGGCCTGATGGCAGAGCCGACTGTGCATACCTAGAAGTTTGAAGCCGACGCAGGTAGAGGCCATTCCAGGTGAAGATAGAGGCGGCGCTGGAGATTTCTTTTGCAGCAATGGGGACGCCCCCAGTGCTGCAAGAGAATTCATTTGTATACAGAAGAAAATCGGGATTTCTACCAAATGGCGGCGCGGAGAAGACATCTAAAGGTAGGAGAAGAATAGCTTTTCTTAAGGCTATTCCTACATGTTAGGGAAAAAAATAGCTTTTTAATGATTGAATCCCTTTAAGACAGGAGTACAAAACGCCAGTCATAATAAATCTGCCCTGTTGTATACAGGAGAAAAACACAGTGAATAATGAACAAGGTAAAGCGGAAAGAACACAAAGGAGATGATTCAGACTAGAATAATCCTAAAGGGCCATCCTGCCAATCGGCTGATCACCTTGGGTCTCACTTGTGCCATTTACACTAAATAGTTAATAGTCAGGCACATATTTCCTCTGTATGGTGCGTTATTGCAATTAAATCTTTATTGGATTCAATTATGCCTTTAAACAGGTTTTTTAATCTGTTTTCTGTCTGTAAAAGATGCCATCTTGTATTTTTTTTTCATTCTGTTATTCACTTTGTGGTTACAACAACTGGTAAGTGATGTTGAAGGCAAGTCAACCAACATTTCACCCTATTAGAACATAAGTTAGGTTACCAAAATAAATCCTTACTGAATATAGACTATGCGGAGCTCTCATCACAACTGCAGTGTGAAAGGTTTGATCCCTCTTTCTACATATGTGCAGCGGCCACTTCACACCTGCTTAGACCACTGTGCCCAAACCATAAGGGCCCTCTTGGACTGAGATCTAATATCAGGAAAATGAATGGAATGGCCAATTACAAAAATAAAAGTGCAGAAATATCTCACCGGTCTGATTAATTGCAGAAATAAACATTTGTTACGTTTCCTCCTTTATTCTTGGCAGCAGAAGAAAACAAGGTATTCGGCCAAAAAACACTGACACAGTCCTGAAACAATTGTTACTTTCTGTCTGACACGCATGACCTAGGTAATTGATGTGATCACCCTGCCTTTCACGCTTCCAGAACATAGGGTATGCAAGGTTTATGTACCCCACTGCTATATTCAAATATATTCAAGAAATAAATTTTGAAATTGCAAATATTTTACTTTAAGTATACTAGTGGTATTATACCATCTAAATTGGCACTTCCAAGAGGTTGGGCTACATGCTCAATATTGTCAGTATTTATGCCATATTGTAACCAGTGCTTATTGCCATAACTGGTGGCTTCCATGGTAAACCACACGGATGGGGTCACGAGCCACATGTGGATCCCAAACTTTTGTTTGCGGACAACTAAGATACAGTATGATCTTGTGAAGTCCACTACAGCACAAATTCATAGCGTCAAACTGTTGAAAATTGTTTCTATAGACAATGGCCATGGTTTCAGGCAATGTGTCTTCAAGTAGGCAGGATGTCACAAAATATACAATTGGTATGGACAGTAAATGAAGTAGAGCACACTGTAAATGTTTTAGGACACACACTTTTTACATACCAAACCACTTATTTACATACTACACACCAGTTTACAAGCAATACCCACTACTTAGAGATCAAGAAATCTTGACAAAATAGTGTAATATGATGTACGTTTAGCTTGGTAAAATGCCATGTTCCTTATGCTGCACCCCAAAATATACTACTTTACACAGTATAATGCCCTCATAGCTCCTCTGGATAGTATAATGTCCCCTAAGGTAGCCTCACATAGTATAAAACCCCCATTGTTGGTCCTACACAGGATAATGCCCCCTTTAGAGCCCCAACACAAAATAATGTCCCCTTCAGTGCCCCACGCATTAATATACTCCCTTCAGTGTGTCTGCACAAGAAAATGCTCCCCTTAGTGTTCCCATACAATATAATGCCCCCTTCAGTGCTCTCACACAGGATAATGACCCCTCAGTGTCGTTACACTCTTGGGAGCAAGCGGTAAGCAGTGATTCATTATTCTTGGCTTTCCTCCACACTCTCTTCTCTTCCTGGATCAGGGAACAGAGCCATAAATCAATACTCACTTCTCAATCCCTGGGGCTTCTCGTAATGCTTTTCTTATTCTGCATTGCAGCTCCATTTTTATGAAAATTAGGATTTTATTCTTATAAAAATTATCTTAAAAGGAGTTTAGAGGCTTTTCTTTTCCTGCGAGGGGTTTGCCCCCTGCCCCAGATAACAACTCCTAACTGCAGACAGAGTGGGCGATGTTTCTCAAATAATGGAGGTGGAGCTGGGTGGCAGTCAGGGGCGAAATCTACAGTTTTCCCCCAAAAATAAGACAGTGTCTTATATTAAATTGTTGTCCTAAATATAGGACCTATCTTATTTTCGGGGGACGTCTTATGACAACCGGCAGTCATGCCGGCACTTCCTTAGCAGAGCGTCAGCATGACTGCCGGTTTTAGATAGTATAGGGGAGGGGGGAAGGCATCATACTTACCTTTCTCATCTTCATAGTAGCGCTGGTGCTGCTGTTCGTCCCGGAAGTGGTGGGCGGGACTTAGCGGGCCTTCGGGGGGGGGGGGGGCTTAGTGGGCCTTTCATGGGCGGGGCTTAGTGATTCTCACTTCACTGACACAGCAGCCGGCTGGATGCTGTACTCTTTGCTCCGCGTGCACAGGAAAGCCGGCTGCTGCCTCTTCTGTATGCCGGCTGCTGCCTCTGCCTCTGGAAGAGCTCATCCTACAGGAGCAGGGACAGTGGACACAACAGCAGAGGCAGCAGCCGGATTTCCAAGCACATCGCACAGTCTGCTGCAAAGATTTTGGGCATGCCTTATTTTCGGGGGGTGCCTTATATTAGGCAATTCAACAGAAACCTCCACATGCCTTACTTTCAGGGGGTTTCCTACTTTCGGGGAAACACAGTATAGAAGAGAGTGAAGCCCCAACAGTAGAAGATAGGACCCTAAAGCCATTTCAGCTAATTTACATAACAATAAATGCTAATTTTCATAAAAATTTAACTGCAATGCATAATAAGAAATACATCTTTGGAAAGTGTAGAAGCCTACAGGACATTGTCATTAGTTTGATACCAATTTTCCTGATGACAGATTCTTTTTAAGCTATGACATTTTTGTGCTATCTATCCATTTTTATATGAATCATATAATATTCTAAATAATCTGATGGGCTGAAGAAGCTGTGAGATATGATCCAGAATACAAATTCCTTTTAAATTCTCATTTGCCAAAAACAGTTTGAAGGATCCATACGGTGCATGTTATTAATATGAGCCGCAATGTTCTACTTCATGGAAAATACATCATTCCAGAATGAATATTAATATAATAAGACTTCACATGGGACAAAGGAAGATTGAATCGAGGGCGTCTTCCAACACTACATGTGAGCAGACACTAACAACAGAAAAATGAAGGTTGCTTAGTTTGTGAACATTATAATTTTTAGACCCTATACTGAACCTGGTATAGAGATGAGTGGAGGAGCATTGTAAGGAGAGCCTAGTCTATTGGGTCGTTGCCAGGTCCTGTATAGTAAGTGAATACACTGCAATACCCGGTGGTGAAGTCCAATGCTCAACTCACAGGTTGGAAAATAATGATTAATTTGAGGTGGACATCTTCCTTGGTTTCATTTTCATTTTCCAGTCCCCTGGTCACCAGGGTGGAATGTAGATGTCCACCAGAGTCTACCTCCCGTTGAAAATAATAGCCAAACTGGCCAACTCTGGGAAGAATTTTCACTTGAAAAGGGCCGACTGATGCCTGAAATGCGTTGTGTTTTTTCCTGTCACAATTAAGAAGTTTTGGTCAAACTCCCGGGTGAGCGCTGTTCCCTTTTGCCAAATCGCTTGATTGGGCTTTACATTAGTTTACCGTGATGTCCCTGTGACGTGGAGTAGCAGCTGCCCTGGATTACCTTGAATTGGTTCATAAAAGACATTTGGGTTGTTGTGACTACCTCACAACCCACTAAGGTGAGCAGCCACTTTGCCCTACTTTTAGGCCACCTTACCACCCGTTTAATACGCGAGGTTCGGCTCGGTGCTTTCTTATTCATTTTATTGTGAACACTGAGGGTCTGACATCATCCGGTCAAATTTCGCCTCAACTATAATGTATGCATACAGAGAGCAGGGTATAGGCTAAGTTATATTTTTTCTATTACAGTTTATGTTAAACAAAAAACCACTATGTAATAACATTACATAGAGGTTTTCTGTTTAACAGTGGAACAGTGTAACAGTGTAAATGTATTACAATATGTCTATCATGTGTCTCCATTTTCACTTGTCAAAAAGTGCTTTGTGAATGTTAAAATAGATACATGCTATGTATGTGCCAAAAATGCAGCCCTGAGTATGTAACTATAAAACGGGCAAAGAACAACAAGCATAACCCTCTCAGTTTCTCAATGTCACCACAGTCTAAAATGCAAGTTTAGCCGCCGAGTTTAAGTGCATGAGAATATTGTTGCATAACATATAATAGGTAAGACATATAACATATGTTACATTCTGTCTTCATATTAAATATCCTTACATTTAGTTAGTATATGGCTTATTTGTACAAAATTAATAGGGTTTCCAGGAATATACAATATGTTGTAGAACATTTTTTTGTCAAATAGAAAAAAATGGAAATCTTCCCACTTGTCAAATATGTTCAAACACAAGGCCTGGCGTAAATATTGCTGTAGTTGTGTCATCTTTGTGAACATTAGATAGCGGTTAGTCCTTTGTATTCTTGAGTAAACTTAAAGGGTAAACCCATTCAGCAAATTTGGTATCACCACTGGTTGCTGGAAACTGGTATAAGAAATAAATGCTCCACAAACTGAAGTCTAACCAGAACCCACGGTAAACTCACAAGACAGGTCAAAACCAAGGGAATACATCAAAGGAGTGAATGTGTCCAAGCCAATAGTCAGTCTGAGAGGTAATGCCAAAGTCCAAAGAAGGAAATCAAAAGTGGATTTCCAGTAACAGACCAATGATACATTAATCTAGTGCAAATGATCAGAACATGGAAGTATCACTAAAGTACAAATTAATAGCAGGCACCTGGATGAACAGGAACAGAGTTTAGCTATCCCTCCACAGCTGATAATTGGATCAGAGTAAGAGTGCCCTGAAAACTGCAGGGTTGATATGGTAACATGAAAGCAACAGCAGCTAAACTGAGATTCCCGACAGCAATTACAAGTGACAATCAAGGTTAGAAGTAATGACCTCAACAGACTAGCAGGCCTTCAAGCACTTTTAATCAATAGAGTGGTGCAAGTAGGTTGGTCACTCTCCAGCAACCACTCACAGATGAATATGGCTAGGTGTAGTGGTCAATGATCATGCAGCATGGCAGGCAATACAGAAAACCCCATATGTGTTCTTATGTAGTTTATTCATAGAGAACCAATTATGGAAATTTCTGAAAGATTCCTTAGGTACCCTAATGTGATATTGGGGGATATTTACATATTGTAGTGGGTTCAAAAAATATCACAGTCCAATACAGGGCCTAAAGACAGATGCAGGATTCTAGGCGCCTCAGCTCTTTCTTTTGTAGGGGTTTGACATTAAAAAGATAACATAGGATATGATGTATAATAACTTCATACTTAAAAGTATACAAAGTGGTTTCACTCTAAAATTTCACTTTAACCTTCAAAATCTCAGAATACTATATTATACTATTATTGTCATTCGCTTTATTTGTAGTTTTGGTCATGCCAGACATAAATTGTGATTTTATTTCTAGAGCAAATTGAGGTCACTACCAAATCATCAACAACAGGAATCTGAAAAACAGGAACTGGGGAGGAAGCGTGGCGATATAATGATCTCACAGCTAGACAAGGGAAAATCAGAACGTAGTGAAGGCTGGCACAGCTGAGAGTATGGATGCCAGTTACACCTAAAAACAACACTTTGTATATCTTTTTACACCACGTTGTCAAGACAATAAAAGGAGATTGTATCAGAGATAATTTGCTGATTTTTCCCAGTACTTTTATTAACAGTATTCCCAATAACATAACTGGGCAGACAAAAACAGAGGGTGGAAACCCACCAACCATAAAGAGATTATATACCCTAATAGATATACCCCATATAATGTCCCCTAATCTTTCTGTAACATACAAGTTATTTCAGCAAGGAATAGAGAAGGCAATGCGCACAGGTAGTCTCCACCTTGGGAACTGTTCTTTCAGCACCTGTATTACCTTTGTGTAGACGGTATTATGTTCACCCCTTCCTGGCTTTGATAGCTATGTTGGTCTGAGCTGTAATGTATCTGCGTCTACAGTGACCAGCGGATCAATTATTTAATTTGCAGCATATCAAGTGACTGAAGTTCGGAACATAAGAGTCTACCCTGTCACATATACTGTTTGCATTTAGTTTGTATACACTGTCTACAGTCTATTGTATACACGCAGTACCTGGAACCAGATACCATTGTGCCTTTTAAATGCCAAGAAGTTAATGTAAGGCCAAAACGTGACTCCAGGGAACGTAATACCGAAATATATTTTGTATAAAGCAGCAGGACAAAATTCTGAATGTTAGAAAGTACTGAGAGCCGCAGACCCTGCTGCCAAAGTACATGAATTATGTGGACGCCAAGACTTAATGAATGGCGGCTTCTCTTGCTAGATGATATTTCTCACTATGTTATTCTTATAAAGCAACACGGTCCATTACTTAAAAGTCCTAAGAGCGTAATGTGTCCAGGAAAGATATATTGCAATTGATTACCAGGAATTATTACCCTAGAGCTTTTTATGTATGATAAGAAGGTTGGAGGTTAAGACGTTTGCTTTCTAAAATATAGGAAAATATTCATAATTATTAAGCAGCTAGATATAATCTTCAGACAAATTGAAATGATTACCCGTAATAGATACTGTACACACTGCGCTATACATCTAAAGTGTTCATTTATCATAGTTTTTCTTGAAGTGGAAAGAAGAACATTTCATAGACGGTTATGTAAACACAATGAAATTCTGCTTTTTATTTGTATTTGGTCATTTCTAAGCTTTTCTGGCAACGTGTGACTATAAACATGGCTACCACTGCCGCATGCTCATTTTTATTAAAATTCAGAATAGAAATTGCTCCTTCTAGGGGTAACATGGTGGCTCAGTGGTTAGCATTGCAGCGCTGGAGTCCTGGGTTCGAATCCTGCCAGGAACAACATCTGCAAGGAGTTTGGATTTTCTCCCCTTCTTTGCATACTTTCTCATTCTACAAAGACATTCTGATAGGAAAAAAAATGTACATTGTGATAACAAAAAAAAGTTCCTTTTTATGCAGTGATACATTGTATGCAATCATTAACCCCTCAATGAATAAGTCCCTTTGTCTTTCTCATCAAACCTAATAATATTCCTCACTGCGACATAAAATGACACTTAGAATGAAAAAATATAGAAAATATTTTTTATTAAAGGATTGTCAAACTGAATGAAAAATGATTTTTTTCTTAAATAAATAAAACAAAAAACTATATATATATATATATATATATATTAGCACTACCTACCTCAACGACTCCTCACTACTTCAGAAGTTTTGCCAGTTCCTCACTAATCTCTACTTTTTGGTCTTGTTTCGACACAAAGAAAATGGCAAGAAATGCATGCTCATAATCAGTAGCCAGTAGCCACTGTGGTAACCAGTCACTGTAGGTCTGTTCCAGAGACCTAAAGTAGCATACTGCGCATGCGCGCATATGCAGCTGACAACCAAAAAAATGGCCGCCCGCATGTGAAGTCGACTCGCGACTCGCGAGCTGACTTGCGCATGCATTTCACTTTGAACCAGCCGGAAGAAGACAGTGAAGACGACGATCCTAACGAAGATGGAGGCGGTGCTGGAGCGAGTTCTCTCGCAGCATGTTGTCTGAGCGCGAAGGACCGCCCCCAATGCTGCAAGAGAACTCATTTGCATACTGACAAGAACCGGGATTGTAGGCGAAAGGGGGCGCGGAGAAGACGACGAAAGGTAGGAGACGAATAGCCTTTCTTAAGGCTATTCCTATGTGGTACCCAGACAAAAATGACTTTTAATGATAGGATCTTTTTAAATCTTGTAACAGACAATAACAACGGACACTACTGACGGTCATCAGCGGTAATGTGAACGACCCCTAAAATGTTAAATGCCTAACACAAAATTTACATTTTGTAACTAAACATTCTTAAAGCTTTTGATTTTCTGGCAGCAATTGTATCATTAATAAATATTGTAATATACTATATTAATGGATATTGGTTCCTTTCTGTGAAAACCTATTGCTAACTGAAATGTGTACACAGTTTTTCACTAGCAGTAAGGGTAGGCTGGCTCATGTATGATGCAGGGAAGCTGAGGCTGGGCGAGGGGACACACACTTAAAACAGATATAACTCCGGGGATTTTAACACCTAGAAAGTAGTTGAAACATGAGATTTTCAGATTCCATATGACTCCAAAATTACATTTCTTCCAAAGATATCATCAGTTTACAACACAGTCATATAAATATCCCTGTCTTGACTGTGTTTCTCAAAATATTACAGGTAGAACTGTGATCTGGGTGCCTTAGAAAGCTGATTATCTCATCTTTTATGACGCCACTGTTGTATCTATTCAAATGCCCATTGTATAAATGTTAGTAGACATCCCCCTCCAGTCTCAGCTTCCCTGCATTATACATGAGCCCACCCACCCATATAGATTGAGAAACAGTGTGCAGATTTCAGCTGATAATAAAAAAATAGGGGAAGCAATAAAGAAGGGACAGATAGTGGATTCCTTGCTTCTCTATTTATAGCAGTGATATCTCTGGAACTACTTGCAAGTTCTACGTTTTTATAGTGGCTGAGATATATTTGTTTGAAGTGACCTTTCTCCCCCAAACTGCACTACACACAAAAGCCTGTATACTGTACACAGTGAGTAGCATGGTCCAGCTCCCAATAGAGAACCAAGGGAAAGAATAAAGAAATTCAGAATTTCACAGAAAGGAGCTAAAATTTGTTAATAAAGTATATTACAAAATTTATTAATGACTCAAATGTTGACAGAAAACCAAAAATTATTCGAAAGTTTAGTTATACTTAAAGGGGTTAAAACAGATTTATTTTAAAACTTATAGGAAAGACCGATGAGACATGTAATGGCGACCATATAAGTTGGGATAAGTGTGTGATATCATTTCTTTTCAACTCTCCACATGAATGTTGTAGTGAAAAAGAAATTCATGTGCTTCTGTTGTACAACAATAAGACATAACACAAATTGTTGCTTTGGAGGAAAGCTTTTTCACTACTTATTGTATCATAAGCCACCATTTTCTCTTTTGATCATCTGTAATGTTTAGTCTAAGTAAAGAAAGAAGAGCTCCACTGAAAAACTAACTTATGGGAAAATGTCTTGTGGTGTGAACCACTGTGTGTACTGTGCTCGCTACGGAACATCGCAGCTTTTGAAGACGTTTCCTTTCATCTTTGATTATTCAGTTGCATTTATTTCCTGTTTCCTAATGTAATATTTAAGCATTAAGTCAGTGATCTATTAAGTGATAGAACTAATAATACATTATAGTGAATGAGACTGGTTTCCCTCTAAGTTATGATCAACAATGGCCACAGTAATTACTAACATATAGCAAATTACATGAAAGAACAACAGTACATAGAACCTGCCATGTACATGGGGTTCTTGACACATGCACAGTACTGAGATCTACTGCCCCAGCTGCAGTGAATAACTGAGCAAGTGCCTGAAACATAAGAGGTAAGTCTCAAGAGACTGTAAGTAAACATGAAGTCCGGGGGAAATATTCGGACAATAAACCACCAGTCCATAGCGGATAAAAAGGTCCTGTTTGTGGCTTAGTGTATCACATGTACATGACAGGTTCTCTTTAGCTTGTATCTCATTAAATATTCTGCACAATGTTTAGCCAGCATAGGTAGTTGAAAGCCTTGAATATTGTAGATTTCAGCTGTTGAAAGTCTTGGTTATTAATTTCATTGGGCATTGGATATTATTACATTACAATTCCCAGGCAAATATAAACTGCTCATGGGGATTATGGATGCCAGAATTTTTTAACAGGGATTTAAAATCCACCCTAGCACAAGATATTCTATACATGTCTTATAGATGTGGGTCCCACCTCTGTAGCCCACTTTGCTTTAGATAATAGGGTCCCCCAACCTCAGTGTCAAAGCTGCTGTGACTGGAGAGTAAGCCATGTGTGTACAACTCTCTCCATTCACTTTTATGAGACTTTTAGGAATATCTGAGTCTTGGTGCTTGGTGATTCTTGGAAATCCCATAGAAGTCTTGGTTCTTTTTGACACACAGGAAATGTGGAAGGTGAGTTTTATTTCCCCAAATATAGGATTGACTTTTCAGCTCATTCCTGAGACTTTTCTAAGTCTTGGCTCAAAATTGTGTGCAGTGGCGCATATGTAATCCTCCGGCGTATGGTATTGTGTGCAGTGGCGCATATCCAATCCTCCAGCATGTGGTATTGTGTGCAGTGGCGCATATCTAATCCTCTGGAGTGTGGTATTGTGTGCAGATGCGCGTATCTAATCCTCCGGCCTGCGTGTGGTACTGTGTGCAGACGCGTGTCTCTAATCCTCTGGTGTGTAGAACTGTGTGCAGACACACGTATCTAATCCTTTGGCATGTGGAACTGTGGGCAGACGCATCTATCTAATCCTCTCACATGTGATACTGTGTGCTGACCTGTGTATCTAATATTCCAGCGTGTGGTACTTTGTGCAGACGCGCGTATCTAATCCTCTGGTGTGTAGAAGTGTGTGCAGACGCGTGTATCTAATCCTCTGCCATGTGATACTGTGTTCTGACCTGTGTATCTAATCCTCCAGTGTGTGGTATTTTGTGTAGACGCATGTATCTAATCCTCTGGCATGTGGAACTGTGTGCAGACGCGCGTATCTAATCTTTTGGCGCATGGTACTTTGTGCAGACACATGTATCTAATCTTCTGGCATGTGGAACTGTGTGCGGATGCATTTATCTAATCCTCTGGCATGTGGAACTGTGTGCAGATGCGCGTATCTAATCCTCTCAAATATGATATTGTGTGCTGAGCTGTGTATCTAATCCTCTGATGCGTGTATCTCAGCTTGATTATTAGTGTTGGATTGTACATGTGCAGTGACTGTGTGTATTGCAGTTGGAATATGAGTGAAAGACTTGCAGGTTTGTTTTAGCTAATGGGGTGTCAGGGTCTTGGGAAAGCTGTATCTCCAGAACGGTACGTCCGAGTGAGTTGGATTCTCATCTTAAACCTTCCCGGACACCTGAAGTATCTGTGTGCCAAATTTGGTGAAGATCGATCCAGTCGTTTGGTCGCGTATAAAGAACAGACAGACAGACAAAAATTTATTTATTTATTTTTATAACAGAGAGAGATTTATTTATTACTGATTGAAAGCCAGGCGTCGTCATGATGGTGAAGTCATTTTTGGACGGGTCTGCTGTGGGAAGTCTGTGCAACATACTGCAATGGACCCAACATTTCAGACCTTATCTTAAAGGGACTTTCTGAGTCAAGGCATTGACTGGAACCCTAATGCTCATCATAATGTCTAACACACAGTATCACATAATAAACACTCACTTGCTTTTTTTACTCAATATAGACATATTGTAGTTGAGAATGAGAGAAGAGTTTAAAAAACTTACAAGGACTTACATAATAGTTTCCTCTATTTCCTAGACCATGTGTCAGATTAGTTCAGTACACCTGGAGACCACTATGCCCACAGAACTAAAATAAACCTGTAAATGAAGCAGAACATTATTTCCAGTTCTACTTCGGGCCTTTCAGTGTGAGTACATTGGGATGAAGCATGACTATGAAATCTTTAGTGGTCACAAGTGAAACGCGCCGTTCAGACATCCATTAGAAACACTTCCCTGCTGTTGCCATGGAGAGTTGTGATTGTGTAAACACCGCCAGACAATCGCTCTAGGAGCCAGATTGTTTTATAGGATGTGGCTGACGGCCAGAAAACCTCCCATGGTGACATCACTTCTGAGGATAGAAGATGCGGAATATTACACTCCGGCTAGTCTTCTTCTACTTTCTCTCTTATAATAATTGTTATCTAGCTAATAGCCATCATCTGTTAGTAGACATTAATGTAACACAGACATTATCTGGATACACCCTTCAAATGGAAATTCTGTATGCAGCTTTAAATTTCCATTTCATGAAAACACACGGTGAATCCACAGTGTATATAGTAATGAAAAACAGCAATTCTGTAACAATAAAAAAATAAAAAATGGTTAAAACTAGTAACATTACTGACACATAATGTAATGTGCAACACATGTCTTAATAATATTGGTTTGTGACCAAGTTGTTGGCTTACTAAGACCTCAAGCACATGATTGTGTTTGTAGCTTAAAGGGATCATACCATTAAAACTCCCTAACACATAGGAATAACCTTAAGAAGGCTATTCTTCTCCTACGTTTAGAGGTCTTCTCTGCACCGCCATTCGGTATAAATCCTGGTTTTTGTCAGTATTCAAATGAGCTCTCTCACAGCACTGGGGGCGGGCCCCAGCACTCAAACAGCACTGGGGGCGTCCCCAATGCTGTGAGAGAACTCTCCAGCGCCGCCTCCATCTTCTTCAGGAACGACCTCTCTTCACGTCTTCTTCCAGCACTGTCTTCAAACTTCTAGACCTCGGACCTAGGGCAAAGCCAACTGTGCATGCCCGCCGGCCACAAGAAAATGGCCACTTACACAGTATTGTAAACGTCTATTTTCTTGTGGCCGGTGGTCACGCGCAGTCGGCTGCCCAAGGCCTAGAAGTTTTAAGCCAGCACCGGAAGAAGACGCAAAGAGAGGTCATTCCTGAAGAAGATGAAGGCAGAGCTGGAGAGTTCTCTTGCAGCATTGAGGATGCTCCTAGTGCTGTTTGAGCTCTGGGGCCCACCCCCAGTGCTGCGAGAGAACTCATCTGCATACTGCCGAAAACCGGGATTTATACTGAACGGTGGTGCGGAGAAGACATCAAAAGGTAGGAGAAGAATAGCCTTTCTTAAGGCTATTCCTACGTGTTAGGGACAAAAAAAATGAGTTTTAATGATAGGATCCCTTTAAGGGTGTTCTGGTGTTGTATTCTGCTCTGATATAGGAGCTGCTACATAAATATTAGAGAGGAACATTGGAGCATCAGGCTGTATTGTCACACATTTGGAGTGCACACTTGGTCATGTACATCAAGCCTTAGCGTTCTTTTACATAGGCAAATAAAATGCTCATTGACTATGTAGGAGATAGTTCTATGCTCATTTTGGATAGGGCTAAACAGTAATTCTAGCCATCATTCCCTTTTCTGTGTTGCCTTGTGACTCCTTCATTACAGAGGTTGTCTGGTATAAAATAGATTTCCTACACTAATCTAAACACCCTTCCCCTGACCTACTTTCTAAATTACATAATCTAGCAAACATGTATATTTACCCAGTTAGTTATAAAGGGCTAGTAGTGGACGTGATAGCTAGGGAGACAGGGAGGGGGTGTGAGAGAGGGAGGGGGAGAGAGTAAGAGGGAAGTAGTGTGACTCAGGCTACAACGATCATGATGAATTGCATGAACTAAGACAGCAGGAAGCTATACCTAGTAAACAAAGGCAGAAGATACCAGGAGTTCTCAGAGAAACCCAGAAATCTCTGCTAAAGATATTTGGGTACCCTTATTAACCCATTAATGGTACTAGCAGACCTATTAAAAAAATAAATAAATAAAGGATAAACCCCTTTAATGTAAATTATTACAGTCTCATTACAACCCACAAGGCTGCCGACACTAGTTTTAAACAGATCAAGCACTGCTGAATCTTTTATGAATAGAACTCACAGGTATCCTTGGTGCACTGGGTGACATGGTGATCATAGGTCGTATGACAGAAGTCATAGCCAAAATCACCTTGCAACCCTGGTCTTACTTCTATGCCGATGCAGCAATGATCATGGGGAGTTTGTGTGAACAATTGTTCTTCATCCCCTTCTCTCATACACTTTACAATGATAGACTGTATCTTATAGACAGGTGAAAAACTATCTACAATTGATAATCTGAAAGTTTGCCATTGGTGATTATTCAATATTTTCTTTGGTTCATCACTCAAAATATGTTGATTCAAATCACGGTCAACATCAACACCCACAATACAACGGGCTTAAAATAGTAACATTTTGTGAGTAAGTTAGTAGACATTGATGGCTTACAGAGGACTTTTCATCGCCTCCACCAATTCTAGTTCTTAGTATCTGTTAATAGCTTCCGCTCCAAAGATTACAGCACAGTTGGAATTTTCTCTCTAGCTCCCATTGTTACTGAGCAACAAGTTAATTTTGGTGCCTGATGTATTATTTAGGCTCTGTAATGTCAGGTGGGCGGTGCCAGGTAGGGGGCGTGATTCAGAGCTCCAATCAGAGGCAGCCAGTGTCAGAGCTCAGAATC